>NC_064631.1:3190998-3827198 GCF_023864275.1 Schistocerca cancellata
TCCATGGGTCTATTGCTGCCTCGGGCACCTTATGGTCGTTCTCCCGTGAGTCTAGATTATCGAGTGGGACGAAAAACTGATAGTTAATTGTAACATTCAGGTCTTCCTAATAACGATGGAACACTCAAATTGCGTCCCGATTCAATACATCGTCCTCCAGCAGACTTGTCTCCATGGGTCTATTGCTGCCTCGGGCACCTTATGGCCGTTCTGCTGTGAGTCAAAGATTTTCGAATCGGACAAAAAAATGATAGTGAATTGTAACTTTCAGGGCCACCTAATGACGATGGATCACTCAAATTGCGTCCCGATTCAATACATCGTCCACCAGCCGACTTGTCTCCATGGGTCTATTGCTGCCTCGGGCACCTAATGGCCGTTCTGCTGTGAGTCAAAGATTTTCGAATCGGACGAAAAACTGATAGTGAATTGTAACGTACAGGGCCACCTAATGACGATGGATCACTCAAATTGCGTCCCGATTCAATACATGGTCCTCCAGCAGACTTGTCTCCATGGGTCTATTGCTGCCTCGGGCACCTTATGGTCGCTCTCCCGTGAGTCTAGATTATCGAATGGGACGAAAATCTGATAGTTAATTGTAACATTCACGGCTTCCTAATGACGATGGAACACTCAAATTGCGTCCCGATTCAATACATCGTCCTCCAGCAGACTCGTCTCCATGGGTCAATTGCTGCCTCGGGCACCTTATGGCCGTTCTGCTGTGTGTCAAAGATTTTCGAATCGAACGAAAAACTGATAGTGAATTGTAACATTCAGGGCCACCTAATGAAGATGGACCACACAAATTGCGTCCCGATTCAATACATCGTCCTCCAGCAGACTTGTCTCCATGGGTCTATTGCTGCCTCGGGCACCTTATGGCCGTTCTGCTGTGATTCAAAGATTTTCGAATCGGACGAAAAACTGATAGTGAATTGTAACGTTCAGGGCCACCTAATGACGATGGATCACTCAAATTGCGTCCCGATTCAATACATCGTCCTCCAGCAGACTTGTCTCCATGGGTCTATTGCTGCCTCGGGCACCTTATGGCCGTTCTGCTGTGAGTCATAGATTTTCGAATCGGACAAAAAACTGATAGTGAATTGTAACGTTGAGGGCCACCTAATGACGATGGATCACTCAAATTGCGTCCCGATTCAATACATCGTCCTCCAGCAGACTTGTCCCCATGGGTCTATTGCTGCCTCGGGCACCTTATGGCCGTTCTGCTGTGAGTCAAAGATTTTCGAATCGGACGAAAAACTGATAGTGAATTGTAACGTACAGGGCCACCTAATGACGATGGATCACTCAAATTGCGTCCCGATTCAATACATCGCCCTCCAGCAGACTTGTCTCCATGGGTCTATTGCTGCCTCGGGCACCTTATGTTCGCTCTCCCGTGAGTCTAGATTATCGAATGGGACGAAAATCTGATAGTTAATTGTAACATTCACGGCTTCCTAATGACGATGGAACACTCAAATTGCGTCCCGATTCAATACATCGTCCTCCAGCAGACTCGTCTCCATGGGTCAATTGCTGCCTCGGGCACCTTATGGCCGTTCTGCTGTGTGTCAAAGATTTTCGAATCGAACGAAAAACTGATAGTGAATTGTAACATTCAGGGCCACCTAATGAAGATGGACCACACAAATACCGTCCCGATTCAATACATCGTCCTCCAGCAGACTTGTCTCCATGGGTCTATTGCTGCCTCGGGCACCTTATGGCCGTTCTGCTGTGAGTCAAAGATTTTCGAATCGGACGAAAAACTGATAGTGAATTGTAACATTCTGGGCCACCTAATGACGATGGATCACACAAATTGCGTCCCGATTTAATACATCGTCCTCCAGCCGACTTGTCTCCATGGGTCTATTGCTGCCTCGGGCACCTTAAGGCCGTTCTGCTGTGAGTCAAAGATTTTCGAATCAGACGAAAAAATGATAGTGAATTGTAACGTTCAGGCCCTCCTAATGACGATGGAACACTCAAATTGCGTCTCGATTCAATACATCTTCCTCTAGCAGACTTGACTTCATGGGTCTATTGCTGCCTCGGGCACCTTATGGCCGTTCTGCTGTGAGACAAAGATTTTCGAATCTGACGAAAAACTGATAGTGAATTGTAACATTCAGGGACACCTAATGACGATGGATCACTCAAATTGTGACCCGATTCAATACATCGTCCTCCAGCCGACTTGTCTCCATAGGTGTATTGCTGCCTCGGGCACCTTATGGCCGTTCTGCTGTGTGTCAAAGATTTTCAAATTGGACGAAAAACTGAAAGTGAATTGTAACGTTCAGGGCCACCTAATGACGATCGATCACTCAAATTGCGTCCCGATTCAATACATCGTCCTCCAGCAGACTAGTCTCCATGGGTCTATTGCTGCCTCGGGCACCTCATGGCCGTTCTGCTGTGACTAAATGATTTTCGAATCGGACGAAAAACTGATAGTGAATTGTAACGTTCAGGTCCTCCTAATGACGATGGAACACTCAAATTGCGTCCCGATTCAATACATCGTCCTCCAGCAGACTTGTCTCCATGGGTCTATTGCTGCCTCGGGCACCTTATGGCCGTTCTGCTGTGAGTCAAAGATTTTCCAATCGGACGAAAAACTGATAGTGAATTGTAACGTTCAGGGACTACTAATGACGATGGAACACTCAAATTGCCTCACGATTCAATACAACCTCCTCCAGCAGACTTGTCTCCATGGGTCTATTGCTGCCTCAGGCAAATTATGCCCGTTCTGCTGTGAGTCAAAGATTTTCGAATCGGACGAAAAACTGATAGTGAATTGTAACATTCACGGCTACCTAATGACGATGGACCACACAAATTGCGTCCCGATTCAATACATCGACCTCCAGCCGACTTGACTCCATGGGTCTATTGCTTCCTCGGGCACCTTATGGCCGTTCTGCTGTGAGTCAAAGATTTTCGAATCGGACGAAAAACTGATAGTGAACTGTAACGTTCAGGGCCTCCTAATGACGATGGAACACACAAATGGCGTCCCAATGCAATACATCGTCCTCCAGCAGACTTGTCTCCATGGGTCTATTGCTGCCTCGGGCACCTTATGGCCGTTCTGCTGTGAGTCAAAGATTTTCGAATCGGACGAAAAACTGATAGTGAATTGTAACGTTCAGGGCCACCTAATGACGATGGATCACTCAAATTGCGTCCCGATTCAATACATCGTCCTCCAGCAGACTTGTCTCCATGGGTCTATTGCTGCCTCGGGCACCTTATGGCCGTTCTGCTGTGAGTCAAAGATTTTCGAAACGGACGAAAAACTGATAGTGAATTGTAACGTTCAGGACATCCTAATGACGATGGAACACTCAAATTGCGTCCCGATTCAATACCTCGTCCTCCAGCAGGCTTGTCTCCATGGGTCTATTTCTGCCTCGGGCAGCTTATGGCCGTTCTGCTGTGAGTCAAAGATTTTCGAATCGGACGAAAAACTGTTAGTGAATTGTAACGTTCAGGGCCACCTAATGACGATGGAGCACTCAAATTGCGTCCCGATTCAATACATCGCCCTCCAGCAGACTTGTCTCCATGGGTCTATTGCTGCCTCGGGCACCTTATGGTCGTTCTCCCGTGAGTCTAGATTATCGAGTGGGACGAAAAACTGATAGTTAATTGTAACATTCAGGTCTTCCTAATAACGATGGAACACTCAAATTGCGTCCCGATTCAATACATCGTCCTCCAGCAGACTTGTCTCCATGGGTCTATTGCTGCCTCGGGCACCTTATGGCCGTTCTGCTGTGAGTCAAAGATTTTCGAATCGGACAAAAAAATGATAGTGAATTGTAACTTTCAGGGCCACCTAATGACGATGGATCACTCAAATTGCGTCCCGATTCAATACATCGTCCACCAGCCGACTTGTCTCCATGGGTCTATTGCTGCCTCGGGCACCTAATGGCCGTTCTGCTGTGAGTCAAAGATTTTCGAATCGGACGAAAAACTGATAGTGAATTGTAACGTACAGGGCCACCTAATGACGATGGATCACTCAAATTGCGTCCCGATTCAATACATGGTCCTCCAGCAGACTTGTCTCCATGGGTCTATTGCTGCCTCGGGCACCTTATGGCCGTTCTGCTGTGACTCAAAGATTTTCGAATCGGACGAAAAACTGATAGTGAATTGTAACGTTCAGGGCCTCCTAATGACGATGGAACACTCAAATTGCGTCCCGATTCAATACATCGTCATCCAGCAGACTTGTCTCCATGGGTCTATTGCTGCCTCGGGCACCTTATGGCCGTTCTGCTGTGAGTCAAAGATTTTCGAATCGGACGTAAAACAGATAGTGAATTGTAACATTCAGGGCTACCTAATGACGATGGACCACACAAATTGCGTCCCGATTCAATACATCGTCCTCCAGCCGACTTGACTCCATGGGTCTATTGCTGCCTCGGGCACCTTATGGCCGTTCTGCTGTGAGTCTAGATTATCGAATGGGACGAAAAACTGAAAGTGAATTGTAACGTTCACGGCCACCTAATGACGATGGATCACTCAAATTGCGTCCCGATTCAATACATCGTCCTCCAGCAGACTTGTCTCCATGGGTCTATTGCTGCCTCGGGCACCTTATGGCCGTTCTGCTGTGATTCAAAGATTTTCGAATCGGACGAAAAACTGATAGTGAATTGTAACGTTCAGGGCCACCTAATGACGATGGATCACTCAAATTGCGTCCCGATTCAATACATCGTCCTCCAGCAGACTTGTCTCCATGGGTCTATTGCTGCCTCGGGCACCTTATGGCCGTTCTGCTGTGAGTCAAAGATTTTCGAATCGGACAAAAAACTGATAGTGAATTGTAACGTTGAGGGCCACCTAATGACGATGGATCACTCAAATTGCGTCCCGATTCAATACATCGTCCTCCAGCAGACTTGTCCCCATGGGTCTATTGCTGCCTCGGGCACCTTATGGCCGTTCTGCTGTGAGTCAAAGATTTTCGAATCGGACGAAAAACTGATAGTGAATTGTAACGTACAGGGCCACCTAATGACGATGGATCACTCAAATTGCGTCCCGATTCAATACATCGCCCTCCAGCAGACTTGTCTCCATGGGTCTATTGCTGCCTCGGGCACCTTATGGTCGCTCTCCCGTGAGTCTAGATTATCGAATGGGACGAAAATCTGATAGTTAATTGTAACATTCACGGCTTCCTAATGACGATGGAACACTCAAATTGCGTCCCGATTCAATACATCGTCCTCCAGCAGACTCGTCTCCATGGGTCAATTGCTGCCTCGGGCACCTTATGGCCGTTCTGCTGTGTGTCAAAGATTTTCGAATCGAACGAAAAACTGATAGTGAATTGTAACATTCAGGGCCACCTAATGAAGATGGACCACACAAATTGCGTCCCGATTCAATACATCGTCCTCCAGCAGACTTGTCTCCATGGGTCTATTGCTGCCTCGGGCACCTTATGGCCGTTCTGCTGTGACTCAAAGATTTTCGAATCGGACGAAAAACTGATAGTGAATTGTAACGTTCAGGGCCTCCTAATGACGATGGAACACTCAAATTGCGTCCCGATTCAATACATCGTCATCCAGCAGACTTGTCTCCATGGGTCTATTGCTGCCTCGGGCACCTTATGGCCGTTCTGCTGTGAGTCAAAGATTTTCGAATCGGACGAAAAACTGATAGTGAATTGTAACATTCAGGGCTCTCTAATGACGATGGACCACACAAATTGCGTCCCGATTCAATACATCGTCCTCCAGCCGACTTGACTCCATGGGTCTATTCCTGCCTCGGGCCCCTGATGGCCGTTCTGCTGTGAGTCTAGATTATCGAATGGGACGAAAAACTGAAAGTGAATTGTAACGTTCACGGCCACCTAATGACGATGGATCACTCAAATTGCGTCCCGATTCAATACATCGTCCTCCAGCAGACTTGTCTCCATGGGTCTATTGCTGCATCGGGCACCTTATGGCCGTTCTGCTGTGAGTCAAAGATTTTCGAATCGGACGAAAAACTGATAGTGAATTGTAACTTTCAGGGCCACCTAATGACGATGGATCACTCAAATTGCGTCCCGATTCAATACATCGTCCACCAGCCAACTTGTCTCCATGGGTCTATTGCTGCCTCGGGCACCATATGGCCGTTCTGCTGTGAGTCAAAGATTTTCGAATCGGACGAAAAACTGATAGTGAACTGTAACGTTCAGTGCCTCCTAATGACGATGGAACACTCAAACTGCGTCCCGATTCAATACATCGCCCTCCAGCAGACTTGTCTCCATGGGTCTATTGCTGCCTCGGGCACCTTATGGCCGTTCTGCTGTGAGTCAAAGATTTTCGAATCGGACGAAAAACGGATAGTAGATTGTTACGTTCAGGGCCACCTAATGACGATGGATCACTCAAATTGCGTCCCGATTCAATACATCGTCCTCCAGCAGACTTGTCTCCATGGGTCTATTGCTGCCTCGGGAACCTTATGGCCGTTCTGCTGTGACTCTAAGATTTTCGTATCGGACGAAAAACTGATAGTGAATTGTAACATTAAGGGCTACCTAATGACGATGGACCACACAAATTGCGTCCCGATTCAATACATCGTCCTCCAGCCGACTTGACTCCATGGGTCTATTGCTGCCTCGGGCACCCTATGGCCGTTCAGCTGTGAGTCTAGATTATCGAATGGGACGAAAAACTGATAGTGAATTGTAACTTTCAGGGCCACCTAATGACGATGGATCACTCAAATTGCGTCCCGATTCAATACATCGTCCTCCAGCAGACTTGTCTCCATGGGTCTATTGCTGCCTCGGGCACCTTATGGCCGTTCTGCTGTGAGTCAAAGATTTTCGAATCGGACGAAAAACTGATAGTGAATTGTAACGTTCAGGGCCACCTAATGACGATGGATCACTCAAATTGCGTCCCGATTCAATACATCGTCCTCCAGCTGACTTGTCTCCATGGGTCTATTGCTGCCTCGGGCATCTTATGGCCGTTCTGCTGTGAGTCAAAGATTTTCGAATCGGACGAAAAACTGATAGAGAACTGTAACGTTCAGGGCCTCCGAATGACGATCGAACACTCAAACTGCGTCCCGATTCAATACATCGTCCTCCAGCAGACTTGTCTCCATGGGTCTATTACTGCCTCGGGCACCTTATGGCTGTTCTGCTGTGAGTCAAAGGTTTTCGAATCGGACGTAAAACTCATAGAAGATTGTAACGTTCAAGGCCACCTAATGACGATGGATCACTCAAATTGCGTCTCGATTCAATACATCCTCCTACAGCAGACTTGTCTCCATGGGTCTATTGCTTCCTCGGGCACCTTATGGCCGTTCTGCTGTGACTCTAAGATTTTCGAATCGGACGAAAAACTGATAGTGAATTGTAACGTTCAGGGTCACCTAATGACGATGGTTCACTCAAATTGCGTCCCGATTAAATACATCGTCCTCCAGCAGACTTGTCTCCATTGGTCTATTACTGCCTCGGGCACCTTATGGCCGTTCTGCTGTAACTGAAAGATTTTCGAATTGGACGAAAAACTGATAGTGAATTGTAACGTTCAGGGACTCCTAATGACGATGGAACACTCAAATTGCCTCCCGATTCAATACATCGTCCTCCAGCAGACTTGTCTCCATGGGTCTACTGTTGCCTCGGGCACCTTATGGCCGTGGGTCAAAGATTTTCGAATCGGACGAAAAACTGATAGTGAATTGTAACGTTCAGGGCCACCTAATGACGATGGATCACTCAAATTGCGTCCCGATTCAATACATCGTCCTCCAGCAGACTTGTCTCCATGGGTCTATTGCTGCCTCGCGCACCTTATGGCCGTTCTGCTGTGAGTCAAAGTTTTTTTAATCGGACGAAAAACTGATAGTCAATTGTAACTCTCAGGGCCATCTAATGACGATGGATCACTCAAATTGCGTCCCGATTCAATACATCGTCCTCCAGCCGTCTTTTCTGCATGGGTCTATTGCTGCCTCGGGCACCTCATGGCCGTTCTGCTGTGAGTCAAAGATTTTCGAATCGGACGAAAAACTGATAGTGAATTGTAACATTCAGGGCTACCTAATGACGATGGACCACACAAATTGCGTCCCGATTCAATACATCGTCCTCCAGCAGACTTGTCTCCATGGTTCTATTGCTGCCTCGGGCACCTTATGGCCGTTCTGCTGCGAGTCAAAGATTTTCGAATCGGACGAAAAACTCATAGTGAATTATAACATTCAGGGCTTCCTAATGACGATGGAACACTCAAATTGCGTCCCGATTCAATACTTGTCCTCCAGCCGACTTGACTCCATGGGTCTATTGCTGCCTCGGGCACCTTATGGGCGTTCTGCTGTGAGTCTAGATTATCGAATGGGACGAAATACTGAAAGTGAATTCTAACGTTCAGGCCACCTAATGACGATGGATCACTCAAATTGCGTCCCGATTCAATACATCTCCCTGCAGCCGAATTGTCTCCATGGGTCTATTGCTGCCTCGGGCACCTTATGGCCGTTCTGCTGTGAGTCAAAGATTTTCGAATCGGACGAAAAACTGATAGTGAATTGTAACGTTCAGGGCCACCTAAAGACGATGGATCACTCAAATTGCGTCCCGATTGAATACATCGTCCTCCAGTAGACTTGTCTCCATAGATCTATTGCTGCCTCGGGCACCTTATGGTCGTTCTCCCGTGAGTCTAGATTATCGAATGGGATGAAAAACTGATAGTTAATTGTAACATTCAGGGCATCCTAATGACGATGGAGCACTCAAATTGCGTCCCGATTCAATACATCGTCCTCCAGCAGACTTATCTCCACGGGTCAATTGCTGCCTCGGGCACCTTATGTCCGTTCTGCTGTGAGTCAAATATTTTCGAATCGGACGAAAAACTGATAGTGAACTGTGACATTCAGGGCCACCTAATGACGATGGACCACACAAATTGCGTCCCGATTCAATACATCGTCCTCCAGCAGACTTGTTTCCACGGGTCAATTGCTGAGTCGGGCACCTTATGGCCGTTCTGCTGTGAGTCAAATATTTTAGAATCGGACGAAAAACTGATAGTGAATTGTAACATTCAGGGCCACCTAATGACGATGGACCACACAAATTGCGTCCCGATTCAATACATCGTCCTGCAGCCGACTTGTCTCCATGAGTCTTTTGCTGCCACGGGCGCCTTATGGCCGTTCTGCTGTGAGTCAAAGATTTTCGAATCGGACGAAAAACTGATAGTGAATTGTAACATTCAGGGCCACCTAATGACGATGGATCACTCAAACTGTGTCCCGATTCAATACATCATCCTCCAGCCGACTTGTCTCCATGGGGCTATTGCTGCCTCGGGCACCTTATGGCCGTTCTGCTGTGAGTCAAAGATTTTCGAATCGGACGAAAAACTGATAGTGAATTGTAACGTTGAGGCCCTCCTAATGACGATGGAACACTCAAATTTCGTCCCGATTCAATACATCGTCCTCCAGGAGACTTGTCTCCATGGGTCTATTGCTGCCTCGGGCAATTTATGGCCGTTCTGCTGTGAGTCTAAATTATCGAATGGGACGAAAAACTGATAGTGAATTGTAACGTTCAGGGCCACCTAATGATGATGGATCACTCAAATTGCGTCCCGATTCAATACATCGTCCTCCAGCAGACTTGTCTCCATGGGTCTATTGCTGCCTCGCGCACCTTATGGCCGTTCTGCTGTGAGTCAAAGTTTTTTTAATCGGACGAAAAACTGATACTCAATTGTAACTCTCAGGGCCATCTAATGACGACGGATCACTCAAATTCCGTCCCGATTCAATACATCGTCCTCCAGCCGACTTTCCTGCATGGGCCTATTGCTGCCTCGGGCACCTTATTGCCGTTCTGCTGTGAGTCAAAGATTTTCGAATCGGACGAAAAACTGATAGTGAACTGTAACGTTCAGGGCCTCCTAATGTCGATGGAACACTCAAATTGCGTCCTGATGCAATACATCGTCCTCCAGCAGACTTGTCTCCATGGGTCTATTGCTGCCTCGGGCACCTTATGGCCGTTCTGCTGTGAGTCAAAGATTTTCGAATCGGACGAAAAACTGATAGTGAATTGTAACATTCAGGGCTACCTAATGACGATGGACCACACAAATTGCGTCCCGATTCAATACATCGTCCTCCAGCAGACTTGTCTCCATGGTTCTATTGCTGCCTCGGGCACCTTACGGCCGTTCTGCTGCGAGTCAAAGATTTTCGAATCGGACGAAAAACTCATAGTGAATTATAACGTTCAGGGCCTCCTAATGACGATGGAACACTCAAACTGCGTCCCGATTCAATATATCGTCCTCCAGCCGACTTTTCTGCATGGGCCTATTGCTGCCTCGGGCACCTTATTGCCGTTCTGCTGTGAGTCAAAGATTTTCGAATCGGACGAAAAACTGATAGTGAACTGTAACGTTCAGGGCCTCTTAATGTCGATGGAACACTCAAATTGCGTCCTGATGCAATACATCGTCCTCCAGCAGACTTGTCTCCATGGGTCTATTGCTGCCTCGGGCACCTTATGGCCGTTCTGCTGTGAGTCAAAGATTTTCGAATCGGACGAAAAACTGGTAGTGAATTGTAACATTCAGGGCTACCTAATGACGATGGACCACACAAATTGCGTCCCGATTCAACACATCGTCCTCCAGCAGACTTGTCTCCATGGTTCTATTGCTGCCCCGGGCACCTTACGGCCGTTCTGCTGCGAGTCAAAGATTTTCGAATCGGACGAAAAACTCATAGTGAATTATAACGTTCAGGGCCTCCTAATGACGATGGAACACTCAAACTGCGTCCCGATTCAATACATCGTCCTCCAGCAGACTTGTCTCCATGGGTCTATTGCTGCCTCGGGCACCTTATGGCTATTCTCCTGTGAGTCAAAGATTTTCGAATCGGACGAAAAACTGATAGTGAATTGTAACGTTCAGGGCCACCTAATGACGATGGATCACTCAAACTGCGTCCCGATTCAATACATCGTCCTCCAGCAGACTTGTCTCCACGGGTCAATTGCTGCCTCGGGAACCTTATGGTCGTTCTCCCGTGAGTCTAGATTATCGAATGGGACGAAAAACTGATAGTGAATTGTAACGTTCAGGCCACCTAATGACGATGGATCACTCAAATTGCGTCCCGATTCAATACATCTCCCTGCAGCCGACTTGTCTCCATGGGTCTATTGCTGCCTCGGGCACCTTATGGCCGTTCTGCTGTGACTCAAAGATTTTCGAATCGGACGAAAAACTGATAGTGAATTGTAACGTTCAGGGCCTCCTAATGACGATGGAACACTCAAATTGCGTCCCGATTCAATACCTCGTCCTCCAGCAGACTTGTCTCCATGGGGCTATTGCTGCCTCGGGCAGCTTATGGCCGTTCTGCTGTGAGTCAAAGATTTTCGAATCGGACGAAAAACTGATAGTGAATTGTAACGTTCAGGGCCACCTAAAGACGATGGATCACTCAAATTGCGTCCCGATTCAATACATCGTCCTCCAGTAGACTTGTCTCCATAGGTCTATTGCTGCCTCGGGCACCTTATGGTCGTTCTCCCGTGAGTCTAGATTATCGAATGGGACGAAAAACTGATAGTTAATTGTAACATTCAGGGCATCCTAATGACGATGGAGCACTCAAATTGCGTCCCGATTCAATACATCGTCCTCCAGCAGACTTATCTCCACGGGTCAATTGCTGCCTCGGGCACCTTATGTCCGTTCTGCTGTGAGTCAAATATTTTCGAATCGGACGAAAAACTGACAGTGAATTGTAACATTCAGGGCCACCTAATGACGATGGACCACACAAATTGCGTCCCGATTCAATACATCGTCCTCCAGCAGACTTGACTCCACGGGTCAATTGCTGAGTCGGGCACCTTATGGCCGTTCTGCTGTGAGCCAAAGATTTTAGAATCGGACGAAAAACTGATAGTGAATTGTAACATTCAGGGCCACCTAAAGACGATGGACCACACAAATTGCGTCCCGATTCAATACATCGTCCTGCAGCCGACTTGTCTCCATGAGTCTTTTGCTCCCACGGGCGCCTTATGGCCGTTCTGCTGTGAGTCAAAGATTTTCGAATCGGACGAAAAACTGATAGTGAATTGTAACATTCAGGGCCACCTAATGACGATGGATCACTCAAACTGTGTCCCGATTCAATACATCATCCTCCAGCCGACTTGTCTCCATGGGGCTATTGCTGCCTCGGGCACCTTATGGCCGTTCTGCTGTGAGTCAAAGATTTTCGAATCGGAAGAAAAACTGATAGTGAATTGTAACGTTTAGGCCCTCCTAATGACGATGGAACACTCAAATTGCGTCCCGATTCAATACATCGTCCTCCAGCAGACTTGTCTCCATGGGTCTATTGCTGCCTCGGGCACCTTATGGCCGTTCTGCTGTGAGTCAAAGATTTTCGAATTGGACGAAAATTTGATAGTGAATTGTAACATTCACGGCTACCTAATGACGATGGACCACACAAATTGCGTCCCGATTCAATACATCGTCCTCCAGCCGACTTGACTCCAAGGGTCTATTGCTGCCTCGGGCTCCTGATGGCCGTTCTGCTGTGAGTCTAGATTATCGAATGGGACGAAAAACTGATAGTGAATTGTAACGATCAGGGCCACCTAATGACGATGGATCACTCAAATTGCGTCCCGATTCAATACATCGTCCTCCAGCAGACTTGTCTCCATGGGTCTATTGCTGCCTCGCGCACCTTATGGCCGTTCTGCTGTGAGTCAAAGATTTTTTAATCGGACGAAAAACTGATAGTGAATTGTAACTTTCAGGGCCATCTAATGACGATGGATTACTCAAATTGCGTCCCGATTCAATACATCGTCCTCCAGCCGACTTGTCTCCATGGGTGTATTGCTGCCTCGGGCACCTTATTGCCGTTCTGCTGTGAGTCAAAGATTTTCGAATCGGACGAAAAACTAATAGTGAACTGCAACGTTCAGGGCCTCCTAATGACGATGGAACACTCAAATTGCGTCCTGATGCAATACATCGTCCTCCAGCAGACTTGTCTCCATGGGTCTATTGCTGCCTCGGGCACCTTATGGCCGTTCTGCTGTGAGTAAAATTTTCGAATCGGACGAAAACCTGATAGTGAATTGTAACGTTCAGGGCCACCTAATGACGATGGATCACTCAAATTGCGTCCCGATTCAATACATCGTCCTCCAGCAGACTTGTCTCTATGGGTCTATTGCTGCCTCGGGCACCTTACGGCCGTTCTGCTGTGAGTCAAAGATTTTCGAATCGGACGAAAAACTGATAGTGAATTGTAACGTTCAGGACCTCCTAATGACGATGGAACACTCAAATTGCGTCCCGATTCAATACCTCGTCCTCCAGCAGACTTGTCTCCATGGGTCTATTGCTACCTCGGGCAGCTTATGGCCGTTCTGTTGTGAGTCAAAGATTTTCGAATCGGACGAAAAACTGATAGTGAATTGTAACGTTCAGGGCCACCTAATGACGATGGATCACTCAAATTGCGTCCCGATTCAATACATCGCCCTCCAGCAGACTTGTCTCCAAGGGTCTATTGCTGCCTCGGGCACCTTATGGTCGTTCTCCCGTGAGTCGAGATTATCGAATGGGACGAAAAACTGATAGTTAATTGTAACATTCAGGGCTTCCTAATGACGATGGAACACTCAAATTGCGTCCCGATTCAATACATCGTCCACCAGCAGACTCGTCTCCATGGGTCTATTGCTGCCTCGGGCACCTTATGGCCGTTCTGCTGTGTGTCAAAGATTTTCGAATCGGACGAAAAACTGATAGTGAATTGTAACATTCAGGGCCACCTAATGAAGATGGACCACACAAATTGCGTCCCGATTCAATACATCGTCCTCCAGCAGACTTGTCTCCATGGGTCTATTGCTGCCTCGGGCACCTTATGGCCGTTCTGCTGTGAGTCAAAGATTTTCGAATCGGACGAACAACTGATAGTGAATTGTAACATTCAGGGCCACCTAATGACGATGGATCACTCAAATTGTGTCCCGATTCAATACATCGTCCTCCAGCCGACTTGTCTCCATGGGGCTATCGCTGCCTCGGGCACCTTATGGCCGTTCTGCTGTGAGTCAAAGATTTTCGAATCGGACGAAAAACTGATAGTGAATTGCAACGTTCAGGGCCACCTAATGACGATGGAACACTCAATTTGCGTCCCGATTCAATACATCGTCCCCCAGCAGAATTGCCTCCATGGGTCTATTGCTGCCTCGGGTACCTTATGGCCGTTCTGCTGTGACTCTAAGATTTTCGAATCGGACGAAAAACTGATAGTGAATTGTAACGTTCAGGGCCACCTAATGACGATGGATCACTCAAATTGCGTCCCGATTCAATACATCGTCCTCCAGCAGACTTGTCTCCATGGGTCTATTACTGCCTCGGGCACCTTATGGCCGTTCTGCTGTGACTCAAAGATTTACGAATCGGACGAAAAACTGATAGTGAATTGTAACGTTCAGGGCCACCAAATGACGATGTAACACTCAAATTGCGTCCCGATTCAATACATCGTCCTCCAGCAGACTTGTCTCCATGGGTCTATTGCTGCCTCGGGCACCTTATGGCCGTTCTGCTGTGAGTAAAATTTTCGAATCGGACGAAAACCTGATAGTGAATTGTAACATTCAGGGCCACCTAATGACGATGGACCACACAAATTGCGTCCCGATTCAATACATCGTCCTGCAGCCGACTTGTCTCCATGAGTCTTTTGCTGCCACGGGCGCCTTATGGCCGTTCTGCTGTGAGTCAAAGATTTTCGAATCGGACGAAAAACTGATAGTGAATTGTAACATTCAGGGCCACCTAATGACGATGGATCACTCAAACTGTGTCCCGATTCAATACATCATCCTCCAGCCGACTTGTCTCCATGGGGCTATTGCTGCCTCGGGCACCTTATGGCCGTTCTGCTGTGAGTCAAAGATTTTCGAATCGGACGAAAAACTGATAGTGAATTGTAACGTTTAGGCCCTCCTAATGACGATGGAACACTCAAATTGCGTCCCGATTCAATACATCGTCCTCCAGCAGACTTGTCTCCATGGGTCTATTGCTGCCTCGGGCACCTTATGGCCGTTCTGCTGTGAGTCAAAGATTTTCGAATTGGACGAAAATTTGATAGTGAATTGTAACATTCACGGCTACCTAATGACGATGGACCACACAAATTGCGTCCCGATTCAATACATCGTCCTCCAGCCGACTTGACTCCATGGGTCTATTGCTGCCTCGGGCTTCTGATGGCCGTTCTGCTGTGAGTCTACATTATCGAATGGGACGATAAACTGATAGTGAATTGTAACGTTCAGGGCCACCTAATGACGATGGATCACTCAAATTGCGTCCCGATTCAATACATCGTCCTCCAGCAGACTTGTCTCCATGGGTCTATTGCTGCCTCGCGCACCTTATGGCCGTTCTGCTGTGAGTCAAAGATTTTTTAATCGGACGAAAAACTGATAGTGAATTGTAACTTTCAGGGCCATCTAATGACGATGGATTACTCAAATTGCGTCCCGATTCAATACATCGTCCTCCAGCCGACTTGTCTCCTTGGTGTATTGCTGCCTCGGGCACCTTATTGCCGTTCTGCTGTGAGTCAAAGATTTTCGAATCGGACGAAAAACTAATAGTGAACTGCAACGTTCAGGGCCTCCTAATGAGGATGGAACACTCAAATTGCGTCCTGATGCAATACATCGTCCTCCAGCAGACTTGTCTCCATGGGTCTATTGCTGCCTCGGGCACCTTATGGCCGTTCTGCTGTGAGTCAAAGATTTTCGAATCGGACGAAAAACTGATAGTGAATTGTAACGTTCAGGACCTCCTAATGACGATGGAACACTCAAATTGCGTCCCGATTCAATACCTCGTCCTCCAGCAGACTTGTCTCCATGGGTCTATTGCTACCTCGGGCAGCTTATGGCCGTTCTGCTGTGAGTCAAAGATTTTCGAATCGGACGAAAAACTGATAGTGAATTGTAACGTTCAGGGCCACCTAATGACGATGGATCACTCAAATTGCGTCCCGATTCAATACATCGCCCTCCAGCAGACTTGTCTCCAAGGGTCTATTGCTGCCTCGGGCACCTTATGGTCGTTCTCCCGTGAGTCGAGATTATCGAATGGGACGAAAAACTGATAGTTAATTGTAACATTCAGGGCTTCCTAATGACGATGGAACACTCAAATTGCGTCCCGATTCAATACATCGTCCTCCAGCAGACTCGTCTCCATGGGTCTATTGCTGCCTCGGGCACCTTATGGCCGTTCTGCTGTGTGTCAAAGATTTTCGAATCGGACGAAAAACTGATAGTGAATTGTAACATTCAGGGCCACCTAATGAAGATGGACCACACAAATTGCGTCCCGATTCAATACATCGTCCTCCAGCAGACTTGTCTCCATGGGTCTATTGCTGCCTCGGGCACCTTATGGCCGTTCTGCTGTGAGTCAAAGACTTTCGAATCGGACGAACAACTGATAGTGAATTGTAACATTCAGGGCCACCTAATGACGATGGATCACTCAAATTGTGTCCCGATTCAATACATCGTCCTCCAGCCGACTTGTCTCCATGGGGCTATTGCTGCCTCGGGCACCTTATGGCCGTTCTGCTGTGAGTCAAAGATTTTCGAATCGGACGAAAAACTGATAGTGAATTGCAACGTTCAGGGCCACCTAATGACGATGGAACACTCAAATTGCGTCCCGATTCAATACATCGTCCCCCAACAGACTTGCCTCCATGGGTCTATTGCTGCCTCGGGTACCTTATGGCCGTTCTGCTGTGACTCTAAGATTTTCGAATCGGACGAAAAACTGATAGAGAATTGTAACGTTCAGGGCCACCTAATGACGATGGATCACTCAAATTGCGTCCCGATTCAATACATCGTCCTCCAGCAGACTTGTCTCCATGGGTCTATTACTGCCTCGGGCACCTTATGGCCGTTCTGCTGTGACTCAAAGTTTTACGAATCGGACGAAAAACTGATAGTGAATTGTAACGTTCAGGGCCACCAAATGACGATGTAACACTCAAATTGCGTCCCGATTCAATACATCGTCCTCCAGCCGACTTGTCTCCATGGGTCTATTGCTGCCTCGGGCACCTTATAGTCGTTCTCCCGTGAGTCTAGATTATCGAATGGGACGAAAAACTGATAGTTAATTGTAACATTCAGGGCATCCTAATGACGATGCAACACTCAAATTGCGTCCCGATTCAATACATCGTCCTCCAGCAGACTTGTCTCCATGGGTCAATTGCTGCCTCGGGCACCTTATGGCCGATCTGCTGTGAGTCAAGATTTTCGAATCGGACGAAAAACTGATAGTGAATTGTAACATTCAGGGCCACCTAATGACGATGGACCACACAAATTGCGTCCCGATTCAATACATCGTCCTCCAGCCGACTTGACTCCATGGGTCTATTGCTGCCTCGGGCATCTTATGGCCGTTCTGCTGTGAGTCTATTTTATCGAATGGGACGAAAAACTGATAGTGAATTGTAACGTTCAGGGCTTCCTGATGACGATGGAACACTCAAATTGCGTCCCGATTCAATACATCGTCCTCCAGCAGACTTGTCTCCATGGGTCAATTGCTGCCTCGGGCACCTTATGGCCGTTCTGCTGTGAGTCAAAGATTTTCGAATCGGACGAAAAACTGATAGTGAATTGTAACATTCAGGGCCACCTAATGATGATGGATCACTCAAATTGTGTCCCGATTCAATACATCATCCTCCAGCCGACTTGTCTCCATGGGGCTATTGCTGCCTCGGGCACCTTATGGCCGTTCTGCTGTGAGTCAAAGATTTTCGAATCGGACGAAAAACTGAAAGTGAATTGTAACGTTCAGGGCCACCTAATGACGATCGATCACTCAAATTGCGTCCCGATTCAATACATCGTCCTCCAGCAGACTTGTCTCCATGGGTCTATTGCTGCCTCGGGCACCTTATGTCCGTTCTGCTGTGAGTCAAAGATTTTCGAATCGGACGAAAAACTGATAGTGAATTGTAACGTTCAGGGCCTCCTAATGACGATGGAACCCTCAAATTGCGTCCCGATTCAATACATCGTCCTCCAGCAGACTTGACTCCATGGGTCTATTGCTGCCTCGGGCACCTTATGGCCGTTCTGCTGTGAGTCAAAGATTTTCGAATCGGACGAAAAACTGATAGTGAATTGTAACATTCAGGGCCACTTAATGACGATGTATCACTCAAATTGCATCCCGATTCAATACATCGTCCCCCAGCAGACTTTTCTCCACGGGTCAATTGCTGAGTCGGGCACCTTATGGCCGTTCTGCTGTGAGTCAAAGATTTTAGAATCGGACGAAAAACTGATAGTGAATTGTAACATTCAGGGCCACCTAATGACGATGGACCACACAAATTGCGTCCCGATTCAATACATCGTCCTCCAGCAGACTTGTCTCCACGAGTCAATTGCTGAGTCGGGCACCTTATGGCCGTTCTGCTGTGAGTCAAAGATTTTAGAATCGGACGAAAAACTGATAGTGAATTGTAACATTCAGGGCCACCTAATGACGATGGACCACACAAATTGCGTCCCGATTCAATACATCGTCCTGCAGCCGACTTGTCTCCATGAGTCTTTTGCTGCCACGGGCGCCTTATGGCCGTTCTGCTGTGAGTCAAAGATTTTCGAATCGGACCAAAAACTGATAGTGAATTGTAACATTCAGGGCCACCTAATGACGATGGATCACTCAAACTGTGTTTCGATTCAATACATCATCCTCCAGCCGACTTGTCTCCATGGGGCTATTGCTGCCTCGGGCACCTTATGGCCGTTCTGCTGTGAGTCAAAGATTTTCGAATTGGACGAAAATTTGATAGTGAATTGTAACATTCACGGCTACCTAATGACGATGGACCACACAAATTGCGTCCCGATTCAATACATCGTCCTCCAGTCGACTTGACTCCATGGGTCTATTGCTGCCTCGGGCTCCTGATGGCCGTTCTGCTGTGAGTCTAGATTATCGAATGGGACGAAAAACTGATAGTGAATTGTAACGTTCAGGGCCACCTAATGACGATGGATCACTCAAATTGCGTCCCGATTCAATACATCGTCCTCCAGCAGACTTGTCTCCATGGGTCTATTGCTGCCTCGGGCACCTTATTGCCGTTCTGCTGTGAGTCAAAGATTTTCGAATCGGACGAAAAACTAATAGTGAACTGCAACGTTCAGGGCCTCCTAATGACGATGGAACACTCAAATTGCGTCCTGATGCAATACATCGTCCTCCAGCAGACTTGTCTCCATGGGTCTATTGCTGCCTCGGGCACCTTATGGCCGTTGTGCTGTGAGTAAAATTTTCGAATCGGACGAAAACCTGATAGTGAATTGTAACGTTCAGGGCCACCTAATGACGATGGATCACTCAAATTGCGTCCCGATTCAATACATCGTCCTCCAGCAGACTTGTCTCTATGGGTCTATTGCTGCCTCGGGCACCTTACGGCCGTTCTGCTGTGAGTCAAAGATTTTCGAATCGGACGAAAAACTGATAGTGAATTGTAATGTTCAGGACCTCCTAATGACGATGGAACACTCAAATTGCGTCCCGATTCAATACCTCGTCCTCCAGCAGACTTGTCTCCATGGGTCTATTGCTACCTCGGGCAGCTTATGGCCGTTCTGCTGTGAGTCAAAGATTTTCGAATCGGACGAAAAACTGATAGTGAATTGTAACGTTCAGGGCCACCTAATGACGATGGATCACTCAAATTGCGTCCCGATTCAATACATCGCCCTCCAGCAGACTTGTCTCCAAGGGTCTATTGCTGCCTCGGGCACCTTATGGTCGTTCTCCCGTGAGTCGAGATTATCGAATGGGAAAAAAAACTGATAGTTAATTGTAACATTCAGGGCTTCCTAATGACGATGGAACACTCAAATTGCGTCCCGATTCAATACATCGTCCTCCAGCAGACTCGTCTCCATGGGTCTATTGCTGCCTCGGGCACCTTATGGCCGTTCTGCTGTGTGTCAAAGATTTTCGAATCGGACGAAAAACTGATAGTGAATTGTAACATTCAGGGCCACCTAATGAAGATGGACCACACAAATTGCGTCCCGATTCAATACATCGTCCTCCAGCAGACTTGTCTGCATGGGTCTATTGCTGCCTCGGGCACCTTATGGCCGTTCTGCTGTGAGTCAAAGATTTTCGAATCGGACGAACAACTGATAGTGAATTGTAACATTCAGGGCCACCTAATGACGATGGATCACTCAAATTGTGTCCCGATTCAATACATCGTCCTCCAGCCGACTTGTCTCCATGGGGCTATTGCTGCCTCGGGCACCTTATGGCCGTTCTGCTGTGAGTCAAAGATTTTCGAATCGGACGAAAAATTGATAGTGAATTGCAACGTTCAGGGCCACCTAATGACGATGGAACACTCAAATTGCGTCCCGATTCAATACATCGTCCCCCAGCAGACTTGCCTCCATGGGATTATTGCTGCCTCGGGTACCTTATGGCCGTTCTGCTGTGACTCTAAGATTTTCGAATCGGACGAAAAACTGATAGTGAATTGTAACGTTCAGGGCCACCTAATGACGATGGATCACTCAAATTGCGTCCCGATTCAATACATCGTCCTCCAGCAGACTTGTCTCCATGGGTCTATTACTGCCTCGGGCACCTTATGGCCGTTCTGCTGTGACTCAAAGATTTACGAATCGGACGAAAAACTGATAGTGAATTGTAACGTTCAGGGCCACCAAATGACGATGTAACACTCAAATTGCGTCCCGATTCAATACATCGTCCTCCAGCAGACTTGTCTCCATGGGTCTATAGCTGCCTCGGGCACCTTATGTCCGTTCTGCTGTGAGTCAAATATTTTCGAATCGGACGAAAAACTGACAGTGAATTGTAACATTCAGGGCCACTTAATGACGATGTATCACTCAAATTGCATCCCGATTCAATACATCGTCCCCCAGCAGACTTGTCTCCACGGGTCAATTGCTGAGTCGGGCACCTTATGGCCGTTCTGCTGTGAGTCAAAGATTTTAGAATCGGACGAAAAACTGATAGTGAATTGTAACATTCAGGGCCACCTAATGACGATGGACCACACAAATTGCGTCCCGATTCAATACATCGTCCTCCAGCAGACTTGTCTCCACGGGTCAATTGCTGAGTCGGGCACCTTATGGCCGTTCTGCTGTGAGTCAAAGATTTTAGAATCGGACGAAAAACTGATAGTGAATTGTAACATTCAGGGCCACCTAATGACGATGGACCACACAAATTGCGTCCCGATTCAATACATCGTCCTGCAGCCGACTTGTCTCCATGAGTCTTTTGCTGCCACGGGCGCCTTATGGCCGTTCTGCTGTGAGTCAAAGATTTTCGAATCGGACCAATAACTGATAGTGAATTGTAACATTCAGGGCCACCTAATGACGATGGATCACTCAAACTGTGTCCCGATTCAATACATCATCCTCCAGCCGACTTGTCTCCATGGGGCTATTGCTGCCTCGGGCACCTTATGGCCGTTCTGCTGTGAGTCAAAGATTTTCGAATTGGACGAAAATTTGATAGTGAATTGTAACATTCACGGCTACCTAATGACGATGGACCACACAAATTGCGTCCCGATTCAATACATCGTCCTCCAGCCGACTTGACTCCATGGGTCTATTGCTGCCTCGGGCTCCTGATGGCCGTTCTGCTGTGAGTCTAGATTATCGAATGGGACGAAAAACTGATAGTGAATTGTAACGTTCAGGGCCACCTAATGACGATGGATCACTCAAATTGCGTCCCGATTCAATACATCGTCCTCCAGCAGACTTGTCTCCATGGGTCTATTGCTGCCTCGCGCACCTTATGGCCGTTCTGCTGTGAGTCAAAGATTTTTTAATCGGACGAAAAACTGATAGTGAATTGTAACTTTCAGGGCCATCTAATGACGATGGATTACTCAAATTGCGTCCCGATTCAATACATCGTCCTCCAGCCGACTTGTCTCCATGGGTGTATTGCTGCTTCGGGCACCTTATTGCCGTTCTGCTGTGAGTCAAAGATTTTCGAATCGGACGAAAAACTAATAGTGAACTGCAACGTTCAGGGCCTCCTAATGACGATGGAACACTCAAATTGCGTCCTGATGCAATACATCGTCCTCCAGCAGACTTGTCTCCATGGGTCTATTGCTGCCTCGGGCACCTTATGGCCGTTGTGCTGTGAGTAAAATTTTCGAATCGGACGAAAACCTGATAGTGAATTGTAACGTTCAGGGCCACCTAATGACGATGGATCACTCAAATTGCGTCCCGATTCAATACATCGTCCTCCAGCAGACTTGTCTCTATGGGTCTATTGCTGCCTCGGGCACCTTACGGCCGTTCTGCTGTGAGTCAAAGATTTTCGAATCGGACGAACAACTGATAGTGAATTGTAACATTCAGGGCCACCTAATGACGATGGATCACTCAAATTGTGTCCCGATTCAATACATCGTCCTCCAGCCGACTTGTCTCCATGGGGCTATTGCTGCCTCGGGCACCTTATGGCCGTTCTGCTGCGAGTCAAAGATTTTCGAATCGGACGAAAAATTGATAGTGAATTGCAACGTTCAGGGCCACCTAATGACGATGGAACACTCAAATTGCGTCCCGATTCAATACATCGTCCCCCAGCAGACTTGCCTCCATGGGTCTATTGCTGCCTCGGGTACCTTATGGCCGTTCTGCTGTGACTCTAAGATTTTCGAATCGGACGAAAAACTGATAGTGAATTGTAACGTTCAGGGCCACCTAATGACGATGGATCACTCAAATTGCGTCCCGATTCAATACATCGTCCTCCAGCAGACTTGTCTCCATGGGTCTATTACTGCCTCGGGCACCTTATGGCCGTTCTGCTGTGACTCAAAGATTTACGAATCGGACGAAAAACTGATAGTGAATTGTAACGTTCAGGGCCACCAAATGACGATGTAACACTCAAATTGCGTCCCGATTCAATACATCGTCCTCCAGCAGACTTGTCTCCATGGGTCTATAGCTGCCTCGGGCACCTTATGTCCGTTCTGCTGTGAGTCAAATATTTTCGAATCGGACGAAAAACTGACAGTGAATTGTAACATTCAGGGCCACCTAATGACGATGGACCACACAAATTGCGTCCCGATTCAATACATCGTCCTCCAGCAGACTTGTCTCCACGGGTCAATTGCTGAGTCGGGCACCTTATGGCCGTTCTGCTGTGAGTCAAAGATTTTAGAATCGGACGAAAAACTGACAGTGAATTGTAACATTCAGGGCCACCTAATGACGATGGACCACACAAATTGCGTCCCGATTCAATACATCGTCCTCCAGCAGACTTGTCTCCACGGGTCAATTGCTGAGTCGGGCACCTTATGTCCGTTCTGCTGTGAGTCAAATATTTTCGAATCGGACGAAAAACTGATAGTGAATTGTAACATTCAGGGCCACCTAATGACGATGGATCACTCAAACTGTGTCCCGATTCAATACATCATCCTCCAGCCGACTTGTCTCCATGGGGCTATTGCTGCCTCGGGCACCTTATGGCCGTTCTGCTGTGAGTCAAAGATTTTCGAATCGGACGAAAAACTGATAGTGAATTGTAACGTTTAGGCCCTCCTAATGACGATGGAACACTCAAATTGCGTCCCGATTCAATACATCGTCCTCCAGCAGACTTGTCTCCATGGGTCTATTGCTGCCTCGGGCACCTTATGGCCGTTCTGCTGTGAGTCAAAGATTTTCGAATTGGACGAAAATTTGATAGTGAATTGTAACATTCACGGCTACCTAATGACGATGGACCACACAAATTGCGTCCCGATTCAATACATCGTCCTCCAGCCGACTTGACTCCATGGGTCTATTGCTGCCTCGGGCTCCTGATTCCGTTCTGCTGTGAGTCTAGATTATCGAATGGGACGAAAAACTGATAGTGAATTGTAACGTTCAGGGCCACCTAATGACGATGGATCACTCAAATTGCGTCCCGATTCAATACATCGTCCTCCAGCAGACTTGTCTCCATGGGTCTATTGCTGCCTCGCGCACCTTATGGCCGTTCTGCTGTGAGTCAAAGATATTTTAATCGGACGAAAAACTGATAGTGAATTGTAACTTTCAGGGCCATCTAATGACGATGGATTACTCAAATTGCGTCCCGATTCAATACATCGTCCTCCAGCCGACTTGTCTCCATGGGTGTATTGCTGCCTCGGGCACCTTATTGCCGTTCTGCTGTGAGTCAAAGATTTTCGAATCGGACGAAAACTAATAGTGAACTGCAACGTTCAGGGCCTCCTAATGACGATGGAACACTCAAATTGCGTCCTGATGCAATACATCGTCCTCCAGCAGACTTGTCTCCATGGGTCTATTGCTGCCTCGGGCACCTTATGGCCGTTCTGCTGTGAGTAAAATTTTCGAATCGGACGAAAACCTGATAGTGAATTGTAACGTTCAGGGCCACCTAATGGCGATGGATCACTCAAATTGCGTCCCGATTCAATACATCGTCCTCCAGCAGACTTGTCTCTATGGGTCTATTGCTGCCTCGGGCACCTTACGGCCGTTCTGCTGTGAGTCAAAGATTTTCGAATCGGACGAAAAACTGATAGTGAATTGTAACGTTCAGGACCTCCTAATGACGATGGAACACTCAATTTGCGTCCCGATTCAATACCTCGTCCTCCAGCAGACTTGTCTCCATGGGTCTATTGCTACCTCGGGCAGCTTATGGCCGTTCTGCTGTGAGTCAAAGATTTTCGAATCGGACGAAAAACTGATAGTGAATTGTAACGTTCAGGGCCACCTAATGACGATGGATCACTCAAATTGCGTCCCGATTCAATACATCGCCCTCCAGCAGACTTGTCTCCAAGGGTCTATTGCTGCCTCGGGCACCTTATGGTCGTTCTCCCGTGAGTCGAGATTATCGAATGGGACGAAAAACTGATAGTTAATTGTAACATTCAGGGCTTCCTAATGACGATGGAACACTCAAATTGCGTCCCGATTCAATACATCGTCCTCCAGCAGACTCGTCTCCATGGGTCTATTGCTGCCTCGGGCACCTTATGGCCGTTCTGCTGTGTGTCAAAGATTTTCGAATCGGACGAAAAACTGATAGTGAATTGTAACATTCAGGGCCACCTAATGAAGATGGACCACACAAATTGCGTCCCGATTCAATACATCGTCCTCCAGCAGACTTGTCTCCATGGGTCTATTGCTGCCTCGGGCACCTTATGGCCGTTCTGCTGTGAGTCAAAGATTTTCGAATCGGACGAAAAACTGATAGTGAATTGTAACGTTCAGGGCCACCAAATGACGATGTAACACTCAAATTGCGTCCCGATTCAATACATCGTCCTCCAGCAGACTTGTCTCCATGGGTCTATAGCTGCCTCGGGCACCTTATGGCCGTTCTGCTGTGAGTCAAAGATTTTCGAATCGGACGAAAAACTGATAGTGAATTGTAACATTCAGGGCTACCTAATGACGATGGACGACACAAATTGCGTCCCGATTCAATACATCGTCCTCCAGCCGACTTGTCTCCATGGGTCTATTGCTGCCTCGGGCACCTTATAGTCGTTCTCCCGTGAGTCTAGATTATCGAATGGGACGAAAAACTGATAGTTAATTGTAACATTCAGGGCATCCTAATGACGATGCAACACTCAAATTGCGTCCCGATTCAATACATCGTCCTCCAGCAGACTTGTCTCCATGGGTCAATTGCTGCCTCGGGCACCTTATGGCCGTTCTGCTGTGAGTCAAAGATTTTCGAATCGGACGAAAAACTGATAGTGAATTGTAACATTCAGGGCCACCTAATGACGATGGACCACACAAATTGCGTCCCGATTCAATACATCGTCCTCCAGCCGACTTGACTCCATGGGTCTATTGCTGCCTCGGGCATCTTATGGCCGTTCTGCTGTGAGTCTACTTTATCGAATGGGACGAAAAACTGATAGTGAATTGTAACGTTCAGGGCTTCCTGATGACGATGGAACACTCAAATTGCGTCCCGATTCAATACATCGTCCTCCAGCAGACTTGTCTCCATGGGTCAATTGCTGCCTCGGGCACCTTATGGCCGTTTTGCTGTGAGTCAAAGATTTTCGAATCGGACGAAAAACTGATAGTGAATTGTAACATTCAGGGCCACGTAATGACGATGGATCACTCAAATTGCGTCCCGATTCAATACATCGTCCTGCAGCCGACTTGTCTCCATGGGTCTATTGCTGCCTCGGGCGCCTTATGGCCGTTCTGCTGTGAGTCAAAGATTTTCGAATCGGACGAAAAACTGATAGTGGATTGTAACATTCAGGGCATCCTAATGACGATGCAACACTCAAATTGCGTCCCGATTCAATACATCGTCCTCCAGCAGACTTGTCTCCATGGGTCAATTGCTGCCTCGGGCACCTTATGGCCGTTCTGCTGTGAGTCAAAGATTTTCGAATCGGACGAAAAACTGATAGTGAATTGTAACATTCAGGGCCACCTAATGACGATGGACCACACAAATTGCGTCCCGATTCAATACATCGTCCTCCAGCCGACTTGACTCCATGGGTCTATTGCTGCCTCGGGCATCTTATGGCCGTTCTGCTGTGAGTCTATTTTATCGAATGGGACGAAAAACTGATAGTGAATTGTAACGTTCAGGGCTTCCTGATGACGATGGAACACTCAAATTGCGTCCCGATTCAATACATCGTCCTCCAGCAGACTTGTCTCCATGGGTCAATTGCTGCCTCGGGCACCTTATGGCCGTTTTGCTGTGAGTCAAAGATTTTCGAATCGGACGAAAAACTGATAGTGAATTGTAACATTCAGGGCCACGTAATGACGATGGATCACTCAAATTGCGTCCCGATTCAATACATCGTCCTGCAGCCGACTTGTCTCCATGGGTCTATTGCTGCCTCGGGCGCCTTATGGCCGTTCTGCTGTGAGTCAAAGATTTTCGAATCGGACGAAAAACTGATAGTGAATTGTAACATTCAGGGCTTCCTGATGACGATGGAACACTCAAATTGCGTCCCGATTCAATACATCGTCCTCCAGCCGACTTGACTCCATGGGTCTATTGCTGCCTCGGGCATCTTATGGCCGTTCTGCTGTGAATCTATTTTATCGAATGGGACGAAAAACTGATAGTGAATTGTAACGTTCAGGGCTTCCTGATGACGATGGAACACTCAAATTGCGTCCCGATTCAATACATCGTCCTCCAGCCGACTTGTCTCCATGGGTCTATTGCTGCCTCGGGCACCTTATAGTCGTTCTCCCGTGAGTCTAGATTATCGAATGGGACGAAAAACTGATAGTTAATTGTAACATTCAGGGCATCCTAATGACGATGCAACACTCAAATTGCGTCCCGATTCAATACATCGTCCTCCAGCAGACTTGTCTCCATGGGTCTATTGCTGCCTCGGGCACCTTATGGCCGTTCTGCTGTGAGTCAAAGATTTTCGAATCGGACGAAAAACTGATAGTGAATTGTAACTTTCAGGGCAACCTAATGACGATGGATCACTCAAATTGCGTCCCGATTCAATACATCGTCCTCCAGCCGACTTGTCTCCATGGGTCTATTGCTGCCTCGGAATCTTATGGCCGTTCTGCTGTGAGTCTAGTTTATCGAATGGGACGAAAAACTGATAGTGAATAGTAACGTTCAGGGCCACCTAATGACGATGGATGACTCAAATTGCTTCCTGATTCAATACATCGTCCTCCAGCAGACTTGTCTGCATGGGTCTATTGCTGCCTCGGGCACCTTATGTTCGTTCTCCCGTGAGTCTAGATTATCGAATGGGACGAAAAACTGATAGTTAATTGTACTATTCAGGGCTTCCTAATGACGATGGAACACTCAAATTGCGTCCCGATTCAATACATCGTCCTCCAGCAGACTTGTCTCCATGGGTCTATTGCTGCCTCGGGCACCTTATGGCCGTTCTGCTGTGAGTCAAAGATTTTCGAATCGGACGAAAAACTGATAGTGAATTGTAACTTTCAGTGCCACCTAATGACGATGGATCACTCAAATTGCGTCCGGATTCAATACATCTCCCTGCAGCCGACTTGTCTCCTTGGGTCTACTGCTGCCTCGGGCACCTTATGGCCGTTCTGCTGTGAGTCAAAGATTTTCGAATCGGACGAAAAACTGATAGTGAATTGTAACGTTCAGGGCCTCCTAATGACGATGGAACACTCAAATTGCGTCCCGATTCAATACATCGTCCTCCAGCAGACTTGTCTCCATGGGTCTATTGCTGCCTCGGGCCCCTTATGGCCGTTCTGCTGTGAGTCAAAGATTTTCGAATCGGACGAAAAACTGATAGTAATGACGATGGATCACTCAGATTGCGTCCCGATTCAATACCTCGTCCTCCAGCAGACTTGTCTCCATGGGACTATTGCTGCCTCAGGAAGCTTATGGCCGTTCTGCTGTGAGTCAAAGATTTTCGAATCGGACGAAAAACTGATAGTGAATTGTAACGTTCAGGGCCACCTAAAGACGATGGATCACTCAAATTGCGTCCCTATTCAATACATCGTCCTCCAGCAGACTTGTCTCCATGGGTCTATTGCTGCCTCGGGCACCTTATGGTCGTTCTCCCGTGTGTCAAGGTTATTGAATGGGACGAAAAACTGATAGTTAATTGTAACATTCAGGGCATCCTAATGACGATGGAACACTCAAATTGCGTCCCGATTCAATACATCGTCCTCCAGCAGACTTGTCTCCATGGGTCAATTGCTGCCTCGGGCACCTTATGGCCGTTCTGCTGTGAGTCAAAGTTAATCGAATCGGACGAAAAACTGATAGTGAATTGTAACATTCAGGGCCACCTAATGACGATGGACCACACAAATTGCGTCCCGATTCAATACATCGTCCTCCAGCCGACTTGACTCCATGGGTCTATTGCTGCCTCGGGCATCTTATGGCCGTTCTGCTGTGAGTCTAGTTTATCGAATGGGACGAAAAACTGATATTGAATTGTAACGTTCAGGGCTTTTTGATGACGATGGAACACTCAAATTGCGTCCCGATTCAATACATCGTCCTCCAGCAGACTTGTCTCCATGGGTCAATTGCTGCCTCGGGCACCTTATGGCCGTTCTGCTGTGAGCCAAAGATTTTCGAAACGGACGAAAAACTGATAGTGAATTGTAACATTCAGGGCCACCTAATGACGATGGATCACTCAAATTGCGTCCCGATTCAATTCATCGTCCTGCAGCCGACTTGTCTCCATGGGTCTATTGCTGCCTCGGGCACCTTATGGCCGTTCTGCTGTGAGTCAAAGATTTTCGAATCGGACGAAAAACTGATAGTAGATTGTAACGTTCAGGGCCACCTAATGACGATGGATCACTCAAATTGCGTCCCGATTCAATACATCGTCCTCCAGCAGACTTGTCTCCATGGGTCTATTGCTGCCTCGGGCACCTTATTGCCGTTCTGCCGTGAGTCAAAGATTTTCGAATCGGACGAAAAACTGATAGTGAATCGTAACGTTCAGGACCTCCTAATGACGATGGAACACTCAAATTGCGTCCCGATTCAATACATCGTCCTCCAGCAGACTTGTCTCCATAGGTCTATTGCTGCCCCGGCACCTTATGGTCGTTCTCCCCTGTGTTTAGATTATCGAATGGGACGAAAAACTGATAGTTAATTGTAACATTCAGGGCATCCTAATGACGATGGAACACTCAAATTGCGTCCCGATTCAATACATCGTCCTCCAGCAGACTTGTCTCCATGGGTCAATTGCTGCCTCGGGCACCTTATGGCCGTTCTGCTGTGAGTCAAAGATTTTCTAATCGGACGAAAAACTGATAGTGAATTGTAACATTCAGGGCCACCTAATGAAGATGGACCACACAAATTGCGTCCCGATTCAATACATCGTCCTCCAGCAGACTTGTCTCCATGGGTCAATTGCTGCCTCGGGCACCTTATGGCCGTTCTGCTGTGAGTCAAAGATTTTCGAATCGGACGAAAAACTCATAGTGTATTGTAACTTTCAGTTTCACCTAATGACAATGGATCACTCAAATTGCGGTCGGATTCAATACACCTCCCTGCAGCCGACTTGTCTCCTTGGGTCTATTGCTGCCTCGGGCACCATATGGCCGTTCTGCTGTGACTCAAAGATTTTCGAATCGGACGAAAAACTGATAGTGAATTGTAACTTTCAGGGCCACCTAATGACGATGGATCACTCAAATTGCGTCCCGATTCAATACATCGTCCTCCAGCCGACTTGTCTCCATGTGTCTATTGCTGCCTCGGGCACATTATGGCCGTTCTGCTTTGAGTCAAAGATTTTCGAATCGGACGAAAAACTGATAGTGAATCGTAACGTTCAGGACCTCCTAATGACGATGGAACACTCAAATTGCGTCCCGATTCAATACCTCGTCCTCCAGCAGACTTGTCTCCATGGGTCTATTGCTGCCTCGGGAAGCTTATGGCCGTTCTGCTGTGAGTCAAAGATTTTCGAATCGGACGAAAAACTGATAGTGAATTGTAACGTTCAGGGCCACCTAAAGACGATGGATCACTCAAATTGCGTCCCGATTCAATACATCGTCCTCCAGCAGACTTGTCCCCAGGGGTCTCTTGCTGCCTCGGGCACCTTATATTCGTTCTCCCGTGTGTCAAGATTATTGAATGGGACGAAAAACTGATAGTTAATTGTAACATTCAGGGCATCCTAATGACGATGGAACACTCAAATTGCGTCCCGATTCAATACATCGTCCTCCAGCAGACTTGTCTCCATGGGTCTATTGCTGCCTCGGGCACCTTATGGCCGTTCTGCTGTGAGTAAAAGATAATCGAATCGGCCGAAAAACTGATAGTGAATTGTAACATTCAGGGCCACCTAATGACGATGGACCACACAAATTGCGACCCGATTCATTACGTCGTCCTCCAGCCGACTTGACTCCATGGGTCTATTGCTGCCTCGGGCATCTTATGGCCGTTCTGCTGTGAGTCTAGTTTATCGAATGGGACGAAAAACTGATAGTGAATTGTAACGTTCAGGGCTTTTGGATGACGATGGAACACTCACATTGCGTCCCGATTCAATACATCGTCCTCCAGCAGACTTGTCTCCATGGGTCTATTGCTGCCTCGGGCACCTTATTGCCGTTCTGCTGTGAGTCAAAGATTTTCGAATCGGACGAAAAACTGATAGTGAATCGTAACGTTCAGGACCTCCTAATGACGATGGAACACTCAAATTGCGTCCCGATTCAATACCTCGTCCTCCAGCAGACTTGTCTAAATGGGTCTATTGCTGCCTCGGGCAGCTTATGGCCGTTCTGCTGTGAGTCAAAGATTTACGAATCGGACGAAAAACTGATAGTGAATTGTAACGTTCAGGGCCTCCTAATGACGATGGAACACTCAAATTGCGTCCCGATTCAATACATCGTCCTCCAGCAGACTTGTCTCCATGGGTCTATTGCTGCCTCGGGCACCTTATAGTCGTTCTCCCGTGAGTCTAGATTATCGAATGGGACGAAAAACTGATAGTTAATTGTAACATTCAGGGCATCCTAATGACGATGCAACACTCAAATTGCGTCCCGATTCAATACATCGTCCTCCAGCCGACTTGACTCCATGGGTCTATTGCTGCCTCGGGCATCTTATGGCCGTTCTGCTGTGAATCTATTTTATCGAATGGGACGAAAAACTGATAGTGAATTGTAACGTTCAGGGCTTCCTGATGACGATGGAACACTCAAATTGCGTCCCGATTCAATACATCGTCCTCCAGCCGACTTGTCTCCATGGGTCTATTGCTGCCTCGGGCACCTTATAGTCGTTCTCCCGTGAGTCTAGATTATCGAATGGGACGAAAAACTGATAGTTAATTGTAACATTCAGGGCATCCTAATGACGATGCAACACTCAAATTGCGTCCCGATTCAATACATCGTCCTCCAGCAGACTTGTCTCCATGGGTCTATTGCTGCCTCGGGCACCTTATGGCCGTTCTGCTGTGAGTCAAAGATTTTCGAATCGGACGAAAAACTGATAGTGAATTGTAACTTTCAGGGCAACCTAATGACGATGGATCACTCAAATTGCGTCCCGATTCAATACATCGTCCTCCAGCCGACTTGTCTCCATGGGTCTATTGCTGCCTCGGAATCTTATGGCCGTTCTGCTGTGAGTCTAGTTTATCGAATGGGACGAAAAACTGATAGTGAATAGTAACGTTCAGGGCCACCTAATGACGATGGATGACTCAAATTGCTTCCTGATTCAATACATCGTCCTCCAGCAGACTTGTCTGCATGGGTCTATTGCTGCCTCGGGCACCTTATGTTCGTTCTCCCGTGAGTCTAGATTATCGAATGGGACGAAAAACTGATAGTTAATTGTACTATTCAGGGCTTCCTAATGACGATGGAACACTCAAATTGCGTCCCGATTCAATACATCGTCCTCCAGCAGACTTGTCTCCATGGGTCTATTGCTGCCTCGGGCACCTTATGGCCGTTCTGCTGTGAGTCAAAGATTTTCGAATCGGACGAAAAACTGATAGTGAATTGTAACTTTCAGTGCCACCTAATGACGATGGATCACTCAAATTGCGTCCGGATTCAATACATCTCCCTGCAGCCGACTTGTCTCCTTGGGTCTACTGCTGCCTCGGGCACCTTATGGCCGTTCTGCTGTGAGTCAAAGATTTTCGAATCGGACGAAAAACTGATAGTGAATTGTAACGTTCAGGGCCTCCTAATGACGATGGAACACTCAAATTGCGTCCCGATTCAATACATCGTCCTCCAGCAGACTTGTCTCCATGGGTCTATTGCTGCCTCGGGCCCCTTATGGCCGTTCTGCTGTGAGTCAAAGATTTTCGAATCGGACGAAAAACTGATAGTAATGACGATGGATCACTCAGATTGCGTCCCGATTCAATACCTCGTCCTCCAGCAGACTTGTCTCCATGGGACTATTGCTGCCTCAGGAAGCTTATGGCCGTTCTGCTGTGAGTCAAAGATTTTCGAATCGGACGAAAAACTGATAGTGAATTGTAACGTTCAGGGCCACCTAAAGACGATGGATCACTCAAATTGCGTCCCTATTCAATACATCGTCCTCCAGCAGACTTGTCTCCATGGGTCTATTGCTGCCTCGGGCACCTTATGGTCGTTCTCCCGTGTGTCAAGGTTATTGAATGGGACGAAAAACTGATAGTTAATTGTAACATTCAGGGCATCCTAATGACGATGGAACACTCAAATTGCGTCCCGATTCAATACATCGTCCTCCAGCAGACTTGTCTCCATGGGTCAATTGCTGCCTCGGGCACCTTATGGCCGTTCTGCTGTGAGTCAAAGTTAATCGAATCGGACGAAAAACTGATAGTGAATTGTAACATTCAGGGCCACCTAATGACGATGGACCACACAAATTGCGTCCCGATTCAATACATCGTCCTCCAGCCGACTTGACTCCATGGGTCTATTGCTGCCTCGGGCATCTTATGGCCGTTCTGCTGTGAGTCTAGTTTATCGAATGGGACGAAAAACTGATATTGAATTGTAACGTTCAGGGCTTTTTGATGACGATGGAACACTCAAATTGCGTCCCGATTCAATACATCGTCCTCCAGCAGACTTGTCTCCATGGGTCAATTGCTGCCTCGGGCACCTTATGGCCGTTCTGCTGTGAGCCAAAGATTTTCGAAACGGACGAAAAACTGATAGTGAATTGTAACATTCAGGGCCACCTAATGACGATGGATCACTCAAATTGCGTCCCGATTCAATTCATCGTCCTGCAGCCGACTTGTCTCCATGGGTCTATTGCTGCCTCGGGCACCTTATGGCCGTTCTGCTGTGAGTCAAAGATTTTCGAATCGGACGAAAAACTGATAGTAGATTGTAACGTTCAGGGCCACCTAATGACGATGGATCACTCAAATTGCGTCCCGATTCAATACATCGTCCTCCAGCAGACTTGTCTCCATGGGTCTATTGCTGCCTCGGGCACCTTATTGCCGTTCTGCCGTGAGTCAAAGATTTTCGAATCGGACGAAAAACTGATAGTGAATCGTAACGTTCAGGACCTCCTAATGACGATGGAACACTCAAATTGCGTCCCGATTCAATACATCGTCCTCCAGCAGACTTGTCTCCATAGGTCTATTGCTGCCCCGGCACCTTATGGTCGTTCTCCCCTGTGTTTAGATTATCGAATGGGACGAAAAACTGATAGTTAATTGTAACATTCAGGGCATCCTAATGACGATGGAACACTCAAATTGCGTCCCGATTCAATACATCGTCCTCCAGCAGACTTGTCTCCATGGGTCAATTGCTGCCTCGGGCACCTTATGGCCGTTCTGCTGTGAGTCAAAGATTTTCTAATCGGACGAAAAACTGATAGTGAATTGTAACATTCAGGGCCACCTAATGAAGATGGACCACACAAATTGCGTCCCGATTCAATACATCGTCCTCCAGCAGACTTGTCTCCATGGGTCAATTGCTGCCTCGGGCACCTTATGGCCGTTCTGCTGTGAGTCAAAGATTTTCGAATCGGACGAAAAACTCATAGTGTATTGTAACTTTCAGTTTCACCTAATGACAATGGATCACTCAAATTGCGGTCGGATTCAATACACCTCCCTGCAGCCGACTTGTCTCCTTGGGTCTATTGCTGCCTCGGGCACCATATGGCCGTTCTGCTGTGACTCAAAGATTTTCGAATCGGACGAAAAACTGATAGTGAATTGTAACTTTCAGGGCCACCTAATGACGATGGATCACTCAAATTGCGTCCCGATTCAATACATCGTCCTCCAGCCGACTTGTCTCCATGTGTCTATTGCTGCCTCGGGCACATTATGGCCGTTCTGCTTTGAGTCAAAGATTTTCGAATCGGACGAAAAACTGATAGTGAATCGTAACGTTCAGGACCTCCTAATGACGATGGAACACTCAAATTGCGTCCCGATTCAATACCTCGTCCTCCAGCAGACTTGTCTCCATGGGTCTATTGCTGCCTCGGGAAGCTTATGGCCGTTCTGCTGTGAGTCAAAGATTTTCGAATCGGACGAAAAACTGATAGTGAATTGTAACGTTCAGGGCCACCTAAAGACGATGGATCACTCAAATTGCGTCCCGATTCAATACATCGTCCTCCAGCAGACTTGTCCCCAGGGGTCTCTTGCTGCCTCGGGCACCTTATATTCGTTCTCCCGTGTGTCAAGATTATTGAATGGGACGAAAAACTGATAGTTAATTGTAACATTCAGGGCATCCTAATGACGATGGAACACTCAAATTGCGTCCCGATTCAATACATCGTCCTCCAGCAGACTTGTCTCCATGGGTCTATTGCTGCCTCGGGCACCTTATGGCCGTTCTGCTGTGAGTAAAAGATAATCGAATCGGCCGAAAAACTGATAGTGAATTGTAACATTCAGGGCCACCTAATGACGATGGACCACACAAATTGCGACCCGATTCATTACGTCGTCCTCCAGCCGACTTGACTCCATGGGTCTATTGCTGCCTCGGGCATCTTATGGCCGTTCTGCTGTGAGTCTAGTTTATCGAATGGGACGAAAAACTGATAGTGAATTGTAACGTTCAGGGCTTTTGGATGACGATGGAACACTCACATTGCGTCCCGATTCAATACATCGTCCTCCAGCAGACTTGTCTCCATGGGTCTATTGCTGCCTCGGGCACCTTATTGCCGTTCTGCTGTGAGTCAAAGATTTTCGAATCGGACGAAAAACTGATAGTGAATCGTAACGTTCAGGACCTCCTAATGACGATGGAACACTCAAATTGCGTCCCGATTCAATACCTCGTCCTCCAGCAGACTTGTCTAAATGGGTCTATTGCTGCCTCGGGCAGCTTATGGCCGTTCTGCTGTGAGTCAAAGATTTACGAATCGGACGAAAAACTGATAGTGAATTGTAACGTTCAGGGCCTCCTAATGACGATGGAACACTCAAATTGCGTCCCGATTCAATACATCGTCCTCCAGCAGACTTGTCTCCATGGGTCTATTGCTGCCTCGGGCACCTTATGGCCGTTCTGCTGTGAGTCAAAGATTTTCGAATCGGACGAAAAACTGATAGTGTATTGTAACTTTCAGTTTCACCTAATGACGATGGATCACTCAAAATGCGTCCGGATTCAATACATCTCTCTGCAGCCGACTTGTCTCCTTGGGTCTATTGCTGCCTCGGGCACCTTATGGCCGTTCTGCTGTGAGTCAAAGATTTTCGAATCGGACGAAAAACTGATAGTGAATTGTAACGTTCAGGGCCTCCTAATGACGATGGAACACTCAAATTGCGTCCCGATTCAATACATCGTCCTCCAGCAGACTTGTCTCCATGGGTCTATTGCTGCCTCGGGCCCCTTATGGCCGTTCTGCTGTGAGTCAAAGATTTTCGAATCGGACGAAAAACTGTCAGTAGATTGTAACGTTCAGGGCCACCTAATGACTATGGATCACTCAAATTGCGTCCCGATTCAATACATCGTCCTCCAGCAGACTTGTCTCCATGGGTCTAGTGCTGCCTCGGGCACCTAATGGCCGTTCTGCTGAGACTCAAAGATTTTCGAATCGGACGAAAAACTGATAGTGAATTGTAACTTTCAGGGCCACCTAATGACGATGGATCACTCAAATTGCGTCCCGATTCAATACATCGTCCTCCAGCCGACTTGTCTCCATGGGTCTATTGCTGCCTCGGGCACCTTATGGTCGTTCTCCCGTGTGTCAAGATTATTGAATGGGACGAAAAACTGATAGTTAATTGTAACATTCAGGGCATCCTAATGACGATGGAACACTCAAATTGCGTCCCGATTCAATACATCGTCCTCCAGCAGACTTGTCTCCATGGGTCAATTGCTGCCTCGGGCACCTTATGGCCGTTCTGCTGTGAGTCAAAGATAATCGAATCGGACGAAAAACTGATAGTGAATTGTAACATTCAGGGCCACCTAATGACGATGGACCACACAAATTGCGTCCCGATTCAATACATCGTCCTCCAGCCGACTTGACTCCATGGGTCTATTGCTGCCTCGGGCATCTTATGGCCGTTCTGCTGTGAGTCTAGTTTATCGAATGGGACGAAAAACTGATAGTGAATTATAACGTTCAGGGCTTTTTGATGACGATGGAACACTCAAATTGCGTCCCGATTCAATACATCGTCCTTCAGCAGACTTGTCTCCATGGGTCAATTGCTGCCTCGGGCACCTTATGGCCGTTCTGCTGTGAGTCAAAAATTTTGGAAACGGACGAAAAACGGATAGTGAAATGTAACATTCAGGGCCACCTAATGACGATGGATCACTCAAATTGCGTCCCGATTCAATACATCGTCCTGCAGCCGACTTGTCTCCATGGGTCTATTGCTGCCTCGGGCACCTTATGGCCGTTCTGCTGTGAGTCAAAGATTTTCGAAACGGACGAAAAACTGATAGTAGATAGTAACGTTCAGGGCCACCTAATGACCATGGATCACTCAAATTGCGTCCCGATTCAATACATCGTCCTCCAGCGACTTGTCTCCATGGGTCTATTGTTGCCTCGGGCACCTTATTGCCGTTCTGCTGTGAGTCAAAGATTTTCGAATCGGACGAAAAACTGATAGTGAATTGTAACGTTCAGGGCCTCCTAATGACGATGGAACACTCAAATTGCGTCCCGATTCAATACATCGTCCTCCAGCAGACTTGTCTCCATGGGTCTATTGCTGCCTCGGGCACCTTATGGCCGTTCTGCTGTGAGTCAAAGATTTTCGAATCGGACGAAAAACTGATAGTGAATTGTAACTTTCAGTGCCACCTAATGACGATGGATCACTCAAATTGCGTCCGGATTCAATACATCTCCCTGCAGCCGACTTGTCTCCTTGGGTCTATTGCTGCCTCGGGCACCTTATGGCCGTTCTGCTGTGAGTCAAAGATTTTCGAATCGGACGAAAAACTGATAGTGAATTGTAACGTTCAGGGCCTCCTAATGACGATGGAACACTCAAATTGCGTCCCGATTCAATACATCGTCCTCCAGCAGACTTGTCTCCATGGGTCTATTGCTGCCTCGGGCCCCTTATGGCCGTTCTGCTGTGAGTCAAAGATTTTCGAATCGGACGAAAAACTGATAGTAATGACGATGGATCACTCAGATTGCGTCCCGATTCAATACCTCGTCCTCCAGCAGACTTGTCTCCATGGGACTATTGCTGCCTCAGGAAGCTTATGGCCGTTCTGCTGTGAGTCAAAGATTTTCGAATCGGACGAAAAACTGATAGTGAATTGTAACGTTCAGGGCCACCTAAAGACGATGGATCACTCAAATTGCGTCCCTATTCAATACATCGTCCTCCAGCAGACTTGTCTCCATGGGTCTATTGCTGCCTCGGGCACCTTATGGTCGTTCTCCCGTGTGTCAAGGTTATTGAATGGGACGAAAAACTGATAGTTAATTGTAACATTCAGGGCATCCTAATGACGATGGAACACTCAAATTGCGTCCCGATTCAATACATCGTCCTCCAGCAGACTTGTCTCCATGGGTCAATTGCTGCCTCGGGCACCTTATGGCCGTTCTGCTGTGAGTCAAAGTTAATCGAATCGGACGAAAAACTGATAGTGAATTGTAACATTCAGGGCCACCTAATGACGATGGACCACACAAATTGCGTCCCGATTCAATACATCGTCCTCCAGCCGACTTGACTCCATGGGTCTATTGCTGCCTCGGGCATCTTATGGCCGTTCTGCTGTGAGTCTAGTTTATCGAATGGGACGAAAAACTGATATTGAATTGTAACGTTCAGGGCTTTTTGATGACGATGGAACACTCAAATTGCGTCCCGATTCAATACATCGTCCTCCAGCAGACTTGTCTCCATGGGTCAATTGCTGCCTCGGGCACCTTATGGCCGTTCTGCTGTGAGCCAAAGATTTTCGAAACGGACGAAAAACTGATAGTGAATTGTAACATTCAGGGCCACCTAATGACGATGGATCACTCAAATTGCGTCCCGATTCAATTCATCGTCCTGCAGCCGACTTGTCTCCATGGGTCTATTGCTGCCTCGGGCACCTTATGGCCGTTCTGCTGTGAGTCAAAGATTTTCGAATCGGACGAAAAACTGATAGTAGATTGTAACGTTCAGGGCCACCTAATGACGATGGATCACTCAAATTGCGTCCCGATTCAATACATCGTCCTCCAGCAGACTTGTCTCCATGGGTCTATTGCTGCCTCGGGCACCTTATTGCCGTTCTGCCGTGAGTCAAAGATTTTCGAATCGGACGAAAAACTGATAGTGAATCGTAACGTTCAGGACCTCCTAATGACGATGGAACACTCAAATTGCGTCCCGATTCAATACATCGTCCTCCAGCAGACTTGTCTCCATAGGTCTATTGCTGCCCCGGCACCTTATGGTCGTTCTCCCCTGTGTTTAGATTATCGAATGGGACGAAAAACTGATAGTTAATTGTAACATTCAGGGCATCCTAATGACGATGGAACACTCAAATTGCGTCCCGATTCAATACATCGTCCTCCAGCAGACTTGTCTCCATGGGTCAATTGCTGCCTCGGGCACCTTATGGCCGTTCTGCTGTGAGTCAAAGATTTTCTAATCGGACGAAAAACTGATAGTGAATTGTAACATTCAGGGCCACCTAATGAAGATGGACCACACAAATTGCGTCCCGATTCAATACATCGTCCTCCAGCAGACTTGTCTCCATGGGTCAATTGCTGCCTCGGGCACCTTATGGCCGTTCTGCTGTGAGTCAAAGATTTTCGAATCGGACGAAAAACTCATAGTGTATTGTAACTTTCAGTTTCACCTAATGACAATGGATCACTCAAATTGCGGTCGGATTCAATACACCTCCCTGCAGCCGACTTGTCTCCTTGGGTCTATTGCTGCCTCGGGCACCATATGGCCGTTCTGCTGTGACTCAAAGATTTTCGAATCGGACGAAAAACTGATAGTGAATTGTAACTTTCAGGGCCACCTAATGACGATGGATCACTCAAATTGCGTCCCGATTCAATACATCGTCCTCCAGCCGACTTGTCTCCATGTGTCTATTGCTGCCTCGGGCACATTATGGCCGTTCTGCTTTGAGTCAAAGATTTTCGAATCGGACGAAAAACTGATAGTGAATCGTAACGTTCAGGACCTCCTAATGACGATGGAACACTCAAATTGCGTCCCGATTCAATACCTCGTCCTCCAGCAGACTTGTCTCCATGGGTCTATTGCTGCCTCGGGAAGCTTATGGCCGTTCTGCTGTGAGTCAAAGATTTTCGAATCGGACGAAAAACTGATAGTGAATTGTAACGTTCAGGGCCACCTAAAGACGATGGATCACTCAAATTGCGTCCCGATTCAATACATCGTCCTCCAGCAGACTTGTCCCCAGGGGTCTCTTGCTGCCTCGGGCACCTTATATTCGTTCTCCCGTGTGTCAAGATTATTGAATGGGACGAAAAACTGATAGTTAATTGTAACATTCAGGGCATCCTAATGACGATGGAACACTCAAATTGCGTCCCGATTCAATACATCGTCCTCCAGCAGACTTGTCTCCATGGGTCTATTGCTGCCTCGGGCACCTTATGGCCGTTCTGCTGTGAGTAAAAGATAATCGAATCGGCCGAAAAACTGATAGTGAATTGTAACATTCAGGGCCACCTAATGACGATGGACCACACAAATTGCGACCCGATTCATTACGTCGTCCTCCAGCCGACTTGACTCCATGGGTCTATTGCTGCCTCGGGCATCTTATGGCCGTTCTGCTGTGAGTCTAGTTTATCGAATGGGACGAAAAACTGATAGTGAATTGTAACGTTCAGGGCTTTTGGATGACGATGGAACACTCACATTGCGTCCCGATTCAATACATCGTCCTCCAGCAGACTTGTCTCCATGGGTCTATTGCTGCCTCGGGCACCTTATTGCCGTTCTGCTGTGAGTCAAAGATTTTCGAATCGGACGAAAAACTGATAGTGAATCGTAACGTTCAGGACCTCCTAATGACGATGGAACACTCAAATTGCGTCCCGATTCAATACCTCGTCCTCCAGCAGACTTGTCTAAATGGGTCTATTGCTGCCTCGGGCAGCTTATGGCCGTTCTGCTGTGAGTCAAAGATTTACGAATCGGACGAAAAACTGATAGTGAATTGTAACGTTCAGGGCCTCCTAATGACGATGGAACACTCAAATTGCGTCCCGATTCAATACATCGTCCTCCAGCAGACTTGTCTCCATGGGTCTATTGCTGCCTCGGGCACCTTATGGCCGTTCTGCTGTGAGTCAAAGATTTTCGAATCGGACGAAAAACTGATAGTGTATTGTAACTTTCAGTTTCACCTAATGACGATGGATCACTCAAAATGCGTCCGGATTCAATACATCTCTCTGCAGCCGACTTGTCTCCTTGGGTCTATTGCTGCCTCGGGCACCTTATGGCCGTTCTGCTGTGAGTCAAAGATTTTCGAATCGGACGAAAAACTGATAGTGAATTGTAACGTTCAGGGCCTCCTAATGACGATGGAACACTCAAATTGCGTCCCGATTCAATACATCGTCCTCCAGCAGACTTGTCTCCATGGGTCTATTGCTGCCTCGGGCCCCTTATGGCCGTTCTGCTGTGAGTCAAAGATTTTCGAATCGGACGAAAAACTGTCAGTAGATTGTAACGTTCAGGGCCACCTAATGACTATGGATCACTCAAATTGCGTCCCGATTCAATACATCGTCCTCCAGCAGACTTGTCTCCATGGGTCTAGTGCTGCCTCGGGCACCTAATGGCCGTTCTGCTGAGACTCAAAGATTTTCGAATCGGACGAAAAACTGATAGTGAATTGTAACTTTCAGGGCCACCTAATGACGATGGATCACTCAAATTGCGTCCCGATTCAATACATCGTCCTCCAGCCGACTTGTCTCCATGGGTCTATTGCTGCCTCGGGCACCTTATGGTCGTTCTCCCGTGTGTCAAGATTATTGAATGGGACGAAAAACTGATAGTTAATTGTAACATTCAGGGCATCCTAATGACGATGGAACACTCAAATTGCGTCCCGATTCAATACATCGTCCTCCAGCAGACTTGTCTCCATGGGTCAATTGCTGCCTCGGGCACCTTATGGCCGTTCTGCTGTGAGTCAAAGATAATCGAATCGGACGAAAAACTGATAGTGAATTGTAACATTCAGGGCCACCTAATGACGATGGACCACACAAATTGCGTCCCGATTCAATACATCGTCCTCCAGCCGACTTGACTCCATGGGTCTATTGCTGCCTCGGGCATCTTATGGCCGTTCTGCTGTGAGTCTAGTTTATCGAATGGGACGAAAAACTGATAGTGAATTATAACGTTCAGGGCTTTTTGATGACGATGGAACACTCAAATTGCGTCCCGATTCAATACATCGTCCTTCAGCAGACTTGTCTCCATGGGTCAATTGCTGCCTCGGGCACCTTATGGCCGTTCTGCTGTGAGTCAAAAATTTTGGAAACGGACGAAAAACTGATAGTGAAATGTAACATTCAGGGCCACCTAATGACGATGGATCACTCAAATTGCGTCCCGATTCAATACATCGTCCTGCAGCCGACTTGTCTCCATGGGTCTATTGCTGCCTCGGGCACCTTATGGCCGTTCTGCTGTGAGTCAAAGATTTTCGAAACGGACGAAAAACTGATAGTAGATAGTAACGTTCAGGGCCACCTAATGACCATGGATCACTCAAATTGCGTCCCGATTCAATACATCGTCCTCCAGCGACTTGTCTCCATGGGTCTATTGTTGCCTCGGGCACCTTATTGCCGTTCTGCTGTGAGTCAAAGATTTTCGAATCGGACGAAAAACTGATAGTGAATTGTAACGTTCAGGACCTCCTAATGACGATGGAACACTCAAATTGCGTCCCGATTCAATACCTCGTCCTCCAGCAGACTTGTCTCCATGGGTCTATTGCTGCCTCGGGCAGCTTATGGCCGTTCTGCTGTGAGTCAAAGATTTTCGAATCAGACGAAAAACTGATAGTGAATTGTAACGTTCAGGGCCACCTAAAGACGATGGATCACTCAAATTGCGTCCCGATTCAATTCATCGTCCTCCAGCAGACTTGTCTCCATAGGTCTATTGCTGCCTCGGGCACCTTATGGTCGTTCTCCCGTGTGTTTCGATTATCGAATGGGACGAAAAACTGAAAGTTAATTGTAACATTCAGGGCATCCTAATGACGATGGAACACTCAAATTGCGTCCCGATTCAATACATCGTCCTCCAGCAGACTTGTCTCCATGGGTCAATTGCTGCCTCGCGCACCTTATGGCCGTTCTGCTGTGAGTCAAAGATTTTCGAATCGGACGAAAAACTGATAGTGAATTGTAACATTCAGGGCCACCTAATGACGATGGACCACACAAATTGCGTCCCGATTCAATACATCGTCCTCCAGCCGACTTGACTACATGGGTCTATTACTGCCTCGGGCACCTTATGGCCGTTCTGCTGTGACTCAAAGATTTACGAATCGGACGAAAAACTGATAGTGAATTGTAACGTTCAGGGCCTCCTAATGACGATGGAACACTCAAATTGCGTCCCGATTCAATACATCGTCCTCCAGCAGACTTGTCTCCACGGGTCTATTGCTGCCTCGGGCACCTTATGGCCGTTCTGCTGTGAGTCAAAGATTTTCGAATCGGACGAAAAACTGATAGTGTATTGTAACTTTCAGTTTCACCTAATGACGATGGATCACTCAAATTGCGTCCGGATTCAATACATCTCTCTGCAGCCGACTTGTCTCCTTGGGTCTATTGCTGCCTCGGGCACCTTATGGCCGTTCTGCTGTGAGTCAAAGATTTTCGAATCGGACGAAAAACTGATAGTGAATTGTAACGTTCAGGGCCTCCTAATGACGATGGAACACTCAAATTGCGTCCCGATTCAATACATCGTCCTCCAGCAGTCTTGTCTCCATGGGTCTATTGCTGCCTCGGGCACCTTATGGCCGTTCTGCTGTGAGTCAAAGATTTTCGAATCGGACGAAAAACTGATAGTAGATTGTAACGTTCAGGGCCACCGAATGACTATGGATCACTCAAATTGCGTCCCGATTCAATACATCGTCCTCCAGCAGACTTGTCTGCATGGGTCTAGTGCTGCCTCGGGCACCTTATGGCCGTTCTGCTGAGACTCAAAGATTTTCGAATCGGACGAAAAACTGATAGTGAATTGTAACTTTCAGGGCCACCTAATGACGATGGATCACTCAAATTGCGTCCCGATTCAATACATCGTCCTCCAGCCGACTTGTCTCCATGGGTCTATTGCTGCCTCGGGCACCTTATGGTCGTTCTCCCGTGTGTCAAGTTTATTGAATGGGACGAAAAACTGATAGTTAATTGTAACATTCAGGGCATCCTAATGACGATGGAACACTCAAATTGCGTCCCGATTCAATACATCGTCCTCCAGCAGACTTGTCTCCATGGGTCAATTGCTGCCTCGGGCACCTTACGGCCGTTCTGCTGTGAGTCAAAGATAATCGAATCGGACGAAAAACTGATAGTGAATTGTAACATTCAGGGCCACCTAATGACGATGGACCACACAAATTGCGTCCCGATTCAATACATCGTCCTCCAGCCGACTTGACTCCATGGGTCTATTGCTGCCTCGGGCATCTTATGGCCGTTCTGCTGTGAGTCTAGTTTATCGAATGGGACGAAAAACTGATAGTGAATTATAACGTTCAGGGCTTTTTGATGACGATGGAACACTCAAATTGCGTCCCGATTCAATACATCGTCCTCCAGCAGACTTGTCTCCATGGGTCAATTGCTGCCTCGGGCACCTTATGGCCGTTCTGCTGTGAGTCAAAAATTTTCGAAACGGACGAAAAACTGATAGTGAAGTGTAACATTCAGGGCCACCTAATGACGATGGATCACTCAAATTGCGTCCCGATTCAATACATCGTCCTGCAGCCGACTTGTCTCCATGGGTCTATTGCTGCCTCGGGCACCTTATGGCCGTTCTGCTGTGAGTCAAATATTTTCGAATCGGACGAAAAACTGATAGTAGATAGTAACGTTCAGGGCCACCTAATGACGATGGATCACTCAAATTGCGTCCCGATTCAATACATCGTCCTCCAGCGACTTGTCTCCATGGGTCTATTGTTGCCTCGGGCACCTTATTGCCGTTCTGCTGTGAGTCAAAGATTTTCGAATCGGACGAAAAACTGATAGTGAATTGTAACGTTCAGGACCTCCTAATGACGATGGAACACTCAAATTGCGTCCCGATTCAATACCTCGTCCTCCAGCAGACTTGTCTCCATGGGTCTATTGCTGCCTCGGGCAGCTTATGGCCGTTCTGCTGTGAGTCAAAGATTTTCGAATCAGACGAAAAACTGATAGTGAATTGTAACGTTCAGGGCCACCTAAAGACGATGGATCACTCAAATTGCGTCCCGATTCAATTCATCGTCCTCCAGCAGACTTGTCTCCATAGGTCTATTGCTGCCTCGGGCACCTTATGGTCGTTCTCCCGTGTGTTTCGATTATCGAATGGGACGAAAAACTGAAAGTTAATTGTAACATTCAGGGCATCCTAATGACGATGGAACACTCAAATTGCGTCCCGATTCAATACATCGTCCTCCAGCAGACTTGTCTCCATGGGTCAATTGCTGCCTCGGGCACCTTATGGCCGTTCTGCTGTGAGTCAAAGATTTTCGAATCGGACGAAAAACTGATAGTGAATTGTAACATTCAGGGCCACCTAATGACGATGGACCACACAAATTGCGTCCCGATTCAATACATCGTCCTCCAGCAGACTTGTCTAAATGGGTCTATTGCTGCCTCGGGCAGCTTATGGCCGTTCTGCTGTGAGTCAAAGATTTACGAATCGGACGAAAAACTGATAGTGAATTGTAACGTTCAGGGCCACCTAAAGACGATGGATCACTCAAATTGCGTCCCGATTCAATACATCGTCCTCCAGCAGACTTGTCCCCAGGGGTCTCTTGCTGCCTCGGGCACCTTATATTCGTTCTCCCGTGTGTCAAGATTATTGAATGGGACGAAAAACTGATAGTTAATTGTAACATTCAGGGCATCCTAATGACGATGGAACACTCAAATTGCGTCCCGATTCAATACATCGTCCTCCAGCAGACTTGTCTCCATGGGTCTATTGCTGCCTCGGGCACCTTATGGCCGTTCTGCTGTGAGTAAAAGATAATCGAATCGGCCGAAAAACTGATAGTGAATTGTAACATTCAGGGCCACCTAATGACGATGGACCACACAAATTGCGACCCGATTCATTACGTCGTCCTCCAGCCGACTTGACTCCATGGGTCTATTGCTGCCTCGGGCATCTTATGGCCGTTCTGCTGTGAGTCTAGTTTATCGAATGGGACGAAAAACTGATAGTGAATTGTAACGTTCAGGGCTTTTGGATGACGATGGAACACTCACATTGCGTCCCGATTCAATACATCGTCCTCCAGCAGACTTGTCTCCATGGGTCTATTGCTGCCTCGGGCACCTTATTGCCGTTCTGCTGTGAGTCAAAGATTTTCGAATCGGACGAAAAACTGATAGTGAATCGTAACGTTCAGGACCTCCTAATGACGATGGAACACTCAAATTGCGTCCCGATTCAATACCTCGTCCTCCAGCAGACTTGTCTAAATGGGTCTATTGCTGCCTCGGGCAGCTTATGGCCGTTCTGCTGTGAGTCAAAGATTTACGAATCGGACGAAAAACTGATAGTGAATTGTAACGTTCAGGGCCTCCTAATGACGATGGAACACTCAAATTGCGTCCCGATTCAATACATCGTCCTCCAGCAGACTTGTCTCCATGGGTCTATTGCTGCCTCGGGCACCTTATGGCCGTTCTGCTGTGAGTCAAAGATTTTCGAATCGGACGAAAAACTGATAGTGTATTGTAACTTTCAGTTTCACCTAATGACGATGGATCACTCAAAATGCGTCCGGATTCAATACATCTCTCTGCAGCCGACTTGTCTCCTTGGGTCTATTGCTGCCTCGGGCACCTTATGGCCGTTCTGCTGTGAGTCAAAGATTTTCGAATCGGACGAAAAACTGATAGTGAATTGTAACGTTCAGGGCCTCCTAATGACGATGGAACACTCAAATTGCGTCCCGATTCAATACATCGTCCTCCAGCAGACTTGTCTCCATGGGTCTATTGCTGCCTCGGGCCCCTTATGGCCGTTCTGCTGTGAGTCAAAGATTTTCGAATCGGACGAAAAACTGTCAGTAGATTGTAACGTTCAGGGCCACCTAATGACTATGGATCACTCAAATTGCGTCCCGATTCAATACATCGTCCTCCAGCAGACTTGTCTCCATGGGTCTAGTGCTGCCTCGGGCACCTAATGGCCGTTCTGCTGAGACTCAAAGATTTTCGAATCGGACGAAAAACTGATAGTGAATTGTAACTTTCAGGGCCACCTAATGACGATGGATCACTCAAATTGCGTCCCGATTCAATACATCGTCCTCCAGCCGACTTGTCTCCATGGGTCTATTGCTGCCTCGGGCACCTTATGGTCGTTCTCCCGTGTGTCAAGATTATTGAATGGGACGAAAAACTGATAGTTAATTGTAACATTCAGGGCATCCTAATGACGATGGAACACTCAAATTGCGTCCCGATTCAATACATCGTCCTCCAGCAGACTTGTCTCCATGGGTCAATTGCTGCCTCGGGCACCTTATGGCCGTTCTGCTGTGAGTCAAAGATAATCGAATCGGACGAAAAACTGATAGTGAATTGTAACATTCAGGGCCACCTAATGACGATGGACCACACAAATTGCGTCCCGATTCAATACATCGTCCTCCAGCCGACTTGACTCCATGGGTCTATTGCTGCCTCGGGCATCTTATGGCCGTTCTGCTGTGAGTCTAGTTTATCGAATGGGACGAAAAACTGATAGTGAATTATAACGTTCAGGGCTTTTTGATGACGATGGAACACTCAAATTGCGTCCCGATTCAATACATCGTCCTTCAGCAGACTTGTCTCCATGGGTCAATTGCTGCCTCGGGCACCTTATGGCCGTTCTGCTGTGAGTCAAAAATTTTGGAAACGGACGAAAAACTGATAGTGAAATGTAACATTCAGGGCCACCTAATGACGATGGATCACTCAAATTGCGTCCCGATTCAATACATCGTCCTGCAGCCGACTTGTCTCCATGGGTCTATTGCTGCCTCGGGCACCTTATGGCCGTTCTGCTGTGAGTCAAAGATTTTCGAAACGGACGAAAAACTGATAGTAGATAGTAACGTTCAGGGCCACCTAATGACCATGGATCACTCAAATTGCGTCCCGATTCAATACATCGTCCTCCAGCGACTTGTCTCCATGGGTCTATTGTTGCCTCGGGCACCTTATTGCCGTTCTGCTGTGAGTCAAAGATTTTCGAATCGGACGAAAAACTGATAGTGAATTGTAACGTTCAGGACCTCCTAATGACGATGGAACACTCAAATTGCGTCCCGATTCAATACCTCGTCCTCCAGCAGACTTGTCTCCATGGGTCTATTGCTGCCTCGGGCAGCTTATGGCCGTTCTGCTGTGAGTCAAAGATTTTCGAATCAGACGAAAAACTGATAGTGAATTGTAACGTTCAGGGCCACCTAAAGACGATGGATCACTCAAATTGCGTCCCGATTCAATTCATCGTCCTCCAGCAGACTTGTCTCCATAGGTCTATTGCTGCCTCGGGCACCTTATGGTCGTTCTCCCGTGTGTTTCGATTATCGAATGGGACGAAAAACTGAAAGTTAATTGTAACATTCAGGGCATCCTAATGACGATGGAACACTCAAATTGCGTCCCGATTCAATACATCGTCCTCCAGCAGACTTGTCTCCATGGGTCAATTGCTGCCTCGCGCACCTTATGGCCGTTCTGCTGTGAGTCAAAGATTTTCGAATCGGACGAAAAACTGATAGTGAATTGTAACATTCAGGGCCACCTAATGACGATGGACCACACAAATTGCGTCCCGATTCAATACATCGTCCTCCAGCCGACTTGACTACATGGGTCTATTACTGCCTCGGGCACCTTATGGCCGTTCTGCTGTGACTCAAAGATTTACGAATCGGACGAAAAACTGATAGTGAATTGTAACGTTCAGGGCCTCCTAATGACGATGGAACACTCAAATTGCGTCCCGATTCAATACATCGTCCTCCAGCAGACTTGTCTCCACGGGTCTATTGCTGCCTCGGGCACCTTATGGCCGTTCTGCTGTGAGTCAAAGATTTTCGAATCGGACGAAAAACTGATAGTGTATTGTAACTTTCAGTTTCACCTAATGACGATGGATCACTCAAATTGCGTCCGGATTCAATACATCTCTCTGCAGCCGACTTGTCTCCTTGGGTCTATTGCTGCCTCGGGCACCTTATGGCCGTTCTGCTGTGAGTCAAAGATTTTCGAATCGGACGAAAAACTGATAGTGAATTGTAACGTTCAGGGCCTCCTAATGACGATGGAACACTCAAATTGCGTCCCGATTCAATACATCGTCCTCCAGCAGTCTTGTCTCCATGGGTCTATTGCTGCCTCGGGCACCTTATGGCCGTTCTGCTGTGAGTCAAAGATTTTCGAATCGGACGAAAAACTGATAGTAGATTGTAACGTTCAGGGCCACCGAATGACTATGGATCACTCAAATTGCGTCCCGATTCAATACATCGTCCTCCAGCAGACTTGTCTGCATGGGTCTAGTGCTGCCTCGGGCACCTTATGGCCGTTCTGCTGAGACTCAAAGATTTTCGAATCGGACGAAAAACTGATAGTGAATTGTAACTTTCAGGGCCACCTAATGACGATGGATCACTCAAATTGCGTCCCGATTCAATACATCGTCCTCCAGCCGACTTGTCTCCATGGGTCTATTGCTGCCTCGGGCACCTTATGGTCGTTCTCCCGTGTGTCAAGTTTATTGAATGGGACGAAAAACTGATAGTTAATTGTAACATTCAGGGCATCCTAATGACGATGGAACACTCAAATTGCGTCCCGATTCAATACATCGTCCTCCAGCAGACTTGTCTCCATGGGTCAATTGCTGCCTCGGGCACCTTACGGCCGTTCTGCTGTGAGTCAAAGATAATCGAATCGGACGAAAAACTGATAGTGAATTGTAACATTCAGGGCCACCTAATGACGATGGACCACACAAATTGCGTCCCGATTCAATACATCGTCCTCCAGCCGACTTGACTCCATGGGTCTATTGCTGCCTCGGGCATCTTATGGCCGTTCTGCTGTGAGTCTAGTTTATCGAATGGGACGAAAAACTGATAGTGAATTATAACGTTCAGGGCTTTTTGATGACGATGGAACACTCAAATTGCGTCCCGATTCAATACATCGTCCTCCAGCAGACTTGTCTCCATGGGTCAATTGCTGCCTCGGGCACCTTATGGCCGTTCTGCTGTGAGTCAAAAATTTTCGAAACGGACGAAAAACTGATAGTGAAGTGTAACATTCAGGGCCACCTAATGACGATGGATCACTCAAATTGCGTCCCGATTCAATACATCGTCCTGCAGCCGACTTGTCTCCATGGGTCTATTGCTGCCTCGGGCACCTTATGGCCGTTCTGCTGTGAGTCAAATATTTTCGAATCGGACGAAAAACTGATAGTAGATAGTAACGTTCAGGGCCACCTAATGACGATGGATCACTCAAATTGCGTCCCGATTCAATACATCGTCCTCCAGCGACTTGTCTCCATGGGTCTATTGTTGCCTCGGGCACCTTATTGCCGTTCTGCTGTGAGTCAAAGATTTTCGAATCGGACGAAAAACTGATAGTGAATTGTAACGTTCAGGACCTCCTAATGACGATGGAACACTCAAATTGCGTCCCGATTCAATACCTCGTCCTCCAGCAGACTTGTCTCCATGGGTCTATTGCTGCCTCGGGCAGCTTATGGCCGTTCTGCTGTGAGTCAAAGATTTTCGAATCAGACGAAAAACTGATAGTGAATTGTAACGTTCAGGGCCACCTAAAGACGATGGATCACTCAAATTGCGTCCCGATTCAATTCATCGTCCTCCAGCAGACTTGTCTCCATAGGTCTATTGCTGCCTCGGGCACCTTATGGTCGTTCTCCCGTGTGTTTCGATTATCGAATGGGACGAAAAACTGAAAGTTAATTGTAACATTCAGGGCATCCTAATGACGATGGAACACTCAAATTGCGTCCCGATTCAATACATCGTCCTCCAGCAGACTTGTCTCCATGGGTCAATTGCTGCCTCGGGCACCTTATGGCCGTTCTGCTGTGAGTCAAAGATTTTCGAATCGGACGAAAAACTGATAGTGAATTGTAACATTCAGGGCCACCTAATGACGATGGACCACACAAATTGCGTCCCGATTCAATACATCGTCCTCCAGCCGACTTGACTACATGGGTCTGTTACTGCCTCGGGCACCTTATGGCCGTTCTGCTGTGACTCAAAGATTTACGAATCGGACGAAAAACTGATAGTGAATTGTAACGTTCAGGGCCTCCTAATGACGATGGAACACTCAAATTGCGTCCCGATTCAATACATCGTCCTCCAGCAGACTTGTCTCCACGGGTCTATTGCTGCCTCGGGCACCTTATGGCCGTTCTGCTGTGAGTCAAAGATTTTCGAATCGGACGAAAAACTCATAGTGTATTGTAACTTTCAGTTTCACCTAATGACGATGGATCACTCAAATTGCGTCCGGATTCAATACATCTCCCTACAGCCGACTTGTCTCCTTGGGTCTATTGCTGCCTCGGGCACTTTATGGCCGTTCTGCTGTGACTCAAAGATTTTCGAATCGGACGAAAAACTGATAGTGAATTGTAACGTTCAGGGCCACCTAATGACGATGGAACACTCAAATTGCGTCCCGATTCAATACATCGTCCTCCAGCAGACTTGTCTCCATGGGTCTATTGCTGCCTCGGGCACCATATGGCCGTTCTGCTGTGACTAAAAGATTTTCGAATCGGACGAAAAACTGATAGTAGATTGTAACGTTCAAGGCCACCTAATGACGATGGATCACTCAAATTGTGTCCCGATTCAATACATCGTCCTCCAGCAGACTTGTCTCCATGGGTCTATTGCTGCCTCGGGCACCTTATGGCCGTTCTGCTGTGACTCAAAGATTTTCGAATCGGACGAAAAACTGATAGTGAATTGGAACATTCAGGGCCACCTAATGACGATGGATCACTCAAATTGCGTCCCGATTCAATACATCGTCCTCCAGCCGACTTGTCTCCATGTGTCCATTGCTGCCTCGGGCACATTATGGCCGTTCTGCTGTGAGTCAAAGATTTTCGAATCGGACGAAAAACTGATAGTGAATCGTAACGTTCAGGACCTCCTAATGACGATGGAACACTCAAATTGCGTCCCGATTCAATACCTCGTCCTCCAGCAGACTTGTCTCCATGGGTCTATTGCTGCCTCGGGAAGCTTATGGCCGTTCTGCTGTGAGTCAAAGATTTTCGAATCGGACGAAAAACTGATAGTGAATTGTAACGTTCAGGGCCACCTAAAGACGATGGATCACTCAAATTGCGTCCCGATTCAATACATCGTCCTCCAGCAGACTTGTCTCCATGGGTCTATTGCTGCCTCGGGCACCTTCTGGTCGTTCTCCCGTGTGTCAAGATTATTGAATGGGACGAAAAACTGATAGTTAATTGTAACATTCAGGGCAACCTAATGACGATGGAACTCTCTAATTGCGTCCCGATTCAATACATCGTCCTCCAGCAGACTTGTCTCCATGGGTCAATTGCTGCCTCGGGCACCTTATGGCCGTTCTGCTGTGCGTCAAAGATAATCGAATCGGACGAAAAACTGATAGTGAATTGTAACATTCAGGGCCACCTAATGACGATGGACCACACAAATTGCGTCCCGAATCAATACATCGTCCTCCAGCCGACTTGACTCCATGGGTCTATTGCTGCCTCGGGCATCTTATGGCCGTTCTGCTGTAAGTCTAGTTTATCGAATGGGACGAAAAACTGATAGTGAATTGTAACGTTCAGGGCTTTTTGATGACGATGGAACACTCAAATTGCGTCCTGATTCAATACATCGTCCTCCAGCAGACTTGTCTCCATGGGTCTATTGCTGCCTCGGGCACCTTATTGCCGTTCTGCTGTGAGTCAAAGATTTTCGAATCGGACGAAAAACTGATAGTGAATCGTAACGTTCAGGACCTCCTAATGACGATGAAACACTCAAATTGCGTCCCGATTAAATACCTCGTCCTCCAGCAGACTTGTCTAAATGGGTCTATTGCTGCCTCGGGCAGCTTATGGCCGTTCTGCTGTGAGTCAAAGATTTTCGAATCAGACGAAAAACTGATAGTGAATTGTAACGTTCAGGGCCACCTAAAGACGATGGATCACTCAAATTGCGTCCCGATTCAATACATCGTCCTCCAGCCGACTTGTCTCCATGGGTCTATTGCTGCTTAGGGCACCTTATGGCCGTTCTGCTGTGAGTCAAAGATTTTTAAATCGGACGAAAAACTGATAGTGAACTGTAACGTTCAGGGCCTCCTAATGACGATGGAACACTCAAATGGCGTCCCGATGCAATACATCGTCCTCCAGCAGACTTGTCTCCATGGGTCAATTGCTGCCTCGGGCACCTTATGGCCGTTCTGCTGTGAGTCAAAGATTTTCTAATTCGACGAAAAACTGATAGTGAATTGTAACATTCAGGGCCACCTAATGACGATGGACCACACAAATTGCGTCCCGATTCAATACATCGTCCTCCAGCCGACTTGACTCCATGGGTCTATTGCTGCCTCGGGCATCTTATGGCCGTTCTGCTGTGAGTCTAGTTTATCGAATGGGACGAAAATCTGATAGTGAATTGTAACGTTCAGGGCTTCCTGATGACGATGGAACACTCAAATTGCGTCCCGATTCAATACATCGTCCTCCAGCAGACTTGTCTCCAAGGGTCAATTGCTGCCTCGGGCACCTTATGGCCGTTCTGCTGTGAGTCAAAGATTTTCGAATAGGACGAAAAACTGATAGTGAATTGTAATATTCAGGGCCACCTAATGACGATGGATCACTCAAATTGCGTCCCGATTCAATACATCGTCCTGCAGCCGACTTGTCTCCTTGGGTCTATTGCTGCCTCAGGCACCATATGGCCGTTCTGCTGTGAGTCAAAGATTTTCGAATCGGACGAAAAACTGATAGTGAATTGTAACATTCAGGGCCACCTAATGACGATGGATCACTCAAATTGTGTCCCGATTCAATACATCATCCTCCAGCCGACTTGTCTCCAAGGGGCTTCTGCTGCCTCGGGCACCTTATGGCCTTTCTGCTGTGAGTCAATGATTTTCGAATCGGACGAAAAACTGATAGTGAATTGTAACGTTCAGGCCCTCGTAATGACGATGGAACACTCAAATTGCGTCCCGATTCAATACATCGTCCTCCAGCCGACTTGTCTCCATAGGTCTATTGCTGCCTCGGGCACCTTATGGCCGTTCTGCTGTGAGTCAAAGATTTTCGAATCGGACGAAAAACTGATAGTGAATTGTAATATTCAGGGCCACCTAATGACGATGGATCACTCAAATTGCGTCCCGATTCAATACATCGTCCTGCAGCCGACTTGTCTCCTTGGGTCTATTGCTGCCTCAGGCACCTTATGGCCGTTCTGCTGTGAGTCAAAGATTTTCGAATCGGACGAAAAACTGAAAGTGAATTGTAACGTTCAGGGCCTCCTAATGACGATGGAACACTCAAATTGCGTCCCGTTTCAATTAATCGTCCTATAGCAGACTTGTCTCCATGGGTCTATTGCTGCCTCGGGCACCTTATGGCCGTTCTGCTGTGAGTCAAAGATTTTCGAATCGGACGAAAAACTGATAGTGAACTGTAACTTTCAGGGCCTCCTAATGACGATGGAACACTCAAATTGCGTCCCGATTCAATACCTCGTCCTTCAGCAGACGTGTCTCCATGGGTCTATTGCTGCCTCGGGCACCTTATGGTCGTTCTCCCGTGCGTCTAGATTATCGAATGGTACGAAAAACTGATAGTTAATTGTAACATTCAGGGTTTCCTAATGACGATGGAACACTCAAATTGCGTCCCGATTCAATACATCGTCCTCCAGCCGATTTGACTCCATGGGTCTATTGCTGCCTCGGGCACCTTATGGCCGTTCTGCTGTGAGTCTAGATTATCGAATGGGTCGAAAAACTGATAGTGAATTCTAACGTTCAGGCCACCTAATGACGATGGAACACTCAAATTGCGTCCCGATCCAATACCTCGTCCTCAAGCAGACTTGTCTAAATGGGTCTATTGCTGCCTCGGGCAGGTTATGGCCGTTCTGCTGTGAGTCAAAGATTTTCGAATCGGACGAAAAACTGATAGTGAATTGTAACGTTCAGGGCCACCTAAAGACGATGGATCACTCAAATTGCGTCCCGATTCAATACACCTCCCTGTAGCCGACTTGTCTCCATGGGTCTATTGCTGCCTCGGGCACCTCAAGGCCGTTCTGCTGTGACTCAAAGATTTTCGCATCGGACGAAAAACTGATAGTGAATTGTAACGTTCAGGGCCTCCTAATGACGATGGAACACTCAAATTGCGTCCCGATTCAATACCTCGTCCTCCAGCAGACTTGTCTGCATGGGTCTATTGCTGCCTCGGGCAGCTTATGGCCGTTCTGCTGTGAGTCAAAGATTTTCGAATCGGACGAAAAACTGATAGTGAATTGTAACGTTCAGGGCCACCTAAAGACGATGGATCACTCAAATTGCGTCCCGATTCAATACATCGTCCTCCAGCAGACTTGTCTCCATAGGTCTATTGCGGCCTCGGGCACCTTATGGTCGTTCTCCCGTGAGTCTAGATTATCGAATGGGACGAAAAACTGATAGTTAATTGTAACATTCAGGGCATCCTAATGACGATGGAACACTCAAATTGCGTCCCGATTCAATACATCGTCCTCCAGCCGACTTGACTCCATGGGTCTATATCTGTCTCGGGCATCTTACGGCCGTTCTGCTGTGAGTCTATTTTATCGAATGGGACGAAAAACTGATAGTGAATTGTAACGTTCAGGGCTTCCTGATGACGATGGAACACTCAAATTGCGTCCCGATTCAATACATCGTCCTCCAGCAGACTTGTCTCCATGGGTCAATTGCTGCCTCGGGCCCCTTATGGCCGTTCTGCTGTGAGTCAAAGATTTTCGAATCGGACGAAAAACTGATAGTGAATTGTAACATTCAGGTCCACCTAATGACGATGGATCACTCAAATTGCGTCTCGATTCAATACATCGTCCGGCAGCCGACTTGTCTCCATGGGTCTATTGCTGCCTCGGGCGCCTTATGGCCGTTCTGCTGTGAGTCAAAGATTTTCGAATCGGACGAAAAACTGATAGTGAATTGTAACGTTCAGGTTCTCCTAATGACGATGGAACACTCAAATTGCGTCCCGATTCAATACATCGTCCTCCAGCCGACTTGTCTCCATAGGTCTATTGCTGCCTCGGGCACCTTATGGCCGTTCTGCTGTGAGTCAAAGATTTTCGAATCGGACGAAAAACTGATAGTGAATTGTAATATTCAGGGCCACCTAATGACGATGGATCACTCAAATTGCGTCCCGATTCAATACATCGTCCTGCAGCCGACTTGTCTCCTTGGGTCTATTGCTGCCTCAGGCACCTTATGGCCGTTCTGCTGTGAGTCAAAGATTTTCGAATCGGACGAAAAACTGAAAGTGAATTGTAACGTTCAGGGCCTCCTAATGACGATGGAACACTCAAATTGCGTCCCGTTTCAATTAATCGTCCTATAGCAGACTTGTCTCCATGGGTCTACTGCTGCCTCGGGCACCTTATGGCCGTTCTGCTGTGAGTCAAAGATTTTCGAATCGGACGAAAAACTGATAGTGAATTGTAACATTCAGGGCCACTTAATGACGATGGATCACTCAAATTGCGTCCCGATTCAATACATCGTCCTCCAGCAGACTTGTCTCCATGGGTCTATTGCTGCCTCGGGCACCTTATGGCCGTTCTGCTGTGACTCAAAGATTTTCGAATCGGACGAAAAACTGATAGTGAATTGTAACTTTCAGGGCCACCTAATGACGATGGATCACTCAAATTGCGTCCCGATTCAATACATCGTCCTCCAGCCGACTTGTCTCCATGGGTCTATTGCAGCCTCGGGCACCTTATGGCCGTTCTGCTGTGAGTCAAAGATTTTCGAATCGGACGAAAAACTTATAGTGAACTGTAACTTTCAGGGCCTCCTAATGACGATGGAACACTCAAATTGCGTCCCGATTCAATACCTCGTCCTTCAGCAGACGTGTCTCCATGGGTCTATTGCTGCCTCGGGCACCTTATGGTCGTTCTCCCGTGCGTCTAGATTATCGAATGGTACGAAAAACTGATAGTTAATTGTAACATTCAGGGCTTCCTAATGACGATGGAACACTCAAATTGCGTCCCGATTCAATACATCGTCCTCCAGCCGACTTGACTCCATGGGTCTATTGCTGCCTCGGGCACCTTATGGCCGTTCTGCTGTGAGTCTAGATTATCGAATGGGTCGAAAAACTGATAGTGAATTCTAACGTTCAGGCCACCTAATGACGATGGAACACTCAAATTGCGTCCCGATCCAATACCTCGTCCTCAAGCAGACTTGTCTAAATGGGTCTATTGCTGCCTCGGGCAGGTTATGGCCGTTCTGCTGTGAGTCAAAGATTTTCGAATCGGACGAAAAACTGATAGTGAATTGTAACGTTCAGGGCCACCTAAAGACGATGGATCACTCAAATTGCGTCCCGATTCAATACACCTCCCTGCAGCCGACTTGTCTCCATGGGTCTATTGCGGCCTCGGGCACCTCATGGCCGTTCTGCTGTGACTTAAAGATTTTCGCATCGGACGAAAAACTGATAGTGAATTGTAACGTTCAGGGCCTCCTAATGACGATGGAACACTCAAATTGCGTCCCGATTCAATACCTCGTCCTCCAGCAGACTTGTCTGCATGGGTCTATTGCTGCCTCGGGCAGCTTATGGCCGTTCTGCTGTGAGTCAAAGATTTTCGAATCGGACGAAAAACTGATAGTGAATTGTAACGTTCAGGGCCACCTAAAGACGATGGATCACTCAAATTGCGTCCCGATTCAATACATCGTCCTCCAGCAGACTTGTCTCCATAGGTCTATTGCGGCCTCGGGCACCTTATGGTCGTTCTCCCGTGAGTCTAGATTATCGAATGGGACGAAAAACTGATAGTTAATTGTAACATTCAGGGCATCCTAATGACGATGGAACACTCAAATTGCGTCCCGATTCAATACATCGTCCTCCAGCCGACTTGACTCCATGGGTCTATATCTGTCTCGGGCATCTTATGGCCGTTCTGCTGTGAGTCTATTTTATCGAATGGGACGAAAAACTGATAGTGAATTGTAACGTTCAGGGCTTCCTGATGACGATGGAACACTCAAATTGCGTCCCGATTCAATACATCGTCCTCCAGCAGACTTGTCTCCATGGGTCAATTGCTGCCTCGGGCCCCTTATGGCCGTTCTGCTGTGAGTCAAAGATTTTCGAATCGGACGAAAAACTGATAGTGAATTGTAACATTCAGGTCCACCTAATGACGATGGATCACTCAAATTGCGTCTCGATTCAATACATCGTCCGGCAGCCGACTTGTCTCCATGGGTCTATTGCTGCCTCGGGCGCCTTATGGCCGTTCTGCTGTGAGTCAAAGATTTTCGAATCGGACGAAAAACTGATAGTGAATTGTAACGTTCAGGTTCTCCTAATGACGATGGAACACTCAAATTGCGTCCCGATCCAATACCTCGTCCTCAAGCAGACTTGTCTAAATGGGTCTATTGCTGCCTCGGGCAGGTTATGGCCGTTCTGCTGTGAGTCAAAGATTTTCGAATCAGACGAAAAACTGATAGTGAATTGTAACGTTCAGGGCCACCTAAAGACGATGGATCACACAAATTGCGTCCCGATTCAATACATCGTCCTCCAGCCGACTTACTCCATGGGTCTATTGCTGCCTCGGGCATCTTATGGCCGTTCTGCTGTGAGTCTAGTTTATCGAATGGGACGAAAATCTGATAGTGAATTGTAACGTTCAGGGCTTCCTGATGACGATGGAACACTCAAATTGCGTCCCGATTCAATACATCGTCCTCCAGCAGACTTGTCTCCATGGGTCAATTGCTGCCTCGGGCACCTTATGGCCGTTCTGCTGTGAGTCAAAGATTATCGAATAGGACGAAAAACTGATAGTGAATTGTAATATTCAGGGCCACCTAATGACGATGGATCACTCAAATTGCGTCCCGATTCAATACATCGACCTGCAGCCGACTTGTCTCCATGGGTCTATTGCTGCCTCGGGCACCTTATGGCCGTTCTGCTGTGAGTCAAAGATTTTCGAATCGGACGAAAAACTGATAGTGAATTGTAACATTCAGGGCCACCTAATGACGATGGATCACTCAAATTGTGTCCCGATTCAATACATCATCCTCCAGCCGACTTGTCTCCAAGGGGCTATTGCTGCCTCGGGCACCTTATGGCCTTTCTGCTGTGAGTCAAAGATTTTCGAATCGGACGAAAAACTGATAGTGAATTGTAACGTTCAGGTCCTCGTAATGACGATGGAACACTCAAATTGCGTCCCGATTCAATACATCGTCCTCCAGCCGACTTGTCTCCATAGGTCTATTGCTGCCTCGGGCACCTTATGGCCGTTCTGCTGTGAGTCAAAGATTTTCGAATCGGACGAAAAACTGAAAGTGAATTGTAACGTTCAGGGCCACCTAATGACGATCGATCACTCAAATTGCGTCCCGATTCAATACATCGTCCTCCAGCAGACTTGTCTCCATGGGTCTATTGCTGCCTCGGGCACCTTATGGCCGTTCTGCTGTGAGTCAAAGACTTTCGAATCGGACGAAAAACTGATAGTGAATTGTAACGTTCAGGGCCTCCTAATGACGATGGAACACTCAAATTGTGTCCCGATTCAATACATCATCCTCCAGGCGACTTGTCTCCATGGGGCTATTGCTGCCTCGGGCACCTTATGGCCGTTCTGCTATGAGTCAAAGATTTTCGAATCGGACGAAAAACTGATAGTGAATTGTAACGTTCAGGCCCTCCTAATGACGATGGAACACTCAAATTGCGTCCCGATTCAATACATCGTCCTCCAGCAGACTTGTCTCCATGGGTCTATTGCTGCCTCGGGCACCTTATGGCCGTTCTGCTGTGAGTCAAAGATTTTCGAATGGGACGAAAATTTGATAGTGAATTGTAACATTCACGGCTACCTAATGACGAAGGACCACACAAATTGCGTCCCGATTCAATACATCGTCCTCCAGCCGACTTGACTCCATGGGTCTATTGCTGCCTCGGGCACCTGATGGCCGTTCTGCTGTGAGTCTAGATTATCGAATGGGACGAAAAACTGATAGTGAATTGTAACGTTCAGGGCCACCTAATGACGATGGATCACTCAAATTGCGTCCCGATTCAATACATCGTCCTCCAGCCGACTTGTCTCCATGGGTCTATTGCTGCCGCGGGCACCTTATGGCCGTTCTGCTGTGAGTCAAAGATTTTCGAATCTTACGAAAAACTGATAGTGAACTGTAACGTTCAGGGCCTCCTAATAACGATGGAACACTCAAATTGCGTCCCGATTAATTACCTCGTCCTCCAGCAGACTTGTCTCCATGGGTCTATTACTGCCTCGGGCAGCTTATGGCCGTTCTGCTGTGAGTCGAAGATTTTCGAATCGGACGAAAAACTGATAGTGAATTGTAACGTTCAGGGCCACCTAATGACGATGGATCACTCAAATTGCGTCCCGATTCAATACATCGTCCTCCAGCAGACTTGTCTCCATGGGTCTATTGCTGCCTCGGGCACCTTATGGTCGTTCTCCCGTGCGTATAGATTATCGAATGGGACGAAAAACTGATAGTTAATTGTAACATTCAGGGCTTCCTAATGATGATGGAACACTCAAATTGCGTCCTGATGCAATAATCGTCCTCCAGCAGACTTGTCTCCATGGGTCTATTGCTGCCTCGGGCACCTTATGGGCGTTCTGCTGTGAGTCTAGATTATCGAATGGGACGAAAAACTGATAGTGAATTCTAACGTTCAGGCCACCTAATGACGATGGATCACTCAAATTGCGTAACGATTCAATACATCGTCCTCCAGCAGACTTGTCTCCATGGGTCTATTGCTGCCTCGGACACTTTATGGCCGTTCTGCTGTGAGTCAAAGATTTTGGAATCGGACGAAAAACTGATAGTGAATTGTAACTTTCAGTGCCACCTAATGACGATGGATCACTCAAATTGCGTCCCGATTCAATACATCTCCCTGCAGCCGACTTGTCTCCATGGGTCAATTGCTGCCTCAGGCACCTTATGGCCGTTCTGCTGTGACTCAAAGATTTTCGAATCGGACGAAAAACTGATAGTGAATTGTAACGTTCAGGGCCTCCTAATGACGATGGAACACTCATATTGCGTCCCGATTCAATACCTCGTCCTCCAGCAGACTTGTCTGCATGGGTCTATTGCTGCCTCGGGCAGCTTATGGCCGTTCTGCTGTGAGTCAAAGATTTTCGAATCGGACGAAAAACTGATAGTGAATTGTAACATTCAGGGCAACCTAATGACGATGGAGCACACAAATTGCCTCCCGATTCAATACATCGTCCACCAGCCGACTTGACTCCATGGGTCTATTGCTGCCTCGGGCATCTTATGGCCGTTCTGCTGTGAGTCTATTTTATCGAATGGGACGAAGAACTGATAGTGAATTGTAACGTTCAGGGCTTCCTGATGACAATGGAACACTCAAATTGCGTCCCGATTCAATACATCGTCCTCCAGCAGACTTGTCTCCATGGGTCAATTGCTGCCTTGGGCCCCTTATGGCCGTTCTGCTGTGTGTCAAAGATTTTCGAATCGGACGAAAAACTGATAGTGAATTGTAACATTCAGGGCCACCTAATGACGATGGATCACTCAAATTGCGTCCCGATTCAATACATCGTCCGGCAGCCGACTTGTCTCCATGGGTCTGTTGCTGCCTCGGGCGCCTTATGGCCGTTCTGCTGTGAGTCAAAGATTTTCGAATCGGACGAAAAACTAATAGTGAATTGTAACATTCAGGGCCACCTAATGACGATGGAACACTCAAATTGTGTCCCGATTCAATACATCATCCTCCAGCCGACTTGTCTCCATGGGGCTATTGCTGCCTCGGGCACCTTATGGCCGTTCTGCTGTGAGTCAAAGATTTTCGAATCGGACGAAAAACTGATAGTGAATTGTAACGTTCAGGCCCTCCTAATGACGATGGAACACTCAAATTGCGTCCCGATTCAATACATCGTCCTCCAGCAGACTTGTCTCCATGGGTCTATTGCTGCCTCGGGCACCTTATGGCCGTTCTGCTGTGAGTCAAAGATTTTCGAATGGGACGAAAATTTGATAGTGAATTGTAACATTCACGGCTACCTAATGACGATGGACCACACAAATTGCGTCCCGATTCAATACATCGTCCTCCAGCCGACTTGACTCCATGGGTCTATTGCTGCCTCGGGCACCTGATGGCCGTTCTGCTGTGAGTCTAGATTATCGAATGGGACGAAAAACTGATAGTGAATTGTAACGTTCAGGGCCACCTAAAGACGATGGATCACTCAAATTGCGTCCCGATTCAATACATCGTCCTGCAGCCGACTTGTCTCCTTGGGTCTATTGCTGCCTCAGGCACCTTATGGCCGTTCTGCTGTGAGTCAAAGATTTTCGAATCGGACGAAAAACTGAAAGTGAATTGTAACGTTCAGGGCCTCCTAATGACGATGGAACACTCAAATTGCGTCCCGTTTCAATTAATCGTCCTATAGCAGACTTGTCTCCATGGGTCTACTGCTGCCTCGGGCACCTTATGGCCGTTCTGCTGTGAGTCAAAGATTTTCGAATCGGACGAAAAACTGATAGTGAATTGTAACATTCAGGGCCACTTAATGACGATGGATCACTCAAATTGCGTCCCGATTCAATACATCGTCCTCCAGCAGACTTGTCTCCATGGGTCTATTGCTGCCTCGGGCACCTTATGGCCGTTCTGCTGTGACTCAAAGATTTTCGAATCGGACGAAAAACTGATAGTGAATTGTAACTTTCAGGGCCACCTAATGACGATGGATCACTCAAATTGCGTCCCGATTCAATACATCGTCCTCCAGCCGACTTGTCTCCATGGGTCTATTGCAGCCTCGGGCACCTTATGGCCGTTCTGCTGTGAGTCAAAGATTTTCGAATCGGACGAAAAACTGATAGTGAACTGTAACTTTCAGGGCCTCCTAATGACGATGGAACACTCAAATTGCGTCCCGATTCAATACCTCGTCCTTCAGCAGACGTGTCTCCATGGGTCTATTGCTGCCTCGGGCACCTTATGGTCGTTCTCCCGTGCGTCTAGATTATCGAATGGTACGAAAAACTGATAGTTAATTGTAACATTCAGGGCTTCCTAATGACGATGGAACACTCAAATTGCGTCCCGATTCAATACATCGTCCTCCAGCCGACTTGACTCCATGGGTCTATTGCTGCCTCGGGCACCTTATGGCCGTTCTGCTGTGAGTCTAGATTATCGAATGGGTCGAAAAACTGATAGTGAATTCTAACGTTCAGGCCACCTAATGACGATGGAACACTCAAATTGCGTCCCGATCCAATACCTCGTCCTCAAGCAGACTTGTCTAAATGGGTCTATTGCTGCCTCGGGCAGGTTATGGCCGTTCTGCTGTGAGTCAAAGATTTTCGAATCGGACGAAAAACTGATAGTGAATTGTAACGTTCAGGGCCACCTAAAGACGATGGATCACTCAAATTGCGTCCCGATTCAATACACCTCCCTGCAGCCGACTTGTCTCCATGGGTCTATTGCGGCCTCGGGCACCTCATGGCCGTTCTGCTGTGACTTAAAGATTTTCGCATCGGACGAAAAACTGATAGTGAATTGTAACGTTCAGGGCCTCCTAATGACGATGGAACACTCAAATTGCGTCCCGATTCAATACCTCGTCCTCCAGCAGACTTGTCTGCATTGGTCTATTGCTGCCTCGGGCAGCTTATGGCCGTTCTGCTGTGAGTCAAAGATTTTCGAATCGGACGAAAAACTGATAGTGAATTGTAACGTTCAGGGCCACCTAAAGACGATGGATCACTCAAATTGCGTCCCGATTCAATACATCGTCCTCCAGCAGACTTGTCTCCATAGGTCTATTGCGGCCTCGGGCACCTTATGGTCGTTCTCCCGTGAGTCTAGATTATCGAATGGGACGAAAAACTGATAGTTAATTGTAACATTCAGGGCATCCTAATGACGATGGAACACTCAAATTGCGTCCCGATTCAATACATCGTCCTCCAGCCGACTTGACTCCATGGGTCTATATCTGTCTCGGGCATCTTATGGCCGTTCTGCTGTGAGTCTATTTTATCGAATGGGACGAAAAACTGATAGTGAATTGTAACGTTCAGGGCTTCCTGATGACGATGGAACACTCAAATTGCGTCCCGATTCAATACATCGTCCTCCAGCAGACTTGTCTCCATGGGTCAATTGCTGCCTCGGGCCCCTTATGGCCGTTCTGCTGTGAGTCAAAGATTTTCGAATCGGACGAAAAACTGATAGTGAATTGTAACATTCAGGTCCACCTAATGACGATGGATCACTCAAATTGCGTCTCGATTCAATACATCGTCCGGCAGCCGACTTGTCTCCATGGGTCTATTGCTGCCTCGGGCGCCTTATGGCCGTTCTGCTGTGAGTCAAAGATTTTCGAATCGGACGAAAAACTGATAGTGAATTGTAACGTTCAGGTTCTCCTAATGACGATGGAACACTCAAATTGCGTCCCGATCCAATACCTCGTCCTCAAGCAGACTTGTCTAAATGGGTCTATTGCTGCCTCGGGCAGGTTATGGCCGTTCTGCTGTGAGTCAAAGATTTTCGAATCAGACGAAAAACTGATAGTGAATTGTAACGTTCAGGGCCACCTAAAGACGATGGATCACACAAATTGCGTCCCGATTCAATACATCGTCCTCCAGCCGACTTACTCCATGGGTCTATTGCTGCCTCGGGCATCTTATGGCCGTTCTGCTGTGAGTCTAGTTTATCGAATGGGACGAAAATCTGATAGTGAATTGTAACGTTCAGGGCTTCCTGATGACGATGGAACACTCAAATTGCGTCCCGATTCAATACATCGTCCTCCAGCAGACTTGTCTCCATGGGTCAATTGCTGCCTCGGGCACCTTATGGCCGTTCTGCTGTGAGTCAAAGATTATCGAATAGGACGAAAAACTGATAGTGAATTGTAATATTCAGGGCCACCTAATGACGATGGATCACTCAAATTGCGTCCCGATTCAATACATCGACCTGCAGCCGACTTGTCTCCATGGGTCTATTGCTGCCTCGGGCACCTTATGGCCGTTCTGCTGTGAGTCAAAGATTTTCGAATCGGACGAAAAACTGATAGTGAATTGTAACATTCAGGGCCACCTAATGACGATGGATCACTCAAATTGTGTCCCGATTCAATACATCATCCTCCAGCCGACTTGTCTCCAAGGGGCTATTGCTGCCTCGGGCACCTTATGGCCTTTCTGCTGTGAGTCAAAGATTTTCGAATCGGACGAAAAACTGATAGTGAATTGTAACGTTCAGGCCCTCGTAATGACGATGGAACACTCAAATTGCGTCCCGATTCAATACATCGTCCTCCAGCCGACTTGTCTCCATAGGTCTATTGCTGCCTCGGGCACCTTATGGCCGTTCTGCTGTGAGTCAAAGATTTTCGAATCGGACGAAAAACTGAAAGTGAATTGTAACGTTCAGGGCCACCTAATGACGATCGATCACTCAAATTGCGTCCCGATTCAATACATCGTCCTCCAGCAGACTTGTCTCCATGGGTCTATTGCTGCCTCGGGCACCTTATGGCCGTTCTGCTGTGAGTCAAAGACTTTCGAATCGGACGAAAAACTGATAGTGAATTGTAACGTTCAGGGCCTCCTAATGACGATGGAACACTCAAATTGTGTCCCGATTCAATACATCATCCTCCAGGCGACTTGTCTCCATGGGGCTATTGCTGCCTCGGGCACCTTATGGCCGTTCTGCTATGAGTCAAAGATTTTCGAATCGGACGAAAAACTGATAGTGAATTGTAACGTTCAGGCCCTCCTAATGACGATGGAACACTCAAATTGCGTCCCGATTCAATACATCGTCCTCCAGCAGACTTGTCTCCATGGGTCTATTGCTGCCTCGGGCACCTTATGGCCGTTCTGCTGTGAGTCAAAGATTTTCGAATGGGACGAAAATTTGATAGTGAATTGTAACATTCACGGCTACCTAATGACGAAGGACCACACAAATTGCGTCCCGATTCAATACATCGTCCTCCAGCCGACTTGACTCCATGGGTCTATTGCTGCCTCGGGCACCTGATGGCCGTTCTGCTGTGAGTCTAGATTATCGAATGGGACGAAAAACTGATAGTGAATTGTAACGTTCAGGGCCACCTAATGACGATGGATCACTCAAATTGCGTCCCGATTCAATACATCGTCCTCCAGCCGACTTGTCTCCATGGGTCTATTGCTGCCGCGGGCACCTTATGGCCGTTCTGCTGTGAGTCAAAGATTTTCGAATCTTACGAAAAACTGATAGTGAACTGTAACGTTCAGGGCCTCCTAATGACGATGGAACACTCAAATTGCGTCCCGATTAATTACCTCGTCCTCCAGCAGACTTGTCTCCATGGGTCTATTACTGCCTCGGGCAGCTTATGGCCGTTCTGCTGTGAGTCGAAGATTTTCGAATCGGACGAAAAACTGATAGTGAATTGTAACGTTCAGGGCCACCTAATGACGATGGATCACTCAAATTGCGTCCCGATTCAATACATCGTCCTCCAGCAGACTTGTCTCCATGGGTCTATTGCTGCCTCGGGCACCTTATGGTCGTTCTCCCGTGCGTATAGATTATCGAATGGGACGAAAAACTGATAGTTAATTGTAACATTCAGGGCTTCCTAATGATGATGGAACACTCAAATTGCGTCCTGATGCAATAATCGTCCTCCAGCAGACTTGTCTCCATGGGTCTATTGCTGCCTCGGGCACCTTATGGGCGTTCTGCTGTGAGTCTAGATTATCGAATGGGACGAAAAACTGATAGTGAATTCTAACGTTCAGGCCACCTAATGACGATGGATCACTCAAATTGCGTAACGATTCAATACATCGTCCTCCAGCAGACTTGTCTCCATGGGTCTATTGCTGCCTCGGACACTTTATGGCCGTTCTGCTGTGAGTCAAAGATTTTGGAATCGGACGAAAAACTGATAGTGAATTGTAACTTTCAGTGCCACCTAATGACGATGGATCACTCAAATTGCGTCCCGATTCAATACATCTCCCTGCAGCCGACTTGTCTCCATGGGTCAATTGCTGCCTCAGGCACCTTATGGCCGTTCTGCTGTGACTCAAAGATTTTCGAATCGGACGAAAAACTGATAGTGAATTGTAACGTTCAGGGCCTCCTAATGACGATGGAACACTCATATTGCGTCCCGATTCAATACCTCGTCCTCCAGCAGACTTGTCTGCATGGGTCTATTGCTGCCTCGGGCAGCTTATGGCCGTTCTGCTGTGAGTCAAAGATTTTCGAATCGGACGAAAAACTGATAGTGAATTGTAACATTCAGGGCAACCTAATGACGATGGAGCACACAAATTGCCTCCCGATTCAATACATCGTCCACCAGCCGACTTGACTCCATGGGTCTATTGCTGCCTCGGGCATCTTATGGCCGTTCTGCTGTGAGTCTATTTTATCGAATGGGACGAAGAACTGATAGTGAATTGTAACGTTCAGGGCTTCCTGATGACAATGGAACACTCAAATTGCGTCCCGATTCAATACATCGTCCTCCAGCAGACTTGTCTCCATGGGTCAATTGCTGCCTTGGGCCCCTTATGGCCGTTCTGCTGTGTGTCAAAGATTTTCGAATCGGACGAAAAACTGATAGTGAATTGTAACATTCAGGGCCACCTAATGACGATGGATCACTCAAATTGCGTCCCGATTCAATACATCGTCCGGCAGCCGACTTGTCTCCATGGGTCTGTTGCTGCCTCGGGCGCCTTATGGCCGTTCTGCTGTGAGTCAAAGATTTTCGAATCGGACGAAAAACTGATAGTGAATTGTAACATTCAGGGCCACCTAATGACGATGGAACACTCAAATTGTGTCCCGATTCAATACATCATCCTCCAGCCGACTTGTCTCCATGGGGCTATTGCTGCCTCGGGCACCTTATGGCCGTTCTGCTGTGAGTCAAAGATTTTCGAATCGGACGAAAAACTGATAGTGAATTGTAACGTTCAGGCCCTCCTAATGACGATGGAACACTCAAATTGCGTCCCGATTCAATACATCGTCCTCCAGCAGACTTGTCTCCATGGGTCTATTGCTGCCTCGGGCACCTTATGGCCGTTCTGCTGTGAGTCAAAGATTTTCGAATGGGACGAAAATTTGATAGTGAATTGTAACATTCACGGCTACCTAATGACGATGGACCACACAAATTGCGTCCCGATTCAATACATCGTCCTCCAGCCGACTTGACTCCATGGGTCTATTGCTGCCTCGGGCACCTGATGGCCGTTCTGCTGTGAGTCTAGATTATCGAATGGGACGAAAAACTGATAGTGAATTGTAACGTTCAGGGCCACCTAAAGACGATGGATCACACAAATTGCGTCCCGATTCAATACATCGTCCTCCAGCAGACTTGTCTCCATGGGTCTATTGCTGCCTCGCGCACCTTATGGCCGTTCTGCTGTGAGTCAAAGATTTTTTAATCGGACGAAAAACTGATAGTGAATTGTAACTTTCAGGGCCATCTAATGACGATGGATCACTCAAATTGCGTCCCGATTCAATACATCGTCCTCCAGCCGACTTGTCTCCATGGGTCTATTGCTGCCTCGGGTACCTTATTGCCGTTCTGCTGTGAGTCAAAGATTTTCGAATCGGACAAAAAACTGATAGTGAATTGTAACGTTCAGGCCCTCCTAATGACGATGGAACACTCAAATTGCGTCCCGATTCAATACATCGTGCTCCAGCCGACTTGTCTCCATAGGTCTATTGCTGCCTCGGGCACCTTATGGCCGTTCTGCTGTGAGTCAAAGATTTTCGAATCGGACGAAAAACTGAAATTGAATTGTAACGTTCAGGGCCACCTAATGACGATCGATCACTCAAATTGCGTCCCGATTCAATACATCGTCCTCCAGCAGACTTGTCTCCATGGGTCTATTGCTGCCTCGGGCACCTTATGGCCGTTCTGCTGTGAGTCAAAGACTTTCGAATCGGACGAAAAGCTGATAGAGAATTGTAACGTTCAGGGCCTCCTAATGACGATGGAACACTCAAATTGCGTCCCGATTCAATTAATCGTCCTATAGCAGACTTGTCTCCATGGGTCTACTGCTGCCTCGGGCACCTTATGGCCGTTCTGCTGTGAGTCAAAGATTTTCGAATCGGACGAAAAACTGATAGTGAACTGTAACGTTCAGGGCCTCCTAATGACGATGGAACTCTCAAATCGCGTCCCGATTCAATACCTCGTCCTCCAGCAGACTTGTCTCCATGGGTCTATTACTGCCTCAGGCAGCTTATGGCCGTTCTGCTGTGAGTCGAAGATTTTCGAATCGGACGAAAAACTGATAGTGAATTGTAACGTTCAGGCCACCTAATGACGATGGATCACTCAAATTGCGTCCCGATTCAATACATCGTCCTCCAGCAGACTTGTCTCCATGGGTCTATTGCTGCCTCGGGCACCTTATGGTCGTTCTCCCGTGCGTCTAGATTATCGAATGGGACGAAAAACTGATAGTTAATTGTAACATTCAGGGCTTCCTAATGACGATGGAACACTCAAATTGCATCCTGATGCAATACATCGTCCTCCAGCAGACTTGTCTCCATGGGTCAATTGCTGCCTCGGGCACCTTATGGCCGTTCTGCTGTGAGTAAAATTTTCGAATCGGACAAAAAACTGATAGTGAATTGTAACGTTCAGGGCCACCTAATGACGATGGATCACTCAAATTGCGTCCCGATTCAATACATCGTCATCCAGCAGACTTGTCTGCATCGGTCTATTGCTGCCTCGGGCAGCTTATGGCCGTTCTGCTGTGACTCATAGATTTTCGAATCGGACGAAAAACTGATAGTGAATTGTAACGTTCAGGGCCTCCTAATGACGATGGAACACTCAAATTGCGTCCCGATTCAATACCTCGTCTTCCAGAAGACTTGTCTGCATCGGTCTATTGCTGCCTCGGGCAGCTTATGGCCGTTCTGCTGTGAGTCAAAGATTTTCGAATCGGACGAAAAACTGATAGTGAATTGTGACGTTCAGGGCCACATAATGACGATGGATCACTCAAATTGCGTCCCGATTCAATACGTCGCCCTCCAGCAGACTTGTCTCCAAGGGTCTATTGCTGCGTCGCGCACCTTATGGTCGTTCTCCCGTGAGTCTAGATTATCGAATGGGACGAAAAACTGATAGTTAATTGTAACATTCGGGGCTTCCTAATGACGATGGAACACTCAAATTGCGTCCCGATTCAATACATCGTCCTCCAGCAGACTTGTCTCCATAGGTCTATTGCTGCCTCGGGCACCTTATGGTCGTTCTCCCGTGAGTCTAGATTATCGAATGGGACGAAAAACTGATAGTTAATTGTAACATTCAGGGCATCCTAATGACGATGGAACACTCAAATTGCGTCCCGATTCAATACATCGTCCTCCAGCAGACTTGTCTCCATGGGTCAATTGCTGCCTCGGGCACCTTATGGTCGTTCTCCCGTGAGTCTAGATTATCGAATGGGACGAAAAACTGATAGTGAATTGTAACATTCAGGGCCACCTAATGACGATGGAGCACACAAATTGCCTCCCGATTCAATTCATCGTCCGCCAGCCGACTTGACTCCATGGGTCTATTGCTGCCTCGGGCATCTTATGGCCGTTCTGCTGTGAGTCTATTTTATCGAATGGGACGAAAAACTGATAGTGAATTGTAACGTTCAGGGCTTCCTGATGACGATGGAACACTCAAATTGCGTCCCGATTCAATACATCGTCCTCCAGCAGACTTGTCTCCATGGGTCAATTGCTGCCCCGGGCCCCTTTTGGCGGTTCTGCTGTGAGTCAAAGATTTTCGAATCGGACGAAAAACTGATAGTGAATTGTAACATTCAGGGCCACCTAATGACGATGGGTCACTCAAATTGCGTCCCGATTCAATACATCGTCCGGCAGCCGACTTGTCTCCATGGGTCTGTTGCTGCCTCGGGCGCCTTATGGCCGTTCTGCTGTGAGTCTAGATTATCGAATAGAACGAAAAACTGATAGTGAATTGTAACGTTCAGGGCCACCTAATGACGATGGATCACTCAAATTGCGTCCCGATTCAATACATCGTCCTCCAGCAGACTTGTCTCCATGGGTCTATTGCTGCCTCGCGCACCTTATGGCCGTTCTGCTGTGAGTCAAAGATTTTTTAATCGGACGAAAAACTGATAGTGAATTGTAACTTTCAGGGCCATCTAATGACGATGGATCACTCAAATTGCGTCCCGATTCAATACATCGTCCTTTAGCCGACTTGTCTCCATGGGTCTATTGCTGCCTCGGGCACCTTATTGCCGTTCTGCTGTGAGTCAAAGATTTTCGAATCGGACGAAAAACTGATAGTGAATTGTAACGTTCAGGACCTCCTAATGACGATGGAACACTCAAATTGCGTCCCGATTCAATACCTCGTCCTCCAGCAGACTTGTCTCCATGGGTCTATTGCTGCCTCGGGCAGCTTATGGCCGTTCTGCTGTGAGTCAAAGATTTTCGAATGGGACGAAAAACTGATAGTGAATTGTAACGTTCAGGGCCACCTAATGACGATGGATCACTCAAATTGCGTCCCGATTCAATACATCGCCCTCCAGCAGACTTGTCTCCAAGGGTCTATTGCTGCCTGGGGCACCTTATGGTCGTTCTCCCGTGAGTCTAGATTATCGAATGGGACGAAAAACTGATAGTTAATTGTAACATTCAGGGCTTCCTAATGACGATGGAAAACTCAAATTGCGTCCCGATTCAATACATCGTCCTCCAGCAGACTCGTCTCCATGGGTCAATTGCTGCCTCGGGCACCTTATGGCCGTTCTGCTGTGTGTCAAAGATTTTCGAATCGGACGAAAAACTGATAGTGAATTGTAACATTCAGGGCCACCTAATGACGATGGACCACACAAATTGCGTCCCGATTCAATACATCTCCCTGCAGCCGACTTGTCTCCATGGGTCTATTGATGCCTCGGGCACCTTATGGCCGTTCTGCTGTGAGTCAAAGATTTTCTGATCGGACGAAAAACTGATAGTGAATTGTAACGTTCAGGACCTCCTAATGACGATGGAACACTCAAATTGCGTCCCGATTCAATACATCGTCTTCCAGCAGACTCGTCTCCATGGGTCAATTGCTGCCTCGGGCAGCTTATGGCCGTTCTGCTGTGAGTCAAAGATTTACGAATCGGACGAAAAACTGATAGTGAATTGTAACGTTCAGGGCCTCCAAATGACGATGGAACACTCAAATTGCGTCCCGATTCAATACATCGTCCTCCCGCAGACTTGTCTCCATGGGTCTATTTCTGCCTCGGGCACCTTATGGCCGTTCTCGTGAGTCAAAGATTTTCGAATCGGACGAAAAACTGATAGTGAATTGTAACATTCAGATCTACCTAATGACGATGGACCACACAAATTGCGTCCCGATTCAATTCATCGTCCTCCAGCCGACTTGATTCCAAGGGTCTATTGCTGCCTCGGGCACCTTATGGGCGTTCTGCTGTGAGTCTAGATTATCGAATGGGACGAAAAACTGATAGTGAATTGTAACGTTCAGGCCACCTAATGACGATGAATCACTCAAATTGCGTCCCGATTCAATACATCGTCCACCAGCAGACTTGTCCCCATGGGTCTATTGCTGCCTCGGGCACCTTATGGCCGTTGTGCTGTGAGTCAAAGATTTTCTAATCGGACGAAAAACTGATAGTGAATTGTAACTTTCAGTGCCACCTAATGACGATGGATCACTCATATTGTGTCCCGATTCAATACATCTCCCTGCAGCCGACTTGTCTCCATGGGTCTATTGCTGCCTCGGGCACCATATGGCCGTTCTGCTGTGACTCAAAGATTTTCGAATCGGACGAAAAACTGATAGTGAATTGTAACTTTCAGGGCCTCCTAATGACGATGGAACACTCAAATTGCGTCCCGATTCAATACATCGTCCTCCAGCAGACTTGTCTCCATGGGTCTATTGCTGCCTCGGGCACCTTATGGCCGTTCTGCTGTGAGTCAAAGATTTACGAATCGAACGAAAAACTGATAGTGAATTGTAACGTTCAGGGCCTCCTAATGGCGATGGAACACTCAAATTGCGTCCCGATTCAATACATCGTCCTCCAGCAGACATGTCTCCATGGGTCTATTGCTGCGTCGGGCACCATATGGCCGTTCTGCTGTGAGTCAAAGATTTTCGAATCGGACGAAAAACTGATAGTGAATTGTAACATTCAAGGCTACCTAATGACGATGGACCACACAAATTGCGTCCCGATTCAATACATCGTCCTCCAGCCGTATTGACTTCATCGGTCTATTGCTGCCTCGGGCACCTTATGGGCGTTCTGCTGTGAGTCTAGATTATCGAATGGGACGAAAAACAGATAGTGAATTGTAACGTTCAGGCCACCTAATGACGATGGATCACTCAATTTGCGTCCCGATTCAATACATCGTCCTCCAGCAGACTTGTCTCCATGGGTCTATTGCTGCCTCGGGCACCTTATGGCCGTTCTGCTGTGAGTCAAAGATTTTCGAATCGGACGAAAAACTGATAGTGAATTGTAACTTTCAGTGCCACCTAATGACGATGGATCACTCAAATTGCGTCCGGATTCAATACATCTCCCTGCAGCCGACTTGTCTCCTTGGGTCTATTGCTGCCTCGGGCACCTTATGGCCGTTCTGCTGTGAGTCAAAGATTTTCGAATCGGACATAAAACTGATAGTGAATTGTAACGTTCTGGGCCTACTAATGACGATGGAACACTCAAATTGCGTCCCGATTCAATACATCGTCCTCCAGCAGACTTGTCTCCATGGGTCTATTGCTGCCTCGGGCACCTTATGGCCGTTCTGCTGTGAGTCAAAGATTTTCGAATCGGACGAAAAACTGATAGTAGATTGTAACGTTCAGGGCCACCTAATGACGATGGATCACTCAAATTGCGTCCCGATTCAATACATCGGCCTCCAGCCCACTTGTCTCCATGTGTCTATTGCTGCCTCGGGCACCTTATGGCCGTTCTGCTGTGAGTCAAAGATTTTCGATTCGGACGAAAAACTGATAGTGAATCGTAACGTTCAGGACCTCCTAATGACGATGGAACACTCAAATTGCGTCCCGATTCAATACCTCGTCCTCCAGCAGACTTGTCTCCATGGGTCTATTGCTGCCTCGGGCAGCTTATGGCCGTTCTCCTGTGAGTCAAAGATTTTCTAATCGGACGAAAAACTGATACTGAATTGTAACGTTCAGGGCCACCTAAAGACGATGGATCACTCAAATTGCGTCCCGATTCAATTCATCGTCCTCCAGCAGACTTGTCTCCATAGGTCTATTGCTGCCTCGGGCACCTTATGGTCGTTCTCCCGTGTGTTTAGATTATCGAATGGGACGAAAAACTGATAGTTAATTGTAACATTCGGGGCATCCTAATGACGATGGAACACTCAAATTGCGTCCCGATTCAATACATCGTCCTCCAGCAGACTCGTCTCCATGGGTCAATTGCTGCCTCGGGCACCTTATGGCCGTTCTGCTGTGAGTCAAAGATTATCGAAACGGACGAAAAACTGAGAGTGAATTGTAACATTCAGGGCCACCTAATGGCGATGGATCACTCAAATTGCGTCCCGATTCAATACATCGTCCATCAGCCGACTTGTCTCCATGGGTCTATTGCTGCCTCGGGCACCTTATGGCCGTTCTGCTGTGAGTCAAAGATTTTCGAATCGGACGAAAAACTGATAGTGAATCGTAACGTTCAGGACCTCCTAATGACGATGGAACACTCAAATTTCGTCCCGATTCAATACCTCGGCCTCCAGCAGACTTGTCTCCATGGGTCTATTGCTGCCTCGGGCAGCTTATGGCCGTTCTGCTGTGAGTCAAAGATTTTCGAATCGGACGAAAAACTGATAGTGAATTGTAACGTTCAGGCCCTCCAAATGACGATGGAACACTCAAATTGCGTCCCGATTCAATACATCGTCCTCCAGCAGACTTGTCTCCATGGGGCTATTGCTGCCTCGGGCACCTTATGGCCGTTCTGCTGTGAGTCAAAGACTTTCGAATCGGACGAAAAACCGATAGTGAATTGTAACGTTCAGGGCCTCCTTATGACGATGGAACACTCAAATTGCGTCACGATTCAATTAATCGTCCTATAGCAGACTTGTCTCCATGGGTCTATTGCTGCCTCGGGCACCTTCTGGCCGTTCTGCTGTGAGTCAAAGATTTTCGAATCGGACGAAAAACTGATAGTGAATTGTAACTTTCAGGGCCACCTAATGACGATGGATCACTCAAATTGCGTCCCGATTCAATACATCGTCCTCCAGCCGACTTGTCTCCATGGGTCTATTGCTGCCTCGGGCACCTTATGGCCGTTCTGCTGTGAGTCAAAGATTTTCGAATCGGACGAAAAACTGATAGTGAACTGTAACGTTCTGGGCCTCCTAATGACGATGGAACACTCAAATTGCGTCCCGATTCAATACCTCGTCCTCCAGCAGACTTGTCTCCATGGGTCTATTACTGCCTCGGGCAGCTTATGGCCGTTCTGCTGTGAGTCGAAGATTTTCGAATCGGACGAAAAACTGATAGTGAATTGTAACGTTCGGGGCCACCTAATGACGATGGATCACTCAAATTGCGTCCCGATTCAATACATCGTCCTCCAGCAGACTTGTCTTCATGGGTCTATTGCTGCCTCGGGCACCTTATGGTCGTTCTCCCGTGAGTCTAGATTATCGAATGGGACGAAAAACTGATAGTTACTTGTAACATTCAGGGCTTCCTAATGACGATGGAACACTCAAATTGCGTCCAGATGCAATACATCGTCCTCCAGCAGACTTGTCTCCATGGGTCTATTGCTGCCTCGGGCACCTTATGGCCGTTCTGCTGTGAGTCAAAGATTTTCGAATCGGACGAAAAACTGATAGTGAATTGTAACGTTCAGGACCTCCTAATGACGATGGAACACTCAAATTGCGTCCCGATTCAATACCTCGTCCTCCAGCAGACTTGTCTCCATGGGTCTATTGCTGCCTCGGGCACCTTATGGGCGTTCTGCTGTGAGTCTAGATTATCGAATGGGACGAAAAACTGATAGTGAATTGTAACTTTCAGGGCCACCTAAAGACGATGGATCACTCAAATTGCGTCCCGATTCAATACATCGTCCTCCAGCAGACTTGTCTCCATAGGTCTATTGCTGTCTCGGGCACCTTATGGTCGTTCTCCCGTGAGTCTAGATTATCGAATGGGACGAAAAACTGATAGTTAATTGTAACATTCAGGGCATCCTAATGACGATGGAACACTCAAATTGCGTCCCGATTCAATACATCGTCCTCCAGCAGACTTGTCTCCATGGGTCTATTGCTGCCTCGGGCACCTGATGGCCGTTCTGCTGTGAGTCTAGATTATCGAATGGGACGAAAAACTGATACTGAATTGTAACGTTCAGAGCCTCCTAATGACGATGGAACACTCAAATTGCGGCCTGATGCAATACATCGACCTCCAGCAGACTTGTCTCCATGGGTCTATTGCTGCCTCGGGCACCTTATGGCCGTTCTGCTGTGAGAAAAATTTTCGAATCGGATGAAAAACTGATAGTGACTTGTAACGTTCAGGGCCACCTAATGACGATGGATCACTCAAATTGCGTCCCGATTCAATACATTCACCTCCAGCAGACTTGTCTCTATGGGTCTATTGCTGCCTAGGGCACCTTATGGCCGTTCTGCTGTGAGTCAAAGATTTTCGAATCGGACGAAAAACTGATAGTGAATTGTAACGTTCAGGACCTCCTAATGACGATGGAACACTCAAATTGCGTCCCGATTCAATACCTCGTCCTCCAGCAGACTTGTCTCCATGGGTCTATTGCTGCCTCGGGCATCTTATGGCCGTTCTACTGTGAGTCTAGATTATCGAATGGGACGAAAAACTGATAGTGAATTTTAACGTTCAGGGCCACCTAATGACGATGGATCATTCAAATTGCGTCCCGATTCAATACATCGCCCTCCAGCAGACTTGTCTCCAAGGGTCTATTGCTGCCTCGGGCACCTTATGGTCGTTCTCCCGTGAGTCTAGATTATCGAATGGGACGAAAAACTGATAGTTAATTGTAACATTCAGGGCTTCCTAATGACGATGGAACACTCAAATTGCGTCCCGATTCAATACATCGTCCTCCAGCAGACTCGTCTCCATGGGTCAATTGCTGCCTCGCGGCACCTTATGGCCGTACTGCTGTGTGTCAAAGATTTTCGAATCGGACGAAAAACTGATAGTGAATTGTAACATTCAGGGCCACCTAATGACGATGGACCACACAAATTGCGTCCCGATTCAATACATCGTCCTCCAGCAGACTTGTCTCCATGGGTCTATTGCTGCCTCGGGCACCTTATGGCCGTTCTGCTGTCAGTCAAAGATTTTCGAATCGGACGAACAACTGATAGTGAATTGTAACATTCAGGGCCACCTAATGACGATGGACCATACAAATTGCGTCCCGATTCAATACATCGTCCTCCAGCCGACTTGACTCCATGGGTCTATTGCTGCCTCGGGCATCTTATGGCCGTTCTGCTGTGAGTCTAGTTTATCGAATGGGACGAAAAACTGATAGTGAATTGTTACGTTCAGGGCTTCTTGATGACGATGGAATACTCAAATTGCGTCCCGATTCAATACATCGTCCTCCAGCAGACTTGTCTCCATGGGTCAATTGCTGCCTCCTGCACCTTATGGCCGTTCTGCTGTGAGTCAAAGATTTTCGAATCGGACGAAAAACTGATAGTGAATTGTAACATTCAGGGCCACCTAATGACGATGGATCACTCAAATTGTGTCCCGATTCAATACATCATCCTCCAGCCGACTAGTCTCGATGGGGCTATTGCTGCCTCGGGCACCTTATGGCCATTCTGCTGTGAGTCAAAGATTTTCGAATCGGACGAAAAACTAATAGTGAATTGTAACGTTCAGGCCCTCCTAATAACGATGGAACACTCAAATTGTGTCCCGATTCAATACATCGTCCTCCAGCCGACTTGTCTCCATAGGTCTATTGCTGCCTCGGGCACCTTATGGCCGTTCTGCTGTGAGTCAAAGATTTTCGAATCGGACGAAAAACTGAAAGTGAATTGTAACGTTCAGGGCCACCTAATGACGATCGATCACTCAAATTGCGTCCCGATTCAATACATCGTCCTCCAGCAGACTTGTCTCCATGGGTCTATTGCTGCCTCGGGCAACTTATGGCCGTTCTGCTGTGAGTCAAAGACTTTCGAATCGGACGAAAAACTGATGGTGAATTGTAACGTTCAGGGCCTCCTAATGACGATGGAACACTCAAATTGCGTCCCGATTCAACTAATCGTCCTATAGCAGACTTGTCTCCATGGGTCTATTGCTGCCTCGGGCACCTTATGGCCGTTCTGCTGTGAGTCAAAGATTTTCGAATCGGACGAAAAACTGATAGTGAATTGTAACATTCAGGGCCACTTAATGACGATGGATCACTCAAATTGCGTCCCGATTCAATACATCGTCCTCCAGCAGACTTGTCTCCATGGGTCTATTGCTGCCTCGGGCACCTTATGGTCGTTCTCCCGTGCGTCTAGATTATCGAATGGGACGAAAAACTGATAGTTAATTGTACCATTCAGGGCGTCCTAATGACGATGGAACACTCAAATTGCGTCCCGATTCAATACATCGTCCGCCAGCCGACTTGTCTCCATGAGTGTATTGCTGCCTCGGGCACCTTATGGCCGTTCTGCTGTGAGTCAAAGATTTTCGAATCGGACGAAAAACTGATAGTGAATTGCAACGTTCAGGGCCACCTAATGACGATGGATCACTCAAATTGCGTCCCGATTCAATACATCGTCCTCCAGCAGACTTGTCTCCATGGGTCTATTGCTGCCTTGGGCACCTTATGGCCGTTCTGCTGTGAGTCAAAGATTTTCGAATCGGACGAAAAACTGATAGTGAATTGTAACGTTCAGGGCTTCCTGATGACGATGGAACACTCAAATTGCGTCCCGATTCAATACATCGTCCTCCAGCAGACTTGTCTCCATGGGTCAATTGCTGCCTCGGGCCCCTTATGGCCGTTCTGCTGTGAGTCAAAGATTTTCGAATCGGACGAAAAACTGATAGTGAATTGTAACATTCAGGGCCACCTAATGACGATGGATCACTCAAATTGCGTCCCGATTCAATACATCGTCCGGCAGCCGACTTGTCTCCATGGGTCTGTTGCTGCCTCGGGCGCCTTATGGCCGTACTGCTGTGAGTCAAAGATGTTAGAATCGGACGAAAAACTGATAGTGAATTGTAACGTTCAGGCCCTCCTAATGACGATGGAACACTCAAATTGCGTCCCGATTCAATACATCGTCCTCCAGCAGACTTGTCTCCATGGGTCTATTGCTGCCTCGGGCACCTGATGGCCGTTCTGCTGTGAGTCTAGATTATCGAATGGGACGAAAAACTGATAGTGAATTGTAACGTTCAGGGCCTCCTAATGACGATGGAACACTCAAATTGCGGCCTGATGCAATACATCGACCTCCAGCAGACTTGTCTCCATGGGTCTATTGCTGCCTCGGGCACGTTATGGCCGTTCTGCTGTGAGAAAAATTTTCGAATCGGACGAAAAACTGATAGTGAATTGTAACGTTCAGGGCCACCTAATGACGATGGATCACTCAAATTGCGTCCCGATTCAATACATCGTCCTCCAGCAGACTTGTCTCTATGGGTCTATTGCTGCCTCGGGCACCTTATGGCCGTTCTGCTGTGAGTCAAAGATTTCCGAATGGGACGAAAAACTGATAGTTAATTGGAACATTCAGGGCTTCCTAATGACGATGGAACACTCAAATTGCGTCCCGATTCAATACATCGTCCTCCAGCAGACTCGTCTCCATGGGTCAATTGCTGCCTCGCGGCACCTTATGGCCGTACTGCTGTGTGTCAAAGATTTTCGAATCGGACGAAAAACTGATAGTGAATTGTAACATTCAGGGCCACCTAATGACGATGGACCACACAAATTGCGTCCCGATTCAATACATCGTCCTCCAGCAGACTTGTCTCCATGGGTCTATTGCTGCCTCGTGCACCTTATGGCCGTTCTGCTGTGAGTCAAAGATTTTCGAATCGGACGAACAACTGATAGTGAATTGTAACATTCAGGGCCACCTAATGACGATGGACCACACAAATTGCGTCCCGATTCAATACATCGTCCTCCAGCCGACTTGACTCCATGGGTCTATTGCTGCCTCGGGCATCTTATGGCCGTTCTGCTGTGAGTCTAGTTTATCGAATGGGACGAAAAACTGATAGTGAATTGTAACGTTCAGGGCTTCCTGATGACGATGGAATACTCAAATTGCGTCCCGATTCAATACATCGTCCTCCAGCAGACTTGTCTCCATGGGTCTATTGCTGCCTCGGGCACCTTATGGACGTTCTGCTGTGAGTCAAAGATTTTCGAATCGGACGAAAAACTGATAGTGAATTGTAACATTCAGGGCCACCTAATGACGATGGATCACTCAAATTGTGTCCCGATTCAATACATCATCCTCCAGCCGACTTGTCTCCATGGGGCTATTGCTGCCTCGGGCACCTTATGGCCATTCTGCTGTGAGTCAAATATTTTCGAATCGGACGAAAAACTAATAGTGAAATGTAACGTTCAGGCCCTCCTAATGACGATGGAACACTCAAATTGCGTCCCGATTCAATACATCGTCCTCCAGCCGACTTGTCTCCATAGGTCTATTTCTGCCTCGGGCATCTTATGGCCGTTCTGCTGTGAGTCAAAAATTTTCGAATCGGACGAAAAACTGAAAGTGAATTGTAACGTTCAGGGCCACCTAATGACGATCGATCACTCAAATTGCGTCCCGATTCAATACATCGTCCTCCAGCCGACTTGACTCCATGGGTCTATTGCTGCCTCGGGCATCTTATGGCCGTTCTGCTGTGAGTCTAGTTTATCGAATGGGACGAAAAACTGATAGTGAATTGTAACGTTCAGGGCTTCCTGATGACGATGGAATACTCAAATTGCGTCCCGATTCAATACATCGTCCTCCAGCAGACTTGTCTCCATGGGTCTATTGCTGCCTCGGGCACCTTATGGACGTTCTGCTGTGAGTCAAAGATTTTCGAATCGGACGAAAAACTGATAGTGAATTGTAACATTCAGGGCCACCTAATGACGATGGATCACTCAAATTGTGTCCCGATTCAATACATCATCCTCCAGCCGACTTGTCTCCATGGGGCTATTGCTGCCTCGGGCACCTTATGGCCATTCTGCTGTGAGTCAAATATTTTCGAATCGGACGAAAAACTAATAGTGAAATGTAACGTTCAGGCCCTCCTAATGACGATGGAACACTCAAATTGCGTCCCGATTCAATACATCGTCCTCCAGCCGACTTGTCTCCATAGGTCTATTGCTGCCTCGGGCATCTTATGGCCGTTCTGCTGTGAGTCAAAAATTTTCGAATCGGACGAAAAACTGAAAGTGAATTGTAACGTTCAGGGCCACCTAATGACGATCGATCACTCAAATTGCGTCCCGATTCAATACATCGTCCTCCAGCAGACTTGTCTCCATGGGTCTATTGCTGCCTCGGGCACCTTATGGCCGTTCTGCTGTGAGTCAAAGATTTTCGAATCGGACGAACAACTGATAGTGAATTGTAACAATCAGGGCCACCTAATGACGATGGACCACACAAATTGCGTCCCGATTCAATACATCGTCCTCCAGCCGACTTGTCTCCATGGGTGTATTGCTCCCTCGGGCACCTTATGGCCGTTCTGCTGTGAGTCAAATATTTTCGAATCGGACGAAAAACTGATAGTGAATTGCAACGTTCAGGGCCACCTAATGACGATGGATCACTCAAATTGCGTCCCGATTCAATACATCGTCCTCCAGCAGACTTGTCTCCATGGGTCTATTGCTGCCTTGGGCACCTTATGGCCGTTCTGCTGTGAGCCAAAGATTTTCGAATCGGACGAAAAACTGATAGTGAATTGTAACGTTCAGGGCCTCCTAATGACGATGGAACACTCAAATTGCGTCCCGATTCAATACATCGTCCTCCAGCAGACTTGTCTCCATGGGTCAATTGCTGCCTCGGGCACCTTATGGCCGTTCTGCTGTGAGTCAAAGATTTTCGAATCGGACGAAAAACTGATAGTGAATTGTAACATTCAGGGCCAACTAATGACGATGGACCACACAAATTGCCTCCCGATTCAATACATCGTCCTCCAGCCGTTTTGACTCTATGGGTCTATTGCTGCCTCGGGCATATTATGGCCGTTCTGCTGTGAGTCTATTTTATCGAATGGGACGAAAACTGATAGTGAATTGTAACGTTCAGGGCTTCCTGATGACGATGGAACACTCAAATTGCCTCCCGATTCAATACATCGTCCTCCAGCAGACTTGTCTCCATGGGTCTATTGCTGCCTCGGGCACCTTATGGACGTTCTGCTGTGAGTCAAAGATTTTCGAATCGGACGAAAAACTGATAGTGAATTGTAACATTCAGGGCCACCTAATGACGATGGATCACTCAAATTGTGTCCCGATTCAATACATCATCCTCCAGCCGACTTGTCTCCATGGGGCTATTGCTGCCTCGGGCACCTTATGGCCATTCTGCTGTGAGTCAAATATTTTCGAATCGGACGAAAAACTAATAGTGAAATGTAACGTTCAGGCCCTCCTAATGACGATGGAACACTCAAATTGCGTCCCGATTCAATACATCGTCCTCCAGCCGACTTGTCTCCATAGGTCTATTGCTGCCTCGGGCATCTTATGGCCGTTCTGCTGTGAGTCAAAAATTTTCGAATCGGACGAAAAACTGAAAGTGAATTGTAACGTTCAGGGCCACCTAATGACGATCGATCACTCAAATTGCGTCCCGATTCAATACATCGTCCTCCAGCAGACTTGTCTCCATGGGTCTATTGCTGCCTCGGGCACCTTATGGCCGTTCTGCTGTGAGTCAAAGATTTTCGAATCGGACGAACAACTGATAGTGAATTGTAACAATCAGGGCCACCTAATGACGATGGACCACACAAATTGCGTCCCGATTCAATACATCGTCCTCCAGCCGACTTGTCTCCATGGGTGTATTGCTCCCTCGGGCACCTTATGGCCGTTCTGCTGTGAGTCAAATATTTTCGAATCGGACGAAAAACTGATAGTGAATTGCAACGTTCAGGGCCACCTAATGACGATGGATCACTCAAATTGCGTCCCGATTCAATACATCGTCCTCCAGCAGACTTGTCTCCATGGGTCTATTGCTGCCTTGGGCACCTTATGGCCGTTCTGCTGTGAGCCAAAGATTTTCGAATCGGACGAAAAACTGATAGTGAATTGTAACGTTCAGGGCCTCCTAATGACGATGGAACACTCAAATTGCGTCCCGATTCAATACATCGTCCTCCAGCAGACTTGTCTCCATGGGTCAATTGCTGCCTCGGGCACCTTATGGCCGTTCTGCTGTGAGTCAAAGATTTTCGAATCGGACGAAAAACTGATAGTGAATTGTAACATTCAGGGCCAACTAATGACGATGGACCACACAAATTGCCTCCCGATTCAATACATCGTCCTCCAGCCGTTTTGACTCTATGGGTCTATTGCTGCCTCGGGCATATTATGGCCGTTCTGCTGTGAGTCTATTTTATCGAATGGGACGAAAACTGATAGTGAATTGTAACGTTCAGGGCTTCCTGATGACGATGGAACACTCAAATTGCCTCCCGATTCAATACATCGTCCTCCAGCAGACTTGTCTCCATGGGTCAATTGCTGCCTCGGGCCCCTTATGGCCGTTCTGCTGTGAGTCAAAGATTTTCGAATCGGACGAAAAACTGATAGTGAATTGTAACATTCAGGGCCACCTAATGACGATGGATCACTCAAATTGCGTCCCGATTCAATACATCGTCCGGCAGCCGACTTGTCTCCATGGGTCTGTTGCTGCCTCGGGCGCCTTATGGCCGTTCTCCTGTGAGTCAAAGATTTTAGAATCGGACGAAAAACTGATAGTGAATTGTAACATTCAGGGCCACCTAATGACGATGGATCACTCAAATTGTGTCCCGATTCAATACATCATCCTCCAGCCGACTTGTCTCCATGGGGCTATTGCTGCCTCGGGCACCTTATGGCCGTTCTGCTGTGAGTCAATGATTTTCGAATCGGACGAAAAACTGATAGTGAATTGTAACGTTCAGGCCCTCCTAATGACGATGGAACACTCAAATTGCGTCCCGATTCAATACATCGTCCTCCAGCAGACTTGTCTCCATGGGTCTATTGCTGCCTCGGGCACCTGATGGCCGTTCTGCTGTGAGTCTAGATTATCGAATGGGACGAAAAACAGATAGTGAATTGTAACGTTCAGGGCCTCCTAATGACGATGGAACACTCAAATTGCGGCCTGATGCAATACATCGACCACCAGCAGACTTGTCTCCATGGGTCTATTGCTGCCTCGGGCACCTTATGGCCGTTCTGCTGTGAGTCAAAGATTTTCGAATCGGACGAAAAACTGATAGTGAATTGTAACGTTCAGGACCTCCTAATGACGATGGAACACTAAAATTGCGTCCCGATTCAATACCTCGTCCTCCAGCAGACTTGTCTCCATGGGTCTATTGCTGCCTCGTGCAGCTTATGGCCGTTCTGCTGTGAGTCAAAGATTTTCGAATCGGACGAAAAACTGATAGTGAATTTTAACGTTCAGGGCCACCTACTGACGATGGATCATTCAAATTGCGTCCCGATTCAATTCATCGCCCTCCAGCAGACTTGTCTCCAAAGGTCTATTGCTGCCTCGGGAACCTTATGGTCGTTCTCCCGTTTGTCTAGATTATCGAATGGGACGAAAAACTGATAGTTAATTGTAACATTCAGGGCTTCCTAATGACGATGGAACACTCAAATGGCGTCCCGATTCAATACATCGTCCTCCAGCAGACTCGTCTCCATGGGTCAATTGCTGCCTCGCGGCACCTTATGGCCGTACTGCTGTGTGTCAAAGATTTTCGAATCGGACGAAAAACTGATAGTGAATTGTAACATTCAGGGCCACCTAATGACGATGGACCACACAAATTGCGTCCCGATTCAATACATCGTCCTCCAGCAGACTTGTCTCCATGGGTCTATTGCTGCCTCGGGCACCTTATGGCCGTTCTGCTGTGAGTCAAAGATTTTCGAATCGGACGAGCAACTGGTAGTGAATTGTAACATTCAGGGCCACCTAATGACGATGGACCACACAAATTGCGTCCCGATTCAATACATCGTCCTCCAGCCGACTTGACTCCATGGGTCTATTGCTGCCTCGGGCATCTTATGGCCGTTCTGCTGTGAGTCTAGTTTATCGAATGGGACGAAAAACTGATAGTGAATTGTAACGTTCAGGGCTTCCTGATGACGATGGAATACTCAAATTGCGTCCCGATTCAATACATCGTCCTCCAGCAGACTTAACTCCATGGGTCAATTGCTGCCTCGGGCACCTTATGGCCGTTCTGCTGTGGGTCAAAGATTTTCGAATCGGACGAAAAACTGATAGTGAATTGTAACATTCAGGGCCACCTAATGACGATGGATCACTCAAATTGTGTCCCGATTCAATACATCTTCCTCCAGCCGACTTGTCTCCATGGGGATATTGCTGCCTCGGGCACCTTATGGCCATTCTGCTGTGAGTCAAAGATTTTCGAATCGGACGAAAAACTAATAGTGAATTGTAACGTTCAGGCCCTCCTAATGACGATGGAACACTCAAATTGCGTCCCGATTCAATACATCGTCCTCCAGCCGACTTGTCTCCATAGGTCTATTGCTGCCTCGGGCACCTTATGGCCGTTCTGCTGTGAGTCAAAGATTTTCGAATCGGACGAAAAACTGAAAGTGAATTGTAACGTTCAGGGCCACCTAATGACGATCGATCACTCAAATTGCGTCCCGATTCAATACATCGTCCTCCAGCAGACTTGTTTCCATGGGTCTATTGCTGCCTCGGGCACCTTATGGCCGTTCTGCTGTGAGCCAAAGACTTTCGAATCGGACGAAAAACTGATGGTGAATTGTAACGTTCAGGGCCTCCTAATGACGATGGAACACTCAAATTGCGTCCCGATTCAATTAATCGTCCTATAGCAGTCTTGTCTCCATGGGTCTATTGCTGCCTCGGGCACGTTATGGCCGTTCTGCTGTGAGTCAAAGATTTTCGAATCGGACGAAAAACTGATAGTGAATTGTAACATTCAGGGCCACTTAATGACGATGGATCACTCAAATTGCGTCCCGATTCAATACATCGTCCTCCAGCAGACTTGTCTCCATGGGTCTATTGCTGCCTCGGGCACCTTATGGTCGTTCTCCCGTGCGTCTAGATTATCGAATGGGACGAAAAACTGATAGTTAATTGTATTATTCAGGGCGTCCTAATGACGATGGAACACTCAAATTGCGTCCCGATTCAATACATCGTCCTCCAGCCGACTTGTCTCCATGGGTCTATTGCTGCCTCGGGCACCTTATGGCCGTTCTGCTGTGAGTCAAAGATTTTCGAATCGGACGAAAAACTGATAGTGAATTGCAACGTTCAGGGCCACCTAATGACGATGGATCACTCAAATTGCGTCCCGATTCAATACATCGTCCTCCAGCAGACTTGTCTCCATGGGTCTATTGCTGCCTCGGGCACCTTATGGCCGTTCTGCTGTGAGCCAAAGATTTTCGAATCGGACGAAAAACTGATAATGAATTGTAACGTTCAGGACCTCCTAATGACGATGGAACACTCAAATTGCGTCCCGATTCAATACCTCGTCCTCCAGCAGACTTGTCTCCATGGGTTTATTACTGCCTCGGGCATCTTATGGCCGTTCTGCTGTGAGTCAAAGATTTTCGAATCGGATGAAAAACTGATAGTAAATTGTAACGTTCAGGGCCACCTAATGATGATGGATCACTCAAATTGCGTCCCGATTCAATACATCGTCCTCCAGCAGACTTGTCTCCATGGGTCTATTGCTGCCTCGGGCACCTTATGGTCGTTCTCCCGTGAGTCTACATTATCGAATGGGACGAAAAACTGATAGTTAATTGTAACATTCAGGGCTTCGTAATGACGATGGAACACTCAAATTGCGTCCCGATTCAATACATCGTCCTCCAGCAGACTCGTCTCCATGGGTCAATTGCTGCCTCGGGCACCTTATGTCCGTTCTGCTGTGTGTCAAAGATTTTCGAATCGGACGAGAAACTGATAGTGAATTGTAACATTCAGGGCCACCTAATGACGATGGACCACACAAATTGCGTCTCGATTCAATACATCGTCCTCCAGCAGACTTGTCTCCATGGGTCTATTGCTGCCTCGGGCACCTTATGGCCGTTGTGCTGTGAGTCAAAGATTTTCGAATCGGACGAAAAACTGATAGTGAATTGTAACTTTCAGGGCCACCTAATGACGATGGATCACTCATATTGTGTCCCGATTCAATACATCGTCCTCCAACCGACTTGTCTCCATGGGGCTATTGCTGCCTCGTGCACCTTATGGCCGTTTTGCTGTGAGTCAAAGACTTTCGAATCGGACGAGAAACTGATAGTGAATTGCAACGTTCAGGGCCACCTAATGACGATGGATCACTCAAATTGCGTCCCGATTCAATACATCGTCCTCCAGCAGACTTGTCTCCATGGGTCTATTGCTGCCTCGGGCACATTATGGCCGTTCTGCTGTGACTCTAAAATTTTCGAATCGGACGAAAAACTGATAGTGAATTGTAACGTTCAGGCCACCTAATGACGATGGAACACTCAGATTGCGTCCCGATTCAATACATCGTCCTCCAGCAGACTTGTCTCCTTGGGTCTATTGCTGCCTCGGGCACCTTATGGCCGTTCTGCTGTGACTCAAAGATTTTCGAATCGGACAAAAAACTGATAGTGAATTGTAACATTCAGGGCTACCTAATGACGATGGACATCACAAATTGCGTCCCGATTCAATACATCGTCCTCCAGCCGACTTGACTCCATGGGTCTATTGCTGCCTCGGGCACTTTATGGCCGTTCTGCTGTGAGTCTAGATTATCGAATGGGACGAAAAACTGATAGTGAATTGTAACGTTCAGGGCCACCTAATGACGATGGATCACTCAAATTGCGTCCCGATTCAATACATCGTCCTCCAGCAGACTTGTCTCCATGGGTCTATTTCTGCCAGGGGCACCTTATGGCCGTTCTGCTGTGAGTCAAAGATTTTCGAATCGGACGAAAAACTGATAGTGAATTGTAACGTTCAGGACCTCCTAATGACGATGGAACACTAAAATTGCGTCCCGATTCAATACCTCGTCCTCCAGCAGACTTGTCTCCATGGGTCTATTGCTGCCTCGTGCAGCTTATGGCCGTTCTGCTGTGAGTCAAAGATTTTCGAATCGGACGAAAAACTGATAGTGAATTTTAACGTTCAGGGCCACCTACTGACGATGGATCATTCAAATTGCGTCCCGATTCAATTCATCGCCCTCCAGCAGACTTGTCTCCAAAGGTCTATTGCTGCCTCGGGAACCTTATGGTCGTTCTCCCGTTTGTCTAGATTATCGAATGGGACGAAAAACTGATAGTTAATTGTAACATTCAGGGCTTCCTAATGACGATGGAACACTCAAATGGCGTCCCGATTCAATACATCGTCCTCCAGCAGACTCGTCTCCATGGGTCAATTGCTGCCTCGCGGCACCTTATGGCCGTACTGCTGTGTGTCAAAGATTTTCGAATCGGACGAAAAACTGATAGTGAATTGTAACATTCAGGGCCACCTAATGACGATGGACCACACAAATTGCGTCCCGATTCAATACATCGTCCTCCAGCAGACTTGTCTCCATGGGTCTATTGCTGCCTCGGGCACCTTATGGCCGTTCTGCTGTGAGTCAAAGATTTTCGAATCGGACGAGCAACTGGTAGTGAATTGTAACATTCAGGGCCACCTAATGACGATGGACCACACAAATTGCGTCCCGATTCAATACATCGTCCTCCAGCCGACTTGACTCCATGGGTCTATTGCTGCCTCGGGCATCTTATGGCCGTTCTGCTGTGAGTCTAGTTTATCGAATGGGACGAAAAACTGATAGTGAATTGTAACGTTCAGGGCTTCCTGATGACGATGGAATACTCAAATTGCGTCCCGATTCAATACATCGTCCTCCAGCAGACTTAACTCCATGGGTCAATTGCTGCCTCGGGCACCTTATGGCCGTTCTGCTGTGGGTCAAAGATTTTCGAATCGGACGAAAAACTGATAGTGAATTGTAACATTCAGGGCCACCTAATGACGATGGATCACTCAAATTGTGTCCCGATTCAATACATCTTCCTCCAGCCGACTTGTCTCCATGGGGATATTGCTGCCTCGGGCACCTTATGGCCATTCTGCTGTGAGTCAAAGATTTTCGAATCGGACGAAAAACTAATAGTGAATTGTAACGTTCAGGCCCTCCTAATGACGATGGAACACTCAAATTGCGTCCCGATTCAATACATCGTCCTCCAGCCGACTTGTCTCCATAGGTCTATTGCTGCCTCGGGCACCTTATGGCCGTTCTGCTGTGAGTCAAAGATTTTCGAATCGGACGAAAAACTGAAAGTGAATTGTAACGTTCAGGGCCACCTAATGACGATCGATCACTCAAATTGCGTCCCGATTCAATACATCGTCCTCCAGCAGACTTGTTTCCATGGGTCTATTGCTGCCTCGGGCACCTTATGGCCGTTCTGCTGTGAGCCAAAGACTTTCGAATCGGACGAAAAACTGATGGTGAATTGTAACGTTCAGGGCCTCCTAATGACGATGGAACACTCAAATTGCGTCCCGATTCAATTAATCGTCCTATAGCAGTCTTGTCTCCATGGGTCTATTGCTGCCTCGGGCACGTTATGGCCGTTCTGCTGTGAGTCAAAGATTTTCGAATCGGACGAAAAACTGATAGTGAATTGTAACATTCAGGGCCACTTAATGACGATGGATCACTCAAATTGCGTCCCGATTCAATACATCGTCCTCCAGCAGACTTGTCTCCATGGGTCTATTGCTGCCTCGGGCACCTTATGGTCGTTCTCCCGTGCGTCTAGATTATCGAATGGGACGAAAAACTGATAGTTAATTGTATTATTCAGGGCGTCCTAATGACGATGGAACACTCAAATTGCGTCCCGATTCAATACATCGTCCTCCAGCCGACTTGTCTCCATGGGTCTATTGCTGCCTCGGGCACCTTATGGCCGTTCTGCTGTGAGTCAAAGATTTTCGAATCGGACGAAAAACTGATAGTGAATTGCAACGTTCAGGGCCACCTAATGACGATGGATCACTCAAATTGCGTCCCGATTCAATACATCGTCCTCCAGCAGACTTGTCTCCATGGGTCTATTGCTGCCTCGGGCACCTTATGGCCGTTCTGCTGTGAGCCAAAGATTTTCGAATCGGACGAAAAACTGATAATGAATTGTAACGTTCAGGACCTCCTAATGACGATGGAACACTCAAATTGCGTCCCGATTCAATACCTCGTCCTCCAGCAGACTTGTCTCCATGGGTTTATTACTGCCTCGGGCATCTTATGGCCGTTCTGCTGTGAGTCAAAGATTTTCGAATCGGATGAAAAACTGATAGTAAATTGTAACGTTCAGGGCCACCTAATGATGATGGATCACTCAAATTGCGTCCCGATTCAATACATCGTCCTCCAGCAGACTTGTCTCCATGGGTCTATAGCTGCCTCGGGCACCTTATGGTCGTTCTCCCGTGAGTCTACATTATCGAATGGGACGAAAAACTGATAGTTAATTGTAACATTCAGGGCTTCGTAATGACGATGGAACACTCAAATTGCGTCCCGATTCAATACATCGTCCTCCAGCAGACTCGTCTCCATGGGTCAATTGCTGCCTCGGGCACCTTATGTCCGTTCTGCTGTGTGTCAAAGATTTTCGAATCGGACGAGAAACTGATAGTGAATTGTAACATTCAGGGCCACCTAATGACGATGGACCACACAAATTGCGTCTCGATTCAATACATCGTCCTCCAGCAGACTTGTCTCCATGGGTCTATTGCTGCCTCGGGCACCTTATGGCCGTTGTGCTGTGAGTCAAAGATTTTCGAATCGGACGAAAAACTGATAGTGAATTGTAACTTTCAGGGCCACCTAATGACGATGGATCACTCATATTGTGTCCCGATTCAATACATCGTCCTCCAACCGACTTGTCTCCATGGGGCTATTGCTGCCTCGTGCACCTTATGGCCGTTTTGCTGTGAGTCAAAGACTTTCGAATCGGACGAGAAACTGATAGTGAATTGCAACGTTCAGGGCCACCTAATGACGATGGATCACTCAAATTGCGTCCCGATTCAATACATCGTCCTCCAGCAGACTTGTCTCCATGGGTCTATTGCTGCCTCGGGCACATTATGGCCGTTCTGCTGTGACTCTAAAATTTTCGAATCGGACGAAAAACTGATAGTGAATTGTAACGTTCAGGCCACCTAATGACGATGGAACACTCAGATTGCGTCCCGATTCAATACATCGTCCTCCAGCAGACTTGTCTCCTTGGGTCTATTGCTGCCTCGGGCACCTTATGGCCGTTCTGCTGTGACTCAAAGATTTTCGAATCGGACAAAAAACTGATAGTGAATTGTAACATTCAGGGCTACCTAATGACGATGGACATCACAAATTGCGTCCCGATTCAATACATCGTCCTCCAGCCGACTTGACTCCATGGGTCTATTGCTGCCTCGGGCACTTTATGGCCGTTCTGCTGTGAGTCTAGATTATCGAATGGGACGAAAAACTGATAGTGAATTGTAACGTTCAGGGCCACCTAATGACGATGGATCACTCAAATTGCGTCCCGATTCAATACATCGTCCTCCAGCAGACTTGTCTCCATGGGTCTATTTCTGCCAGGGGCACCTTATGGCCGTTCTGCTGTGAGTCAAAGATTTTCGAATCGGACGAAAAACTGATAGTGAATTGTAACTTTCAGGGCCACCTAATGACGATGGATCACTCAAATTGCGTCCCGATTCAATACATCGACCACCAGCCGACTTGTCTCCATGGGTCTATTGCTGCCTCGGGCACCTTATGGCCGTTCTGCTGTGAGTCAAAGATTTTCGAATCGGACGAAAAACTGATAGTGAACTGTAACGTTCAGGGCCTCCTAATGACGATGGAACACTCAAATTGCGGCCTGATGCAATACATCGTCCTCCAGCAGACTTGTCTCCATGGGTCTATTGCTGCCTCGGGCACCTTATGGCCGTTCTGCTGTGAGTAAAATTTTCGAATCGGACGAAAAACTGATAGTGAATTGTAACGTTCAGGACCACCTAATGACGATGAATCACTCAAATTGCGTCCCGATTCAATACATCGTCCTCCAGCAGACTTGTCTCTATGGGTCTATTGCTGCCTCGGGCACCTTATGGCCGTTCTGCTGTGAGTCAAAGATTTTCGAATCGGACGAAAAACTGATAGTGAATTGTAACGTTCAGGGCCACCTAATGACGATGGATCACTCAAATTGCGTCCCGATTCAATACATCGTCCTCCAGCAGACTTGTCTCCATGGCTCTATTGCTGCCTCGGGCACCTTATGGCCGTTCTGCTGTGAGTCAAAGATTTTCGAATCGGACGAAAAACTGATAGTGAATTGTAACATTCAGGGCCACCTAATGACGATGGACCACACAAATTGCGTCCCGATTCAATACATCGTCCTCCAGCCGACTTGACTCCATGGGTCTATTGCTGCCTCTGGCACCTTATGGCCGTTCTGCTGTGAGCCAAAGACTTTCGAATCGGACGAAAAAATGATAGTGAATTGTAACGTTCAGGGCCTCCTAATGACGGTGGAACACTCAAATTGCGTCCCGATTCAATTAATCGTCCTATAGCAGACTTGTCTCCATGGGCCTATTGCTGCCTCGGGCACCTTATGGCCGTTCTGCTGTGAGTCAAAGATTTTCGAATCGGACGAAAAACTGATAGTGAATTGTAACGTTCAGGGCCTCCTAATGACGATGGATCACTCAAATTGCGTCCCGATTCAATACATCGCCCTCCAGCAGACTTGTCTCCAAGGGTCTATTGCTGCCTCGGGCACCTTATGGTCGTTCTCCCGTGAGTCTAGATTATCGAATGGGACGAAAAACTGATAGTTAATTGTAACATTCAGGGCTTCCTAATGACGATGGAACACTCAAATTGCGTCCCGATTCAATACATCGTCCTCCAGCAGACTCGTCTCCATGTGTCAATTGCTGCCTCGCGGCACCTTATCGCCGTACTCCTGTGTGTCAAAGATTTTCGAAACGGACGAAAAACTGATAGTGAATTGTAACATTCAGGGCCACCTAATGACGATGGACCACACAAATTGCGTCCCGATTCAATACATCGTCCTCCAGCAGACTTGTCTCCATGGGTCTATTGCTGCCTCGGGCACCTTATGGCCGTTCTGCTGTGAGTCAAAGATTTTCGAATCGGACGAAAAACTGATAGTGAATTGTAACGTTCAGGACCTCCTAATGACGATGGAACACTCAAATTGCGTCCCGATTCAATACCTCGTCCTCCAGCAGACTTGTCTCCATGGGTTTATTACTGCCTCGGGCATCTTATGGCCGTTCTGCTGTGAGTCAAAGATTTTCGAATCGGACGAAAAACTGATAGTAAATTGTAACGTTCAGGGCCACCTAATGACGATGGATCACTCAAATTGCGTCCCGATTCAATACTTCGTCCTCCAGCAGACTTGTCTCCATGGGTCTATTGCTGCCTCGGGCACCTTATGGTCGTTCTCCCGTGAGTCTACATTATCGAATGGGACGAAAAACTGATAGTTAATTGTAACATTCAGGGCTTCCTAATGACGATGGAACACTCAAATTGCGTCCCGATTCAATACATCGTCCTCCAGCAGACTTGTCTCCATGGGTCAATTGCTGCCTCGGGCACCTTATGGCCGTTCTGCTGTGAGTCAAAGATTTTCGAATCGGACGAAAAACTGATAGTGAATCGTAACATTCAGGGCCACCTAATGACGATGGATCACTCAAATTGCGTCCCGATTCAATACATCGTCCTCCAGCAGACTTGTCTCCATGGGTCAATTGCTGCCTCGGGCACCTTATGGTCGTTCTCCCGTGAGTCTAGATTATCGAATGGGACGAAAAACTGATAGTTAATTGTAGCATTCAGGGCTTCCTAATGACGATGGAACACTCAAATTGCGTCCCGATTCAATACATCGTCCTCCAGCAGACTCGTCTCCATGGGTCAATTGCTGCCTCTAGCACCTTATGTCCGTTCTGCTGTGTGTCAAAGATTTTCGAATCGGACGAAAAACTGATAGTGAATTGTAACATTCAGGGCCACCTAATGACGATGGACAACACAAATTGCGTCCCGATTCAATACATCGTCCTCCAGCAGACTTGTCTCCATGGGTCTATTGCTGCCTCGGGCACCTTATGGCCGTTCTGCTGTGAGTCAAAGATTTTCGAATCGGACGAAAAACTGATAGTGAATTGTAACTTTCAGGGCCACCTAATGACGATGGATCACTCAAATTGTGTCCCGATTCAATACATCGTCCTCCAGCCGACTTGTCTCCATGGGGCTATTGCTGCCTCGTGCACCTTATGGCCGTTCTGCTGTGAGTCAAAGACTTTCGAATCGGACGAAAAACTGATAGTGAATTGCAACGTTCAGGGCCACCTAATGACGATGGATCACTCAAATTGCGTCCCGATTCAATACATCGTCCTCCAGCAGACTTGTCTCCATGGGTCTATTGCTGCCTCGGGCACCTTATGGCCGTTCTGCTGTGAGTCAAAGATTTTCGAATCGGACGAAAAACTGATATTGAATTGTAACATTCAGGGACCCCTAATGACGATGGAACACTCAAATTGCCTCCCGATTCAATACATCGTCCTCCAGCAGACTTGTCTCCATGGGTCTATTGCTGCCTCGGGCACCTTATGGCCGTTCTGCTGTGAGTCAAAGATTTTCGAATCGGACGAAAAACTGATAGTGAATTGTAACATTCACGGCTACCTAATGACGATGGACCACACAAATTGCGTCCCGATTCAATTCATCGTCCTCCAGCCGACTTGACTCCAAGGGTCTATTGCTGCCTCGGGCACCTGATGGCCGTTCTGCTGTGAGTCTAGATTATCGAATGGGACGAAAAACTAATAGTGAATTGTAACGTTCAGGGCCACCTAATGACGATTGATCACTCAAATTGCGTCCCGATTCAATACCTCGTCCTCCAGCAGACTTGTCTCCATGGGTCTATTGCTGCATCGCGCACCTTATGGCCGTTCTGCTGTGAGTCAAAGATTTTTTAATCGGACGAAAAACTGATAGTGAATTGTAACTTTCAGGGCCATCTAATGACGATGGATCACTCAAATTGCGTCCCGATTCAATACATCGTCCTCCAGCCGACTTGTCTCCATGGGTCTATTGCTGCCTCGGGCACCTTATTGCCGTTCTGCTGTGAGTCAAAGATTTTCGAATCGGACGAAAAACTGATAGTGAATTGTAACGTTCAGGACCTCCTAATGACGATGGAACACTCAAATTGCGTTCCGATTCAATACCTCGTCTTCCAGCAGACTTGTCTCCATGGGTCTATTGCTGCCTCGGGCAGCTTATGGCCGTTCTGCTGTGAGTCAAAGATTTTCGAATCGGACGAAAAACTGATAGTGGGATTGTAACGTTCAGGGCCACCTTATGACGATGGATCACTCAAATTGCGTCCCGATTCAATACATCGCCCTCCAGCCGACTTGTCTCCAAGGGTCTATTGCTGCCTCAGGCACCCTATGGTCGTTCTCCCGTGATTCTAGATTATCGAATGGGACGAAAAACTGATAGTTAATTGTAACATTAAGGGCTTCCTAATGATGATGGAACACTCAAATTGCGTCCCGATTCAATACATCGTCCTCCAGCAGACTCGTCTCCATGGGTCAATTGCTGCCTCGGGCACCTTATGGCCGTTCTGCTGTGTGTCAAAGAATTTCGAATCGGACGAAAAACTGATAGTGAATTGTAACATTCACGGCCACCTAATGACGATGGACCACACAAATTGCGTCCCGATTCAATACATCGTCCTCCAGCAGACTTGTCTCCATGGGTCTATTGCTGCCTCGGGCACCTTATGGCCGTTCTTCTGTGACTCAAAGATTTTCGAATCGGACGAAAAACTGATAGTGAATTGTAACATTCAGGGCCACCTAATGACGATGGATCACTCAAATTGTGTCCCGATTCAATACATCGTCCTCCAGGCGACTTGTCTCCATGGGGCTATAGCTGCCTTGGGCACCTTATGGCCGTTCTGCTGTGAGTCAAAGATTTTCGAATCGGACGAAAAACTGATAGTGAATTGTAACGTTCAGGGCCTCCTAATGACGATGGAACACTCAAACTGCGTCCCGATTCAATACATCGTCCTCCAGCAGACTTGTCTCCATGGGTCTATTGCTGCCTCGGGCACCTTATGGCCGTTCTGCTGTGAGTCAAAGATTTTCGAATCGGACGAAAAACTGATAGTGAATTGTAACATTCACGGCTACCTAATGACGATGAACCACACAAATTGCGTCCCGATTCAATTCATCGTCCTCCAGCCGACTTGACTCCAAGGGTCTATTGCTGCCTCGGGCACCTGATGGCCGTTCTGCTGTGAGTCTAGATTATCGAATGGGACGAAAAACTGATAGTGAATTGTAACGTTCAGGGCCACCTAATGACGATGGATCACTCAAATTGCGTCCCGATTCAATACCTCGTCCTCCAGCAGACTTGTCTCCATGGGACTATTGCTGCGTCGCGCACCTTATGGCCGTTCTGCTGTGAGTCAAAGATTTTTTAATCGGACGAAAAACTGATAGTGAATTGTAACTTTCAGGGCCATCTAATGACGATGGATCACTCAAATTGCGTCCCGATTCAATACATCGTCCTCCAGCAGACTTGTCTCCATGGGTCTATTACTGCCTCGGGCACCTAATGGTCGTTCTCCTGTGAGTCTAGATTATCGAATGGGACTAAAAACTGATAGTTAATTGTAACATTCAGGGCTACCTAATGACGATGGAACACTCAAATTGCGTCCCGATTCAATACATCGTCCTCCAGCAGACTCGTCTCCATGGGTCAATTGCTGCCTCGGGCACCTTATGTCCGTTCTGCTGTGTGTCAAAGGTTTTCGAATCGGACGAAAAACTGATATTGAATTGTAACATTCAGGGCCACCTAATGACGATGGACCACACAAATTGCGTCCCGATTCAATACATCGTCCTCCAGCAGACTTGTCTCCATGGGTCTATTGCTGCCTCGGGCACCTTATGGCCGTTCTGCTGTGAGTCAAAGATTTTCGAATCGGACGAAAAACTGATAGGGAAATGTAATTTTCAGGGCCACCTAATGACGATGGATCACAACAAATTGCGTCCCGATTCAATACATCGTCCTCCAGCAGACTCGTCTCCATGGGTCTATTGCTGCCTCGGGCACATTATGGCCGTTCTGCTGTGACTCTAAGATTTTCGAATCGGACGAAAAACTGATAGTGAATTGTAACGTTCAGGCCACCTAATGACGATGGATCACTCAAATTGCGTCCCGATTCAATACATCGTCCTCCAGCAGACTTGTCTCCATGGGTCTATTACTGCCTCGGGGCACCTTATGGCCGTTCTGCTGTGATTCAAAGATTTTCGAATCGGACGAAAAACTGATAGTGAATTGTAACGTTCAGGGCCTCCTAATGACGATGGAACACTCAAATTGAGTCCCGATTCAATACATCGTCCTCCAGCAGACTTGTCTCCATGGGTCTATTGCTGCCTCGGGCACCTTATGGCCGCTCTGCTGTGAGTCAAAGATTTTCGAATCGGACGAAAAACTGATAGTGAATTGTAACATTCAGGGCTACCTAATGACGATGGACCACACAAATTGCCTCCCGATTCAATACATCGTCCTCCAGCCGACTTGACTCCATGGGTCTATTGCTGCCTCGGGCACCTGATGGCCGTTCTGCTGTGAGTCTAGATTATCGAATGGGACGAAAAACTGATAGTGAATTGTAACGTTCAGGGCCACCTAATGACGATGGATCACTCTAATTGCGTCCCGATTCAATACATCGTCCTCCAGCAGACTTGTCTCCATGGGTCTATTGCTGCCTCGGGCACCTTATGGCCGTTCTGCTGGTAGTCAAAGATTTTCGAATCGGACGAAAAACTGATAGTGAATTGTAACTTTCAGGGCCACCTAATGACGATGGATCACTCAAATTGCGTCCCGATTCAATACATCGTCCACCAGCCGACTTGTCTCCATGGGTCTATTGCTGCCTCGGGCACCTTGCGGCCGTTCTGCTGTGAGTCAAAGATTTTCGAATCGGACGAAACACTGATAGTGAACTGTAACGTTCAGGGCCTCCTAATGACGTTGGAACACTCAAACTGCGTCCCGATTCAATACATCGTCCTCCAGCAGACTTGTCTCCATGGGTCTATTGCTGCCTCGGGCACCTTATGGCCGTTCTGCTGTGAGTCAAAGATTTTCGAATCGGACGAAAAACAGATAGTAGATTGTAACGTTCAGGGCCACCTAATGACGATGGATCACTCAAATTGCGTCCCGATTCAATACATCGTCCTCCAGCAGACTTGTCTACATGGGTCTATTACTGCCTCGGGCACCTTATGCCGTTCTGCTGTAACTCAAAGATTTTCGAATCGGACGAAAAACTGATAGTGAATTGTAACGTTCAGGGACTCCTAATGACGATGGAACACTCAAATTGCCTCCCGATTCAATACATCGTCCTCCAGCAGACTTGTCTCCATGGGTCTATTGCTGCCTCGGGCACCTTATGGCCGTTCTGCTGTGAGTCAAAGATTTTCGAATGGGACGAAAAACTGATAGTGAATTGTAACATTCACGGCTACCTAATGACGATGGACCACACAAATTGCGTCCCGATTCAATACATCGTCCTCCAGCCGACTTGACTCCATGGGTCTATTGCTGCCTCGGGCACCTGATGGCCGTTCTGCTGTGAGTCTAGATTATCGAATGGGACGAAAAACTGATAGTGAATTGTAACTTTCAGGGCCATCTAAAGACGATGGATCTCTCAAATTGCGTCCCGATTCAATACATCGTCCTCCAGCCGACTTGTCTCCATGGGTCTATTGCTGCCTCGGGCACCTTATTGCCGTTCTGCTGTGAGTCAAAGATTTTCGAATCGGACGAAAAACTGATAGTGAACTGTAACGTTCAGGGCCTCCTAATGACGATGGAACACTCAAATTGCGTCCCGATGCAATACATCGTCCTCCAGCAGACTTGTCTCCATGGGTCTATTGCTGCCTCGGGCACCTTATGGCCGTTCTGCTGTGAGTCAAAATTTTCGAATCGGACGAAAAACTGATAGTGAATTGTAACGTTCAGGGCCACCTAATGACGATGGAGCACTCAAATTGCGTCCCGATTCAATACATCGTCCTCCAGCAGACTTGTCTCTATGGGTCTATTGCTGCCTCGGGCACCTTATGGCCGTTCTGCTGTGAGTCAAAGATTTTCGAATCGGACGAAAAACTGATAGTGAACTGTAACGTTCAGGGCCTCCTAATGACGATGGAACACTCAAACTGCGTCCCGATTCAATACATCGTTCTCCAGCAGACTTGTCTCCATGGGTCTATTGCTGCCTCGGGCACCTTATAGCCGTTCTGCTGTGAGTCAAAGATTTTCGAATCGGACGAAAAACTGATATTGAATTGTAACATTCAGGGACTCCTAATGACGATGGAACACTCAAATTGCCTCCCGATTCAATACATCGTCCTCCAGCAGACTTGTCTCCATGGGTCTATTGCTGCCTCGGGCACCTTATGGCCGTTCTGCTGTGAGTCAAAGATTTTCGAATCGGACGAAAAACTGATAGTGAATTGTAACATTCACGGCTACCTAATGACGATGGACCACACAAATTGCGTCCCGATTCAATTCATCGTCCTCCAGCCGACTTGACTCCAAGTGTCTATTGCTGCCTCGGGCACCTGATGGCCGTTCTGCTGTGACTCTAGATTATCGAATGGGACGAAAAACTAATAGTGAATTGTAACGTTCAGGGCCACCTAATGACGATAGTTCACTCAAATTGCGTCCCGATTCAATACCTCGTCCTCCAGCAGACTTGTCTCCATGGGTCTATTGCTGCATCGCGCACCTTATGGCCGTTCTGCTGTGAGTCAAAGATTTTTTAATCGGACGAAAAACTGATAGTGAATTGTAACTTTCAGGGCCATCTAATGACGATGGATCACTCAAATTGCGTCCCGATTCAATACATCGTCCTCCAGCCGACTTGTCTCCATGGGTCTATTGCTGCCTCGGGCACCTTATTGCCGTTCTGCTGTGAGTCAAAGATTTTCGAATCGGACGAAAAACTGATAGTGAATTGTAACGTTCAGGACCTCCTAATGACGATGGAACACTCAAATTGCGTTCCGATTCAATACCTCGTCTTCCAGCAGACTTGTCTCCATGGGTCTATTGCTGCCTCGGGCAGCTTATGGCCGTTCTGCTGTGAGTCAAAGATTTTCGAATCGGACGAAAAACTGATAGTGGGATTGTAACGTTCAGGGCCACCTTATGACGATGGATCACTCAAATTGCGTCCCGATTCAATACATCGCCCTCCAGCCGACTTGTCTCCAAGGGTCTATTGCTGCCTCAGGCACCCTATGGTCGTTCTCCCGTGATTCTAGATTATCGAATGGGACGAAAAACTGATAGTTAATTGTAACATTAAGGGCTTCCTAATGATGATGGAACACTCAAATTGCGTCCCGATTCAATACATCGTCCTCCAGCAGACTCGTCTCCATGGGTCAATTGCTGCCTCGGGCACCTTATGGCCGTTCTGCTGTGTGTCAAAGAATTTCGAATCGGACGAAAAACTGATAGTGAATTGTAACATTCACGGCCACCTAATGACGATGGACCACACAAATTGCGTCCCGATTCAATACATCGTCCTCCAGCAGACTTGTCTCCATGGGTCTATTGCTGCCTCGGGCACCTTATGGCCGTTCTTCTGTGAGTCAAAGATTTTCGAATCGGACGAAAAACTGATAGTGAATTGTAACATTCAGGGCCACCTAATGACGATGGATCACTCAAATTGTGTCCCGATTCAATACATCGTCCTGCAGGCGACTTGTCTCCATGGGGCTATAGCTGCCTTGGGCACCTTATGGCCGTTCTGCTGTGAGTCAAAGATTTTCGAATCGGACGAAAAACTGATAGTGAATTGTAACGTTCAGGGCCTCCTAATGACGATGGAACACTCAAACTGCGTCCCGATTCAATACATCGTCCTCCAGCAGACTTGTCTCCATGGGTCTATTTCTGCCTCGGGCACCTTATGGCCGTTCTGCTGTGAGTCAAAGATTTTCGAATCGGACGAAAAACTGATATTGAATTGTAACATTCAGGGACTCCTAATGACGATGGAACACTTAAATTGCCTCCCGATTCAATACATCGTCCTCCAGCAGACTTGTCTCCATGGGTCTATTGCTGCCTCGGGCACCTTATGGCCGTTCTGCTGTGAGTCAAAGATTTTCGAATCGGACGAAAAACTGATAGTGAATTGTAACATTCACGGCTACCTAATGACGATGAACCACACAAATTGCGTCCCGATTCAATTCATCGTCCTCCAGCCGACTTGACTCCAAGGGTCTATTGCTGCCTCGGGCACCTGATGGCCGTTCAGCTGTGAGTCTAGATTATCGAATGGGACGAAAAACTGATAGTGAATTGTAACGTTCAGGGCCACCTAATGACGATGGATCACTCAAATTGCGTCCCGATTCAATACCTCGTCCTCCAGCAGACTTGTCTCCATGGGTCTATTGCTGCATCGCGCACCTTATGGCCGTTCTGCTGTGAGTCAAAGATTTTTTAATCGGACGAAAAACTGATAGTGAATTGTAACTTTCAGGGCCATCTAATGACGATGGATCACTCAAATTGCGTCCCGATTCAATACATCGTCCTCCAGCAGACTTGTCTCCATGGGTCTATTACTGCCTCGGGCATCTTATGGCCGTTCTGCTGTGAGTCAAAGATTTTCGAATCGGACGAAAAACTGATAGTGAATTGTAACGTACAGGGCAACCTAATGACGTTGGACCACTCAAATTGCGTCCCGATTCAATACATCGCCCTCCAGCAGACTTGTCTCCATGGGTCTATTGCTGCCTCGGGCACCTAATGGTCGTTCTCCTGTGAGTCTAGATTATCGAATGGGATTAAAAACTGATAGTTAAATGTAACATTCAGGGCTACCTAATGACGATGGAACACTCAAATTGCGTCCCGATTCAATACATCGTCCTCCAGCAGACTCGTCTCCATGGGTCAATTGCTGCCTCGGGCACCTTATGTCCGTTCTGCTGTGTGTCAAAGGTTTTCGAATCGGACGAAAAACTGATATTGAATTGTAACATTCAGGGCCACCTAATGACGATGGACCACACAAATTGCGTCCCGATTCAATACATCGTCCTCCAGCAGACTTGTCTCCATGGGTCTATTGCTGCCTCGGGCACCTTATGGCCGTTCTGCTGTGAGTCAAAGATTTTCGAATCGGACGGAAAACTGATAGGGAATTGTAATTTTCAGGGCCACCTAATGACGATGGATCACAACAAATTGCGTCCCGATTCAATACATCGTCCTCCAGCAGACTCGTCTCCATGGGTCTATTGCTGCCTCGGGCACATTATGGCCGTTCTGCTGTGACTCTAAGATTTTCGAATCGGACGAAAAACTGATAGTGAATTGTAACGTTCAGGCCACCTAATGACGATGGATCACTCAAATTGCGTCCCGATTCAATACATCGTCCTCCAGCAGACTTGTCTCCATGGGTCTATTACTGCCTCGGGGCACCTTATGGCCGTTCTGCTGTGATTCAAAGATTTTCGAATCGGACGAAAAACTGATAGTGAATTGTAACGTTCAGGGCCTCCTAATGACGATGGAACACTCAAATTGAGTCCCGATTCAATACATCGTCCTCCAGCAGACTTGTCTCCATGGGTCTATTGCTGCCTCGGGCACCTTATGGCCGCTCTGCTGTGAGTCAAAGATTTTCGAATCGGACGAAAAACTGATAGTGAATTGTAACATTCAGGGCTACCTAATGACGATGGACCACACAAATTGCCTCCCGATTCAATACATCGTCCTCCAGCCGACTTGACTCCATGGGTCTATTGCTGCCTCGGGCACCTGATGGCCGTTCTGCTGTGAGTCTAGATTATCGAATGGGACGAAAAACTGATAGTGAATTGTAACGTTCAGGGCCACCTAATGACGATGGATCACTCTAATTGCGTCCCGATTCAATACATCGTCCTCCAGCAGACTTGTCTCCATGGGTCTATTGCTGCCTCGGGCACCTTATGGCCGTTCTGCTGGTAGTCAAAGATTTTCGAATCGGACGAAAAACTGATAGTGAATTGTAACTTTCAGGGCCACCTAATGACGATGGATCACTCAAATTGCGTCCCGATTCAATACATCGTCCACCAGCCGACTTGTCTCCATGGGTCTATTGCTGCCTCGGGCACCTTGTGGCCGTTCTGCTGTGAGTCAAAGATTTTCGAATCGGACGAAACACTGATAGTGAACTGTAACGTTCAGGGCCTCCTAATGACGTTGGAACACTCAAACTGCGTCCCGATTCAATACATCGTCCTCCAGCAGACTTGTCTCCATGGGTCTATTGCTGCCTCGGGCACCTTATGGCCGTTCTGCTGTGAGTCAAAGATTTTCGAATCGGACGAAAAACAGATAGTAGATTGTAACGTTCAGGGCCACCTAATGACGATGGAACACTCAAATTGCGTCCCGATTCAATACATCGTCCTCCAGCAGACTTGTCTCCATGGGTCTATTGCTGCCTCGGGCACCTTATGGCCGTTCTGCTGAGAGTCAAAGATTTTCGAATGGGACGAAAAACTGATAGTGAATTGTAACATTCACGGCTACCTAATGACGATGGACCACACAAATTGCGTCCCGATTCAATACATCGTCCTAAAGCCGACTTGACTCCATGGGTCTATTGCTGCCTCGGGCACCTGATGGCCGTTCTGCTGTGAGTCTAGATTATCGAATGGGACGAAAAACTGATAGTGAATTGTAACTTTCAGGGCCATCTAATGACGATGGATCACTCAAATTGCGTCCCGATTCAATACATCGTCCTCCAGCCGACTTGTCTCCATGGGTCTATTGCTGCCTCGGGCACCTTATTGCCGTTCTGCTGTGAGTCAAAGATTTTCGAATCGGACGAAAAACTGATAGTGAACTGTAACGTTCAGGGCCTCCTAATGACGATGGAACACTCAAATTGCGTCCCGATGCAATACATCGTCCTCCAGCAGACTTGTCTCTATGGGTCTATTGCTGCCTCGGGCACCTTATGGCCGTTCTGCTGTGAGTCAAAGATTTTCGAATCAGACGAAAAACTGATAGTGAATTGTAACGTTCAGGACCTCCTAACGACGATGGAACACTCAGATTGCGTTCCGATTCAATACCTCGTCCTCCAGCCGACTTGTCTCCATGGGTCTATTGCTGCCTCGGGCAGCTTATGGCCGTTCTGCTGTGAGTCAAAGATTTTCGAATCGGACGAAAAACTGATAGTGGGATTGTAACGTTCAGGGCCACCTAATGACGATGTATCACTCAAATTGCGTCCCGATTCAATATATCGCCCTCCAGCAGACTTGTCTCCAAGGGTCTATTGCTGCCTCATGCACCTTATGGTCGTTCTCCCGTGAGTCTAGATTATCGAATGGGACGAAAAACTGATAGTTAATTGTAATATTCAGGGTTTCCTAATGATGATGGAACACTCAAATTGCGTCCCGATTCAATACATCGTCCTCCAGTAGACTCATCGCCATGGGTCAATTGCTGCCTCGGGCACCTTATGGCCGTCCTGCTGTGTGTCAAAGAATTTCGAATCGGACGAAAAACTGATAGTGAATTGTAACATTCAGGGCCACCTAACGACGATGGACCACACAAATTGCGTCCCGATTCAATACATCGTACTCCAGCAGACTTGTCTCCATGGGTCTATTGCTGCCTCGGGCACCTTATGGCCGTTCTTCTGTCAGTCAAAGATTTTCGAATCGGACGAAAAACTGATAGTGAATTGCAACATTCAGGGCTTCCTAATGACGATGGAACACTCAAATTGCGTCCCGATTCAATACATCGTCCTCCAGCAGACTCGTCTCCATGGGTCAATTGCTGCCTCTAGCACCTTATGTCCGTTCTGCTGTGTGTCAAAGATTTTCGAATCGGACGAAAAACTGATAGTGAATTGTAACATTCATGGCCACCTAATGACGATGGACAACACAAATTGCGTCCCGATTCAATACATCGTCCTCCAGCAGACTTGTCTCCATGGGTCTATTGCTGCCTCGGGCACCTTATGGCCGTTCTGCTGTGAGTCAAAGATTTTCGAATCGGACGAAAAACTGATAGTGAATTGTAACTTTCAGGGCCACCTAATGACGATGGATCACTCAAATTGTGTCCCGATTCAATACATCGTCCTCCAGCCGACTTGTCTCCATGGGGCTATTGCTGCCTCGTGCACCTTATGGCCGTTCTGCTGTGAGTCAAAGACTTTCGAATCGGACGAAAAACTGATAGTGAATTGCAACGTTCAGGGCCACCTAATGACGATGGATCACTCAAATTGCGTCCCGATTCAATACATCGTCCTCCAGCAGACTTGTCTCCATGGGTCTATTGCTGCCTCGGGCACATAATGGCCGTTCTGCTGTGACTCTAAGATTTTCGAATAGGACGAAAAACTGATAGTGACTTGTAACATTCAGGGCCACCTAATGACGATGGATCACTCAAATTGCGTCCCGATTCAATACATCGTCCTCCAGCAGACTTGTCTCCATGGGTCTATTACTGCCTCGGGCACCTTATGGCCGTTCTGCTGTGACTCAAAGATTTTCGAATCGTCCGAAAAACTGATAGTGAATTGTAACGTTCAGGGCCTCCTAATGACGATGTAACACTCAAATTGCGTCCCGATTCAATACATCGTCCTCCAGCAGACTTGTCTCCATGGGTCTATTGCTGCCTCGGGCACCTTATGGCCGTTCTGCTGTGAGTCTAAGATTTTCGAATCGGACGAAAAACTGATAGTGAATTGTAACTTTCAGGGCCACCTAATGACGATGGATCACTCAAATTGCGTCCCGATTCAATACATCGTCCACCAGCCGACTTGTCTCCATGGGTCTATTGCTGCCTCGGGCACCTTATGGCCGTTCTGCTGTGAGTCAAAGATTTTCGAATCGGACGAAAAACTGATAGTGAACTGTAACGTTCAGGGCCTCCTAATGACGATGGAACACTCAAACTGCGTCCCGATTCAATACATCGTCCTCCAGCAGACTTGTCTCCATGGGTCTAATGCTGCCTCGGGCACCTTATGGCCGTTCAGCTGTGAGTCAAAGATTTTCGAATCGGACGAAAAACTGATATTGAATTGTAACATTCAGGGACTCCTAATGACGATGGAACACTCAAATTGCCTCCCGATTCAATACATCGTCCTCCAGCAGACTTGTCTCCATGGGTCTATTGCTGCCTCGGGCACCTTATGGCCGTTCTGCTGTGAGTCAAAGATTTTCGAATCGGAAGAAAAACTGATAGTGAATTGTAACATTCACGGCTACCTAATGACGATGGACCACACAAATTGCGTCCCGATTCAATACATCGTCCTCCAGCCGACTTGACTCCATGGGTCTATTGCTGCCTCGGGCACCTGATGGCCGTTCTGCTGTGAGTCTAGATTATCGAATGGGACGAAAAACTGATAGTGAATTGTAACTTTCAGGGCCATCTAATGACGATGGATCACTCAAATTGCGTCCCGATTCAATACATCGTCCTCCAGCCGACTTGTCTCCATGGGTCTATTGCTGCCTTGGGCACCTTATTGCCGTTCTGCTGTGAGTCAAAGATTTTCGAATCGGACGAAAAACTGATAGTGAACTGTAACGTTCAGGGCCTCCTAATGACGATGGAACACTCAAATTGCGTCCCGATGCAATACATCGTCCTCCAGCAGACTTGTCTCCATGGGTCTATTGCTGCCTCGGGCACCTTATGGCCGTTCTGCTGTGAGTCAAAATTTTCGAATCGGACGAAAAACTGATAGTGAATTGTAACGTTCAGGGCCACCTAATGACGATGGAGCACCAAATTGCGTCCCGATTCAATACATCGTCCTCCAGCAGACTTGTCTCTATGGGTCTATTGCTGCCTCGGGCACCTTATGGCCGTTCTGCTGTGAGTCAAAGATTTTCGAATCAGACGAAAAACTGATAGTGAATTGTAACGTTCAGGACCTCCTAACGACGATGGAACACTCAGATTGCGTTCCGATTCAATACCTCGTCCTCCAGCAGACTTGTCTCCATGGGTCTATTGCTGCCTCGGGCAGCTTATGGCCGTTCTGCTGTGAGTCAAAGATTTTCGAATCGGACGAAAAACTGATAGTGGGATTGTAACGTTCAGGGCCACCTAATGACGATGTATCACTCAAATTGCGTCCCGATTCAATATATCGCCCTCCAGCAGACTTGTCTCCAAGGGTCTATTGCTGCCTCATGCACGTTATGGTCGTTCTCCCGTGAGTCTAGATTATCGAATGGGACGAAAAACTGATAGTTAATTGTAATATTCAGGGTTTCCTAATGATGATGGAACACTCAAATTGCGTCCCGATTCAATACATCGTCCTCCAGTAGACTCATCTCCATGGGTCAGTTGCTGCCTCGGGCACCTTATGGCCGTCCTGCTGTGTGTCAAAGAATTTCGAATCGGACGAAAAACTGATAGTGAATTGTAACATTCAGGGCCACCTAACGACGATGGACCACACAAATTGCGTCCCGATTCAATACATCGTACTCCAGCAGACTTGTCTCCATGGGTCTATTGCTGCCTCGGGCACCTTATGGCCGTCCTTCTGTCAGTCAAAGATTTTCGAATCGGACGAAAAACTGATAGTGAATTGCAACATTCAGGGCTTCCTAATGACGATGGAACACTCAAATTGCGTCCCGATTCAATACATCGTCCTCCAGCAGACTCGTCTCCATGGGTCAATTGCTGCCTCTAGCACCTTATGTCCGTTCTGCTGTGTGTCAAAGATTTTCGAATCGGACGAGAAACTGATAGTGAATTGTAACATTCAGGGCCACCTAATGACGATGGACAACACAAATTGCGTCCCGATTCAATACATCGTCCTCCAGCAGACTTGTCTCCATGGGTCTATTGCTGCCTCGGGCACCTTATGGCCGTTCTGCTGTGAGTCAAAGATTTTCGAATCGGACGAAAAACTGATAGTGAATTGTAACTTTCAGGGCCACCTAATGACGATGGATCACTCAAATTGTGTCCCGATTCAATACATCGTCCTCCAGCCGACTTGTCTCCATGGGGCTATTGCTGCCTCGTGCACCTTATGGCCGTTCTGCTGTGAGTCAAAGACTTTCGAATCGGACGAAAAACTGATAGTGAATTGCAACGTTCAGGGCCACCTAATGACGATGGATCACTCAAATTGCGTCCCGATTCAATACATCGTCCTCCAGCAGACTTGTCTCCATGGGTCTATTGCTGCCTCGGGCACCTTATGGCCGTTCTGCTGTGACTCAAAGATTTTCGAATCGTCCGAAAAACTGATAGTGAATTGTAACGTTCAGGGCCTCCTAATGACGATGTAACACTCAAATTGCGTCCCGATTCAATACATCGTCCTCCAGCAGACTTGTCTCCATGGGTCTATTGCTGCCTCGGGCACCTTATGGCCGTTCTGCTGTGAGTCAAAGATTTTCGAATCGAACGAAAAACTGATAGTGAATTGTAACTTTCAGGGCCACCTAATGACGATGGATCACTCAAATTGCGTCCCGATTCAATACATCGTCCACCAGCCGACTTGTCTCCATGGGTCTATTGCTGCCTCGGGCACCTTATGGCCGTTCTGCTGTGAGTCAAAGATTTTTGAATCGGACGAAAAACTGATAGTGAACTGTAACGTTCAGGGCCTCCTAATGACGATGGAACACTCAAACTGCGTCCCGATTCAATACATCGTCCACCAGCAGACTTGTCTCCATGGGTCTAATGCTGCCTCGGGCACCTTATGGCCGTTCTGCTGTGAGTCAAAGATTTTCGAATCGGACGAAAAACTGATATTGAATTGTAACATTCAGGGACTCCTAATGACGATGGAACACTCAAATTGCCTCCCGATTCAATACATCGTCCTCCTGCAGACTTGTCTCCATGGGTCTATTGCTGCCTCGGGCACCTTATGGCCGTTCTGCTGTGAGTCAAAGATTTTCGAATCGGACGAAAAACTGATAGTGAATTGTAACATTCACGGCTACCTAATGACGATGGACCACACAAATTGCGTCCCGATTCAATTCATCGTCCTCCAGCCGACTTGACTCCAAGGGTCTACTGCTGCCTCGGGCACCTGATGGCCGTTCTGCTGTGAGTCTAGATTATCGAATGGGACGAAAAACTGATAGTGAATTGTAACGTTCAGGGCCACCTAATGACGATTGATCACTCAAATTGCGTCCCGATTCAATACCTCGTCCTCCAGCAGACTTGTCTCCATGGGTCTATTGCTGCATCGCGCATCTTATGGCCGTTCTGCTGTGAGTCAAAGATTTTCGAATCGGACGAAAAACTGATAGTGGGATTGTAACGTTCAGGGCCACCTTATGACGATGGATCACTCAAATTGCGTCCCGATTCAATACATCGCCCTCCAGCAGACTTGTCTCCAAGGGTCTATTGCTGCCTCAGGCACCCTATGGTCGTTCTCCCGTGATTCTAGATTATCGAATGGGACGAAAAACTGATAGTTAATTGTAACATTAAGGGCTTCCTAATGATGATGGAACACTCAAATTGCGTCCCGATTCAATACATCGTCCTCCAGCAGACTCGTCTCCATGGGTCAATTGCTGCCTCGGGCACCTTATGGCCGTTCTGCTGTGTGTCAAAGAATTTCAAATCGGACGAAAAACTGATAGTGAATTAAAACATTCACGGCCACCTAATGACGATGGACCACACAAATTGCGTCCCGATTCAATACATCGTCCTCCAGCAGACTTGTCTCCATGGGTCTATTGCTGCCTCGGGCACCTTATGGCCGTTCTTCTGTGAGTCAATGATTTTCGAATCGGACGAAAAACTGATAGTGAATTGTAACATTCAGGGCCACCTAATGACGATGGATCACTCAAATTGTGTCCCGATTCAATACATCGTCCTCCAGGCGACTTGTCTCCATGGGGCTATAGCTGCCTTGGGCACCTTATGGCCGTTCTGCTGTGAGTCAAAGATTTTCGAATCGGACGAAAAACTGATAGTGAATTGTAACGTTCAGGGCCTCCTAATGACGATGGAACACTCAAACTGCGTCCCGATTCAATACATCGTCCTCCAGCAGACTTGTCTCCATGGGTCTATTGCTGCCTCGGGCACCTTATGGCCGTTCTGCTGTGAGTCAAAGATTTTCGAATCGGACGAAAAACTGATATTGAATTGTAACATTCAGGGACTCCTAATGACGATGGAACACTCAAATTGCCTCCCGATTCAATACATCGTCCTCCAGCAGACTTGTCTCCATGGGTCTATTGCTGCCTCGGGCACCTTATGGCCGTTCTGCTGTGAGTCAAAGATTTTCGAATCGGACGAAAAACTGATAGTGAATTGTAACGTTCAGGACCTCCTAATGACGATGGAACACTCAAATTGCGTTCCGATTCAATACCTCGTCCTCCAGCAGACTTGTCTCCATGGGTCTATTGCTGCCTCGGGCACCTTATGGCCGTTCTGCTGTGAGTCAAAGACTTTCGAATCGGACGAAAGACTGATAGTGGGATTGTAACGTTCAGGGCCACCTTATGACGATGGATCACTCAAATTGCGTCCCGATTCAATACATCGCCCTCCAGCAGACTTGTCTCCAAGGGTCTATTGCTGCCTCAGGCACCCTATGGTCGTTCTCCCGTGAGTCTAGATTATCGAATGGGACGAAAAACTGATAGTTAATTGTAACATTAAGGGCTTCCTAATGATGATGGAACACTCAAATTGCGTCCCGATTCAAACATCGTCCTCCAGCAGATTCGTCTCCATGGGTCAATTGCTGCCTCGGGCACCTTATGGCCGTTCTGCTGTGTGTCAAAGAATTTCGAATCGGACGAAAAACTGATAGTGAATTGTAACATTCACGGCCACCTAATGACGATGGACCACACAAATTGCGTCCCGATTCAATACATCGTCCTCCAGCAGACTTGTCTCCATGGGTCTATTGCTGCCTCGGGCACCTTATGGCCGTTCTTCTGTGAGTCAAAGATTTTCGAATCGGACGAAAAACTGATAATGAATTGTAACATTCAGGGCCACCTAATGACGATGGATCACTCAAATTGTGTCCCGATTCAATACATCGTCCTCCAGGCGACTTGTCTCCATGGGGCTATAGCTGCCTTGGGCACCTTATGGCCGTTCTGCTGTGAGTCAAAGATTTTCGAATCGGACGAAAAACTGATAGTGAATTGTAACGTTCAGGGCCTCCTAATGACGATGGAACACTCAAATTGCGTCCCGATTCAATACATCGTCCTCCAGCAGACTTGTCTCCATGGGTCTATTGCTGCCTCGGGCACCTTATGGCCGTTCTGCTGTGAGTCAAAGATTTTCGAATCGGACGAAAAACTGATAGTGAATTGTAACGTTCAGGACATCCTAATGACGATGGAACACTCAAATTGCGTCCCGATTCAATACCTCGTCCTCCAGCAGACTTGTCTCCATGGGTCTATTACTGCCTCGGGCATCTTATGGCCGTTCTGCTGTGAGTCAAAGATTTTCGAATCGGACGAAAAACTGATAGTAAATTGTAACGTTCAGGGCCACCTAATGACGATGGATCACTCAAATTGCGTCCCGATTCAATACATCGTCCTCCAGCAGACTTGCCTCCATGGGTCTATTGCTGCCTCGGGCACCTTATGGCCGTTCTTCTGTGAGTCAAAGATTTTCGAATCGGACGAAAAACTGATAGTGAATTATAACATTCAGGGCCACCTAATGACGATGGATCACTCAAATTGTGTCCCGATTCAATACATCGTCCTCCAGGCGACTTGTATCCATGGGGCTATAGCTGCCTTGGGCACCTTATGGCCGTTCTGCTGTGAGTCTAGATTATCGAATGGGACGAAAAACTGATAGTGAATTGTAACGTTCAGGGCCACCTAATGACGATGGATCACTCTAATTGCGTCCCGATTCAATACATCGTCCTCCAGCAGACTTGTCTCCATGGGTCTATTGCTGCCTCGGGCACCTTATGGCCGTTCTGCTGGTAGTCAAAGATTTTCGAATCGGACGAAAAACTGATAGTGAATTGTAACTTTCAGGGCCACCTAATGACGATGGATCACTCAAATTGCGTCCCGATTCAATACATCGTCCACCAGCCGACTTGTCTCCATGGGTCTATTGCTGCCTCGGGCACCTTGTGGCCGTTCTGCTGTGAGTCAAAGATTTTCGAATCGGACGAAACACTGATAGTGAACTGTAACGTTCAGGGCCTCCTAATGATTTTGGAACACTCTAACTGCGTCCCGATTCAATACATCGTCCTCCAGCAGACTTGTCTCCATGGGTCTATTGCTGCCTCGGGCACCTTATGGCCGTTCTGCTGTGAGTCAAAGATTTTCGAATCGGACGAAAAACAGATAGTAGATTGTAACGTTCAGGGCCACCTAATGACGATGGATCACTCAAATTGCGTCCCGATTCAATACATCGTCCTCCAGCAGACTTGTCTACATGGGTCTATTACTGCCTCGGGCACCTTATGCCGTTCTGCTGTAACTCAAAGATTTTCGAATCGGACGAAAAACTGATAGTGAATTGTAACGTTCAGGGACTCCTAATGACGATGGAACACTCAAATTGCCTCCCGATTCAATACATCGTCCTCCAGCAGACTTGTCTCCATGGGTCTATTGCTGCCTCGGGCACCTTATGGCCGTTCTGCTGTGAGTCAAAGATTTTCGAATGGGACGAAAAACTGATAGTGAATTGTAACATTCACGGCTACCTAATGACGATGGACCACACAAATTGCGTCCCGATTCAATACATCGTCCTCCAGCCGACTTGACTCCATGGGTCTATTGCTGCCTCGGGCACCTGATGGCCGTTCTGCTGTGAGTCTAGATTATCGAATGGGACGAAAAACTGATAGTGAATTGTAACTTTCAGGGCCATCTAATGACGATGGATCACTCAAATTGCGTCCCGATTCAATACATCGTCCTCCAGCCGACTTGTCTCCATGGGTCTATTGCTGCCTCGGGCACCTTATTGCCGTTCTGCTGTGAGTCAAAGATTTTCGAATCGGACGAAAAACTGATATTGAACTGTAACGTTCAGGGCCTCCTAATGACGATGGAACACTCAAATTGCGTCCCGATGCAATACATCGTCCTCCAGCAGACTTGTCTCCATGGGTCTATTGCTGCCTCGGGCACCTTATGGCCGTTCTGCTGTGAGTCAAAATTTTCGAATCGGACGAAAAACTGATAGTGAATTGTAACGTTCAGGGCCACCTAATGACGATGGAGCACTCAAATTGCGTCCCGATTTAATACATCGTCCTCCAGCAGACTTGTCTCCATGGGTCTATTGCTGCCTCGGGCACCTTATAACCGTTCTGCTGTGAGTCAAAGATTTTCGAATCAGACGAAAAACTGATAGTGAATTGTAACGTTCAGGACCTCCTAATGACGATGGAACACTCAGATTGCGTTCCGATTCAATACCTCGTCCTCCAGCAGACTTGTCTCCATGGGTCTATTGCTGCCTCGGGCAGCTTATGGCCGTTCTACTGTGAGTCAAAGATTTTCGAATCGGACGAAAAACTGATAGTGGGATTGTAACGTTCAGGGCCACCTAATGACGATGTATCACTCAAATTGCGTCCCGATTCAATATATCGCCCTCCAGCAGACTTGTCTCCAAGGGTCTATTGCTGCCTCATGCACCTTATGGTCGTTCTCCCGTGAGTCTAGATTATCGAATGGGACGAAAAACTGATAGTTAATTGTAATATTCAGGGTTTCCTAATGATGATGGAACACTCAAATTGCGTCCCGATTCAATACATCGTCCTCCAGTAGACTCATCTCCATGGGTCAATTGCTGCCTCGGGCACCTTATGGCCGTTCTGCTGTGTGTCAAAGAATTTCGAATCGGACGAAAAACTGATAGTGAATTGTAACATTCAGGGCCACCTAACGACGATGGACCACACAAATTGCGTCCCGATTCAATACATCGTACTCCAGCAGACTTGTCTCCATGGGTCTATTGCTGCCTCGGGCACCTTATGGCCGTTCTTCTGTCAGTCAAAGATTTTCGAATCGGACGAAAAACTGATAGTGAGTTGTAACATTCAGGGCTTCCTAATGACGATGGAACACTCAAATTGCGTCCCGATTCAATACATCGTCCTCCAGCAGACTCGTCTCCATGGGTCAATTGCTGCCTCTAGCACCTTATGTCCGTTCTGCTGTGTGTCAAAGATTTTCGAATCGGACGAAAAACTGATAGTGAATTGTAACATTCAGGGCCACCTAATGACGATGGACAACACAAATTGCGTCCCGATTCAATACATCGTCCTCCAGCAGACTTGTCTCCATGGGTCTATTGCTGCCTCGGGCACCTTATGGCCGTTCTGCTGTGAGTCAAAGATTTTCGAATCGGACGAAAAACTGATAGTGAATTGTAACTTTCAGGGCCACCTAATGACGATGGATCGCTCAAATTGTGTCCCGATTCAATACATCGTCCTCCAGCCGACTTGTCTCCATGGGGCTATTGCTGCCTCGTGCACCTTATGGCCGTTCTGCTGTGAGACAAAGACTTTCGAATCGGACGAAAAAATGATAGTGAATTGCAACGTTCAGGGCCACCTAATGACGATGGATCACTCAAATTGCGTCCCGATTCAATACATCGTCCTCCAGCAGACTTGTCTCCATGGGTCTATTGCTGCCTCGGGCACATTATGGCCGTTCTGCTGTGACTCTAAGATTTTCGAATAGGACGAAAAACTGATACTGACTTGTAACATTCAGGGCCACCTAATGACGATGGATCACTCAAATTGCGTCCCGATTCAATACATCGTCCTCCAGCAAACTTGTCTCCATGGGTCTATTACTGCCTCGGGCACCTTATGGCCGTTCTGCTGTGACTCAAAGATTTTCGAATCGGACGAAAAACTGATAGTGAATTGTAACGTTCTGGGCCTCCTAATGACGATGTAACACTCAAATTGCGTCCCGATTCAATACATCGTCCTCCAGCAGACTTGTCTCCATGGGTCTATTGCTGCCTCGGGCACCTTATGGCCGTTCTGCTGTGAGTCAAAGATTTTCGAATCGGACGAAAAACTGATAGTGAATTGTAACTTTCAGGGCCACTAATGACGATGGATCACTCAAATTGCGTCCCGATTCAATACATCGTCCACCAGCCGACTTGTCTCCATGGGTCTATTGCTGCCTCGGGCACCTTATGGCCGTTCTGCTGTGAGTCAAAGATTTTCGAATCGGACGAAAAACTGATAGTGAACTGTAACGTTCAGGGCCTCCTAATGACGATGGAACACTCAAACTGCGTCCCGATTCAATACATCGTCCTCCAGCAGACTTGTCTCCATGGGTCTATTGCTGCCTCGGGCACCTTATGGCCGTTCTGCTGTGAGTCAAAGATTTTCGAATCGGACGAAAAACTGATATTGAATTGTAACATTCAGGGACTCCTAATGACGATGGAACACTCAAATTGCCTCCCCATTCAATACATCGTCCTCCAGCAGACTTGTCTCCATGGGTCTATTGCTGCCTCGGGCACCTTATGGCCGTTCTGCTGTGAGTCAAAGATTTTCGAATCGGACGAAAAACTGATAGTGAATTGTAACATTCACGGCTACCTAATGACGATGGACCACACAAATTGCGTCCCGATTCAATTCATCGTCCTCCAGCCGACTTGACTCCAAGGGTCTATTGCTGCCTCGGGCACCTGATGGCCGTTCTGCTGTGAGTCTAGATTATCGAATGGGACGAAAAACTGATAGTGAATTGTAACGTTCAGGGCCACCTAATGACGATTGATCACTCAAATTGCGTCCCGATTCAATACCTCGTACTCCAGCAGACTTGTCTCCATGGGTCTATTGCTGCAATGCGCACCTTATGGCCGTTCTGCTGTGAGTCAAAGATTTTCGAATCGGACGAAAAACTGATAGTGGGATTGTAACGTTCAGGGCCACCTTATGACGATGGATTACTCAAATTGCGTCCCGATTCAATACATCGCCCTCCAGCAGATTTGTCTCCAAGGGTCTATTGCTGCCTCAGGCACCCTATGGTCGTTCTCCCGTGATTCTAGATTATCGAATGGGACGAAAAACTGATAGTTAATTGTAACATTAAGGGCTTCCTAATGATGATGGAACACTCAAATTGCGTCCCGATTCAATACATCGTCCTCCAGCAGACTCGTCTCCATGGGTCAATTGCTGCCTCGGGCACCTTATGGCCGTTCTGCTGTGTGTCAAAGAATTTCGAATCGGACGAAAAACTGATAGTGAATTGTAACATTCACGGCCACCTAATGACGATGGACCACACAAATTGCGTCCCGATTCAATACATCGTCCTCCAGCAGACTTGTCTCCATGGGTCTATTGCTGCCTCGGGCACCTTATGGCCGTTCTTCTGTGAGTCAAAGATTTTCGAATCGGACGAAAAACTGATAGTGAATTGTAACATTCAGGGCCACCTAATGACGATGGATCACTCAAATTGTGTCCCGATTCAATACATCGTCCTCCAGGCGACTTGTCTCCATGGGGCTATAGCTGCCTTGGTCACCTTATGGCCGTTCTGCTGTGAGTCAAAGATTTTCGAATCGGACGAAAAACTGATAGTGAATTGTAACGTTCAGGGCCTCCTAATGACGATGGAACACTCAAACTGCGTCCCGATTCAATACATCGTCCTCCAGCAGACTTGTCTCCATGGGTCTATTGCTGCCTCGGGCACCTTATGGCCGTTCTGCTGTGAGTCAAAGATTTTCGAATCGGACGAAAAACTGATATTGAATTGTAACATTCAGGGACTCCTAATGACGATGGAACACTCAAATTGCCTCCCGATTCAATACATCGTCCTCCAGCAGACTTGTCTCCATGGGTCTATTGCTGCCTCGGGCACCTTATGGCCGTTCTGCTGTGAGTCAAAGATTTTCGAATCGGACGAAAAACTGATAGTGAATTGTAACATTCACGGCTACCTAATGACGATGAACCACACAAATTGCGTCCCGATTCAATTCATCGTCCTCCAGCCGACTTGACTCCAAGGGTCTATTGCTGCCTCGGGCACCTGATGGCCGTTCTGCTGTGAGTCTAGATTAACGAATGGGACGAAAAACTGATAGTGAATTGTAACGTTCAGGGCCACCTAATGACGATGGATCACTCAAATTGCGTCCCGATTCAATACCTCGTCCTCCAGCAGACTTGTCTCCATGGGTCTTTTGCTGCATCGCGCACCTTATGGCCGTTCTGCTGTGAGTCAAAGATTTTTTAATCGGACAAAAAACTGATAGTGAATTGTAACTTTCAGGGCCATCTAATGACGATGGATCACTCAAATTGCGTCCCGATTCAATACATCGTCCTCCAGCCGACTTGTCTCCATGGGTCTATTGCTGCCTCGGGCACATTATTGCCGTTCTGCTGTGAGTCAAAGATTTTCGAATCGGACGAAAAACTGATAGTGAATTGTAACGTTCAGGACCTCCTAATGACGATGGAACACTCAAATTGCGTTCCGATTCAATACCTCGTCCTCCAGCAGACTTGTCTCCATGGGTCTATTGCTGCCTCGGGCAGCTTATGGCCGTTCTGCTGTGAGCCAAAGATTTTCGAATCGGACGAAAAACTGCTAGTGGGATTGTAACTTTCAGGGCCACCTTATGACGATGGATCACTCAAATAGCGTCCCGATTCAATACATCGCCCTCCAGCAGACTTGTCTCCAAGGGTCTATTGCTGCCTCAGGCACCCTATGGTCGTTCTCCCGTGAGTCTAGATTATCGAATGGGACGAAAAACTGATAGTTAATTGTAACATTAAGGGCTTCCTAATGATGATGGAACACTCAAATTGCGTCCCGATTCAAACATCGTCCTCCAGCAGACTCGTCTCCATGGGTCAATTGCTGCCTCGGGCACCTTATGGCCGTTCTGCTGTGTGTCAAAGAATTTCGAATCGGACGAAAAACTGATAGTGAATTGTAACATTCACGGCCACCTAATGACGATGGACCACACAAATTGCGTCCCGATTCAATACATCGTCCTCCAGCAGACTTGTCTCCATGGGTCTATTGCTGCCTCGGGCACCTTATGGCCGTTCTTCTGTGAGTCAAAGATTTTCGAATCGGACGAAAAACTGATATTGAATTGTAACATTCAGGGACTCCTAATGACGATGGAACACTCAAATTGCCTCCCCATTCAATACATCGTCCTCCAGCAGACTTGTCTCCATGGGTCTATTGCTGCCTCGGGCACCTTATGGCCGTTCTGCTGTGAGTCAAAGATTTTCGAATCGGACGAAAAACTGATAGTGAATTGTAACATTCACGGCTACCTAATGACGATGGACCACACAAATTGCGTCCCGATTCAATTCATCGTCCTCCAGCCGACTTGACTCCAAGGGTATATTGCTGCCTCGGGCACCTGATGGCCGTTCTGCTGTGAGTCTAGATTATCGAATGGGACGAAATACTGATAGTGAATTGTAACGTTCAGGGCCACCTAATGACGATTGATCACTCAAATTGCGTCCCGATTCAATACCTCGTACTCCAGCAGACTTGTCTCCATGGGTCTATTGCTGCATCGCGCACCTTATGGCCGTTCTGCTGTGAGTCAAAGATTTTCGAATCGGACGAAAAACTGATAGTGGGATTGTAACGTTCAGGGCCACCTTATGACGATGGATTACTCAAATTGCGTCCCGATTCAATACATCGCCCTCCAGCAGATTTGTCTCCAAGGGTCTATTGCTGCCTCAGGCACCCTATGGTCGTTCTCCCGTGATTCTAGATTATCGAATGGGACGAAAAACTGATAGTTAATTGTAACATTAAGGGCTTCCTAATGATGATGGAACACTCAAATTGCGTCCCGATTCAATACATCGTCCTCCAGCAGACTCGTCTCCATGGGTCAATTGCTGCCTCGGGCACCTTATGGCCGTTCTGCTGTGTGTCAAAGAATTTCGAATCGGACGAAAAACTGATAGTGAATTGTAACATTCACGGCCACCTAATGACGATGGACCACACAAATTGCGTCCCGATTCAATACATCGTCCTCCAGCAGACTTGTCTCCATGGGTCTATTGCTGCCTCGGGCACCTTATGGCCGTTCTTCTGTGAGTCAAAGATTTTCGAATCGGACGAAAAACTGATAGTGAATTGTAACATTCAGGGCCACCTAATGACGATGGATCACTCAAATTGTGTCCCGATTCAATACATCGTCCTCCAGGCGACTTGTCTCCATGGGGCTATAGCTGCCTTGGTCACCTTATGGCCGTTCTGCTGTGAGTCAAAGATTTTCGAATCGGACGAAAAACTGATAGTGAATTGTAACGTTCAGGGCCTCCTAATGACGATGGAACACTATAACTGCGTCCCGATTCAATACATCGTCCTCCAGCAGACTTGTCTCCATGGGTCTATTGCTGCCTCGGGCACCTTATGGCCGTTCTGCTGTGAGTCAAAGATTTTCGAATCGGACGAAAAACTGGTATTGAATTGTAACATTCAGGGACTCCTAATGACGATGGAACACTCAAATTGCCTCCCGATTCAATACATCGTCCTCCAGCAGACTTGTCTCCATGGGTCTATTGCTGCCTCGGGCACCTTATGGCCGTTCTGCTGTGAGTCAAAGATTTTCGAATCGGACGAAAAACTGATAGTGAATTGTAACATTCACGGCTACCTAATGACGATGAACCACACAAATTGCGTCCCGATTCAATTCATCGTCCTCCAGCCGACTTGACTCCAAGGGTCTATTGCTGCCTCGGGCACCTGATGGCCGTTCTGCTGTGAGTCTAGATTATCGAATGGGACGAAAAACTGATAGTGAATTGTAACGTTCAGGGCCACCTAATGACGATGGATCACTCAAATTGCGTCCCGATTCAATACCTCGTCCTCCAGCAGACTTGTCTCCATGGGTCTTTTGCTGCATCGCGCACCTTATGGCCGTTCTGCTGTGAGTCAAAGATTTTCGAATCGGACGAAAAACTGATAGTGAATTGTAACGTTCAGGGCCTCCTAATGACGATGGAACACTCAAATTGCGTCCCGATTCAATACATCGTCCTCCAGCAGACTTGTCTCCATGGGTCTATTGCTGCCTCGGGCACCTTATGGCCGTTCTGCTGTGAGTGAAAGATTTTCGAATCGGACGAAAAACTGATAGTGAATTGTAACGTTCAGGACATCCTAATGACGATGGAACACTCAAATTGCGTCCCGATTCAATACCTCGTCCTCCAGCAGACTTGTCTCCATGGGTCTATTACTGCCTCGGGCATCTTATGGCCGTTCTGCTGTGAGTCAAAGATTTTCGAATCGGACGAAAAACTGATAGTAAATTGTAACGTTCAGGGCCACCTAATGACGATGGATCACTCAAATTGCGTCCCGATTCAATACATCGTCCTCCAGCAGACTTGTCTCCATGGGTCTATTGCTGCCTCGGGCACCTTATGGTCGTTCTCCCGTGAGTCTACATTATCGAATGGGACGAAAAACTGATAGTTAATTGTAACATTCAGGGCTTCCTAATGACGATGGAACACTCAAATTGCGTCCCGATTCAATACATCGTCCTCCAGCAGACTTGTCTCCATGGGTCAATTGCTGCCCCGTTCACCTTATGGCCGTTCTGCTGTGAGTCAAAGATTTTCGAATCGGACGAAAAACTGATAGTGAATCGTAACATTCAGGTCCACCTAATGACGATGGATCACTCAAATTGCGTCCCGATTCAATACATCGTCCTCCAGCAGACTTGTCTCCATGGGTCAATTGCTGCCTCGGGCACCTTATGGCCGTTCTGCTGTGAGTCAAAGATTTTCGAATCGGACGAAAAACTGATAGTGAATTGTAACGTTCAGGACCTCCTAATGACGATGGAACACTCAAATTGCGTCCCGATTCAATACCTCGTCCTCCAGCAGACTTGTCTCCATGGGTCTATTACTGCCTCGGGCATCTTATGGCCGTTCTGCTGTGAGTCAAAGATTTTCGAATCGGACGAAAAACTGATGGTGAATTGTAACGTTCAGGCCACCTAATGACGATGGATCACTCAAATTGCGTCCCGATTCAATACATCGTCCTCCAGCAGACTTGTCTCCATGGGTCTATTACTGCCTCGGGGCACCTTATGGCCGTTCTGCTGTGACTCAAAGATTTTCGAATCGGACGAAAAACTGATAGTGAATTGTAACTTTCAGGGCCTCCTAATGACGATGGAACACTCAAATTGAGTCCCGATTCAATACATCGTCCTCCAGCAGACTTGTCTCCATGGGTCTATTGCTGCCTCGGGCACCTTATGGCCGTTCTGCTGTGACTCAAAGATTTTCGAATCGGACGAAAAACTGATAGTGAATTGTAACATTCAGGGCTACCTAATGACGATGGACCACACAAATTGCGTCCCGATTCAATACATAGTCCTCCAGCCGACTTCACTCCATGGGTCTATTGCTGCCTCGGGCACCTTATGGCCGTTCTGCTGTGAGTCTAGATTATCGAATGGGACGAAAAACTGATAGTGAATTGTAACGTTCAGGGCCACCTAATGACGATGGATCACTCTAATTGCGTCCCGATTCAATACATCGTCCTCCAGCAGACTTGTCTCCATTGGGGTCTATTGCTGCCTCGGGCATCTTATGGCCGTTCTGCTGTGAGTCAAAGATTTTCGAATCGGACGAAACACTGATAGTGAACTGTAACGTTCAGGGCCTCCTAATGACGTTGGAACACTCAAACTGCGTCCCGATTCAATACATCGTCCTCCAGCAGACTTGTCTCCATGGGTCTATTCCTGCCTCGGGCACCTTATGGCCGTTCTGCTGTGAGTCAAAGATTTTCGAATCGGACGAAAAACAGATAGTAGATTGTAACGTTCAGGGCCACCTAATGACGATGGATCACTCAAATTGCGTCCCGATTCAATACATCGTCCTCCAGCAGACTTGTCTACATGGGTCTATTACTGCCACGGGCACCTTATGCCGTTCTGCTGTAACTCAAAGATTTTCGAATCGGACGAAAAACTGATAGTGAATTGTAACGTTCAGTGCCTCCTAATGACGATGGAACACTCAAATTGCGTCCCGATTCAATACATCGTCCTCCAGCAGACTTGTCTCCATGGGTCTATTGCTGCCTCGGGCACCTTATGGCCGTTCTGCTGTGAGTGAAAGATTTTCGAATCGGACGAAAAACTGATAGTGAATTGTAACGTTCAGGACATCCTAATGACGATGGAACACTCAAATTGCGTCCCGATTCAATACCTCGTCCTCCAGCAGACTTGTCTCCATGGGTCTATTACTGCCTCGGGCATCTTATGGCCGTTCTGCTGTGAGTCAAAGATTTTCGAATCGGACGAAAAACTGATAGTAAATTGTAACGTTCAGGGCCACCTAATGACGATGGATCACTCAAATTGCGTCCCGATTCAATACATCGTCCTCCAGCAGACTTGTCTCCATGGGTCTATTGCTGCCTCGGGCACCTTATGGTCGTTCTCCCGTGAGTCTACATTATCGAATGGGACGAAAAACTGATAGTTAATTGTAACATTCAGGGCTTCCTAATGACGATGGAACACTCAAATTGCGTCCCGATTCAATACATCGTCCTCCAGCAGACTTGTCTCCATGGGTCAATTGCTGCCGCGGGCACCTTATGACCGTTCTGCTGTGAGTCAAAGATTTTCGAATCGGACGAAAAACTGATAGTGAATCGTAACATTCAGGTCCACCTAATGACGATGGATCACTCAAATTGCGTCCCGATTCAATACCTCGTCCTCCAGCAGACTTGTCTCCATGGGTCAATTGCTGCCTCGGGCACCTTATGGCCGTTCTGCTGTGAGTCAAAGATTTTCGAATCGGACGAAAAACTGATAGTGAATTGTAACGTTCAGGACCTCCTAATGACGATGGAACACTCAAATTGCGTCCCGATTCAATACCTCGTCCTCCAGCAGACTTGTCTCCATGGGTCTATTACTGCCTCGGGCATCTTATGGCCGTTCTGCTGTGAGTCAAAGATTTTCGAATCGGACGAAAAACTGATAGTGAATTGTAACGTTCAGGCCACCTAATGACGATGGATCACTCAAATTGCGTCCCGATTCAATACATCGTCCTCCAGCAGACTTGTCTCCATGGGTCTATTACTGCCTCGGGGCACCTTATGGCCGTTCTGCTGTGACTCAAAGATTTTCGAATCGGACGAAAAACTGATAGTGAATTGTAACATTCAGGGCCTCCTAATGACGATGGAACACTCAAATTGAGTCCCGATTCAATACATCGTCCTCCAGCAGACTTGTCTCCATGGGTCTATTGCTGCCTCGGGCACCTTATGGCCGTTCTGCTGTGACTCAAAGATTTTCGAATCGGACGAAAAACTGATAGTGAATTGTAACATTCAGGGCTACCTAATGACGATGGACCACACAAATTGCGTCCCGATTCAATACATCGTCCTCCAGCCGACTTGACTCCATGGGTCTATTGCTGCCTCGGGCACCTTATGGCCGTTCTGCTGTGAGTCTAGATTATCGAATGGGACGAAAAACTGATAGTGAATTGTAACGTTCAGGGCCACCTAATGACGATGGATCACTCTAATTGCGTCCCGATTCAATACATCGTCCTCCAGCAGACTTGTCTCCATGGGTCTACTGCTGCCTCGGGCACCTTATGGCCGTTCTGCTGGTAGTCAAAGATTTTCGAATCGGACGAAGAACTGATAGTGTATTGTAACTTTCAGGGCCACCTAATGACGATGGATCACTCAAATTGCGTCCCGATTCAATACATCGTCCACCAGCCGACTTGTCTCCATGGGTCTATTGCTGCCTCGGGCACCTTGTGGCCGTTCTGCTGTGAGTCAAAGATTTTCGAATCGGACGAAACACTGATAGTGAACTGTAACGTTCAGGGCCTCCTAATGACGTTGGAACACTCAAACTGCGTCCCGATTCAATACATCGTCCTCCAGCAGACTTGTCTCCATGGGTCTATTCCTGCCTCGGGCACCTTATGGCCGTTCTGCTGTGAGTCAAAGATTTTCGAATCGGACGAAAAACAGATAGTAGATTGTAACGTTCAGGGCCACCTAATGACGATGGATCACTCAAATTGCGTCCCGATTCAATACATCGTCCTCCAGCAGACTTGTCTACATGGGTCTATTACTGCCTCGGGCACCTTATGCCGTTCTGCTGTAACTCAAAGATTTTCGAATCGGACGAAAAACTGATAGTGAATTGTAACGTTCAGGGACTCCTAATGACGATGGAACACTCAAATTGCCTCCCGATTTAATACATCGTCCTCCAGCAGACTTGTCTCCATGGGTCTATTGCTGCCTCGGGCACCTTATGGCCGTTCTGCTGTGAGTCAAAGATTTTCGAATGGGACGAAAAACTGATAGTGAATTGTAACATTCACGGCTACCTAATGACGATGGACCACACAAATTGCGTCCCGATTCAATACATCGTCCTCCAGCCGACTTGTCTCCATGGGTCTATTGCTGCCTCGGGCACCTGATGGCCGTTCTGCTGTGAGTCTAGATTATTGAATGGGACGAAAAACTGATAGTGAATTTTAACTTTCAGGGCCATCTAATGACGATGGATCACTCAAATTGCGTCCCGATTCAATACATCGTCCTCCAGCCGACTTGTCTCCATGGGTCTGTTGCTGCCTCGGGCACCTTATTGCCGTTCTGCTGTGAGTCAAAGATTTTCGAATCGGACGAAAAACTGATAGTGAACTGTAACGTTCAGGGCCTCCTAATGACGATGGAACACTCAAATTGCGTCCCGATGCAATACATCGTCCTCCAGCAGACTTGTCTCCATGGGTCTATTGCTGCCTCGGGCACCTTATGGCCGTTCTGCTGTGAGTCAAAATTTTCGAATCGGACGAAAAACTGATAGTGAATTGTAACGTTCAGGGCCACCTAATGACGATGGATCACTCAAATTGCGTCCCGATTCAATACATCGTCCTCCAGGCGACTTGTCTCCATGGGGCTATAGCTGCCTTTTCACCTTATGGCCGTTCTGCTGTGAGTCAAAGATTTTCGAATCGGACGAAAAACTGATAGTGAATTGTAACGTTCAGGGGCTCCTAATGACGATGGAACACTCAAACTGCGTCCCGATTCAATACATCGTCCTCCAGCAGACTTGTCTCCATGGGTCTATTGCTGCCTCGGGCACCTTATGGCCGTTCTGCTGTGAGTCAAAGATTTTCGAATTGGACGAAAAACTGATATTGATTTGTAACATTCAGGGACTCCTAATGACGATGGAACACTCAAATTGCCCCCCGATTCAATATATCGTCCTCCAGCAGACTTGTCTCCATGGGTCTATTGCTGCCTCGGGCACCTTATGGCCGTTCTGCTGTGAGTCAAAGATTTTCGAATCGGACGAAAAACTGATAGTGAATTGTAACATTCACGGCTACCTAATGACGATGAACCACACAAATTGCGTCCCGATTCAATTCATCGTCCTCCAGCCGACTTGACTCCAAGGATCTATTGCTGCCTCGGGCACCTGATGGCCGTTCTGCTGTGAGTCTAGATTATCGAATGGGACGAAAAACTGATAGTGAATTGTAACGTTCAGGGCCACCTAATGACGATGGATCACTCAAATTGCGTCCCGATTCAATACCTCGTCCTCCAGCAGACTTGTCTCCATGGGTCTATTGCTGCATCGCGCACCTTATGGCCGTTCTGCTGTGAGTCAAAGATTTTTTAATCGGACGAAAAACTGATAGTGAATTGTAACTTTCAGGGCCATCTAATGACGATGGATGACTCAAATTGCGTCCCGATTCAATACATCGTCCTCCAGCCGACTTGTCTCCATAGGTCTATTGCTGCCTCGGGCACATTATTGCCGTTCTGCTGTGAGTCAAAGATTTTCGAATCGGACGAAAAACTGATAGTGAATTGTAACGTTCAGGACCTCCTAATGACGATGGAACACTCAAATTGCGTTCCGATTCAATACCTCGTCCTCCAGCAGACTTGTCTCCATGGGTCTATTGCTGCCTCGGGCAGCTTATGGCCGTTCTGCTGTGAGCCAAAGATTTTCGAATCGGACGAAAAACTGATAGTGGGATTGTAACTTTCAGGGCCACCTTATGACGATGGATCACTCAAATTGCGTCCCGATTCAATACATCGCCCTCCAGCAGACTTGTCTCCAAGGGTCTATTGCTGCCTCAGGCACCCTATGGTCGTTCTCCCGTGAGTCTAGATTATCGAATGGGACGAAAAACTGATAGTTAATTGTAACATTAAGGGCTTCCTAATGATGATGGAACACTCAAATTGCGTCCCGATTCAAACATCGTCCTCCAGCAGACTCGTCTCCATGGGTCAATTGCTGCCTCGGGCACCTTATGGCCGTTCTGCTGTGTGTCAAAGAATTTCGAATCGGACGAAAAACTGATAGTGAATTGTAACATTCACGGCCACCTAATGACGATGGACCACACAAATTGCGTCCCGATTCAATACATCGTCCTCCAGCAGACTTGTCTCCATGGGTCTATTGCTGCCTCGGGCACCTTATGGCCGTTCTTCTGTGAGTCAAAGATTTTCGAATCGGACGGAAAACTGATAGTGAATTGTAACATTCAGGGCCACCTAATGACGATGGATCACTCAAATTGTGTCCCGATTCAATACATCGTCCTCCAGGCGACTTGTCTCCATGGGGCTATAGCTGCCTTGGGCACCTTGTGGCCGTTCTGCTGTGAGTCAAAGATTTTCGAATCGGACGAAAAACTGATAGTGAATTGTAACGTTCAGGGCCTCCTAATGACGATGGAACACTCAAATTGCGTCCCGATTCAATACATCGTCCTCCAGCAGACTTGTCTCCATGGGTCTATTGCTGCCTCGGGCACCTTATGGCCGTTCTGCTGTGAGTGAAAGATTTTCGAATCGGACGAAAAACTGATAGTGAATTGTAACGTTCAGGACATCCTAATGACGATGGAACACTCAAATTGCGTCCCGATTCAATACCTCGTCCTCCAGCAGACTTGTCTCCATGGGTCTATTACTGCCTCGGGCATCTTATGGCCGTTCTGCTGTGAGTCAAAGATTTTCGAATCGGACGAAAAACTGATAGTAAATTGTAACGTTCAGGGCCACCTAATGACGATGGATCACTCAAATTGCGTCCCGATTCAATACATCGTCCTCCAGCAGACTTGTCTCCATGGGTCTATTGCTGCCTCGGGCACCTTATGGTCGTTCTCCCGTGAGTCTACATTATCGAATGGGACGAAAAACTGATAGTTAATTGTAACATTCAGGGCTTCCTAATGACGATGGAACACTCAAATTGCGTCCCGATTCAATACATCGTCCTCCAGCAGACTTGTCTCCATGGGTCAATTGCTGCCGCGGGCACCTTATGGCCGTTCTGCTGTGAGTCAAAGATTTTCGAATCGGACGAAAAACTGATAGTGAATCGTAACATTCAGGTCCACCTAATGACGATGGATCACTCAAATTGCGTCCCGATTCAATACATCGTCCTCCAGCAGACTTGTCTCCATGGGTCAATTGCTGCCTCGGGCACCTTATGGCCGTTCTGCTGTGAGTCAAAGATTTTCGAATCGGACGAAAAACTGATAGTGAATTGTAACGTTCAGGACCTCCTAATGACGATGGAACACTCAAATTGCGTCCCGATTCAATACCTCGTCCTCCAGCAGACTTTTCTCCATGGGTCTATTACTGCCTCGGGCATCTTATGGCCGTTCTGCTGTGAGTCAAAGATTTTCGAATCGGACGAAAAACTGATAGTGAATTGTAACGTTCAGGCCACCTAATGACGATGGATCACTCAAATTGCGTCCCGATTCAATACATCGTCCTCCAGCAGACTTGTCTCCATGGGTCTATTACTGCCTCGGGGCACCTTATGGCCGTTCTGCTGTGACTCAAAGATTTTCGAATCGGACGAAAAACTGATAGTGAATTGTAACTTTCAGGGCCTCCTAATGACGATGGAACACTCAAATTGAGTCCCGATTCAATACATCGTCCTCCAGCAGTCTTGTCTCCAAGGGTCTATTGCTGCCTCGGGCACCTTATGGCCGTTCTGCTGTGACTCAAAGATTTTCGTATCGGACGAAAAACTGATAGTGAATTGTAACATTCAGGGCTACCTTATGACGATGGACCACACAAATTGCGTCCCGATTCAATACATCGTCCTCCAGCCGACTTGACTCCATGGGTCTATTGCTGCCTCGGGCACCTTATGGCCGTTCTGCTGTGAGTCTAGATTATCGAATGGGACGAAAAACTGATAGTGAATTGTAACGTTCAGGGCCACCTAATGACGATGGATCACTCTAATTGCGTCCCGATTCAATACATCGTCCTCCAGCAGACTTGTCTCCATGGGTCTATTGCTGCCTCGGGCACCTTATGGCCGTTCTGCTGGTAGTCAAAGATTTTCGAATCGGACGAAAAACTGATAGTGAATTGTAACTTTCAGGGCCACCTAATGACGATGGATCACTCAAATTGCGTCCCGATTCAATACATCGTCCACCAGCCGACTTGTCTCCATGGGTCTATTGCTGCCTCGGGCACCTTGTGGCCGTTCTGCTGTGAGTCAAAGATTTTCGAATCGGACGAAACACTGATAGTGAACTGTAACGTTCAGGGCCTCCTAATGACGTTGGAACACTCAAACTGCGTCCCGATTCAATACATCGTCCTCCAGCAGACTTGTCTCCATGGGTCTATTCCTGCCTCGGTCACCTTATGGCCGTTCTGCTGTGAGTCAAAGATTTTCGAATCGGACGAAAAACAGATAGTAGATTGTAACGTTCAGGGCCACCTAAAGACGATGGATCACTCAAATTGCGTCCCGATTCAATACATCGTTCTCCAGCAGACTTGTCTACATGGGTCTATTACTGCCTCGGGCACCTTATGCCGTTCTGCTGTAACTCAAAGATTTTCGAATCGGACGAAAAACTGATAGAGAATTGTAACGTTCAGGGACTCCTAATGACGATGGAACACTCAAATTGCCTCCCGATTCAATACATCGTCCTCCAGCAGACTTGTCTCCATGGGTCTATTGCTGCCTCGGGCACCTTATGGCCGTTCTGCTGTGAGTCAAAGATTTTCGAATGGGACGAAAAACTGATAGTGAATTGTAACATTCACGGCTACCTAATGACGATGGACCACACAAATTGCGTCCCGATTCAATACATCGTCCTCCAGCCGACTTTACTCCATGGGTCTATTGCTGCCTCGGGCACCTGATGGCCGTTCTGCTGTGAGTCTAGATTATCGAATGGGACGAAAAACTGATAGTGAATTTTAACTTTCAGGGCCATCTAATGACGATGGATCACTCAAATTGCGTCCCGATTCAATACATCGTCCTCCAGCCGACTTGTCTCCATGGGTCTATTGCTGCCTCGGGCACCTTATGGCCGTTCTGCTGTGAGTCAAAATTTTCGAATCGGACGAAAAACTGATAGTGAATTGTAACGTTCAGGGCCACCTAATGACGATGGAGCACTCAAATTGCGTCCCGATTCAATACATCGTCCTCCAGCAGACTTGTCTCTATGGGTCTATTGCTGCCTCGGGCACCTTATGGCCGTTCTTCTGTGAGTCAAAGATTTTCGAATCGGACGAAAAACTGATAGTGAATTGTAACATTCAGGGCCACCTAATGACGATGGATCACTCAAATTGTGTCCCGATTCAATACATCGTCCTCCAGCCGACTTGTCTCCATGGGGCTATAGCTGCCTTGGTCACCTTATGGCCGTTCTGCTGTGAGTCAAAGATTTTCGAATCGGACGAAAAACTGATAGTGAATTGTAACGTTCAGGGCCTCCTAATGACGATGGAACACTCAAACTGCGTCCCGATTCAATACATCGTCCTCCAGCAGACTTGTCCCCATGGGTCTATTGCTGCCTCGGGCACCTTATGGCCGTTCTGCTGTGAGTCAAAGATTTTCGAATTGGACGAAAAACTGATATTGATTTGTAACATTCAGGGACTCCTAATGACGATGGAACACTCAAATTGCCCCCCGATTCAATATATCGTCTTCCAGCAGACTTGTCTCCATGGGTCTATTGGTGCCTCGGGCACCTTATGGCCGTTCTGCTGTGAGTCAAAGATTTTCGAATCGGACGAAAAACTGATAGTGAATTGTAACATTCACGGCTACCTAATGACGATGAACCACACAAATTGCGTCCCGATTCAATTCATCGTCCTCCAGCCGACTTGACTCCAAGGGTCTATTGCTGCCTCGGGCACCTGATGGCCGTTCTGCTGTGAGTCTAGATTATCGAATGGGACGAAAAACTGATAGTGAATTGTAACGTTCAGGGCCACCTAATGACGATGGATCACTCAAATTGCGTCCCGATTCAATACCTCGTCCTCCAGCAGACTCGTCTCCATGGGTCATTTGCTGCCTCGGGCACCTTATGGCCGTTCTGCTGTGTGTCAAAGAATTTCGAATCGGACGAAAAACTGATAGTGAATTGTAACATTCACGGCCACCTAATGACGATGGACCACACAAATTGCGTCCCGATTCAATACATCGTCCTCCAGCAGACTTGTCTCCATGGGTCTATTGCTGCCTCGGGCACCTTATGGCCGTTCTTCTGTGAGTCAAAGATTTTCGAATCGGACGAAAAACTGATAGTGAATTGTAACATTCAGGGCCACCTAATGACGATGGATCACTCAAATTGTGTCCCGATTCAATACATCGTCCTGCAGGCGACTTGTCTCCATGGGGCTATAGCTGCCTTGGGCACCTTATGGCCGTTCTGCTGTGAGTCAAAGATTTTCGACTCGGACGAAAAACTGATAGTGAATTGTAACGTTCAGGGCCTCCTAATGACGATGGAACACTCAAATTGCGTCCCGATTCAATACATCGTTCTCCAGCAGACTTGTCTCCATGGGTCTATTGCTGCCTCGGGCACCTTATGGCCGTTCTGCTGTGAGTGAAAGATTGTCGAATCGGACGAAAAACTGATAGTGAATTGTAACGTTCAGGACATCCTAATGACGATGGAACACTCAAATTGCGTCCCGATTCAATACCTCGTCCTCCAGCAGACTTGTCTCCATGGGTCTATTACTGCCTCGGGCATCTTATGGCCGTTCTGCTGTGAGTCAAAGATTTTCGAATTGGACGAAAAACTGATAGTAAATTGTAACGTTCAGGGCCACCTAATGACGATGGATCACTCAAATTGCGTCCCGATTCAATACATCGTCCTCCAGCAGACTTGTCTCCATGGGTCTATTGCTGCCTCGGGCACCTTATGGTCGTTCTCCCGTGAGTCTACATTATCGAATGGGACGAAAAACTGATAGTTAATTGTAACATTCAGGGCTTCCTAATGACGATGGAACACTCAAATTGCGTCCCGATTCAATACATCGTCCTCCAGCAGACTTGTCTCCATGGGTCAATTGCTGCCGCGGGCACCTTATGGCCGTTCTGCTGTGAGTCAAAGATTTTCGAATCGGACGAAAAACTGATAGTGAATCGTAACATTCAGGTGCACCTAATGACGATGGATCACTCAAATTGCGTCCCGATTCAATACATCGTCCTCCAGCAGACTTGTCTCCATGGGTCAATTGCTGCCTCGGGCACCTTATGGCCGTTCTGCTGTGAGTCAAAGAATTTCAAATCGGACGAAAAACTGATAGTGAATTGTAACGTTCAGGACCTCCTAATGACGATGGAACACTCGAATTGCGTCCCGATTCAATACCTCGTCCTCCAGCAGACTTGTCTCCATGGGTCTATTACTGCCTCGGGCATCTTATGGCCGTTCTGCTGTGAGTCAAAGATTTTCGAATCGGACGAAAAACTGATAGTGAATTGTAACGTTCAGGCCACCTAATGACGATGGATCACTCAAATTGCGTCCCGATTCAATACATCGTCCTCCAGCAGACTTGTCTCCATGGGTCTATTACTGCCTCGGGGCACCTTATGGCCGTTCTGCTGTGACTCAAAGATTTTCGAATCGGACGAAAAACTGATAGTGAATTGTAACTTTCAGGGCCTCCTAATGACGATGGAACACTCAAATTGAGTCCCGATTCAATACATCGTCCTCCAGCAGACTTGTCTCCATGGGTCTATTGCTGCCTCGGGCACCTTATGGCCGTTCTGCTGTGACTCAAAGATTTTCGAATCGGACGAAAAACTGATAGTGAATTGTAACATTCAGGGCTACCTAATGACGATGGACCACACAAATTGCGTCCCGATTCAATACTTCGTCCTCCAGCCGACTTGACTCCATGGGTCTATTGCTGCCTCGGGCACCTTATGGCCGTTCTGCTGTGAGTCTAGATTATCGAATGGGACGAAAAACTGATAGTGAATGGTAACGTTCAGGGCCACCTAATGACGATGGATCACTCTAATTGCGTCCCGATTCAATACATCGTCCTCCAGCAGACTTGTCTCCATGGGTCTATTGCTGCCTCGGGCACCTTATGGCCGTTCTGCTGGTAGTCAAAGATTTTCGAATCGGACGAAAAACTGATAGTGAATTGTAACTTTCAGGGCCACCTAATGACGATGGATCACTCAAATTGCGTCCCGATTCAATACATCGTCCACCAGCCGACTTGTCTCCATGGGTCTATTGTTGCCTCGGGCACCTTGTGGCCGTTCTGCTGTGAGTCAAAGATTTTCGAATCGGACGAAACACTGATAGTGAACTGTAACGTTCAGGGCCTCATAATGACGTTGGAACACTCAAACTGCGTCCCGATTCAATACATCGTCCTCCAGCAGACTTGTCTCCATGGGTCTATTGCTGCCTCGGGCACCTTATGGCCGTTCTGCTGTGAGTCAAAGATTTTCGAATCGGACGAAAAACAGATAGTAGATTGTAACATTCAGGGCCACCTAATGACGATGGATCACTCAAATTGCGTCCCGATTCAATACATCGTCCTCCAGCAGACTTGTCTACATGGGTCTATTACTGCCTCGGGCACCTTATGCCGTTCTGCTGTAACTCAAAGATTTTCGAATCGGACGAAAAACTGATAGTGAATTGTAACGTTCAGGGACTCCTAATGACGATGGAACACTCAAATTGCCTCCCGATTCAATACATCGTCCTCCAGCAGACTTGTCTCCATGGGTCTATTGCTGCCTCGGGCACCTTATGGCCGTTCTGCTGTGAGTCAAAGATTTTCGAATGGGACGAAAAACTGATAGTGAATTGTAACATTCACGGCTACCTAATGACGATGGACCACACAAAATGCGTCCCGATTCAATACATCGTCCTCCAGCCGACTTGACTCCATGGGTCTATTGCTGCCTCGGGCACCTGATGGCCGTTCTGCTGTGAGTCTAGATTATCGAATGGGACGAAAAACTGATAGTGAATTTTAACTTTCAGGGCCATCTAATGACGATGGATCACTCAAATTGCGTCCCGATTCAATACATCGTCCTCCAGCCGACTTGTCTCCATGGGTCTATTGCTGCCTCGGGCACCTTATTGCCGTTCTGCTGTGAGTCAAAGATTTTCGAATCGGACGAAAAACTGATAGTGAACTGTAACGTTCAGGGCCTCCTAATGACGATGGAACACTCAAATTGCGTCCCGATGCAATACATCGTCCTCCAGCAGACTTGTCTCCATGGGTCTATTGCTGCCTCGGGCACCTTATGGCCGTTCTGCTGTGAGTCAAAATTTTCGAATCGGACGAAAAACTGATAGTGAATTGTAACGTTCAGGGCCACCTAATGACGATGGAGCACTCAAATTGCGTCCCGATTCAATACATCGTCCTCCAGCAGACTTATCTCCACGGGTCTATTGCTGCCTCGGGCACCTTATGGCCGTTCTGCTGTGAGTCAAAGATTTTCGAATCAGACGAAAAACTGATAGTGAATTGTAACGTTCAGGACCTCCTAATGACGATGGAACACTCAGATTGCGTTCCGATTCAATACCTCGTCCTCCAGCAGACTTGTCTCCATGGGTCTATTGCTGCCTCGGGCAGCTTATGGCCGTTCTGCTGTGAGTCAAAGATTTTCGAATCGGACGAAAAACTGATAGTGGGATTGTAACGTTCAGGGCCACCTAATGACGATGTATCACTCAAATTGCGTCCCGATTCAATACATCGCCCTCCAGCAGACTTGTCTCAAAGGGTCTATTGCTGCCTCATGCACCTTATGGTCATTCTCCCGTGACTCTAGATTATCGAATGGGACGAAAAACTGATAGTTAATTGTAATATTCATGGTTTCCTAATGATGATGGAACACTCAAATTGCGTCCCGATTCAATACATCGTCCTCCAGTAGACTCATCTCCATGGGTCAATTGCTGCCTCGGGCACCTTATGGCCGTTCTGCTGTGTGTCAAAGAATTTCCAATCGGACGAAAAACTGATAGTGAATTGTAACATTCAGGGCCACCTAACGACGATGGACCACACAAATTGCGTCCCGATTCAATACATCGTACTCCAGCAGACTTAACTCCATGGGTCTATTGCTGCCTCGGGCACCTTATGGCCGTTCTTCTGTCAGTCAGAGATTTTCGAATCGGACGAAAAACTGATAGTGAATTGTAACATTCAGGGCTTCCTAATGACGATGGAACACTAAAATTGCGTCCCGATTCAATACATCGTCCTCCAGCAGACTTGTCTCCATGGGTCAATTGCTGCCTCGGGCACCTTATGGCCGTTCTGCTGTGAGTCAAAGATTTTCGAATCTAACGAAAAACTGATAGTGAATCGTAACATTCAGGGCCACATAATGACGATGGATCACTCAAATTGCGTCCCGATTCAATACATCGTCGTCCAGCAGACTTGTCTCCATGGGTCAGTTGCTGCCTCGGGCACCTTATGGCCGTCCTGCTGTGAGTCAAAGATTTTCGAATCGGACGAAAAACTGATAGTGAATTGTAACGTTCAGGACCTCCTAATGACGATGGAACACTCAAATTGCGTCCCGATTCAATACCTCGTCCTCCAGCAGACTTGTCTCCATGGGTCTATTACTGCCTCGGGCATCTTATGGCCGTTCTGCTGTGAGTCAAAAATTTTCGAATCGGACGAAAAACTGATAATGAACTGTAACGTTCAGGGCTTCCTAATGACGATGGAACACTCAAACTGCGTCCCGATTCAATACATCGTCCTCCAGCAGACTTGTCTCCATGGGTCTATTGCTGCCTCGGGCACCTAATGGCCGTTCTGCTGTGAGTCAAAGATTTTCGAATCGGACGAAAAACTGATAGTAGATTGTAACGTTCAGGGCCACCTAATGACGATGGATCACTCAAATTGCGTCCCGATTCAATACATCGTCCTGCAGCAGACTTGTCTCCATGGGTCAGTTGCTGCCTCGGGCACCTTATGGCCGTTCTGCTGTGGGTCAAAGATTTTCGAATCGGACGAAAAACTGATAGTGAATTGTAACGTTCAGGACCTCTTAATGACGATGGAACACTCAAATTGCGTCCCAATTCAATACCTCGTCCTCCAGCAGACTTGTCTCCATGGGTCTATTACTGCCTCGGGCATCTTATGGCCGTTCTGCTGTGAGTCAAAGATTTTCGAATCGGACGAAAAACTGTTAGTGAATTGTAACGTACAGGGCCACCAGATGACGATGGACCACTCAAATTGCGTCCCGATTCAATACATCGCCCTCCAGCAGACTTGTCTCCGTGGGTCTATTGCTGCCTCGGGCACCTTATGGTCGTTCTCCCGTGAGTCTAGATTATCGAATGGGACGAAAGACTGATAGTTAATTGTAACATTCAGGGCTTCCTAATGACGATGGAACACTCAAATTGCGTCCCGATTCAATACATCGTCCTCCAGCGGACTCGTCTCCATGGGTCAATTGCTGCCTCGGGCACCTTATGGCCGTTCTGTTGTGTGTCAAAGATTTTCGAATCGGACGAAAAACTGATAGTGAATTGTAACATTCAGGGCCACCTAATGACGATGGACCACACAAATTGCGTCCCGATTCAATACATCGTCCTCCAGCAGACTTGTCTCCATGGGTCTATTACTGCCTCGGGCATCTTATGGCCGTTCTGCTGTGAGTCAAAGATTTTCGAATCGGACGAAAACCTGATAGTGAATTGTAACGTACAGGGCCACCTAATGACGATGGACCACTCAAATTGCGTCCCGATTCAATACATCGCCCTCCAGCAGACTTGTCTCCATGGGTCTATTGCTGCCTCGGGCACCTTATGGTCGTCTCCCGTGAGTCTAGATTATCGAATGGGACGAAAGACTGATAGTTAATTGTAACATTCAGGGCTTCCTAATGCCGATGAAACACTCAAATTGCGTCCCGATTCAATACATCGTCCTCCAGCAGACTCGTCTCCATGGGTCAATTGCTGCCTCGGGCACCTTATGTCCGTTCTGTTGTGTGTCAAAGATTTTCGAATCGGACGAAAAACTGATAGTGAATTGTAACATTCAGGGCCACCTAATGACGATGGACCACACAAATTGCGTCCCGATTCAATACATCGTCCTCCAGCAGACTTGTCTCCATGGGTCTATTGCTGCCTCGGGCACCTTATGGCCGTTCTGCTGTGAGTCAAAGATTTTCGAATCGGACGAAAAACTGATAGTGAATTGTAACATTCAGGGCTACCTAATGACGATGGACCACTCAAATTGCGTCCCGATTCAATACATCGTCCTCCAGCCGACTTGACTCCATGGGTCTATTTCTTCCTCGGGCACCTTATGGCCGTTCTGCTGTGAGTCAAAGATTTTCGAATCGGACGAAAAACTGATAATGAACTGTAACGTTCAGGGCCTCCTAATGACGATGGAAAACTCAAACTGCGTCCCGATTCAATACATCGTCCTCCAGCAGACTTGTCTCCATGGGTCTATTGCTGCCTCGGGCACCTTATGGCCGTTCTGCTGTGAGTCAAAGATTTTCGAATCGGACGAAAAACTGATAGTAGATTGTAACGTTCAGGGCCACCTAATGACGATGGATCACTCAAATTGCGTCCCGATTCAATACATCGTCCTCCAGCAGACTTGTCTCCATGGGTCTATTACTGCCTCGGGCACGTTATGGCCGTTCTGCTGTAACTCAAAGATTTTCGAATCAGACGAAAAACTGATAGTGAATTTTAACGTTCAGGGGCTCCTAATGACGATGGAACACTCAAATTGCCTCCCGATTCAATACATCGTCCTCCAGCAGACTTGTCTCCATGGGGCTATTGCTGCCTCGGGCACCTTATGGCCGTTCTGCTGTGAGTCAAAATTTTCGAATCGGACGAAAAACTGATAGTGAATTGTAACATTCGCGGCTACCTAATGACGATGGACCACACAAATTGCGTCCCAATTCAATACATCGTCCTCCAGCCGACCTGACTCCATGGGTCTATTGCTGCCTCGGGCACCTGATGGCCGTTCTGCTGTGAGTCTAGATTATCGAATGGGACGAAAAACTGATGGTGAATTGTAACGTTCAGGGCCACCTAATGACGATGGATCACTCAAATTGCGTCCCGATGCAATACATCGTCCTCCAGCATATTTGTCTCCATGGGTCTATTGCTGCCTCGGGCACCTTATGGCTGTTCTGCTGTGAGTCAAAATCTTCGAATCGGACGAAAAACTGATAGTGAATTGTAACGTTCAGGGCCACCTAATGACGATGGATCACTCAAATTGCGTCCCGATTCAATACATCGTCCTCCAGCAGGCTTGTCTCTATGGGTCTATTGCTGCCTCGGGCACCTTATGGCCGTTCTGCAGTGAGTCAAAGATTTTCGAATCGGACGAAAAACTGATGGTGAATTGTAACGTTCAGGACCTCCTAATGACGATGGAACACTCAAATTGCGTTCCGATTCAATACCTCGTCCTCCAGCAGACTTGTCTCCATGGGTCTATTGCTGCCTCGGGCAGCTTATGGCCGTTCTGCTGTGAGTCAAAGATTTTCGAATCGGACGAAAAGCTGATAGTAAATTGTAACGTTCAGGGCCACCTAATGACGATGGATCACTCAAATTGCGTCCCGATTCAATACATCGCCCTCCAGCAGACTTGTCTCCAAGGGTCTATTGCTGCTTCGGGCACCTTATGGTCGTTCTCCCGTGAGTCTAGATTATCGAATGGGACGAAAAACTGATAGTTAATTGTAACATTCAGGGCTTCCTAATGACGATGGAACACTCAAATTGCGTCCCGATACAATACATCGTCCTCCAGCAGACTCGTCTCCATGGGTCAATTGCTGCCTCGGGCACCTAATGGCCGTTCTGCTGTGTGTCAAAGATTTTCGAATCGGACGACAAACTGATAGTGAATTGTAACATTCAGGGCCACCTAATGACGATGGAACACACAAATTGCTTCCCGATTCAATACATCGTCCTCCAGCAGACTTGTCTCCATGGGTCTATTACTGCCTCGGGCATCTTATGGCCGTTCTGCTGTGAGTCAAAGATTTTCGAATCGGACGAAAAACTGATAGTGAATTGTAACGTACAGGGCCACCTAATGACGATGGACCACTCAAATTGCGTCCCGATTCAATACATCGCCCACCAGCAGACTTGTCTCCATGGGTCTATTGCTGCCTCGGGCACCTTATGGCCGTTCTGCTGTGAGTCAAAGATTTTCGAATCGGACGAAGAACTGATAGTGAATTGTAACATTCAGGGCAACCTAATGACGATGGACCACACAAATTGCGTCCCGATTCAATACATCGTCCTCCAGCCGACTTGACTCCATGGGTCTATTGCTGCCTCGGGCACCTTATGGCCGTTCTGCTGTGAGTCAATGATTTTCGATTCGGACGAAAAACTGATAATGAACTGTAACGTTCAGGGCCTCCTAATGACGATGGAACACTCAAACTGCGTCCCGATTCAATACATCGTCCTCCAGCAGACTTGTCTCCATGGGTCTATTGCTGCCTCGGGCACCTTATGGCCGTTCTGCTGTGAGTCAAAGATTTTCGAATCGGACGAAAAACTGATAGTAGATTGTAACGTTCAGGGCCACCTAATGACGATGGATCACTCAAATTGCGTCCCGATTCAATACATCGTCCTCCAGCAGACTTGTCTCCATGGGTCTATTACTGCCTCGGGCACGTTATGGCCGTTCTGCTGTAACTCAAAGATTTTGGAATCGGACGAAAAACTGATAGTGAATTGTAACGTTCAGGGGCTCCTAATGACGATGGAACACTCAAATTGCCTCCCGATTCAATACATCGTCCTCCAGCAGACTTGTCTCCATGGGTCTATTGCAGCCTCGGGCACCTTATGGCCGTTCTACTGTGAGTCAAAATTTTCGAATCGGACGAAAAACTGATAGTGAATTGTAACATTCACGGCTACCTAATGACGATGGACCAAACAAATTGCGTCCCGATTCAATACATCGTCCTCCAGCCGACTTGACTCCATGGGTCTATTGCTGCCTCGGGCACCTGATGGCCGTTCTGCTGTGAGTCTAGATTATCGAATGGGACGAAAAACTGATAGTGAATTGTAACGTTCAGGGCCACCTAATGACGATGGATCACTCAAATTGCGTCCCGATGCAATACATCGTCCTCCAGCAGACTTGTCTCCATGGGTCTATTGCTGCCTCGGGCACCTTATGGCCGTTCTGCTGTGAGTCAAAATTTTCGAATCGGATGAAGAACTGATAGTGAATTGTAACGTTCAGGGCCACCTAATGACGATGGATCACTCAAATTGCGTCCCGATTCAATACATCGTCCTCCAGCAGACTTGTCTCCAAGGGTCTATTGCTGCCTCGGGCACCTTATGGTCGTTCTCCCGTGAGTCTAGATTATCGAATGGGACGAAAAACTGATAGTTAATTGTAACATTCAGGGCTTCCTAATGACGATGGAACAATCAAATTGCGTCCCGATTCAATACATCGTCCTCCAGCAGACTCGTCTCCATGGGTCAATTGCTGCCTCGGGCACCTTATGGCCGTTCTGCTGTGTGTCAAAGATTTTCGAATCGGACGAAAAACTGATAGTGAATTGTAACATTCATGGCCACCTAATGACGATGGACCACACAAATTGCTTCCCGATTCAATACATCGTCCTCCAGCAGACTTGTCTCCATGGGTCTATTGCTGTCTCGGGCACCTTATGGCCGTTCTTCTGTGAGTCAAAGATTTTCGAATCGGACGAAAAACTGATAGTGAATTGTAACATTCAGGGCCACCTAATGAAGATGGATCATTCAAATTGTGTCCCGATTCAATACATCGTCCTCCAGCCGACTTGTCTCCATGGGGCTATTGCTGCCTCGGGCACCTTATGGCCGTTCTGCTGTGAGTCAAAGATTTTCGAATCGGACGAAAAAATGATAGTGAATTGCAACGTTCAGGGCCACCTAATGACGATGGATCACTCAAATTGCGTCCCGATTCAATACATCGTCCTCCAGCAGACTTGTCTCCATGGGTCTATTGCTGCCTCGGGCACCTTATGGTCGTTCTCCCGTGAGTCTAGATTATCGAATGGGACGAAAAACTGATAGTTAATTGTAACATTCAGGGCTTCCTAATGACGACGGAACACTCAAATTGCGTCCCGTTTCAATACATCGTCCTCCAGCAGACTCGTCTCCATGGGTCAATTGCTGCCTCGGGCACCTTATGGCCGTTCTATTGTGTGTCAAAGATTTTCGAATCGGACGAAAAACTGATAGTGAATTGTAACATTCAGGGCCACCTAATGACGATGGACCACACAAATTGCGTCCCGATTCAATACATCGTCCTCCAGCAGACTTGTCTCCATGGGTCTATTGCTGCCTCGGGCACCTTATGGCCGTTCTTCTGTGAGTCAAAGATTTTCGAATCGGACGAACAACTGATAGTGAATTGTAACATTCAGGGCCACCTAATGACGATGGATCACTCAAATTGTGTCCCGATTCAATACATCGTCCTCCAGCCGACTTGTCTCCATGGGGCTATTGCTGCCTCGGGCACCTTATGGCCGTTCTGCTGTGAGTCAAAGATTTTCGAATCGGACGAAAAACTGATAGTGAATTGTAACGTTCAGGGCCACCTAATGACGATGGACCACTCAAATTGCGTCCCGATTCAATACATCGTCCTCCAGCAGACTTGTCTCCATTGGTCTATTGCTGCCTCGGGCATCTTATGGCCGTTCTGCTGTGAGTCTATTTTATCGAATGGGACGAAAAACAGATAGTGAATTGTAACGTTCAGGGCTTCGTGATGACAATGGAACACTCAAATTGCGTCCCGATTCATAACATCGTCCTCCAGCAGACTTGTCTCCATGGGTCTATTGCTACCTCGGGCATCTTATGGCCGTTCGGCTGTGAGTCAAAGATTTTCGAATCGGACGAAAAACTGATAGTAAACTGTAACGTTCAGGGCCTCCTAATGACGATGGAACACTCAAATTGCGTCCCGATTCAATACCTCGTCCTCCAGCAGACTTATCTCCATGTATCTATTACTGCTTCGGGCAGCTTATGGCCGTTCTGCTGTGAGTCAAAGATTTTCGAATCGGACGAAAAACTGATAGTGAATTGTAATGTTCAGGGCCACCTAATGACGATGGATCACTCAAATTGCGTCCCGATTCAATACATCGTCCTCCAGCAGACTTGTCTCCATGGGTCTATTGCTGCCTCGGGCACCTTATGTTCGTTCTCCCGTGAGTCTAGATTATCGAATGGGACGAAAAACTGATAGTTAATTGTACTATTCAGGGCTTCCTAATGACGATGGAACACTCAAATTGCGTCCCGATTCAATACATCGTCCTCGACCAGACTTGTCTCCAAGGGTCCATTGTTGCCTCGGGCACCTTATGGCAGTTCTGCTGTGAGTCAAAGATTTTCGAATCGGACGAAAAACTGATAGTGAATAGTAACATTCAGGGCCACCTAATGACAATGGATCACTCAAATTGCGTCCCGATTCAATACATCGTCCTCCAGCCGACTTGTCTCCATGGGTCTATTGCTGCCTTGGGCAATTATGGCCGATGTGCTGTGAGACAAAGATTTTCGAATCTGACGAAAAACTGATAGTGAATTGTAACATTCAGGGCCACCTAATGACGATGGATCACTCAAATTGCGTCCCGATTCAATACATCGTCCTCCAGCCGACTTGTCTCCATAGGGCTATTGCTGCCTCGGGCATCTTATGGCCGTTGTGCTGTGAGTCAAAGATTTTCGAATCGGACGAAAAACTGATAGTGAATTGTAACGTTCAGGGCCACCTAATGCCGATGGATCACTCAAATTGCGTCCCGATTCAATACATCGTCCTCCAGCAGACTTGTCTCCATGGGTCTATTGCTGCCTCGGGCACCTTATGGTCGTTCTCCCGTGAGTCTACATTATCGAAAGGACGAAGAACTGATAGTGAATTGTAAAATTCAGGGCCACCTAATGACGATGGATCACTCAAATTGCGTCCCGATTCAATACATCGTCCTCCAGCCGACTTGTCTCCATGGGTCTATTGCTGCCTCGGGCACCTTATGGGCGTTCTCCCGTGAGTCTAGATTATCGAATGGCACGAAAAACTGATAGTTAATTGTAACATTCTGGGCTTCATAATGACGATGGAACACTCAAATTGCGTCCCGATTCAATACATCGTCCTCCAGCAGACTTGTCTCCATGGGTCAATTGCTGCCTCGGGCACATTATGGCCGTTCTGCTGTGAGTCAAAGATTTTCGAATCAGACGAAAAACTGATAGTGAATTGTAATATTCAGGGCCACCTAATGACGATGGACCACACAAATTGCGTCCCAATTCAATACATCTTCCTCCAGCCGACTTGACTCCATGGGTCTATTGCTGCCTCGGAATCTTATGGCCGTTCTGCTGTGAGTCTAGTTTATCGAATCGGACGAAAAACTGATAGTTAATTGTAACATTCAGGGCTCCCTAATGACGATGGATGACTCAAATTGCTTCCCGATTCAATACATCGTCCTCCAGCAGACTTGTCTGCATGGCTCTATTGCTGCCTCGGGCACCTTATGGTCGTTCTCCCGTGAGTCTACATTATCGAAAGGACGAAGAACTGATAGTGAATTGTAAAATTCAGGGCCACCTAATGACGATGGATCACTCAAATTGCGTCCCGATTCAATACATCGTCCTGCAGCAGACTTGTCTTCATGGGTCTATTGCTGCCTCGGGCAACTTATGGCCGTTGTGCTGTGAGACAAAGATTTTCGAATCTGAAGAAAAACTGATAGTGAATTGTAACATTCAGGGCCACCTAATGACGATGGATCATTCAAATTGCGTCCCGATTCAATACATCGTCCTCCAGCCGAATTGTCTCCATGGGTCTATTGCTGCCTCGGGCACCTTATGGCCGTTCTTCTGTGAGTCAAAGATTTTCGAATCGGACGAACAACTGATAGTGAATTGCAACATTCAGGGCCACCTAATGACGATGGATCACTCAAATTGTGTCCCGATTCAATACATCGTCCTCCAGCCGACTTGTCTCCATGGGGCTATTGCTGCCTCGGGCACCTTATGGCCGTTCTGCTGTGAGTCAAAGATTTTCGAATCGGACGAAAAACTGATAGTGAATTGTAACGTTCAGGGCCACCTAATGACGATGGATCACTCAAATTGCGTCCCGATTCAATACATCGTCCTCCAGCAGACTTGTCTCCATTGGTCTATTGCTGCCTCGGGCATCTTATGGCCGTTCTGCTGTGAGTCTATTTTATCGAATGGGACGAAAAACAGATAGTGAATTGTAACGTTCAGGGCTTCCTGATGACAATGGAACACTCAAATTGCGTCCCGATTCATAACATCGTCCTCCAGCAGACTTGTCTCCATGGGTCTATTGCTACCTCGGGCATCTTATGGCCGTTCGGCTGTGAGTCAAAGATTTTCGAATCGGACGAAAAACTGATAGTAAACTGTAACGTTCAGGGCCTCCTAATGACGATGGAACACTCAAATTGCGTCCCGATTCAATACCTCGTCCTCCAGCAGACTTGTCTCCATGTTTCTATTACTGCCTCGGGCAGCTTATGGCCGTTCTGCTGTGAGTCAAAGATTTTCGAATCGGACGAAAAACTGATAGTGAATTGTAATGTTCAGGGCCACCTAATGACGATGGATCACTCAAATTACGTCCCGATTCATTACATCGTCCTCCAGCAGACTTGTCTCCATGGGTCTATTGCTGCCTCGGGCACCTTATGGTCGTTCTCCCGTGAGTCTAGATTATCGAATGGGACGAAAAACTGATAGTTAATTGTAACATTTAGAGCTTCCTAATGACGATGGAACACTCAAATTGCGTCCCGATTCAATACATCGTCTTCCAGCAGACTTGTCTCCATGGGTCAATTGCTGCCTCGGGGACCTTATGGCCATTCTGCTGTGAGTCAAAGATTTTCGAATCGGACGAAAAACTGATAGTGAATTGTAATATTCAGGGCCACCTAATGACGATGGACCACACAAATTGCGTCCCAATTCAATACATCTTCCTCCAGCCGACTTGACTCCATGGGTCTATTGCTACCTCGGAATCTTATGGCCGTTCTGCTGTGAGTCTAGTTTATCGAATGGGACGAAAAACTGATAGTGAATAGTAACGTTCAGGGCCACCTAATAACGATGGATGACTCAAATTGCTTCCCGATTCAATACATCGTCCTCCAGCAGACTTGTCTGCATGGGTCTATTGCTGCCTCGGGCACCTTATGGTCGTTCTCCCGTGAGTCTAGAATATCGAATGGGACGAAAAACTGATAGTTAATTGTACTATTCAGGGCTTCCTAATGACGATGGAACACTCAAATTGCGTCCCGATTCAATACATCGTCCTCGAACAGACTTGTCTCCAAGGGTCCATTGTTGCCTCGGGCACCTTATGGCCGTTCTGCTGTGAGTCAAAGATTTTCGAATCGGACGAAAAACTGATAGTGAATTGTAACATTCAGGGCCACCTAATGACAATGGATCACTCAAATTGCGTCCCGATTCAATACATCGTCCTCCAGCCGACTTGTCTCCATGGGTCTATTGCTGCCTCGGGCAATTATGGCCGATGTGCTGTGAGACAAAGATTTTCGAATCTGACGAAAAACTGATAGTGAATTGTAACATTCAGGGCCACCTAATGACGATGGATCACTCAAATTGCGTCCCGATTCAATACATCGTCCTCCAGCCGAATGTCTCCATAGGGCTATTGCTGCCTCGGGCACCTTATGGCCGTTCTGCTGTGAGTCAAAGATTTTCGAATCAGACGAAAAACTGATAGTGAATTGTAATATTCAGGGCCACCTAATGACGATGGACCACACAAATTGCGTCCCAATTCAATACATCTTCCTCCAGCCGACTTGACCCCATGGGTCTATTGCTGCCTCGGGCACCTCATGGTCGTTCTCCCGTGAGTCTAGATTATCGAATGGGACGAAAAACTGATAGTGAATTGTAACGTTCAGGCCCTCCTAATGACGATGGAACACTCAAATTGCGTCTCGATTCAATACATCGTCCTGCAGCAGACTTGTCTTCATGGGTCTATTGCTGCCTCGGGCAACTTATGGCCGTTGTGCTGTGAGACAAAGATTTTCGAATCTGACGAAAAACTGATAGCGAATTGTAACATTCAGGGCCACCTAATGACGATGGATCACTCAAATTGCGTCCCCATTCAATACATCGTCCTCCAGCCGACTTGTCTCCATAGGTCTATTGCTGCCTCGGGCACCTTATGGCCGTTCTGCTGTGAGTCAAAGATTTTCGAATCGCACGAAAAACTGATAGTGAATTGTAACGTTCAGGACCTCCTAATGACGATGGAACACTCAAATTGCATCCCGATTCAATACCTCGTCCTCCAGCAGACTTGTCTCCATGGGTCTATTATAGCCTCGGGCATCTTATGGCCGTTCTGCTGTGACTCAAAGATTTTCGAATCGGACGAAAAACTGATAGTGAATTGTAACGTTCAGGGCCACTTAATGACGATGGATCACTCAAATTGCGTCCCGATTCAATACATCGTCCTCCAACAGACTTGTCTCCATGGGTCTATTGCTGCCTCGGGCACCTTATGGTCGTTCTCCCGTGAGTCTACATTATCGAATGGGACGATAAACTGATAGTTAATTGTAACATTCAGGGCTTCCTAATGACGATGGAACACTCAAATTGCATCCCGATTCAATACATCGTCCTCCAGCAGACTTGTCTCCATGGGTCAATTGCTGCCTCGGGCACCTTATGGCCGTTCTGCTGTGAGTCAAAGATTTTCGAATCGGACGAAAAACTGATAGTGAATCGTAACATTCAGGGCCACCTAATGACGATGGATCCTACAAATTGCGTCCCGATTCAATACATCGTCCACCAGCCGACTTGACTCCATGGGTCTATTGCTGCCTCGGAATCTTATGGCCGTTCTGCTTTGAGTCTAGTTTATCGAATCGGACGAAAAACTGATAGTTAATTGTAACATTCAGGGCTTCCTAATGACGATGGATGACTCAAATTGCTTCCCGATTCAATACATCGTCCTCCAGCAGACTTGTCTGCATGGGTCTATTGCTGCCTCGGGCACCTCATGGTCGTTCTCCCGTGAGTCTAGATTATCGAATGGGACGAAAAACTGATAGTTAATTGTACTATTCAGGGCTTCCTAATGACGATGGAACACTCAAATTGCGTCCCGATTCAATACATCGTCCTCCAGCAGACTTGTCTCCATGGGTCCATTGTTGCCTCCGGGACCTTATGGGCGTTCTGCTGTGAGTCAAAGATTTTCGAATCGGACGAAAAACTGATAGTGAATTGTAACATTCAGGGCCACCTAATGACGATGGATCACTCAAATTGCGTCCCGATTCAATACATCGTCCTCCAGCAGACTTGTCTCCATGGGTCTATTGCTGCCTCGGGCACCTTATGGCCGTTCTGCTGTGAGTCAAAGATTTTCGAATCGGACGAAAAACTGATAGTGAATTGTAACGTTCAGGGCCACCTAATGACGATGGATCACTAAATTGCGTCCCGATTCAATACATCGTCCTCCAGCAGACTTGTCTCCATGGGTCTATTGCTGCCTCGGGCACCTTATGGCCGTTCTGCTGTGAGTCAAAGATTTTCGAATCGGACGAAAAACTGATAGTGAATTGTAACGTTCAGGGCCACCTAATGACGATGGATCACTCAAATTGCGTCCCGATTCAATACATCGTCCTCCAGCAGACTTGTCTCCATGGGTCTATTGCTGCCTCGGGCACCTTATGGCCGTTCTGCTGTGAGTCAAAGAATTTCGAATCGGACGAAAAACTGATAGTGAATTGTAACGTTCAGGGCCACGTAATGACGATGGAACACTCAAATTGCGTCCTGATTCAATACATCGTCATCCAGCAGACTTGTCTCCATGGTTCTAATGCAGCCTCGGGCACCTTATGGCCGTTCTGCTGCGAGTCAAAGATTTTCGAATCGGACGAAAAACTGATAGTGAATTGTAACGTTCAGGACCTCCTAATGACGATGGAACACTCAAATTGCGTCCCGATTCAATACCTCGTCCTCCAGCAGACTTGTCTCCATGTGTCTATTACTGCCTCGGGCAGCTTATGGCCGTTCTGCTGTGAGTCAAAGATTTAATCGGACGAAAAACTGATAGTGACTTGTAACGTTCAGGGCCACCTAATGACGATGGAACACTCATATTGCGTCCCGATTAAATACATCGTCGTCCAGCAGACTTGTCTCCATGGGTCTATTGCTGCCTCGGGCACCTTATGGCCTCTCTGCTGTGACTAAAAGATTTTCGAATCGGACGAAAAACTGATAGTGAATTGTAACGTTCAGGGCCACCTAATGACGATGGATTACTCAAATTGCGTCCTGATTCAATACATCGTCCTCCAGCCGACGTGACTCCATGGGTCTATTGCTGCCTCGGGCATCTTATGGCCGTTCTGCTGTGAGTCTAGTTTATCGAATGGGACGAAAAACTGATAGTGAAATGTAACGTTCAGGGCTTCCTGATGACGATGGAACACTCAAATTGCGTCCCGATTCAATACATCGTCCTCCAGCAGACTTGTCTCCATGGGTCAATTGCTGCCTCGGGCACCTTATTGCCGTTCTGCTGTGAGTCAAAGATTTTCGAATCGGACGAAAAACTGATAGTGAATTGTAACATTCAGGGCCACCTAATGACGATGGATCACTCAAATTGCGTCCCGATTCAATACATCGTCCTGCAGCCGACTTGTCTCCATGGGTTTATTGCTGCCTCGGGCACCTTATGGCCGTTCTGCTGTGAGTCAAAGATTTTCGAATCGGACGAAAAACTGATAGTGAATTGTAACATTCAGGGCCACCTAATGACGATGGATCACTCAAATTGCGTCCCGATTCAATACATCGTCCTCCAGCAGACTTGTCTCCATGGGTCTATTGCTGCCTCGGGCACCTTATGGCCGTTCTGCTGTGAGTCAAAGATTTTCGAATCGGACGAAAAACTGATAGTGAATTGTAACTTTCAGGGCCACCTAATGACGATGGATCACTCAAATTGCGTCCCGATTCAATACATCGTCCTCCAGCCGACTTGTCTCCATGGGTCTATTGCTGCCTCGGGCACCTTATAGGCGATCTCCCGTGAGTCTAGATTATCGAATGGCACGAAAAACTGATAGTTAATTGTAACATTCTGGGCTTCCTAATGACGATGGAACACTCAAATTGCGTCCCGATTCAATACATCGTCCTCCAGCAGACTTGTCTCCATGGGTCAATTGCTGCCTCGGGCACATTATGGCCGTTCTGCTGTGAGTCAAAGATTTTCGAATCAGACGAAAAACTGATAGTGAATTGTAATATTCAGGGCCACCTAATGACGATGGACCACACAAATTGCGTCCCAATTCAATACATCTTCCTCCAGCCGACTTGACTCCATGGGTCTATTGCTGCCTCGGAATCTTATGGCCGTTCTGCTTTGAGTCTAGTTTATCGAATCGGACGAAAAACTGATAGTTAATTGTAACATTCAGGGCTTCCTAATGACGATGGATGACTCAAATTGCTTCCCGATTCAATACATCGTCCTCCAGCAGACTTGTCTGCATGGGTCTATTGCTGCCTCGGGCACCTCATGGTCGTTCTCCCGTGAGTCTAGATTATCGAATGGGACGAAAAACTGATAGTTAATTGTACTATTCAGGGCTTCCTAATGACGATGGAACACTCAAATTGCGTCCCGATTCAATACATCGTCCTCCAGCAGACTTGTCTCCATGGGTCCATTGTTGCCTCCGGGACCTTATGGGCGTTCTGCTGTGAGTCAAAGATTTTCGAATCGGACGAAAAACTGATGGTGAATTGTAACATTCAGGGCCACCTAATGACGATGGATCACTCAAATTGCGTCCCGATTCAATACATCGTCCTCCAGCCGACTTGTCTCCATGGGTGTATTGCTGCCTCGGGCACCTTATGGCCGTTCTGCTGTGAGTCAAAGATTTTCGAATCGGACGAAAAACTGATAGTGAATTGTAACATTCAGGGCCACCTAATGACGATGGATCACTCAAATTGTGTCCCGATTCAATACATCGTCCTCCAGGCGACTTGTCTCCATGGGGCTATTGCTGCCTCGGGCACCTTATGGCCATTCTGCTGTGAGTCAAAGATTTTCGAATCGGACGAAAAACTGATAGTGAATTGCAACTATCAGGGCCACCTAATGACGATGGATCACTCAAATTGCGTCCCGATTCAATACATCGTCCTCCAGCAGACTTGTCTCCATGGGTCTATTGCTGCCTTGGGCACCTTATGGCCGTTCGGCTGTGAGTCAAAGATTTTCGAATCGGACGAAAAACTGATAGTGAATTGTAACATTCTGGGCCACCTAATGACGATGGATCACTCAAATTGCGTCCCAATTCAATACATCGTCCTCCAGCCGACTTTCTCCATGGGTCTATTGCTGCCTCGGGCACCTTATGGCCGTTCTGCTGTGAGTCAAAGATTTTCGAATCGGACGAAAAACTGATAGTGAATTGTAACGTTCAGGCCCTCCTAATGACGATGGAACACTCAAATTGCGTCTCGATTCAATACATCGTCCTGCAGCAGACTTGTCTTCATGGGTCTATTGCTGCCTCGGGCAACTTATGGCCGTTGTGCTGTGAGACAAAGATTTTCGAATCTGACGAAAAACTGATAGTGAATTGTAACATTCAGGGCCACCTAATGACGATGGATCGCACAAATTGCGTCCCGATTCAATACATCGTCCTCCAGCCGACTTGTCTCCATAGGTCTCTTGCTGCCTCGGGCACCTTATGGCCGTTCTGCTGTGAGTCAAATATTTTCGAATCGCACGAAAAAATGATAGTGAATTGTAACGTTCAGGACCTCCTAATGACGATGGGACACTCAAATTGCATCCCGATTCAATACCTCGTCCTCCATTAGACTTGTCTCCATGGGTCAATTATAGCCTCGGGCATCTTATGGCCGTTCTGCTGTGACTCAAAGATTTTCGAATCGGACGAAAAACTGATAGTGAATTGTAACGTTCAGGGCCACTTAATGACGATGGATCACTCAAATTGCGTCAAGATTCAATACATCGTCCTCCAACAGACTTGTCTCCATGGGTCTATTGCTGCCTCGGGCACCTTATGGTCGTTCTCCCGTGAGTCTACATTATCGAATGGGACGATAAACTGATAGTTAATTGTAACATTCAGGGCTTCCTAATGACGATGGAACACTCAAATTGCGTCCCGATTCAATACATCGTCCTCCAGCAGACTTGTCTCCATGGGTCAATTGCTGCCTCGGGCACCTTATGGCCGTTCTGCTGTGAGTCAAAGATTTTCGAATCGGACGAAAAACTGATAGTGAATCGTAACATTCAGGGCCACCTAATGACGATGGATCCTACAAATTGCGTCCCGATTCAATACATCGTCCACCAGCCGACTTGACTCCATGGGTCTATTGCTGCCTCGGGCATCTTATGGCCGTTCTGCTGTGAGTCTAGTTTATCGAATGGGACGAAAAACTGATAGTGAATTGTAACGTCCAGGGCCACCTACTGACGATGGATTACTCAAATTGCTTCCCGATTCAATACATCGTCCTCCAGCAGACTTGTCTCCATGGGTCTATTGCTGCCTCGGGCACCTTATGGTCGTTCTCCCGTGAGTCTACATTATCGAATGGGACGAAAAACTGATAGTGAATTGTAACGTTCAGGCCCTCCTAATGACGATGGAACACTCAAATTGCGTCTCGATTCAATACATCGTCCTCCAGCAGACTTGTCTTCATGGGTCTATTGCTGCCTCGGGCACCTTATGGCCGTTCTGCTGTGAGACAAAGATTTTCGAATCTGACGAAAAACTGATAGTGAATTGTAACATTCAGGGCCACCTAATGACGATGGATCACTCAAATTGCGTCCCGATTCAATACATCGTCCTCCAGCCGACTTGTCTCCATAGGTCTATTGCTGCCTCGGGCACCTTATGGCCGTTCTGCTGTGAGTCAAAGATTTTCGAATCGGACGAAAAACTGATAGTGAATTGTAACGTGCAGGGCCACCTAATGACGATGGATCACTCAAATTGCGTCCCGATTCAATACATCGTCCTCCAGCAGACATGTCTCCATGGGTCTATTGCTGCCTCGGGCACCTTATGGTCGTTCTCCCGTGAGTCTAGATTATCGAATGGGACGAAAAACTGATAGTTAATTGTACCATTCAGGGCTTCCTAATGACGATGGAACACTCAAATTGCATCGCGATTCAATACATCGTCCTCCAGCAGACTTGTCTCCATGTGTCAATTGCTGCCTCGGGCACCTTATGGCCGTTCTGCTGTGAGTCAAAGATTTTCGAATCGGACGAAAAACTGATAGTGAATTGTAACATTCAGGGCCACCTAATGACGATGGACCACACAAATTGCGTCCCGATTCAATACATCGTCCTCCAGCCGACTTGTCTCCATGGGTCTATTGCTGCCTCGGGCATCATATGGCCGTTCTGCTGTGGGTCTAGTTTATCGAATGGGACTAAAAACTGATAGTGAATTGTAACGTTCAGGGCCACCTAATGACGATGGAACACTCAAATTGCGTCCCGATTCAATACCTCGTCCTCCAGCAGATTTCTCTCCATGGGTCTATTGCTGCCTCGGGCACCTTATGGCCGTTCTGCTGTGACTAAATGATTTTCGAATCGGACGAAAAACTGATAGTGAATTGTAACGTTCAGGGCCACCTAATGACGATGGATCACTCAAATTGCGTCCCGATTCAATACATCGTCCTCCAGCAGACTTGTCTCCATGGGTCTATTGCTGCCACGGGCACCTTAAGGCCGTTCTGCTGTGAGTCAAAGATTTTCGAATCGGACGAAAAACTGATAGTGAATTGTAACGTTCAGGGCCACCTAATGACGATGGAGCACTCAAATTGCGTCCCGATTCAATACATCGTCCTCCAGCAGACTTGTCTCCATGGGTCTATTGCTGCCTCGGGCACCTTATGGCCGTTCTGCTGTGAGTCAAAGATTTGCGAATCGGACGAAAAACTGATAGTGAATTGTAACGTTCAGGGCCACGTAATGACGATGGAACACTCAAATTGCGTCCTGATTCAATACATCGTCATCCAGCAGACTTGTCTCCATGGGTCTAATGCAGTCCCGGGCACCTTATGGCCGTTCTGCTGCGAGTCAAAGATTTTCGAATCGGACGAAAAACTGATAGTGAATTGTAACGTTCAGGACCTCCTAATGACGATGGAACACTCAAATTGCGTCCCGATTCAATACCTCGTCCTCCAGCAGACTTGTCTCCATGGGTCTATTACTGCCGCGGGCAGCTTATGGCCGTTCTGCTGTGAGTCAAAGATTTAATCGGACGAAAAACTGATAGTGACTTGTAACGTTCAGGGCCACCTAATGACGATGGAACACTCATATTGCGTCCCGATTAAATACATCGTCCTCCAGCAGACTTGTCTCCATGGGACTATTGCTGCCTCGGGCACCTTATGGCCGGTCTGCTGTGACTAAAACATTTTCGAATCGGACGAAAAACTGATAGTGAATTGTAACGTTCAGGGCCACCTAATGACGATGGATCGCTCAAATTGCGTCCTGATTCAATACATCGTCCGCCAGCAGACTTGTCTCCATGGGTCTATTGCTGCCTAGGACACCTTATGGTCGTTCTCCCGTGAGTCTAGATTATCGAATGGGACGAAAAACTGAAAGTAAATTGTAACATTCAGGGCTTCCTAATGACGATGGAACACTCAAATTGCGTCGCGATTCAATACATCGTCCTCCAGCAGACTTGTCTCCATGGGTCAATTGCTGCCTCGGGCACCTTATGGCCGTTCTGCTGTAAGTCAAAGATTTTCGAATCGGACGAAATACTGATAGTGAATTGTAACGTTCAGGGCCACCTAATGACGATCGATCACTCAAATTGCTTCCCGATTCAATACATCGTCCTCCAGCCGACTTGTCTCCAGAGGTCTATTGCTGCCTCGGGCACCTTATGGCCGTTCTGCTGTGAGTCAAAGATTTTCGAATCGGACGAAATACTGATAGTGAATTGTAACGTTCAGGGCCACCTAATGACGATCGATCACTCAAATTGCTTCCCGATTCAATACATCGTCCTCCAGCAGACTTGTCTCCATGGGTCTATTGCTGCCTCGGGCACCTTATGGCCGTTCTGCTGTGACTAAAAGATCTTCGAATCGGACGAAAAACTGATAGTGAATTGTAACGATCAGGGCCTCCTAATGACGATGGATCACTCAAATTGCGTCCCGATTAAATACATCGTCCTCCGGCAGACTTGTCTCCATGGGTCTGTTGCTGCCTCGCGCACCTTATGGCCGTTCTGCTGTGAGTCAAAGATTTTCGAATCGGACGAAAAACTGATAGTGAATTGTAACGTTCAGGGCCACCTAATGACGATGGATCACTCAAATTGCGTCCCGATTCAATACATCGTCCTCCAGCAGACTTGTCTCCATGGGTCTATTGCTGCCACGGGCACCTTATGGCCGTTCTGCTGTGAGTCAAAGATTTTCGAATCGGACGAAAAACTGATAGTGAATTGTAACGTTCAGGGCCACCTAATGACGATGGATCACTCAAATTGCGTCCCGATTCAATACATCGTCCTCCAGCAGACTTGTCTCCATGGGTCTATTGCTGCCTCGGGCACCTAATGGCCGTTCTGCTGTGAGTCAAAGATTTTCGAATCGGACGAAAAACTGATAGTGAATTGTAACGTTCAGGGCCACGTAATGACGATGGAACACTCAAATTGCGTCCTGATTCAATACATCGTCTTCCAGCAGACTTGTCTCCATGGGTCTAATGCACCCTCGAGCACCTTATGGCCGTTCTGCTGCGAGTCAAAGATTTTCGAATCGGACGAAAAACGTTCAGGACCTCCTAATGACGATGGATCACTCAAATTGCGTCCCAATTCAATACCTCGTCCTCCAGCAGACTTGTCTCCATGGGTCTATTACTGCCTCGGGCAGCTTATGGCCGTTCTGCTGTGAGTCAAAGATTTAATCGGACGAAAAACTGATAGTGACTTGTAACGTTCAGGGCCACCTAATGACGATGGAACACTCATATTGCGTCCCGATTCAATACATCGTCCTCCAACAGACTTGTCTCCATGGGTCTATTGCTGCCTCGGGCACCTTATGGCCGCTCTGCTGTGACTAAAAGATTTTCGAATCGGACGAAAAACTGATAGTGAATTGTAACGTTCAGGGCCCCCTAATGACGATGGATCACTCAAATTGCGTCCCGATTCAATACATCGTCTGCCAGCAGACTTGTCCCCATGGGTCTATTGCTGCCTCGGGCACCTTATAGTCGTTCTCCCGTGAGTCTAGATTATCGAATGGGACGAAAAACTGATAGTTAATTGTAACATTCAGGGCTTCCTAATGACGATGGAACACTCAAATTGCGTCGCGATTCAATACACCGTCCTCCAGCAGACTTGTCTCCATGGGTCTATTGCTGCCTCGGGCACCTTATGGCTGCTCTGCTGTGACTAAAAGATTTTCGAATCGGACGAAAAACTGATAGTGAATTGTAACGTTCAGGGCCACCTAATGACGATGGACCACACAAATTGCGTCCCGATTCAATACATCGTCCTCCAGCAGACTTGACTCCATGGGTCTATTGCTGCCTCGGGCATCTTATGGCCGTTCTGCTGTGAGTCTAGTTTATCGAATGGGACGAAAAACTGATAGTGAATTGTAACGTTCAGGGCCACCTAATGACGATGGAACACTCAAATTGCGTCCCGATTCAATACATCGTCCTCCAGCAGACTTGTCTCCATGGGTCAATTGCTTCCTCGGGCACCTTATGGCCGTTCTGCTGTGAGTCAAAGATTTTCGAATCGGACGAAAAACTGATAGTGAATTGTAACATTCTGGGCCACCTAATGACGATGGACCAGACAAATTGCGTTCCGATTCAATACATCGTCCTCCAGCCGACTTGTCTTCATGGGTCTATTGCTGCCTCGGGCACCTTATGGCCGTTCTGCTATGAGACACAGATTTTCGAATCTGACGAAAAACTGATAGTGAATTGTAACATTCAGGGCACCCTAATGACGATGGATCACTCAAATTGCGTCCCGATTCAATACATCGTCCTCCAGCCGACTTGTCTCCATAGGTCTATTGCTGCCTCGGGCACCTTATGGCCGTTCTGCTGTGAGTCAAAGATTTTCGAATCGGACGAAATACTGATAGTGAATAGTAACGTTCAGGGCCACCTAATGACGATCGATCACTCAAATTGCTTCCCGATTCAATACACCGTCCTCCACCAGACTTGTCTCCATGGGTCTATTGCTGCCTCGGGCACCTTATGGCCGTTCTGCTGTGACTAAAAGATCTTCGAATCGGACGAAAAACTGATAGTGAATTGTAACGTTCAGGGCCACCTAATGACGATGGATCACTAAATTGCGTCCCGATTCAATACATCGTCCTCCAGCAGACTTGTCTCCATGGGTCTATTGCTGCCTCGGGCACCTTATGGCCGTTCTGCTGTGAGTCAAAGATTTTCGAATCGGACGAAAAACTGATAGTGAATTGTAACGTTCAGGGCCACCTAAAGACGATGGATCACTCAAATTGCGTCCCGATTCAATACATCGTCCTCCAGCAGACTTGACTCCATGGGTCTATTGCTGCCTCGGGCACCTTATGGCCGTTCTGCTGTGAGTCAAAGATTTTCGAATCGGACGAAAAACTGATAGTGAATTGTAACGTTCAGGGCCACGTAATGACGATGGAACACTCAAATTGCGTCCTGATTCAATACATCGTCATCCAGCAGACTTGTCTCCATGGTTCTAATGCAGCCTCGGGCACCTTATGGCCGTTCTGCTGCGAGTCAAAGATTTTCGAATCGGACGAAAAACTGATAGTGAATTGTAACGTTCAGGACCTCCTAATGACGATGGAACACTCAAATTGCGTCCCGATTCAATACCTCGTCCTCCAGCAGACTTGTCTCCATGGGTCTATTACTGCCTCGGGCAGCTTATGGCCGTTCTGCTGTGAGTCAAAGATTTAATCGGACGAAAAACTGATAGTGACTTGTAACGTTCAGGGCCACCTAATGACGATGGAACACTCATATTGCGTCCCGATTAAATACATCGTCCTCCAGCAGACTTGTCTCCATGGGTCTATTGCTGCCTCGGGCACCTTATGGGCGCTCTGCTGTGACTAAAAGATTTTCGAATCGGACGAAAAACTGATAGTGAATTGTAACGTTCAGGGCCACCTAATGACGATGGATTACTCAAATTGCGTCCCGATTCAATACATCGTCCGCCAGCAGACTTGTCTCCATGGGTCTATTGCTGCCTCGGGCACCTTATGGTCGTTCTCCCGTGAGTCTAGATTATCGAATGGGACGAAAAACTGATAGTTAATTGTAACATTCAGGGCTTCCTAATGACGATGGAACACTCAAATTGCGTCACGATTCAATACATCGTCCTCCAGCAGACTTGTCTCCATGGGTCAATTGCTGCCTCGGGCACCTTATGGCCGTGCTGCTGTGAGTCAAAGTTTTTCGAATCGGACGAAATACTGATAGTGGATTGTAACGTTCAGGGCCACCTAATGACGATGGATCACTCAAATTGCGTCCCGATTCAATACATCGTCCTCCAGCAGACTTGTCTCCATGGGTCTATTGCTGCCTCGGGCACCTTATGGCCGTTCTGCTGTGAGTCAAAGATTTTCGAATCGGACGAAAAACTGATAGTGAATTGTAACGTTCAGGGCCACGTAATGACGATGGAACACTCAAATTGCGTCCTGATTCTATACATCGTCATCCAGCAGACTTGTCTCCATGGTTCTAATGCAGCCTCGGGCACCTTATGGCCGTTGTGCTGCGAGTCAAAGATTTTCGAATCGGACGAAAAACTGATAGTGAATTGTAACGTTCAGGACCTCCTAATGACGATGGAACACTCAAATTGCGTCCCGATTCAATACCTCGTCCTCCAGCAGACTTGTCTCCATGGGTCTATTACTGCCTCGGGCAGATTATGGCCGTTCTGCTGTGAGTCAAAGATTTAATCGGACGAAAAACTGATAGTGACTTGTAACGTTCAGGGCCACCTAATGACGATGGAACACTCATATTGCGTCCCGATTAAATACATCGTTCTCCAGCAGACTTGTCTCCATGGGTCTATTGCTGCCTCGGGCACCTTATGGCCGCTCTGCTGTGACTAAAAGATTTTCGAATCGGACGAAAAACTGATAGTGAATTGTAACGTTCAGGGCCACCTAATGACGATGGATTACTCAAATTGCGTCCCGATTCAATACATCGTCCGCCAGCAGACTTGTCTCCATGGGTCAATTGCTGCCTCGGGCACCTTATGGCCGTGCTGCTGTGAGTCAAAGTTTTTCGAATCGGACGAAATACTGATAGTGAATTGTAACGTTCAGGGCCACCTAATGACGATCGATCACTCAAATTGCCTCCCGATTCAATACATCGTCCTCCAGCCGACTTGTCTCCATAGGTCTATTGCTGCCTCGGTCACCTTATGGCCGTTCTGCTGTGAGTCAAAGATTTTCGAATCGGACGTAAAACTGATAGTGAATTGTAACGTTCAGGGCCACGTAATGACGATGGATCACTCAAACTGCGTCCCGATTAAATACATCGTCCTCCAGCAGACTTGTCTCCATGCGTCTATTGCTGCCTCGGGCACCTTATGGCCGTTCTGCTGTGAGTCAAAGATTTTCGAATCGGTCGAAAAACTGATAGTGAATTGTAACGTTCAGGGCCACGTAATGACGATGGAACACTCAAATTGCGTCCCGATTCAATACATCGTCATCCAGCAGACTTGTCTTTATGGGTCTAATGCAGCCTCGAGCACCTTATGGCCGTTCTGCTGCGAGTCAAAGATTTTCGAATCGGACGAAAAACTGATAGTGAATTGTAACGTTCAGGGCCACGTAATGACGATGGAACACTCAAATTGCGTCCCGATTCAATACATCGTCATCCAGCAGACTTGTCTTTATGGGTCTAATGCAGCCTCGAGCACCTTATGGCCGTTCTGCTGCGAGTCAAACATTTTCGAATCGGACGAAAAACTGATAGTGAATTGTAACGTTCAGGACCTCCTAATGACGATGGAACACTCAAATTGAGTACCGATTCAATACCTCGTCCTCCAGCAGACTTGTCTCCATGGGTCTATTACTGCCTCGGGCAGCTTATGGCCGTTCTGCTGTGAGTCAAAGATTTAATCGGACGAAAAACTGATAGTGACTTGTAACGTTCAGGGCCACCTAATGACGATGGAACACTCATATTGCGTCCCGATTAAATACATCGTCCTCCAGCAGACTTGTCTCCATGGGTCTATTGCTGCCTCGGGCACCTTATGGCCGCTCTGCTGTGACTAAAAGATTTTCGAATCGGACGAAAAACTGATAGTGAATTGTAACGTTCAGGGCCACCTAATGACGATGGATTACTCAAATTGCGTCCCGATTCAATACATCGTCCGCCAGCAGACTTGTCTCCATGGGTCTATTGCTGCCTCGGGCACCTTATGGTCGTTCTCCCGTGAGTCTAGATTATCGAATGGGACGAAAAACTGATAGTTAATTGTAACATTCAGGGCTTCCTAATGACGATGGAACACTCAAATTGCGTCGCGATTCAATACATCGTCCTCCAGCAGACTTGTCTCCATGGGTCAATTGCTGCCTCGGGCACCTTATGGCCGTGCTGCTGTGAGTCAAAGTTTTTCGAATCGGACGAAATACTGATAGTGGATTGTAACATTCAGGGCACCCTAATGACGATGGATCACTCAAATTGCGTCCCGATTCAATACATCGTCCTCCAGCCGACTTGTCTCCATAGGTCTATTGCTGCCTCGGGCACCTTATGGCCGTTCTGCTGTGAGTCAAAGATTTTCGAATCGGACGAAATACTGATAGTGAATAGTAACGTTCAGGGCCACCTAATGACGATCGATCACTCAAATTGCTTCCCGATTCAATACACCGTCCTCCACCAGACTTGTCTCCATGGGTCTATTGCTGCCTCGGGCACCTTATGGCCGTTCTGCTGTGACTAAAAGATCTTCGAATCGGACGAAAAACTGATAGTGAATTGTAACGTTCAGGGCCACCTAATGACGATGGATCACTAAATTGCGTCCCGATTCAATACATCGTCCTCCAGCAGACTTGTCTCCATGGGTCTATTGCTGCCTCGGGCACCTTATGGCCGTTCTGCTGTGAGTCAAAGATTTTCGAATCGGACGAAAAACTGATAGTGAATTGTAACGTTCAGGGCCACCTAAAGACGATGGATCACTCAAATTGCGTCCCGATTCAATACATCGTCCTCCAGCAGACTTGACTCCATGGGTCTATTGCTGCCTCGGGCACCTTATGGCCGTTCTGCTGTGAGTCAAAGATTTTCGAATCGGACGAAAAACTGATAGTGAATTGTAACGTTCAGGGCCACGTAATGACGATGGAACACTCAAATTGCGTCCTGATTCAATACATCGTCATCCAGCAGACTTGTCTCCATGGTTCTAATGCAGCCTCGGGCACCTTATGGCCGTTCTGCTGCGAGTCAAAGATTTTCGAATCGGACGAAAAACTGATAGTGAATTGTAACGTTCAGGACCTCCTAATGACGATGGAACACTCAAATTGCGTCCCGATTCAATACCTCGTCCTCCAGCAGACTTGTCTCCATGGGTCTATTACTGCCTCGGGCAGCTTATGGCCGTTCTGCTGTGAGTCAAAGATTTAATCGGACGAAAAACTGATAGTGACTTGTAACGTTCAGGGCCACCTAATGACGATGGAACACTCATATTGCGTCCCGATTAAATACATCGTCCTCCAGCAGACTTGTCTCCATGGGTCTATTGCTGCCTCGGGCACCTTATGGGCGCTCTGCTGTGACTAAAAGATTTTCGAATCGGACGAAAAACTGATAGTGAATTGTAACGTTCAGGGCCACCTAATGACGATGGATTACTCAAATTGCGTCCCGATTCAATACATCGTCCGCCAGCAGACTTGTCTCCATGGGTCTATTGCTGCCTCGGGCACCTTATGGTCGTTCTCCCGTGAGTCTAGATTATCGAATGGGACGAAAAACTGATAGTTAATTGTAACATTCAGGGCTTCCTAATGACGATGGAACACTCAAATTGCGTCACGATTCAATACATCGTCCTCCAGCAGACTTGTCTCCATGGGTCAATTGCTGCCTCGGGCACCTTATGGCCGTGCTGCTGTGAGTCAAAGTTTTTCGAATCGGACGAAATACTGATAGTGGATTGTAACGTTCAGGGCCACCTAATGACGATGGATCACTCAAATTGCGTCCCGATTCAATACATCGTCCTCCAGCAGACTTGTCTCCATGGGTCTATTGCTGCCTCGGGCACCTTATGGCCGTTCTGCTGTGAGTCAAAGATTTTCGAATCGGACGAAAAACTGATAGTGAATTGTAACGTTCAGGGCCACGTAATGACGATGGAACACTCAAATTGCGTCCTGATTCTATACATCGTCATCCAGCAGACTTGTCTCCATGGTTCTAATGCAGCCTCGGGCACCTTATGGCCGTTGTGCTGCGAGTCAAAGATTTTCGAATCGGACGAAAAACTGATAGTGAATTGTAACGTTCAGGACCTCCTAATGACGATGGAACACTCAAATTGCGTCCCGATTCAATACCTCGTCCTCCAGCAGACTTGTCTCCATGGGTCTATTACTGCCTCGGGCAGATTATGGCCGTTCTGCTGTGAGTCAAAGATTTAATCGGACGAAAAACTGATAGTGACTTGTAACGTTCAGGGCCACCTAATGACGATGGAACACTCATATTGCGTCCCGATTAAATACATCGTCCTCCAGCAGACTTGTCTCCATGGGTCTATTGCTGCCTCGGGCACCTTATGGCCGCTCTGCTGTGACTAAAAGATTTTCGAATCGGACGAAAAACTGATAGTGAATTGTAACGTTCAGGGCCACCTAATGACGATGGATTACTCAAATTGCGTCCCGATTCAATACATCGTCCGCCAGCAGACTTGTCTCCATGGGTCTATTGCTGCCTCGGGCACCTTATGGTCGTTCTCCCGTGAGTCTAGATTATCGAATGGGACGAAAAACTGATAGCTAATTGTAACATTCAGGGCTTCCTAATGACGATGGAACACTCAAATTGCGTCGCGATTCAATACATCCTCCTCCAGCAGACTTGTCTCCATGGGTCAATTGCTGCCTCGGGCACCTTATGGCCGTGCTGCTGTGAGTCAAAGTTTTTCGAATCGGACGAAATACTGATAGTGAATTGTAACGTTCAGGGCCACCTAATGACGATCGATCACTCAAATTGCCTCCCGATTCAATACATCGTCCTCCAGCCGACTTGTCTCCATAGGTCTATTGCTGCCTCGGGCACCTTATGGCCGTTCTGCTGTGAGTCAAAGATTTTCGAATCGGACGTAAAACTGATAGTGAATTGTAACGTTCAGGGCCACGTAATGACGATGGATCACTCAAACTGCGTCCCGATTAAATACATCGTCCTCCAGCAGACTTGTCTCCATGTGTCTATTGCTGCCTCGGGCACCTTATGGCCGTTCTGCTGTGAGTCAAAGATTTTCGAATCGGACGAAAAACTGATAGTGAATTGTAACGTTCAGGGCCACGTAATGACGATGGAACACTCAAATTGCGTCCCGATTCAATACATCGTCATCCAGCAGACTTGTCTTTATGGGTCTAATGCAGCCTCGAGCACCTTATGGCCGTTCTGCTGCGAGTCAAAGATTTTCGAATCGGACGAAAAACTGATAGTGAATTGTAACGTTCAGGGCCACGTAATGACGATGGAACACTCAAATTGCGTCCCGATTCAATACATCGTCATCCAGCAGACTTGTCTTTATGGGTCTAATGCAGCCTCGAGCACCTTATGGCCGTTCTGCTGCGAGTCAAACATTTTCGAATCGGACGAAAAACTGATAGTGAATTGTAACGTTCAGGACCTCCTAATGACGATGGAACACTCAAATTGAGTACCGATTCAATACCTCGTCCTCCAGCAGACTTGTCTCCATGGGTCTATTACTGCCTCGGGCAGCTTATGGCCGTTCTGCTGTGAGTCAAAGATTTAATCGGACGAAAAACTGATAGTGACTTGTAACGTTCAGGGCCACCTAATGACGATGGAACACTCATATTGCGTCCCGATTAAATACATCGTCCTCCAGCAGACTTGTCTCCATGGGTCTATTGCTGCCTCGGGCACCTTATGGCCGCTCTGCTGTGACTAAAAGATTTTCGAATCGGACGAAAAACTGATAGTGAATTGTAACGTTCAGGGCCACCTAATGACGATGGATTACTCAAATTGCGTCCCGATTCAATACATCGTCCGCCAGCAGACTTGTCTCCATGGGTCTATTGCTGCCTCGGGCACCTTATGGTCGTTCTCCCGTGAGTCTAGATTATCGAATGGGACGAAAAACTGATAGTTAATTGTAACATTCAGGGCTTCCTAATGACGATGGAACACTCAAATTGCGTCGCGATTCAATACATCGTCCTCCAGCAGACTTGTCTCCATGGGTCAATTGCTGCCTCGGGCACCTTATGGCCGTGCTGCTGTGAGTCAAAGTTTTTCGAATCGGACGAAATACTGATAGTGAATTGTAACGTTCAGGGCCACCTAATGACGATCGATCACTCAAATTGCCTCCCGATTCAATACATCGTCCTCCAGCCGACTTGTCTCCATAGGTCTATTGGTGCCTCGGGCACCTTATGGCCGTTCTGCTGTGAGTCAAAGATTTTCGAATCGGACGAAAAACTGATAGTGAATTGTAACGTTCAGGGCCACGTAATGACGATGGAACACTCAAATTGCGTCCCGATTCAATACATCGTCATCCAGCAGACTTGTCTTTATGGGTCTAATGCAGCCTCGAGCACCTTATGGCCGTTCTGCTGCGAGTCAAAGATTTTCGAATCGGACGAAAAACTGATAGTGAATTGTAACGTTCAGGGCCACGTAATGACGATGGAACACTCAAATTGCGTCCCGATTCAATACATTGTCATCCAGCAGACTTGTCTTTATGGGTCTAATGCAGCCTCGAGCACCTTATGGCCGTTCTGCTGCGAGTCAAACATTTTCGAATCGGACGAAAAACTGATAGTGAATTGTAACGTTCAGGACCTCCTAATGACGATGGAACACTCAAATTGCGTCCCGATTCAATACCTCGTCCTCCAGCAGACTTGTCTCCATGGGTCTATTACTGCCTCAGGCAGCTTATGGCCGTTCTGCTGTGAGTCAAAGATTGAATCGGACGAAAAACTGATAGTGACTTGTAACGTTCAGGGCCACGTAATGACGATGGAACAATCAAATTGCGTCCCGATTCAATTCATCGTCATCCAGAAGACTTGTCTCCATGGGTCTATTGCTGCCTCGGGCACCTTATGGCCGGTCTGCTGCGAGTCAAAGATTTTCGAATCGGACGAAAAACTGATAGTGAATTGTAACGTTCAGGCCACCTAATGACGATGGATCACTCAAATTGCGTCCCGATTCAATACATCGTCCTCCAGCAGACTTGTCTCCATGGGTCAATTGCTGCCTCGGGCACCTTATGGCCGTTCTGCTGTGAGTCAAAGATTTTCGAATCGGACGAAAAACTGATAGTGAATTGTACCATTCAGGGCCACCTAATGACGATGAACCACACAAATTGCGTCCCGATTCAATACATCGTCCTCCAGCCGACTTAACTCCATGGGTCTATTGCTGCCTCGGGCATCTTATGGCCGTTCTGCTGTGAGAATAGTTTATCGAATGGGACGAAAAACTGATAGTGAATTGTAACGTTCAGGGCCACCTAATGACGATGGAACACTCAAATTGCGTCCCGATTCAATACATCGTTCTCCAGCAGACTTGTCTCCATGGGTCAATTGCTGCCTCGGGCACCTTATGGCCGTTCTGCTATGAGTAAAAGATTTTCGAATCGGACGAAAAACTGATAGTGAATTGTAACATTCAGGGCCACCTAATGACGATGGACCACACAAATTGCGTCCCGATTCAATACATCGTCCTCCAGCCGACTTGTCTTCATGGGTCTATTGCTGCCTCGGGCACCTTATGGCCGTTCTGCTGTGAGACAAAGATTTTCGAATCTGACGAAAAACTGATAGTGAATTGTAACATTCAGGGCCACCTAATGACGATGGATCACTCAAATTGCGTCCCGATTCAATACATCGTCCTCCAGCCGACTTGTCTCCATAGGTCTATTGCTGCCTCGGGCACCTTATGGCCGTTCTGCTGTGAGTCAAAGATTTTCGAATCGGACTAAAAACTGATAGTGAATTGTAACGTTCAGGGCCACCTAATGACGATCGATCACTCAAATTGCGTCCCGATTCAATACATCGTCCTCCAGCAGACTTGTCTCCATGGGTCAATTGCTGCCTCGGGCACCTTATGGCCGTTCTGCTGTGAGTCAAAGATTTACGAATCGGACGAAAAACTGATAGTGAATTGTAACGTTCAGGGCCACCTAATGACGATGGATCACTCAAATTGCATCCCGATTCAATACATCGTCCTCCAGCAGACTTGTCTCCATGGGTGTATTGCTGCCTCGGGCACCTTACGGCCGTTCTGCTGTGAGTCAAAGATTTTCGAATCGGACGAAAAACAGATAGTGAATTGTAACGTTTAGGGCCACCTAATGACGATGGATCACTCAAATTGCGTCCCGATTCAATACATCGTCCTCCAGCATACTTGTCTCCATGGGTCTATTGCTGCCTCGTGCACCTTATGGCCGTTCTGCTGTGAGTCAAAGATTTTCGAATCGGACGAAAAACTGATAGTGAATTGTAACGTTCAGGGCCACGTAATGACGATGGAACACTCAAATTGCGTCCTGATTCAATACATCGTCATCCAGCAGACTTGTCTCCATGGGTCTAATGCAGCCTCGGGCACCTTATGGCCGTTCTGCGGCGAGTCAAAGATTTTCGAATCGGACGAAAAACTGATAGTGAATTGTAACGTTCAGGACCTCCTAATGACGATGGAACACTCAAATTGCGTCCCGATTCAATACCTCGTCCTCCAGCAGACTTGTCTCCATGGGTCTATTGCTGCCTCGGGCAGCTTATGGCCGGTCTGCTGTGAGTCAAAGATTTAATCGGACGAAAAACTGATAGTGACTTGTAACGTTCAGGGCCACCTAATGACGATGGAACACTCATATTGCGTCCCGATTAAATACATCGTCCTCCAGCAGACTTATCTCCATCTGTCTATTGCTGCCTCGGGCACCTTATGGCCGCTCTGCTGTGACTAAAAGATTTTCGAATCGGACGAAAAACTGATAGTGAATTGTAACGTTCAGGGCCACCTAATGACGATGGATCACTCAAATTGCGTCCCGATTCAATACATCGTCCGCCAGCAGACTTGTCTCCATGGGTCTATTGCTGCCTCGGGCACCTTATGGTCGTTCTCCCGTGAGTCTAGATTATCGAATGGGACGAATAACTGATAGTGAATTGTAATGTTCAGGGCCACCTAATGACGATGGAACAGTCAAATTGCGTCCCGATTCAATACATCGTCCTGCAGCAGACTTGTCTCGATGGGTCAATTGCTGCCTCGGGCACCTTATGGCCGCTCTGCTGTGAGTCAAAGATTTTCGAATCGGACGAAAAACTGATAGTGAATTGTAACGTTCAGGGCCACCTAATGACGATGGAACACTCATATTGCGTCCCGATTAAATACATCGTCCTCCAGCAGACTTGTCTCCATGGGTCTATTGCTGCCTCGGGCACCTTATGGCCGCTCTGCTGTGACTAAAAGATTTTCGAATCGGACGAAAAACTGATAGTGAATTGTAACGTTCAGGGCCACCTAATGACGATGGATCACTCAAATTGCGTCCCGATTCAATACATCGTCCGCCAGCAGACTTGTCTCCATGGGTCTATTGCTGCCTCGGGCACCTTATGGTCGTTCTCCCGTGAGTCTAGATTATCGAATGGGACGAAAAACTGATAGTGAATTGTAACGTTCAGGGCCACCTAATGACGATGGACCACACAAATTGCGTCCCGATTCAATACATCGTCCTCCAGCCGACTTGTCTTCATGGGTCTATTGCTGCGTCGGGCACCTTATGGTCGGTCTGCTGTGAGACAAAGATTTTCGAATCTGACGAAAAACTGATAGTGAATTGTAACATTCAGGGCCACCTAATGACGATGGATCACTCACATTGCGTCCCGATTCAATACATCGTCCTCCAGCCGACTTGTTTCCATAGGTCTATTGCTGCCTCGGGCACCTTATGGCCGTTCTGCTGTGAGTCAAAGATTTTCGAATCGGACGAAAAACTGATAGTGAATTGTAACGTTCAGGGCCACTTAATGACGATGGATCACTCAAATTGCGTCCCGATTCAATACATCGTCATCCAGCAGACTTGTCTCCATGGGTCTAATGCAGCCACGGGCACCTTATGGCCGTTCTGCTGCGAGTCAAAGATTTTCGAATCGGACGAAAAACTGATAGTGAATTGTAACGTTCAGGACCTCCTAATGACGATGGAACACTCAAATTGCGTCCCGATTCAATACCTCGTCCTCCAGCAAACTTGTCTCCATGGGTCTATTACTGCCTCGGGCAGCTTATGGCCGTTCTGCTGTGAGTCAAAGATTTAATCGGACGAAAAACTGATAGTGACTTGTAACGTTCAGGGCCACCTAATGACGATAGAACACTCATATTGCGTCCCGATTAAATACATCGTCATCCAGCAGACTTGTCTTCATGGGTCTATTGCTGCCTCGGGCACCTTATGGCCGCTCTGCTGTGACTAAAAGATTTTCGAATCGGACGAAAAACTGATAGTGAATTGTAACGTTCAGGGCCACCTAATGACGATGGATCACTCAAATTGCGTCCCGATTCAATACATCGTCCGCCAGCAGACTTGTCTCCATGGGTCTATTGCTGCCTCGGGCACCTTATGGTCGTTCTCCCGTGAGTCTAGATTATCGAATGGGACGATAAACTGATAGTTAATTGTAACATTCAGGGCTTCCTAATGACGATGGAACACTCAAATTGCGTCGCGATTCAATACATCGTCCTCCAGCAGACTTGTCTCCATGGGTCTATTGCTGCCTCGGGCACCTTATGGCCGTTCTGCTGTGAGTCAAAGATTTTCGAATAGGACGAAAAACTGATAGTGAATTGTAACGTTCAGGGCCACCTAATGACGATGGAACACTCAAATTGCGTCCCGATTCAATACATCGTCCTCCAGCAGACTTGTCTCCATGGGTCAATTGCTGACTCGGGCACCTTTTGGCCGTTCTGCTGTGAGTCAAAGATTTTCGAATCGGACGAAAAACTGATAGTGAATTGTAACATTCAGGGCCACCTAATGACGATGGACCACACAAATTGCGTCCCGATTCAATACATCGTCCTCCAGCCGAATTGTCTTCATGGGTCTATTGCTGCCTCGGGCACCTTATGGCCGTTCTGCTGTGAGACAAAGATTTTCGAATCTGACGAAAAACTGATAGTGAATTGTAACATTCAGGGCCACCTAATGCCGATGGATCACTCAAATTGCGTCCCGATTCAATACATCGTCCTCCAGCCGACTTGTCTCCATAGGTCTATCGCTGCCTCGGGCACCTTATGGCCGTTCTGCTGTGAGTCAAAGATTTACGAATCTGACGAAAAACTGATAGTGAATTGTAACGTTCAGGGCCACCTAATGACGATCGATCACTCAAATTGCGTCCCGATTCAATACATCGTCCTCCAGCAGACTTGTCTCCATGGGTCTATTGCTGCCTCGGGCACCTTATGGCCGTTCAGCTGTGACTAAAATATTTTCGAATCGGACGAAAAACTGATAGTGAATTGTAACGTTCAGGGCCTCCTAATGACGAAGGAACACTCAAATTGCGTCCCGATTAAATACATCGTCCTCCAGCAGACTTGTCTCCATGGGTCTATTGCTGCCACGGGCACCTTATGGCCGTTCTGCTGTGAGTCAAAGATTTTCGAATCGGACGAAAAACTGATAGTGAATTATAACGTTCAGGGCCACCTAATGACGATGGATCACTCAAATTGCGTCCCGATTCAATACATCGTCCTCCAGCAGACTTGTCTCCATGGGTCTATTGCTGCCTCGGGCACATTATGGCCGTTCTGCTGTGAGTCAAAGATTTTCGAATCGGACGAAAAACTGATAGTGAATTGTAACGTTCAGGGCCACCTAATGACGATGGAACACTCAAATTGCGTCCCGATTCAATACATCGTCCTCCAGCCGACTCGTCTCCATGGGTCTATTGCTGCCTCGGGCACCTTATGGCCGTTCTGCTGTGGGTCAAAGATTTTCGAATCGGACGAAAAACTGATAGTGAATTGTAACGTTCAGGGCCACGTAATGACGATGGAACAATCAAATTGCGTCCCGATTCAATACATCGTCATCCAGAAGACTTGTCTCCATGGGTCTATTGCTGCCTCGGGCACCTTATGGCCGTTCTGCTGCGAGTCAAAGATTTTCGAATCGGACGAAAAACTGATAGTGAATTGTAACGTTCAGGCCACCTAATGACGATGGATCACTCAAGTTGCGTCCCGATTCAATACATCGTCCTCCAGCAGACTTGTCTCCATGGGTCTATTACTGCCTCGGGCACCTTATGGCCGTTCTGCTGTGACACAAAGATTTTCGAATCGGACGAAAAACTGATAGTGAGTTGTAACGTTCAGGACCTCCTAATGACGATGGAACACTCAAATTGCGTCCCGATTCAATACCTCGTCCTATAGCAGACTTGTTCCATGTGTCTATTACTGCCTCGGGCAGCTTATGGCCGTTCTGCTGTGAGTCAAAGATTTTCGAATCGGACGAAAAACTGATAGTGAATTGTAACGTTCAGGGCCACCTAATGACGATGGATCACTCAAATTGCGTCCCGATTCAATACATCGTCCGCCAGCAGACTTGTCTCCATGGGTCTATTGCTGCCTCGGGCACCTTATGGTCGTTCTCCCGTGAGTCTAGATTATCGAATGGGACGAATAACTGATAGTGAATTGTAATGTTCAGGGCCACCTAATGACGATGGAACAGTCAAATTGCGTCCCGATTCAATACATCGTCCTGCAGCAGACTTGTCTCGATGGGTCAATTGCTGCCTCGGGCACCTTATGGCCGCTCTGCTGTGACTAAAAGATTTTCGAATCGGACGAAAAACTGATAGTGAATTGTAACGTTCAGGGCCACCTAATGACGATGGATCACTCAAATTGCGTCCCGATTCAATACATCGTCCGCCAGCAGACTTGTCTCCATGGGTCTATTGCTGCCTCGGGCACCTTATGGTCGTTCTCCCGTGAGTCTAGATTATCGAATGGGACGATAAACTGATAGTTAATTGTAACATTCAGGGCTTCCTAATGACGATGGAACACTCAAATTGCGTCGCGATTCAATACATCGTCCTCCAGCAGACTTGTCTCCATGGGTCTATTGCTGCCTCGGGCACCTTATGGCCGTTCTGCTGTGAGTCAAAGATTTTCGAATAGGACGAAAAACTGATAGTGAATTGTAACGTTCAGGGCCACCTAATGACGATGGAACACTCAAATTGCGTCCCGATTCAATACATCGTCCTCCAGCAGACTTGTCTCCATGGGTCAATTGCTGACTCGGGCACCTTTTGGCCGTTCTGCTGTGAGTCAAAGATTTTCGAATCGGACGAAAAACTGATAGTGAATTGTAACATTCAGGGCCACCTAATGACGATGGACCACACAAATTGCGTCCCGATTCAATACATCGTCCTCCAGCCGAATTGTCTTCATGGGTCTATTGCTGCCTCGGGCACCTTATGGCCGTTCTGCTGTGAGACAAAGATTTTCGAATCTGACGAAAAACTGATAGTGAATTGTAACATTCAGGGCCACCTAATGCCGATGGATCACTCAAATTGCGTCCCGATTCAATACATCGTCCTCCAGCCGACTTGTCTCCATAGGTCTATCGCTGCCTCGGGCACCTTATGGCCGTTCTGCTGTGAGTCAAAGATTTACGAATCTGACGAAAAACTGATAGTGAATTGTAACGTTCAGGGCCACCTAATGACGATCGATCACTCAAATTGCGTCCCGATTCAATACATCGTCCTCCAGCAGACTTGTCTCCATGGGTCTATTGCTGCCTCGGGCACCTTATGGCCGTTCAGCTGTGACTAAAATATTTTCGAATCGGACGAAAAACTGATAGTGAATTGTAACGTTCAGGGCCTCCTAATGACGAAGGAACACTCAAATTGCGTCCCGATTAAATACATCGTCCTCCAGCAGACTTGTCTCCATGGGTCTATTGCTGCCTCGGGCACCTTATGGCCGTTCTGCTGTGAGTCAAAGATTTTCGAATCGGACGAAAAACTGATAGTGAATTATAACGTTCAGGGCCACCTAATGACGATGGATCACTCAAATTGCGTCCCGATTCAATACATCGTCCTCCAGCAGACTTGTCTCCATGGGTCTATTGCTGCCTCGGGCACATTATGGCCGTTCTGCTGTGAGTCAAAGATTTTCGAATCGGACGAAAAACTGATAGTGAATTGTAACGTTCAGGGCCACCTAATGACGATGGAACACTCAAATTGCGTCCCGATTCAATACATCGTCCTCCAGCCGACTCGTCTCCATGGGTCTATTGCTGCCTCGGGCACCTTATGGCCGTTCTGCTGTGGGTCAAAGATTTTCGAATCGGACGAAAAACTGATAGTGAATTGTAACGTTCAGGGCCACGTAATGACGATGGAACAATCAAATTGCGTCCCGATTCAATACATCGTCATCCAGAAGACTTGTCTCCATGGGTCTATTGCTGCCTCGGGCACCTTATGGCCGTTCTGCTGCGAGTCAAAGATTTTCGAATCGGACGAAAAACTGATAGTGAATTGTAACGTTCAGGCCACCTAATGACGATGGATCACTCAAGTTGCGTCCCGATTCAATACATCGTCCTCCAGCAGACTTGTCTCCATGGGTCTATTACTGCCTCGGGCACCTTATGGCCGTTCTGCTGTGACACAAAGATTTTCGAATCGGACGAAAAACTGATAGTGAGTTGTAACGTTCAGGACCTCCTAATGACGATGGAACACTCAAATTGCGTCCCGATTCAATACCTCGTCCTATAGCAGACTTGTTCCATGTGTCTATTACTGCCTCGGGCAGCTTATGGCCGTTCTGCTGTGAGTCAAAGATTTTCGAATCGGACGAAAAACTGATAGTGAATTGTAACGTTCAGGGCCACCTAATGACGATGGATCACTCAAATTGCGTCCCGATTCATCACATCGTCCTCCAGCAGACTTGTCTCCATGGGTCTATTGCTGCCTCGGGTACCTTATGGTCGTTCTCCCGTGAGTCTAGATTATCGAATGGGACGAAAAACTGATAGTTAATTGTAACATTCAGGGCTTCCTAATGACGATGGAACACTCAAATTGCGTCGCGATTCAATACATCGTCCTCCAGCAGACTTGTCTCCATGGGTCTATTGCTGTTTCGGGCACCTTATGGCCGTTCTGCTGTGAGTCAAAGATTTTCGAATCGGACGAAAAACTGATAGTGAATTGTAACGTTCAGGGCCACGTAATGACGATGGAACACTCAAAATGCGTCCCGATTCAATACATCGTCATCCAGCAGACTTGTCTCCATGGGTCTAAAGCAGCCTCGGGCACCTTATGGCCGTTCTGCGGCGAGTCAAAGATTTTCGAATCGGACGAAAAACTGATAGTGAATTGTAACGTTCAGGACCTCCTAATGACGATGGAACACTCAGATTGCGTCCCGATTCAATACCTCGTCCTCCAGCAGACTTGTCTCCATGGGTCTATTACTGCCTCGGGCAGGTTATGGCCGTTCTGCTGTGAGTCAAAGATTTAATCGGACGAAAAACTGATAGTGACTTGTAACGTTCAGGGCCACCTAATGACGATGGAACACCCATATTGCGTCCCGATTAAATACATCGTCCTCCAGCAGACTTGTCTCCATGGGTCAATTGCTGCCTCGGGCACCTTTTGGCCGTTCTGCTGTGAGTCAAAGATTTTCGAATCGGACGAAAAACTGATAGTGAATTGTAACATTCAGGGCCACCTAATGACGATGGACCACACAAATTGCGTCCCGATTCAATACATCGTCCTCCAGCCGAATTGTCTTCATGGGTCTATTGCTGCCTCGGGCACCTTATGGCCGTTCTGCTGTGAGACAAAGATTTTCGAATCTGACGAAAAACTGATAGTGAATTGTAACATTCAGGGCCACCTAATGCCGATGGATCACTCAAATTGCGTCCCGATTCAATACATCGTCCTCCAGCCGACTTGTCTCCATAGGTCTATCGCTGCCTCGGGCACCTTATGGCCGTTCTGCTGTGAGTCAAAGATTTACGAATCTGACGAAAAACTGATAGTGAATTGTAACGTTCAGGGCCACCTAATGACGATCGATCACTCAAATTGCGTCCCGATTCAATACATCGTCCTCCAGCAGACTTGTCTCCATGGGTCTATTGCTGCCTCGGGCACCTTATGGCCGTTCAGCTGTGACTAAAATATTTTCGAATCGGACGAAAAACTGATAGTGTATTGTAACGTTCAGGGCCTCCTAATGACGAAGGAACACTCAAATTGCGTCCCGATTAAATACATCGTCCTCCAGCAGACTTGTCTCCATGGGTCTATTGCTGCCTCGGGCACCTTATGGCCGTTCTGCTGTGAGTCAAAGATTTTCGAATCGGACGAAAAACTGATAGTGAATTATAACGTTCAGGGCCACCTAATGACGATGGATCACTCAAATTGCGTCCCGATTCAATACATCGTCCTCCAGCAGACTTGTCTCCATGGGTCTATTGCTGCCTCGGGCACCTTATGGCCGTTCTGCTGTGAGTCAAAGATTTTCGAATCGGACGAGAAAACTGATAGTGAATTGTAACGTTCAGGGCCACCTAATGACGATGGAACACTCAAATTGCGTCCCGATTCAATACATCGTCCTCCAGCCGACTTGTCTCCATGGGTCTATTGCTGCCTCGGGCACCTTATGGCCGTTCTGCTGTGGGTCAAATATTTTCGAATCGGACGAAAAACTGATAGTGAATTGTAACGTTCAGGGCCACGTAATGACGATGGAACAATCAAATTGCGTCCCGATTCAATACATCGTCATCCAGAAGACTTGTCTCCATGGGTCTATTGCTGCCTCGGGCACCTTATGGCCGTTCTGCTGCGAGTCAAAGATTTTCGAATCGGACGAAAAACTGATAGTGAATTGTAACGTTCAGGCCACCTAATGACGATGGATCACTCAAGTTGCGTCCCGATTCAATACATCGTCCTCCAGCAGACTTGTCTCCATGGGTCTATTACTGCCTCGGGCACCTTATGGCCGTTCTGCTGTGACACAAAGATTTTCGAATCGGACGAAAAACTGATAGTGAGTTGTAACGTTCAGGACCTCCTAATGACGATGGAACACTCAAATTGCGTCCCGATTCAATACCTCGTCCTATAGCAGACTTGTTCCATGTGTCTATTACTGTCTCGGGCAGCTTATGGCCGTTCTGCTGTGAGTCAAAGATTTTCGAATCGGACGAAAAACTGATAGTGAATTGTAACGTTCAGGGCCACCTAATGACGATGGATCACTCAAATTGCGTCCCGATTCATCACATCGTCCTCCAGCAGACTTGTCTCCATGGGTCTATTGCTGCCTCGGGTACCTTATGGTCGTTCTCCCGTGAGTCTAGATTATCGAATGGGACGAAAAACTGATAGTTAATTGTAACATTCAGGGCTTCCTAATGACGATGGAACACTCAAATTGCGTCGCGATTCAATACATCGTCCTCCAGCAGACTTGTCTCCATGGGTCTATTGCTGTTTCGGGCACCTTATGGCCGTTCTGCTGTGAGTCAAAGATTTTCGAATCGGACGAAAAACTGATAGTGAATTGTAACGTTCAGGGCCACGTAATGACGATGGAACACTCAAAATGCGTCCCGATTCAATACATCGTCATCCAGCAGACTTGTCTCCATGGGTCTAAAGCAGCCTCGGGCACCTTATGGCCGTTCTGCTGCGAGTCAAAGATTTTCGAATCGGACGAAAAACTGATAGTGAATTGTAACGTTCAGGACCTCCTAATGACGATGGAACACTCAGATTGCGTCCCGATTCAATACCTCGTCCTCCAGCAGACTTGTCTCCATGGGTCTATTACTGCCTCGGGCAGGTTATGGCCGTTCTGCTGTGAGTCAAAGACTTAATCGGACGAAAAACTGATAGTGACTTGTAACGTTCAGGGCCACCTAATGACGATGGAACACCCATATTGCGTCCCGATTAAATACATCGTCCTCCAGCAGACTTGTCTCCATGGGTCTATTGCTGCCTCGGGCACCTGATGGTCGTTCTCCCGTGAGTCTAGATTATCGAATGGGACGAAAAACTGATAGTGAATTGTAACGTTCAGGGCCACCTAATGACGATGGATCTCTCAAATTGCGTCCCGATTCAATACGTCGTCCTCCAGCAGACTTGTCTCCATGGGTCGATTGCTGCCTCGGGCACCTAATGGCCGTTCTGCTGTGAGTCAAAGATTTACGAATCGGACGAAAAACTGATAGTGAATTGTAACGTTCAGGGCCACCTAATGACGATGGATCACTCAAATTACGTCCCGATTCAATACATCGTCCTCCAGCCGACTTGACTCCATGGGTCTATTGCTGCCTCGGGCACCTTATGGCCGTTCTGCTGTGAATCTAGATTATCGAATGGGACGAAAAACTGATAGTGAATTGTAACGTTCAGGGCCACCTAATGACGATGGATCACTCAAATTGCGTCCCGATTCAATACATCGTCCCCAGCCGACTTGTCTCCATGGGTCTATTGCTGCCTCGGGCACCTTATGGCCGTTCTGCTGTGAGTCTAGATTATCGAATGGGACGAAAAACTGATAGTGAATTGTAACGTTCAGGGCCACCTAATGACGATGGATCACTCAAATTGCGTCCTGATTCAATACATCGTCCTCCAGCAGACTTGACTTCATGGGTCTATTGCTGCCTCGGGCACCTTATGGCCGTTCTGCTGTGAGTCAAAGATTTTCGAATCGGACGAAAAACTGATAGTGAATTGTAACTTTCAGGGCCACCTAATGACGATGGATCACTCAAATTGCGTCCCGATTCAATACATCGTCCTCCAGCCGACTTGACTCCATGGGTCTATTGCTGCCTCGGGCACCTTATGGCCGTTCTGCTGTGAGTGTAGATTATCGAATGGGATGAAAAACTGATAGTGAATTGTAACGTTCAGTGCCACCTAATGACGATGGATCACTCAAATTGCGTCCCGATTCAATACATCGTCCCCAGCCGACTTGACTCCATGGGACTATTGCTGCCTCGGGCACCTTATGGCCGTTCTGCTGTGAGTCTAGATTATCGAATGGGACGAAAAACTGATAGTGAATAGTAACGTTCAGGGCCACCTAATGACGATGGATCTCTCAAATTGCGTCCCGATTCAATACATCGTCCTCCAGCCGACTTGACTCCATGGGTCTATTGCTGCCTCGGGCACCTTATGAACGTTCTGCTGTGAGTTTAGATTATCGAATGGGACGAAAAACTGATAGTGAATTGTAACGTTCAGGGCCTCCTAATGACGATGGATCACTCAAATTGCGTCCCGATTCAATACATCGTCCTCCAGCAGACTTGTCTCCATGGGTCGATTGCTGCCTCGGGCACCTAATGGCCGTTCTGCTGTGAGTCAAAGATTTTCGAATCGGACGAAAAACTGATAGTGATTTGTAACATTCAGGGCCACCTAATGACGATGGACCACACAAATTGCATCCCGATTCAATACATCGTCCACTAGCCGACTTGACTCCATGGGACTATTGCTGCCTCGGGCACCTTATGGCCGTTCTGCTGTGAGTCTAGATTATCGAATGGGATGAAAAACTGATAGTGAATTGTAACGTTCAGTGCCACCTAATGACGATGGATCACTCAAATTGCGTCCCGATTCAATACATCGTCCTCCAGCAGACTTGTCTCCTTGGGTCTATTGCTGCATCGGGCACCTTATGGCAGGCCTGCTGTGACTCAAAGATTTTCGAATGGGACGAAAAACTGATAGTGAATTGTAACGTTCAGGGCCTCCTAATGACGATGGAAGACGCAAATTGCGTCCCGATTCAATACATCGTCCTCCAGACGAGTTGACTCCATGGGTCTATTGCTGCCTCGGGCACCTTAAGGCCGTTCTGCTGTGAATCTAGATTATCGAATGGGACGAAAAACTGATAGTGAATTGTAACGTTCAGTGCCACCTAATGACGATGGATCACTCAAATTGCGTCCCGATTCAATACATCGTCCTCCAGCAGACTTGTCTCCATGGGTCTATTGCTGCCTCGGGCACCTTATGGCCGTTCTGCTGTGAGTCTAGATTATCGAATGGGACGAAAAACTGATAGTGAATTGTAACGTTCAGGGCCACCTAATGACGATGGATCACTCAAATTGCGTCCTGATTCAATACATCGTCCTCCAGCAGACTTGACTTCATGGGTCTATTGCTGCCTCGGGCACCTTATGGCCGTTCTGCTGTGAGTCAAAGATTTTCGAATCGGACGAAAAACTGATAGTGAATTGTAACTTTCAGGGCCACCTAATGACGATGGATCACTCAAATTGCGTCCCGATTCAATACATCGTCCTCCAGCCGACTTGACTCCATGGGTCTATTGCTGCCTCGGGCACCTTATGGCCGTTCTGCTGTGAGTGTAGATTATCGAATGGGATGAAAATCTGATAGTGAATTGTAACGTTCAGTGCCACCTAATGACGATGGATCACTCAAATTGCGTCCCGATTCAATACATCGTCCGCAGCCGACTTGACTCCATGGGACTATTGCTGCCTCGGGCACCTTATGGCCGTTCTGCTGTGAGTCAAAGATTTTCGACTCGGACGAAAAAGTGATAGTGAAATGTAACATTCAGGGCCACCTAATGACGATGGAAGACGCAAATTGCGTCCCGATTCAATACATCGTCCTCCAGACGAGTTGACTCCATGGGTCTATTGCTGCCTCGGGCACCTTAAGGCCGTTCTGCTGTGAATCTAGATTATCGAATGGGACGAAAAACTGATAGTGAATTGTAACGTTCAGGGCCACCTAATGACGATGGATCACTCAAATTGCGTCCCGATTCAATACATCGTCCCCAGCCGACTTGTCTCCATGGGTCTATTGCTGCCTCGGGCACCTTATGGCCGTTCTGCTGTGAGTCTAGATTATCGAATGGGACGAAAAACTGATAGTGAATTGTAACGTTCAGGGCCACCTAATGACGATGGATCACTCAAATTGCGTCCTGATTCAATACATCGTCCTCCAGCAGACTTGACTTCATGGGTCTATTGCTGCCTCGGGCACCTTATGGCCGTTCTGCTGTGAGTCAAAGATTTTCGAATCGGACGAAAAACTGATAGTGAAATGTAACTTTCAGGGCCACCTAATGACGATGGATCACTCAAATTGCGTCCCGATTCAATACATCGTCCTCCAGCCGACTTGACTCCATGGGTCTATTGCTGCCTCGGGCACCTTATGGCCGTTCTGCTGTGAGTGTAGATTATCGAATGGGATGAAAAACTGATAGTGAATTGTAACGTTCAGTGCCACCTAATGACGATGGATCACTCAAATTGCGTCCCGATTCAATACATCGTCCCCAGCCGACTTGACTCCATGGGACTATTGCTGCCTCGGGCACCTTATGGCCGTTCTGCTGTGAGTCTAGATTATCGAATGGGACGAAAAACTGATAGTGAATAGTAACGTTCAGGGCCACCTAATGACGATGGATCTCTCAAATTGCGTCCCGATTCAATACATCGTCCTCCAGCCGACTTGACTCCATGGGTCTATTGCTGCCTCGGGCACCTTATGAACGTTCTGCTGTGAGTCTAGATTATCGAATGGGACGAAAAACTGATAGTGAATTGTAACGTTCAGGGCCTCCTAATGACGATGGATCACTCAAATTGCGCCCCGATTCAATACATCGTCCTCCAGCAGACTTGTCTCCATGGGTCGATTGCTGCCACGGGCACCTAATGGCCGTTCTGCTGTGAGTCAAAGATTTTCGAATCGGACGAAAAACTGATAGTGAATTGTAACGTTCAGGGCCTCCTAATGACGAAGGAACACTCAAATTGCGTCCCGAATCATCACATCGTCCTCCAGCAGACTTGTCTCCATGGGTCTATTGCTGCCTCGGGTACCTTATGGTCGTTCTCCCGTGAGTCTAGATTATCGAATGGGACGAAAAACTGATAGTTAATTGTAACATTCAGGGCTTCCTAATGACGATGGAACACTCAAATTGCGTCGCGATTCAATACATCGTCCTCCAGCAGACTTGTCTCCATGGGTCAATTGCTGCCTCGGGCACCTTATGGCCGTTCTGCTGTGAGTCAAAGATTTTCGAATCAGACGAAAAACTGATAGTGAATTGTAACATTCAGGGCCACCTAATGACGATGGACCACACAAATTGCGTCCCGATTCAATACATCGTCCTCCAGCAGACTTGTCTTCATGGGTCTATTGCTGCCTCGGGCACCTTATGGCCGTTCTGCTGTGAGACAAAGATTTTCGAATCTGACGAAAAACTGATAGTGAATTGTAACATTCAGGGCCACCTAATGACGATGGATCACTCAAATTGCGTCCCGATTCAATACATCGTCCTCCAGCCGACTTGTCTCCATAGGTCTATTGCTGCCTCGGGCACCTTATGGCCGTTCTGCTGTGAGTCAAAGATTTTCGAATCGGACAAAAAACTGATAGTGAATTGTAACGTTCAGGGCCACCTAATGACGATCGATCACTCAAATTGCGTCCCGATTCAATACATCGTCCTCCAGCAGACTTGTCTCCATGGGTCTATTGCTGCCTCGGGCACCTTATGGCCGTTCTGCTGTGACTAAAAGATTTTCGAATCGGACGAAAAACTGATAGTGAATTGTAACGTTCAGGGCCTCCTAATTACGATGGATCACTCAAATTGCGTCCCGATTCAATATATCGTCCTCCAGCAGACTTGTCTCCATGGGTCTATTGCTGCCTCGGGCACCTTATGGCCGTTCTGCTGTGAGTCAAAGATTTTCGAATCGGACGAAAAACTGATAGTGAATTGTAACGTTCAGGGCCACCTAATGACGATGGATCACTCAAATTGCGTCCCGATTCAATACATCGTCCTCCAGCAGACTTGTCTCCATGGGTCATTTTCTGCCTCGGGCAGCTTATGGCCGTTCTGCTGTGAGTCAAAGATTTAATCGGACGAAAAACTGATAGTGAATTGTAACGTTCAGGGCCACCTAATGACGATGGAACACTCATATTGCCTCCCGATTAAATACATCGTCCTCCAGCAGACTTGTCTCCATGGGGCTATTGCTGCCTCGGGCACCTTATGGTCGTTCTCCCGTGAGTCTAGATTATCGAATGGGACGAAAAACTGATAGTTAATTGTAACATTCAGGGCTTCCTAATGACGATGGAACACTCAAATTGCGTCGCGATTCAATACATCGTCCTCCAGCAGACTTGTCTCCATGGGTCAATTGTATGCCTCGGGCACCTTATGGCCGTTCTGCTGTGAGTCAAAGATTTTCGAATCGGATGAAAAACTGATAGTGAATTGTAACATTCAGGGCCACCTAATGACGATGGACCACACAAATTGCGTCCCGATTCAATACATCGTCCTCCAGACGACTTGACTCCATGGGTCTATTGCTGCCTCGGGCATCTTATGGCCGTTCTGCTGTGAGTCTAGTTTATCGAATGGGACGAAAAACTGATAGTGAATTGTAACGTTCAGGGCCACCTAATGACGATGGAACACTCAAATTGCGTCCCGATTCAATACATCGTCGTCCAGCAGACTTGTCTCCATGGGTCAATTGCTGCCTCGGGCACCTTATGGCCGTTCTGCTGTGAGTCAAAGATTTTCGAATCGGACGAAAAACTGATAGTGAATTGTAACATTCAGGGCCACCTAATTACGATGGACCACACAAATTGCGTCCCGATTCAATACATCGTCCTCCAGCCGACTTGTCTTCATGGGTCTATTGCTGCCTCGGGCACCTTATGGCCGTTCTGCTGTGAGACAAAGATTTTCGAATCTGACGAAAAACTGATAGTGAATTGTAACATTCAGGGTCACCTAATGACGATGGATCACTCAAATTGCGTCCCGATTCAATACCTCGTCCTCCAGCAGACTTGTTCCATGTGTCTATTACTGCCTCGTGCCGCTTATGGCCGTTCTGGTGTGAGTCAAAGATTTTCGAATCGGACGAAAAACTGATAGTGAATTGTAACGTTCAGGGCCACCTAATGACGATCGATCACTCAAATTGCGTCCCGATTCAATACATCGTCCTCCAGCAGACTTGTCTCCATGGGTCTATTGCTGCCTCGGGCACCTTATGGCCGTTCAGCTGTGACTAAAATATTTTCGAATCGGACGAAAAACTGATAGTGAATTGTAACGTTCAGGGCCACCTAATGACGATGGATCACTCAAATTGCGTCCCGATTCAATACATCGTCCTCCAGCAGACTTGTCTCCATGGGTCAATTGCTGCCTCGGGCACCTTATGGCCGTTCTGCTGTGAGTCAAAGATTTTCGAATCAGACAAAAAACTGATAGTGAATTGTAACATTCAGGGCCACCTAATAACGATGGACCACACAAATTGCGTCCCGATTCAATACATCGTCCTCCAGCAGACTTGTCTTCATGGGTCTATTGCTGCCTCGGGCACCTTATGGCCGTTCTGCTGTGAGACAAAGATTTTCGAATCTGACGAAAAACTGATAGTGAATTGTAACATTCAGGGCCACCTAATGACGATGGATCACTCAAATTGCGTCCCGATTCAATACATCGTCCTCCAGCCGACTTGTCTCCATAGGTCTATTGCTGCCTCGGGCACCTTATGGCCGTTCTGCTGTGAGTCAAAGATTTTCGAATCGGACGAAAAACTGATAGTGAATTGTAACGTTCAGGGCCACCTAATGACGATCGATCACTCAAATTGCGTCCCGATTCAATACATCGTCCTCCAGCAGACTTGTCTCCATGGGTCTATTGCTGCCTCGGGCACCTTATGGCCGTTCAGCTGTGACTAAAATATTTTCGAATCGGACGAAAAACTGATAGTGAATTGTAACGTTCAGGGCCACCTAATGACGATGGAACACTCAAATTGCGTTTCGATTAAATACATCGTCCTCCAGCAGACTTGTCTCCATGGGTCTATTGCTGCCTCGGGCACCTTATGGCCGTTCTGCTGTGAGTCAAAGATTTTCGAATCGGACGGAAAACTGATAGTGAATTATAACGTTCAGGGCCACCTAATGACGATGGATCACTCAAATTGCGTCCCGATTCAATACATCGTCCTCCAGCAGACTTATCTCCATGGGTCTATTGCTGCCTCGGGCACCTTATGGCCGTTCTGCTGTGAGTCAAAGATTTTCGAATCGGACGAAAATCTCATAGTGAATTGTAACGTTCAGGGCCACCTAATGACGATGGAACACTCAAATTGCGTCCCGATTCAATACCTCGTCCTCCAGCAGACTTGCCTCCATGGGTCTATTACTGCCTCGGGCAGCTTATGGCCGTTCTGCTGTGAGTCAAAGATTTAATCGGGCGAAAAACTGATAGTGAATTGTAACGTTCAGGGCCACCTAATGACGATGGATCACTCAAATTGCGTATCGATTCAATACATCGTCCTCCAGCAGACTTGTCTCCATGGGTCTATTGCTGCCTCGGGCACCTTATGGTCGTTCTCCCGTGAGTGTAGATTATCGAATGGGACGAAAAACTGATAGTGAATTGTAACATTCAGGGCTTCCTAATGACGATGGAACACTCAAATTGCGTCCCGATTCAATACATCGTCCTCCAGCAGACTTGTCTCCATGGGTCAATTGCTGCCTCGGGCACCTTATGGCCGTTCCGCTGTGAGTCAAAGATTTTCGAATCGGACGAAAAACAGATAGTGAATTGTAACATTCAGGGAGACCTAATGACGATGGACCACACAAATTGCGTCCCGATTCAATACATCGTCCTCCAGCCGACTTGACTCCATGGCTCTATTGCTGCCTCGGGCATCTTATGGCCGTTCTGCTGTGAGTCTAGTTTATCGAATCGGACGAAAAACTGATAGTGAATTGTAACGTTCAGGGCCACTTAATGACGATGGATCACTCAAATTGCGTCCCGATTCAATTCATCGTCCTCCAGCAGACTAGACTCCATGGGTCTGTTGCTGCCTTGGGCACCTTATGGTCGTTCTCCCGTGAGTCTAGATTATCGAATGGGACGAAAAACTGATAGTTAATTGTAACATTCAGGGCTTCCTAATGACGATGGAACACTCAAATTGCGTCCCGATTCAATACATCGTCCTCCAGCAGACTTGTCTCCATGGGTCTATTGCTGCCTCGGGCACCTTATGGCCGTTCTGCTGTGAGTCAAAGATTTTCGAATCGGACGAAAAACTGATAGTGAATTGTAACGTTCAGGCCCTCCTAATGACGATGGAACACTCAAATTGCGTCTCGATTCAATACATCGTCCTCCAGCAGACTTGTCTTCATGGGTCTATTGCTGCATCGGGCACCTTATGGCCGTTGTGCTGTGAGACAAAGATTTTCGAATCGGACGAAAAACTGATAGTGAATTGTAAGAATCAGGCCACCTAATGACGATGGATCACTCAAATTGCGTCCCGATTCAATACATCGCCCTCCAGCCGACTTGTCTCCATAGGTCTATTGCTGCCTCGGGCACCTTATGGCCGTTCTGCTGTGACTAAAAGATTTTCGAATCGGACGAAAAACTGATAGTGAATTGTAACGTTCAGGGCCTCCTAATGACGATGGAACACTCAAATTGCGTCCCGATTCAATACATCGTCCTCCAGCCGACTTGTCTCCATGGGTCTATTGCTGCCTCGGGTACCTTATGGCCGTTCTGCTGTAGGTCAAAGATTTTCGAATCGGACGATAAACTGATAGTGAATTGTAACGTTCAGGGCCATCTAATGACGATGGATCACTCAAATTGCGTACCGATTCAATACATCGTCCTCCAGCAGACTTGTCTCCATGGGTCTATTGCTGCCTCGGGCACCTTATGGTCGTTCTCCCGTGAGTCTAGATTATCGAATGGGACGAAAAACTGATAGTTAATTGAAAGATTCAAGGCCACCTAATGACGATGGAACACTCAAATTGCATCCCGATTCAATACATCGTCCTCCAGCAGACTTGTCTCCATGGGTCAATTGATGCCTCAGGCACCTTACGGCCGTTCTGCTGTGAGTCAAAGATTTTCGAATCGGACGATAAACTGATAGTGAATTGTAACTTTCAGGCCCACCTAATGACGATGGAACACACAAATTGAGTCCCGATTCAAAACACCGTCCTCCAGCCGACTTGACTCCATGGGTCTATTGCTGCCTCGGGCATCTTATGGCCGTTCTGCTGTGAGTCTAGTTTATCGAATGGGACGAAAAACTAATAGTGAATTGTAACGTTCAGGGCCACCTAATGACGTTGGATCACTCAAATTGCGTCCCGATTCAATACATCGTCCTCCAGCAGACTTGTCTCCATGGGTCTATTGCTGCCTCGGGCACCTTATGGTCGTTCTGCCGTGAGTCTAGATTATCGAATGGGACGAAAAACTGATAGTTAATTGTAACATTCCGGGCTTCCTAATGACGATGGAACACTCAAATTGCGTCCCGATTCAATACATCGTCCTCCAGCAGACTTGTCTCCATGGGTCAATTGCTGCCTCTGGCACCTTATGGCCGTTCTGCTGTGAGTCAAAGATTTTCGAATCGGACGAAAAACTAATAGTGAATTGTAACATTCAGGGCCACCTAATTCCGATGGATCACTCAAATTGTGTCCCGATTCAATACATCGTCCTCCAGCCGACTTGTCTCGATGGGGCTATTGCTGCCTCGGGCACCTTATGGCCGTTCTGCTGTGACTCAAAGATTTTCGAATCGGACGAAAAACTGATAGTGAATTGCAACGTTCAGGGCCACCTAATGACGATGGATCACTCAAATTGCGTCCCGTTTCAATACATCGTCCTCCAGCAGACTTGTCTCCATGGGTCTATTGCTGCCTCGGGCACCTTATGGCCGTTCTGCTGTGACTAAAAGATTATCGAATCGGACAAAAACTGATAGTGAATTGCAACGTTCAGGGCCTCCTAATGACGATAGAACACTCAAATTGCGCCCCGATTCAATACATCGTCCTCCAGCAGACTTGTCTCCATGATTCCATTGCTTCCTCGGGCACCTTATGGCCGTTCTGCTGTGAGTCAAAGATTTTCGAATCTGACGGAAAACTGATAGTGATATGTAACATTCTGGGCCACCTAATTACGATTAATCACTCAAATTGCGTCCCGATTCAATACATCGTCCTCCAGCCGACTTGAATTGTAACATTCGGGGCCACCTAATGACGACGGATCACTCAAATTGCGTCCCGATTCAATACATCGTCTTCCAGCAGACTTGTCTCCATGGGTCTATTGCTGCCTCAGGCACCCAATGGCCGTTCTGCTGTGAGTCAAAGATTTTCGAATCGGACGAAAAACTGATAGTGAATTATAACGTACAGGCCCTCTTAATGACGATGGAACACTCAAATTGCGTCTCGATTCAATACATCGTCCTCCAGCAGACTTGTCTCCATGGGTCTATTGCTGCCTCGGGCACCTTATGGCCGTTCTGCTGTGAGGCAAAGATTTTCGAATCTGACGAAAAACTGATAGTGAATTGTAACATTCAGGGCCACCTAATGACGATGGATCACTCAAATTGCGTCCCGATTCAATACATCGTCCTCCAGCCGACTTGACTCCATGGGTCTATTGCTGCCTCGGGCGTCTTATGGCCGTTCTGCTGTGAGTCTAGTTTATCGAATGGGACGAAAAACTGATAGTGAATTGTAACGTTCAGGGCCACCTAATGACGATGGAACACTTAAATTGCGTCCTGATTCAATACATCGTCCTCCAGCAGACTTGTCTCCATGGGTCAATTGCTGCCTCGTCACCTTATGGCCGTTCTGCTGTGAGTCAAAGATTTTCGAATCGGACGAAAAACTGATTGTGAATTGTATTATTCAGGGCCACCTAATGACGATGGACCACACAAATTGCGTCCCGATTCAATACATCGTCCTCCAGCCGACTTGTCTTCATGGGTCTATTGCTGCCTCGGGCACTTATGGCCGTTCTGCTGTGACTAAAATATTTTTGAATCGGACGAAAAACTGATAGTGAATTGTAACCTTCAGGGCCTCCTAATGACGATGGAACACTCAAATTGCGTCCCGATTAAATACATCGTCCTCCAGCAGACTTGTCTCCATGGGTCTATTGCTGTCTTGGGCACCTTATGGTCGTTCTCCCGTGAGTCTAGATTATCGAATGGGACGAAAAACTGATAGTTAATTGTAGCATTCAGGGCTTCCTAATGACGATGGAACACTCAAATTGCGTCCCGAATCAATACATCGTCCTCCAGCAGACTTGTCTCCATGGGTCAATTGTATGCCTCGGGCACCTTATGGCCGTTCTGCTGTGACTAAAAGATTTTCGAATCGGACGAAAAACTGATAGTGAATTGTAACATTCAGGGCCACCTAATGACGATGGATCACTCAAATTGCGTCCCGATTCAATACATCGTCCTCCAGCCGACTTGTCTCCATGGGTCTATTGCTGCCTCGGGCACCTTATGGCCGTTCTGCTGGGAGTCAAAGATTTTCAAATCGGACGAAAAACTGATAGTGAATTGTAACATTCAGGGCCACCTAATGACGATGGATCACTCAAATAGTGTCCCGATTCAATACATCGTCCTCCAGCCGACTTGTCTCCATGGGGCTATTGCTGCCTCGGGCACCTTATGGCCGTTCTGCTGTGAGTCAAAGATTTTCGAATCGGACGAAAAACTGATAGTGAATTGCAACGTTCAGGGCCACCCAATGACGATGGATCACTCAAATTGCGTCCCGATGCAATACATCGTCCTCCAGCAGACTTGTCTCCATGGGTCTATTGCTGCCTCGGGCACCTTATGGCTGTTCGGCTGTGAGTGAAAGATTTTCGAATCGGACGAAAAACTGATAGTGAATTGTAACGTTCAGGGCCTCCTAATGACGATGGAACACTCAAATTGCGTCCCGATTCTATACATCGTCCTCCAGCAGACTTGTCTCCATGGGTCTATTGCTGCCTCGGGCACCTTATGGCCGTTCTGCTCTGAGTCAAAGATTTTCGAATCTGCTGAAAAACTGATAGTGAATTGTAACATTCTGGGCCACCTAATGACGATGGATCACTCAAATTGCGTCCCGATTCAATACATCGTCCTCCAGCCGACTTGTCTCAATTGGTCTATTGCTGCCTCGGGCACCTAATGGCCGTTCTGCTGTGAGTCAAAGATTTTCGAATCGGACGAAAAACTGATAGTGAATTGTAACGTTCAGGCCCTCCTAATGACGATGGAACACTCAAATTGCGTCTCGATTCAATACATCGTCCTCCAGCAGACTTGTCTTCATGGGTCTATTGCTGCCTCGGGCACCTTATGGCCGTTCTGCTGCAGGTCAAAGATTTTCGAATCGGACGAAAAACTGATAGTGAATTGTAACGTTCAGGGCCACCTAATGACGATGGATCACTCAAATTGCGTACCGATTCAATACATCGTCCTCCAGCAGACTTGTCTCCATGGGTCTATTGCTGCCTCCGGCACCTTATGGTCGTTCTCCCGTGAGTCTGGATTATCGAATGGGACGAAAAACGTATAGTTAATTGAAACATTCAGGGCTTCCTAATGACGATGGAACACTCAAATTGCGTCCCGATTCAATACATCGTCCTCCAGCAGACTTGTCTCCATGGGTCAATTGATGCCTCGGGCACCTTATGGCCGTTCTGCTGTGAGTCAAAGATTTTCGAATCGGACGAAAAACTGATAGTGAATTGTAACATTCAGGGCCACCTAATGACGATGGAACACACAAATTGCGTCCCGATTCAATACATCGTCCTCCAGCCGACTTGACTCCATGGGTCAATTGCTGCCTCGGGCATCTTATGGCCGTTCTGCTGTGAGTCTAGTTTATCGAATGGGACGAAAAACTGATAGTGAATTGTAACGTTCAGGGCCACCTAATGACGATCGAACACTCAAATTGCGTCCCGATTCAATACATCGTCCTGCAGCAGACTTGTCTCCATGGGTCTATTGCTGCCTCGGGCACCTTATGGCCGTTCTGCTGTGAGTCAAAGATTTTCGAATCGGACGAAAAACTGATAGTGAATTGTAACATTCAGGGAGACCTAATGACGATGGACCACACAAATTGCGTCCCGATTCAATACATCGTCCTCCAGCCGACTTGTCGCCATGAGACTATTGCTGCCTCGGGCACCCAATGGCCGTTCTGCTGTGAGTCAAAGATTTTCGAATTTGCTGAAAAACTGATAGTGAATTGTAACATTCTGTGCCACCTAATGACGATGGATCACTCAAATTGCGTCCCGATTCAATACATCGTCCTCCAGCCGACTTGTCTCCATGGGTCTATTGCTGCCTCGGGCACCTTATGGCCGTTCTGCTGTGAGTCAAAGATTTTCGAATCGGACGAAAAACTGATAGTGAATTGTAACGTTCAGGCCCTCCTAATGACGATGGAACACTAAAATTGCGTCACGATTCAATACATCGTCCTCCAGCAGACTTGTCTTCATGGGTCTATTGCTGCCTCGGGCACCTTATGGCCGTTCTGCTGTGAGACAAAGATTTTCGAATCTGACGAAAAACTGATAGTGAATTGTAAGATTCAGGGCACCTAATGACGATGGATCACTAAAATTGCGTCCCGATTCAATACATCGTCCTCCAGCCGACTTGACTCCATGGGTCTATTGCTGCCTCGTGTACCTTATGGCCGTTCTGCTGTAGGTCAAAGATTTCCGAATCGGACGAAAAACTGATAGTGAATTGTAACGTACAGGGCCATCGAATGACGATGGATCACTCTAATTGCGTACTGATTCAATACATCGTCCTCCAGCAGACTTGTCTCCATGGGTCTATTGCTGCCTCGGGCACCTTATGGTCGTTCTCCCGTGAGTCTAGATTATCGAATGGGACGAAAAACTGATAGTTAATTGAAACATTCAGGGCCACCTAATGACGATGGAACACTCAAATTGCATCCCGATTCAATACATCGTCCTCCAGCAGACTTGTCTCCATGGGTCAATTGATGCCTCGGGCACCTTATGGCCGTTCTGCTGTGAGTCTAAGATTTTCGAATCGGACGATAAACTGATAGTGAATTGTAACTTTCAGGCCCACCTAATGACGATGGAACACACAAATTGCGTCCCGATTCAAAACACCGTCCTCCAGCCGACTTGTCTCCATGGGTCTATTGCTACCTCGGGCATCTTATGGCCGTTCTGCTGTGAGTCTAGTTTATCGAATGGGACGAAAAACTGATAGTGAATTGTAACGTTCAGGGCCACCTAATGACGTTGGATCACTCAAATTGCGTCCCGATTCAATACATCGTCCTCCAGCAGACTTGTCTCCATGGGTCTATTGCTGCCTCGGGCACCTTATGTTCGTTCTGCCGTGAGTCTAGATTATCGAATGGGACGAAAAACTGATAGTTAATTGTAACATTCCGGACTTCCTAATGACGATGGAACACTCAAATTGCGTCCCGATTCAATACATCGTCCTCCAGCAGACTTCTCTCCATGGGTCAATTGCTGCCTCGGGCACCTTATGGCCGTTCTGCTGTGAGTCAAAGATTTTCGAATCGGACGAAAAACTAATAGTGAATTGTAACATTCAGGGCCACCTAATTCCGATGGATCACTCAAATTGTGTCCCGATTCAATACATCGTCCTCCAGCCGACTTGTCTCGATGGGGCTACTGCTGCCTCGGGCACCTTATGGCCGTTCTGCTGTGAGTCAAAGATTTTCGAATCGGACGAAAAACTGATAGTGAATTGCAACGTTCAGGGCCACCTAATGACGATGGATCACTCAAATTTTGTCCCGTTTCAATACATCGTCCTCCAGCAGACTTGTCTCCATGGGTCTATTGCTGCCTCGGGCACCTTATGGCCGTTCTGCTGTGACTAAAAGATTATCGAATCGGACGAAAAACTGATAGTGAATTGCAACGTTCAGGGCCTCCTAATGACGATAGAACACTCAAATTGCTCCCCGATTCAATACATCGTCCTCCAGCAGACTTGTCTCCATGATTCTATTGCTGCCTCGGGCACCTTATGGCCGTTCTGCTGTGAGTCAAAGATTTTCGAATCTGACGGAAAACTGATAGTGAATTGTAACATTCTGGGCCACCTAATGACGATGGATCACTCAAATTGCGTCCCGATTCAATACATCGTCCTCCAGCCGACTTGAATTGTAACATTCAGGGCCACCTCTTGACGACGGATCACTCAAATTGCGTCCCGATTCAATACATCGTCTTCCAGCAGACTTGTCTCCATGGGTCTATTGCTGCCTCGGGCACCCAATGGCCGTTCTGCTGTGAGTCAAAGATTTTCGAATCGGACGAAAAACTGATAGTGAATTATAACGTACAGGCCCTCTTAATGACGATGGAACACTCAAATTGCGTCTCGATTCAATACATCGTCCTTCAGCAGACTTGTCTTCATGGGTCTATTGCTGCCTCGGGCACCTTATGGCCGTTCTGCTGTGAGGCAAAGATTTTCGAATCTGACGAAAATCTGATAGTGAATTGTAACATTCAGGGCCACCTAATGACGATGGATCACTCAAATTGCGTCCCGATTCAATACATCGTCCTCCAGCCGACTTGTCTCCATGGGTCTATTGCTGCCTCGGGCACCTTATGGCCGTTCTGCTGTGAGTCAAAGATTTTCGAATCGGACGAAAAACTGATAGTGAATTGTAACGTTCAGGGCCTTCTAATGACGATGGAACACTCAAATTGCGTACCGATTCAAAACATCGTCCTCCAGCAGACTTGTCTCCATGGGTCTATTGCTGCCTCGGGCACCATATGGCCGTTCTGCTGTGAGTCAAAGATTTTCGAATTTGCTGAAAAACTGATAGTGAATTGTAACATTCTGTGCCACCTAATGACGATGGATCACTCAAATTGCGTCCCGATTCAATACATCGTCCTCCAGCCGACTTGTCTCCATGGGTCTATTGCTGCCTCGGGTACCTTATGGCCGTTCTGCTGTAGGTCAAAGATTTTCGAATCGGACGAAAAACTGATAGTGAATTGTAACGTACAGGGCCATCTAATGACGATGGATCACTCAAATTGCGTACCGATTCAATACATCGTCCTCCAGCAGACTTGTCTCCATGGGTCTATTGCTGCCTCGGGCACCTTATGGTCGTTCTCCCGTGAGTCTAGATTATCGAATGGGACGAAAAACTGATAGTTAATTGAAACATTCAGGGCCACCTAATGACGATGGAACACTCAAATTGCATCCCGATTCAATACATCGTCCTCCAGCAGACTTGTCTCCATGGGTCAATTGATGCCTCGGGCACCTTATGGCCGTTCTGCTGTGAGTCAATGATTTTCGAATCGGACGATAAACTGATAGTGAATTGTAACTTTCAGGCCCACCTAATGACGATGGAACACACAAATTGCGTCCCGATTCAAAACACCGTCCTCCAGCCGACTTGACTCCATGGGTCTATTGCTACCTCGGGCATCTTATGGCCGTTCTGCTGTGAGTCTAGTTTATCGAATGGGACGAAAAACTGATAGTGAATTGTAACGTTCAGGGCCACCTAATGACGTTGGATCACTCAAATTGCGTCCCGATTCAATACATCGTCCTCCAGCAGACTTGTCTCCATGGGTCTATTGCTGCCTCGGGCACCTTATGTTCGTTCTGCCGTGAGTCTAGATTATCGAATGGGACGAAAAACTGATAGTTAATTGTAACATTCCGGACTTCCTAATGACGTTGGAACACTCAAATTGCGTCCCGATTCAATACATCGTCCTCCAGCAGACTTCTCTCCATGGGTCAATTGCTGCCTCGGGCACCTTATGGCCGTTCTGCTGTGAGTCAAAGATTTTCGAATCGGACGAAAAACTAATAGTGAATTGTAACATTCAGGGCCACCTAATTCCGATGGATCACTCAAATTGTGTCCCGATTCAATACATCGTCCTCCAGCCGACTTGTCTCGATGGGGCTACTGCTGCCTCGGGCACCTTATGGCCGTTCTGCTGTGAGTCAAAGATTTTCGAATCGGACGAAAAACTGATAGTGAATTGCAACGTTCAGGGCCACCTAATGACGATGGATCACTCAAATTTTGTCCCATTTCAATACATCGTCCTCCAGCAGACTTGTCTCCATGGGTCTATTGCTGCCTCGGGCACCTTATGGCCGTTCTGCTGTGACTAAAAGATTATCGAATCGGACGAAAAACTGATAGTGAATTGCAACGTTCAGGGCCTCCTAATGACGATAGAACACTCAAATTGCTCCCCGATTCAATACATCGTCCTCCAGCAGACTTGTCTCCATGATTCTATTGCTGCCTCGGGCACCTTATGGCCGTTCTGCTGTGAGTCAAAGATTTTCGAATCTGACGGAAAACTGATAGTGAATTGTAACATTCTGGGCCACCTAATGACGATGGATCACTCAAATTGCGTCCCGATTCAATACATCGTCCTCCAGCCGACTTGAATTGTAACATTCAGGGCCACCTCTTGACGACGGATCACTCAAATTGCGTCCCGATTCAATACATCGTCTTCCAGCAGACTTGTCTCCATGGGTCTATTGCTGCCTCGGGCACCCAATGGCCGTTCTGCTGTGAGTCAAAGATTTTCGAATCGGACGAAAAACTGATAGTGAATTATAACGTACAGGCCCTCTTAATGACGATGGAACACTCAAATTGCGTCTCGATTCAATACATCGTCCTCCAGCAGACTTGTCTTCATGGGTCTATTGCTGCCTCGGGCACCTTATGGCCGTTCTGCTGTGAGGCAAAGATTTTCGAATCTGACGAAAATCTGATAGTGAATTGTAACATTCAGGGCCACCTAATGACGATGGATCACTCAAATTGCGTCCCGATTCAATACATCGTCCTCCAGCCGACTTGTCTCCATGGGTCTATTGCTGCCTCGGGCACCTTATGGCCGTTCTGCTGTGAGTCAAAGATTTTCGAATCGGACGAAAAACTGATAGTGAATTGTAACGTTCAGGGCCTTCTAATGACGATGGAACACTCAAATTGCGTACCGATTCAAAACATCGTCCTCCAGCAGACTTGTCTCCATGGGTCTATTGCTGCCTCGGGCACCATATGGCCGTTCTGCTGTGAGTCAAAGATTTTCGAATTTGCTGAAAAACTGATAGTGAATTGTAACATTCTGTGCCACCTAATGACGATGGATCACTCAAATTGCGTCCCGATTCAATACATCGTCCTCCAGCCGACTTGTCTCCATGGGTCTATTGCTGACTCGGGCACCTTATGGCCGTTCTGCTGTGAGTCAAAGATTTTCGAATCGGACGAAAAACTGATAGTGAATTGTAACGTTCAGGCCCTCCTAATGACGATGGAACACTCAAATTGCGTCTCGATTCAATACATCGTCCTCCAGCAGACTTGTCTTCATGGGTCTATTGCTGCCTCGGGCACCTTATGGCCGTTCTGCTGTGAGACAAAGATTTTCGAATCTGACGAAAAACTGATTGTGAATTGTAAGATTCAGGGCACCTAATGCCGATGGATCACTCAAATTGCGTCCCGATTCAATACATCGTCCTCCAGCCGACTTGTCTCCATAGGTCTATTGCTGCCTCGGGCACCTTATGGCCGTTCTGCTGTGACTAAAAGATTTTCGAATCGGACGAAAAACTGATAGTGAATTGTAACGTTCAGGGCCTCCTAATGACGATGGAACACTCAAATTGCGTCCCGAGTCAATACATCGTCCTCCAGCCGACTTGTCTCCATGGGTCTATTGCTGCCTCGGGTACCTTATGGCCGTTCTGCTGTAGGTCAAAGATTTTCGAATCGGACGAAAAACTGATAGTGAATTGTAACGTACAGGGCCATCTAATGACGATGGATCACTCAAATTGCGTACCGATTCAATACATCGTCCTCCAGCAGACTTGTCTCCATGGGTCTATTGCTGCCTCGGGCACCTTATGGTCGTTCTCCCGTGAGTCTAGATTATCGAATGGGACGAAAAACTGATAGGTAATTGAAACATTCAGGGCCACCTAATGACGATGGAACACTCAAATTGCATCCCGATTCAATACATCGTCCTCCAGCAGACTTGTCTCCATGGGTCAATTGATGCCTCGGGCACCTTATGGCCGTTCTGCTGTGAGTCAATGATTTTCGAATCGGACGATAAACTGATAGTGAATTGTAACTTTCAGGCCCACCTAATGACGATGGAACACACAAATTGCGTCCCGATTCAAAACACCGTCCTCCAGCCGACTTGACTCCATGGGTCTATTGCTGCCTCGGGCATCTTATGGCCGTTCTGCTGTGAGTCTAGTTTATCGAATGGGACGAAAAACTGATAGTGAATTGTAACGTTCAGGGCCACCTAATGACGTTGGATCACTCAAATTGCGTCCCGATTCAATACATCGTCCTCCAGCAGACTTGTCTCCATGGGTCAATTGATGCCTCGGGCACCTTATGGCCGTTCTGCTGTGAGTCAAATATTTTCGAATCGGACGAAAAACTAATAGTGAATTGTAACATTCAGGGCCACCTAATTCCGATGGATCACTCAAATTGTGTCCCGATTCAATACATCGTCCTCCAGCAGACTTGTCTTCATGGGTCTATTGCTGCCTCGGGCACCTTATGGCCGTTCTGCTGTGAGACAAAGATTTTCGAATCTGACGAAAAACTGATTGTGAATTGTAAGATTCAGGGCACCTAATGCCGATGGATCACTCAAATTGCGTCCCGATTCAATACATCGTCCTCCAGCCGACTTGTCTCCATAGGTCTATTCCTGCCTCGGGCACCTTATGGCCGTTCTGCTGTGACTAAAAGATTTTCGAATCGGACGAAAAACTGATAGTGAATTGTAACGTTCAGGGCCTCCTAATGACGATGGAACACTCAAATTGCGTCCCGATTCAATACATCGTCCTCCAGCCGACTTGTTTCCATGGGTCTATTGCTGCCTCGGGTACCTTATGGCCGTTCTGCTGTAGGTCAAAGATTTTCGAATCGGACGAAAAACTGATAGTGAATTGTAACGTACAGGGCCATCCAATGACGATGGATCACTCAAATTGCGTACCGATTCAATACATCGTCCTCCAGCAGACTTGTCTCCATGGGTCTATTGCTGCCTCGGGCACCTTATGGTCGTTCTCCCGTGAGTCTAGATTATCGAATGGGACGAAAAACTGATAGTTAATTGAAACATTCAGGGCCACCTAATGACGATGGAACACTCAAATTGCATCCCGATTCAATACATCGTCCTCCAGCAGACTTGTCTCCATGGGTCAATTGATGCCTCGGGCACCTTATGGCCGTTCTGCTGTGAGTCAATGATTTTCGAATCGGACGATAAACTGATAGTGAATTGTAACTTTCAGGCCCACCTAATGACGATGGAACACACAAATTGCGTCCCGATTCAAAACACCGTCCTCCAGCCGACTTGACTCCATGGGTCTATTGCTGCCTCGGGCATCTTATGGCCGTTCTGCTGTGAGTCTAGTTTATCGAATGGGACGAAAAACTGATAGTGAATTGTAACGTTCAGGGCCACCTAATGACGTTGGATCACTCAAATTGCGTCCCGATTCAATACATCGTCCTCCAGCAGACTTGTCTCCATGGGTCAATTGATGCCTCGGGCACCTTATGGCCGTTCTGCTGTGAGTCAAATATTTTCGAATCGGACGAAAAACTAATAGTGAATTGTAACATTCAGGGCGACCTAATTCCGATGGATCACTCAAATTGTGTCCCGATTCAATACATCGTCCTCCAGCCGACTTGTCTCGATGGAGCTATTGCTGCCTCGGGCACCTTATGGCCGTTCTGCTGTGAGTCAAAGATTTTCGAATCGGACGAAAAACTGATAGTGAATTGCAACGTTCAGGGCCACCTAATGACGATGGATCACTCAAATTGCGTCCCGTTTCAATACATCGTCCTCCAGCAGACTTGTCTCCATGGGTCTATTGCTGCCTCGGGCACCTTATGGCCGTTCTGCTGTGACTAAAAGATTATCGAATCGGACGAAAAACTGATAGTGAATTGCAACGTTCAGGGCCTCCTAATGACGATAGAACACTCAAATTGCGCCCCGATTCAATACATCGTCCTCCAGCAGACTTGTCTCCATGATTCTATTGCTGCCTCGGGCACCTTTCGGCCGTTCTTCTGTGAGTCAAAGATTTTCGAATCTGACGGATAACTGATAGTGAATTGTAACATTCTGGGCCACCTAATGACGATGGATCACTCAAATTGCGTCCCGATTCAATACATCGTCCTCCAGCCGACTTGTATTGTAACATTCAGGGCCACCTCTTGACGACGGATCACTCAAATTGCGTCCCGATTCAATACATCGTCTTCCAGCAGACTTGTCTCCATGGGTCTATTGCTGCCTCGGGCACCCAATGGCCGTTCTGCTGTGAGTCAAAGATTTTCGAATCGGACGAAAAACTGATAGTGAATTATAACGTACAGGCCCTCTTAATGACGATGGAACACTCAAATTGCGTCTCGATTCAATACATCGTCCTCCAGCAGACTTGTCTTCATGGGTCTATTGCTGCCTCGGGCACCTTATGGCCGTTCTGCTGTGAGGCAAAGATATTCGAATCTGACGAAAAACTGATAGTGAATTGTAATATTCAGGGCCACCTAATGACGATGGATCACTCAAATTGCGTCCCGATTCAATACATCGTCCTCCAGCCGACTTGTCTCCATGGGTCTATTGCTGCCTCGGGCACCTTATGGCCGTTCCGCTGTGAGTCAAAGATTTTCGAATCGGACGAAAAACTGATAGTGAATTGTAACGTTCAGGGCCTTCCAATGACGATGGAACACTCAAATTGCGTACCGATTCAATACATCGTCCTCCAGCAGACTTGTCTCCATGGGTCTATTGCTGCCTCGGGCACCTTATGGTCGTTCTCCCGTGAGTCTAGATTATCGAATGGGACGAAAAACTGATAGTGAATTGTAACATTAAAGGCCTCCTAATGACGATGGAACAATCAAATTGCGTCCCGATTCAATACCTCGTCCTCCAGCACACTTGTCTCCATGGGTCGATTGCTGCCTCGGGCACCTTATGGCCGTTCTGCTATGAGTCAAAGATTTTCGAATCGGACGAAAAACTGATATTGAATTGTAACATTCAGGGCCACCTAATGACGATGGATCACTCAAATTGCATCCCGATTCAATACATCATCCTCCAGCAGTCTTGTCTCCATGGGTCTATTGCTGCCTCGGGCACCTTATGGCCGTTCTGCTGTGAGTCAAAGATTTTTGAATCGTACGAAAAACTGATAGTGAATTGTAACGTTCAGGGCCACCTAATGACGATGGATCACTCAAATTGCGTCCCGATTCAATACATCGTCCTCCAGCAGACTTGTCTCCATGGGTCAATTGCTGCCTCGGGCACCTTATGGCCGTTCTGCTGTGACTCTAAGATTTTAAAATCGGACGAAAAACTGATAGTGAATTGTAACTTTCAGGGCCACCTAATGACGATGGATCACTCAAATTGCGTCCCGATTCAATACAGCGTCCTCCAGCCGACTTGTCTCCATAGGGCTATTGCTGCCTCGGGCACCTTATGGCCGTTCTGCTGTGAGTCTAGATTGTCGAATGGGACGAAAAACTGATAGTGAATTGTGACGTTCAGGGCCACCTAATGACGCTGGATCACTCAAATTGCGTCCCGATTCAATACATCGTCCTCAAGCAGACTTGTCTCCATGGGTCTATTACTGCCTCGGGCACCTTATGGCCGTTCTGCTGTGACTCAAAGATTTTCGAATCGGACGAAAAACTGATAGTGAATTGTAACGTTCAGGGCCACCTAATGACGATGGATCACTTAAATTGCGTCCCGATTCAATACATCGTCCTCCAGCAGACTTGTCTCCATGGGTTTATTGCTGCCTCGGGGACCTTATGGCCGTTCTGCTGTGGGTCAAAGATTTTCGAATCGGACGAATAATTGATAGTTAATTGTAACATTCAGGGCCTCCTAATGACGATGGAACACTCAAATTGCGTCCCGATTCAATACATCGACCTGCAGCAGACTTGTCTCCATGGGTCTATTGCTGCCTCGGGCACCTTATGGCCGTTCTGCTGTGAGTCAAAGATTTTCGAATCTGACGAAAAACTGATAGTGAATTGTAACATTCTGGGCCACCTAATGACGATGGATCACTCAAATTGCGTCCCGATTCCATACATCGTCGTCCAGCAGACTTGTCTCAATTGGTCTATTGCTGCCTCGGGCACCTTATGGCCATTCTGCTGTAAGTCAAAGATTTTCGAATCGGACGAAAAACTGATAGTGAATTGTAACGTTCAGGGCCACCTAATGACGATGGATCACTCAAATTGCGTCCCGATTCAATACATCGTCCTCCAGCCGACTTGTCTCCATGGGTTATTGCTGCCTCGGGCACCTTATGGCCGTTCTGCTGTGACTCAAAGATTTTGGAATCGGACGAAAAACTGATAGTGAATTGTAACGTTCAGGGCCTCCTAATGACGATGGAACACTCAAATTGCGTCCCGATTCAATACATCGTCCTCCAGCAGACTTGTCACCATGGGTCTATTGCTGCCTCGGGCACCTTATTGCCATTCTGCTGTGAGTCTAGATTATCGAATGGGACGAAAAACTGATAGTGAATTGTAACGTTCAGGGCCACCTAATGACGATGGATCACTCAAATTGCCTCCCGATTCAATACATCGACCTCCAGCCGAATTGTCTCCATGGGTCTATTCCTGCCTCGGGCACCTTATGGCCGTTCTGCTGTGAGTCAAAGATTTTCAAATCGGACGAAAAACTGATAGTGAATTGTAACGTTCAGGGCCTCCTTATGACGATGGAACACTCAAATTGCGTCCCGATTCAATACATCGTCCTCCAGCAGACTTGTCTCCATGGGTAAATTGCTGCCTCGGGACCATGTGGCCGTTCTGCTGTGAGTCAAAGATTTTCGAATCGGACGAAAAACTGATAGTGAATTGTAATATTCAGGGCCACCTAATGACGATGAACCACAGAAATTGCGTCCCAATTCAATACATCGTCCTCCAGCCGACTTGACTCCATGGGTCTATTGCTGCCTCGAGCACCTTATGGCCGTTCTGCTGTGAGTCTAGATTATCGAATGGGACGAAGAACTGATAGTTAATTGTAACATTCAGGGCCTCCTAATGACGATGGAACACTCAAATTGCGTCCCGATTCAATACATCGTCCTCCAGCAGACTTGTCTCCATGGGTCTATTGCTGCCTCGGGCATCTTATGGCCGTTCTGCTGTGGGTCAAAGATTTTCGAATCTGACGAAAAACTGATAGTGAATTGTAACATTCAGGGCCACCTAATGACGATGGATCACTCAAATTGCGTCCCGATTCAATACATCGTCCTCCAGCCGACTTGTCTCCATGGGTTATTGCTGCCTCGGGCACCTTATGGCCGTTCTGCTGTGACTCAAAGATTTTCGAATCGGACGAAAAACTGATAGTGAATTGTAACGTTCAGGGCCTCATAATGACGATGGAACACTCAAATTGCGTCCCGATTCAATACATCGTCCTCCAGCAGACTTGTCTCCCTGGGTCTATTGCTGTCTCGGGCACATTATGGCCGTTCTGCTGTGAGTCTATATTATCGAATGGGACGAAAAACTGATAGTGAATTGTAACGTTCAGGGCCACCTAATGACGATGGATCACTCAAATTGCGTCCCGATTCAATACATCGTCCACCAGCAGACTTGTCTCCATGGGTCTATTGCTGCCTCGGGCACCTTACGGCCGTTCTGCTGTGAGTCAAAGATTTTCGAATCGGACGAAAAACTGATAGTGAATTGTAACATTCAGGGCCACCTAATGACGATGGATCACTCAAATTGCGTCCGGATTCAATACATCGTCAACCAGCCGACTTGTCTCCATGGGTCTATTGCTGCTTCGGGCACCTTATGGCCGTTCTGCTGTGGGTCAAAGATTTTCGAATCGGACGAAAAACTGATAGTGAATTGTAACGTTCAGGGCCACCTAATGACGATGGATCACTCAAATTGAGTCCCGATTCAATACATCGTCCTCCAGCAGACTTGTCTGCATTGGTCTATTGCTGCCTCGGGCACCTTATGGCCATTCTGCTGTTAGTCAAAGATTGTCGAATCGGACGAAAAACTGATAGTGAATTGTAACGTTCAGGGCCTCCTAATGACGATGGAACACTCAAATTGCGTCCCGGTTCAATACCTCGTCCTCCAGCAGACTTGTCTCCATAGGTCTGTTGCTGCCTCGGGCACCCTATGGCCGTTCTGCTGTGAGTCAAAGATTTTCGAATCGGACGAAAAACTGATAGTGAATTGTAACGTTCAGGGCCACCTAATGACGATAGATCACTCAAATTGCGTCCCGATTCATTACATCGTCCTCCAGCAGACTTGTCTCCATGGGTTATTGCTGCCTCGGGCACCTTATTGCCGTTCTGCTGTGACTCAAAGATTTTCGAATCGGACGAAAAACTGATAGTGAATTGTAACGTTCAGGGCCTCCTAATGACGATGGAACACTCAAATTGCGTCCCGATTCAATACATCGTCCTCCAGCAGACTTGTCTCCATGGGTCTATTGCTGCCTCGGGCACCTTGTGGCCGTTCTGCTGTGAGTCAAAGATTTTCGAATCGGACGAAAAATTGATAGTGAATTGTAACATTTTGGGCCACCTAATGACAATGAACCACACAAATTGCGTCCCAATTCAATACATCGTCCTCCAGCCGACTTGACTCCATGGGTCTATTGCTGCCTTGAGCACCTTATGGCCGTTCTGCTGTGAGTCTAGATTATCGAATGAGACGAAAGACTGATAGTGAATTGTAACGTTCAGGGAAACCTAATGACGATGGATCACTCAAATTGCGTCCCGATTCAATACCTCGTCCTCCAGCAGACTTGTCTCCATGGGTCTATTGCTGCCTCGGGCACCTTATGGTCGTTCTCCCGTGAGTCTAGATTATCGAATGGGACGAAAAACTGATAGTTAATTGTAACATTCAGGGCCTCCTAATGACGATGGAACACTCAAATTGCGTCCCGATTCAATACATCGTCCTCCAGCAGACTTGTCTCCATGGGTCTATTGCTGCCTCGGGCACCTTATGGCCGTTCCACGATGAGACTAGATTATCGAATGAGACGAAAAACTGATAGTGAATTGTAACGTTCAGGGCCACCTAATGACGATGGATCACTCAAATTGCGTCCCGATTCAATACATCGTCCTCCAGCCGACTTGTCTTCATGGGTCTATTTCTGCCTCGGGCACCTTATGGCCGTTCTGCTGTGAGTGAAAGATTTTCGAATCTGACGAAAAACTGATAGTGAATTGTAACGTTCAGGGCCACCTAATGACGATGGATCACGCAAAATGCGTCCCGATTCAAAACATCGTCCTCCAGCCGACTTGTCTCCATGGTTCTATTGCTCCCTCGGGCACCTTATGGCCGTTATGCTGTGAGTGAAAGATTTTCGAATCGGACGAAAAACTGATATTCAATTGTAACATTCAGGGCCTGTTAATGACGAAGGAACACTCAAATTGCGTCCCGATTCAATACATCGACCTGCATAAGACTTGTCTCCATGGGTCTATTGCTGCCTCGGGCACCATATGGCCGTTCTGCTGTGAGTCAAAGATTTTCGAATCTGACGAAAAACTGATAGTGAATTGTAACATTCTGGGCCACCTAATGACGATGGATCACTCAAATTGCGTCCCGATTCAATACATCGTCCTCCAGGAGACTTGTCTCCATGGGTCTATTGCTGCCTCGGGCACCTTATGGACGTTCTGCTGTGAGTCAAAGATTTTCGAATGGGACGAAAAACTGATAGTGAATTGTAACGTTCAGGGCCTTCTAATGGCGATGGAACACTCAAATTGCGTCCCGATTCAATACATCGTCCTCCAGCAGACTTGTCTTCATGGGTCTATTGCTGCCTCGGGCTTCTTTTGGCCGTTCTGCTGTGGGTCAAAGATTTTCGAATCTGACGAAAAACTGATAGTGAATTGTAACATTCAGGGCCACCTAATGACGATGGATCACTCAAATTGCGTCCCGATTCAATACATCGTCCTCCAGCCGACTTGTCTCCATGGGTTATTGCTGCCTCGGGCACTTTATGGCCGTTCTGCTGTGACTCAAAGATTTTCGAATCGGACGAAAAACTGATAGTGAATTGTAACGTTCAGGGCCTCCTAATGACGATGGAACACTCAAATTGCGTCCCGATTCAATACATCGTCCTCCAGCAGACTTGTCTCCATGGGGCTATTGCTGTCTCGGGCACATTATGGCCGTTCTGCTGTGAGTCTAGATTATCGAATGGGACGAAAAACTGATAGTGAATTGTAACGTTCAGGGCCACCTAATGACGATGGATCACTCAAATTGCGTCCGGATTCAATACATCGTCAACCAGCCGACTTGTCTCCATGGGTCTATTGCTGCTTCGGGCACCTTATGGCCGTTCTGCTGTGAGTCAAAGATTTTTGAATCGGACGAAAAACTGATAGTGAATTGTAACGTGCAGGGCCACCTAATGACGATGGATCACTCAAATTGCGTCACGATTCAATACATCGTCGTCCAGCAGACTTGTCTCCATTGGTCTATTGCTGCCTCGGGCACCGTATGGCCATTCTGCTGTTAGTCAAAGATTGTAGAATCAGACGAAAAACTGATAGTGAATTGTAAAGTTCAGGGCCTCCTAATGACGATGGAACACTCAAATTGCGTCCCGGTTCAATACCTCGTCCTCCAGCAGACTTGTCTCCATGGGTCTGTTGCTGCCTCGGGCACCTTATGGCCGTTCTGCTGTGAGTCAAAGATTTTCGAATCGGACGAAAAACTGATAGTGAATTGTAACGTTCAGGGCCACCTAATGACGATCGATCACTCAAATTGCGTCCCGATTCAATACATCGTCCTCCAGCAGACTTGTCTCCATGGGTTATTGCTGCCTCGGGCACCTTATGGCCGTTCTGCTGTGACTCAAAGATTTTCGAATCGGACGAAAAACTGATAGTGAATTGTAACGTTCAGGGCCTCCTAATGACGATGGAACACTCAAATTGCGTCCCGATTCAATACATCGTCCTCCAGCAGACTTGTCTCCATGGGTCTATTGCTGCCTCGGGCACCTTGTGGCCGTTCTGCTGTGAGTCAAAGATTTTCGAATCGGACGAAAAACTGATAGTGAATTGTAACATTTTGGGCCACCTAATGACGATGAACCACACAAATTGCGTTCCAATTCAATACATCGTCCTCCAGCCGACTTGACACCATGGGTCTATTGCTGCCTCGAGCACCTTATGGCCGTTCTGCTGTGAGTCTAGATTATCGAATGAGACGAATAACTGATAGTGAATTGTAACATTCAGGGCCTCCTAATGACGATGGAACACTGAAATTGCGTCCCGATTCAATACATTGTCCTCCAGCAGACTTGTCTCCATGGGTCTATTGCTGCCTCGGGCACCTTATGGCCGTTCTGCTGTAAGTCAAAGATTTTCGAATCGGACGAAAAACTGATAGTGAATTGTAACATTCAGGGCCACCTAATGACGATGAACCACACAAATTGCGTCCCGATTCAATACATCGTCCTCCAGCCGACTTGACTCCAAGGGTCTATTGCTGCCTCGGGCACCTTATGGCCGTTCCGCTGTGAGTATAGATTATCGAATGGGACGAAAAACTGATAGTGAATTGTAACGTTCAGGGCCACCTAATGACGATGGATCACTCAAATTGCGTCCCGATTCAATACATCGTCCTCCAGCAGACTTGGCTTCATGGGTCTATTGCTGCCTCGGGCACCTTATGGCCGTTCTGCTGTGAGTCTAGATTATCGAATGGGACGCAAAACTGATAGCTAATTGTAACATTCAGGGCCTCCTAATAACGATGGACCACACAAATTGCGTCCCGATTCAATACATCGTCCTCCAGCCGACTTGACTCCATGGGTCTATTGCTGCCTCGGGCACCTTATGGCCGTTCTGCTGTGAGTCTAGATTATCGAATGGGACGAAAAGCTGATAGTTAATTGTAACATCAGGGCCTCCTAATGACGATGGAACACTCAAATTGCGTCCCGATTCAATACATCGTCCTCCAGCAGACTTGTCTCCATGGGTCTATTGCTGCCTCAGGCACATTATGGCCGTTCTGCTGTGAGTCAAAGATTTTCGAATCGGACGAAAAACTGATAGTGAATTGTAACGTTCAGGGCCTCCTAATGCCGATGGAACACTCAAATTGCGTCCCGATTGAATACCTCGTCCTCCAGCAGACTAGTCTCCATGGGTCTTTTGCAGCCTTGGGCACCTTATGGTCGTTCTCCCGTGTGTCTAGATTATCGAATGGGACGAAAAACTGATAGTGAATTGTAACATTCAGGGCCTCCTAATGACGATGGATCACTCAAATTGCGTCCCGATTCAATACATCGTCCTCCAGCCGACTTGTCTCCATGGGTCTATTGCTGCCTCGGGCACCTTATGGCAGTTCTGCTGTGAGTCAAAGATTTTCGAATCGGACGAAAAACTGATAGTGAATTGTACCATTCAGTGCCACCTAATGACGATAGATCACTCAAATTGCGTCCCGATTCAATACATCGTCCTCCAGCCGACTTGTCTCCATGGGTCTATTGCTGCATCGGGCACCTTATGGCCGTTCTGCTGTGAGTCAAAGATTTTCGAATCGGACGAAAAACTGATAGTGAATTGAAACATTCAGGGCCACCTAATGACGATGGACCACACAAATTGCGTCCCGAGTCAATACATCGTCCTCCAGCAGACTTGTCTCCATGGGTCTATTGCTGCCTCGGGCACCTTATGGCCGTTCTGCTGTGAGTCAAAGATTTTCGAATCGGACGAAAAACTGATAGTGAATTGTAACGTTCAGGGCCTCCTAATGACGATGGAACACTCAAATTGCGTCCCGATTCAATACATCGTCCTGCAGCAGACTTGTCTCCATGGGTCTATTGCTGCCTCGGGCACCTTATGGCCGTTCTGCTGTGAGTCAAAGATTTTCGAATGTGACGAAAAACTGATAGTGAATTGTAACGTTCAGGGCCACCTAATGACGATGGATCACTCAAATTGCGTCCCGATTCAATACATCGTCCTCCAGCAGACTTGTCTCCATGGGTTTATTGCTGCCTCGGGCACGTTATGGCCGTTCTGCTGTGAGTCAAAGATTTTCGAATCGGACGAAAAACTGATAGTGAATTGTAACATACAGGGCCACCTAATGACGATGGACCACACAAATTGCGTCCCGATTCAATACATCGTCCTCCAGCCGACTTGTCTCCATGGGTCTTTTGCTGCCTCGGGCACCTTATGGTCGTTCTCCCGTGAGACTAGATTATCGAATGGGACGAAAAACTGATAGTTAATTGTAACATTCAGGGCCACCTAATGACGATGAACCACACAAATTGCGTCCCAATTCAATACATCGTCCTCCAGCCGACTTGACTCCATGGGTCTATTGCTGCCTCGAGCACCTTATGGCCGTTCTCCTGTGAGTCTAGATTATCGAATGGGACGAAAAACTGATAGTGAATTGTAACGTTCAGGGCCACCTAATGACGATGGAACACTCAATTTGCGTCCCGATTCAATACATCGTCCTCCAGCAGACTTGTCTTCATGGGTTTATTGCTGAATCGGGCACCTTACGGCCGTTCTGCTGTGACTCAAATATTTTCGAATCGGACGAAAAACTGATAGTGAATTGTAACGTTCAGGGCCTCCTAATGACGATGGAACACTCAAATTGCGTCCCGATTCAATACATCGTCCTGAAGCAGACTTGTCTCCATGGGTCTATTGCTGTCTCGGGCACATTATGGCCGTTCTGCTGTGAGTCTAGATTATCGAATGGGACGAAAAACTGATAGTGAATTGTAACGTTCAGGGCCACCTAATGACGATGGATCACTCAAATTGCGTCCTGATTCAATACATCGTCCTCCAGCAGCTGCCTCGGGCACCTTATGGCCGTTCTGCTGTGAGTTAAAGATTTTCGAATCGGACGAAAAACTGATAGTGAATTGTAACATTCAGGGCCACCTAATGACGATGGTCCACTCAAATTGCGTCCGGATTCAATACATCGTCAACCAGCCGACTTGTCTCCGAGGGTTTATTGCTGCTTCGGGCACCTTATGGCCGTTCTGCTGTGAGTCAAAGATTTTCGAATCGGACGAAAAACTGATAGTGAATTGTAACGTTCAGGGCCACCTAATGACGATGGATCACTCAAATTGCGTCCCGATTCAATACATCGTCGTCCAGCAGACTTGTCTCCATTGGTCTATTGCTGCCTCGGGCACCTTATGGCCATTCTGCTGTTAGTCAAAGATTGTCGAATCGGACGAAAAACTGATAGTGAATTGTAACGTTCAGGGCCTCCTAATGACGATGGAACACTCAAATTGCGGCCCGTTTCAATACCTCGTCCTCCAGCAGACTTGTCTCCATGGGTCTGTTGCTGCCTCGGGCACCTTATGGCCGTTCTGCTGTGAGTCAAAGATTTTCGAATCGGACGAAAAACTGATAGTGAATTGTAACGTTCAGGGAAATCTAATGACGATGGATCACTCAAATTGCGTCCCGATTCAATACATCGTCCTCCAGCAGACTTGTCTCCATGGGTTATTGCTGCCTCGGGCACCTTATGGCCGTTCTGCTGTGACTCAAAGATTTTCGAATCGGACGAAAAACTGATAGTGAATTGTTACGTTCAGGGCCTCCTAATGACGATGGAACACTAAAATTGCGTCCCGATTCAATACATCGTCCTCCAGCAGACTTGTCTCCATGGGTCTATTGCTGCCTCGGGCACCTTATGGCCGTTCTGCTGTGAGTCTAGATTATCGAATGGGATGAAAAACTGATAGCTAATTGTAACATTCAGGGCCTCCTAATGACGATGGACCACACAAATTGCGTCCCGATTCAATACATCGTCCTCCAGCCGCCTTGACTCCATGGGTCTATTGCTGCCTCGGGCACCTTATGGCCGTTCTGCTGTGAGTCTAGATTATCGAATGGGACGAAAAACTGATAGTTAATTGTAACATCAGGGCCTCCTAATGACGATGGAACACTCAAAATGCGTCCCGATTCAATACATCGTCCTCCAGCAGACTTGTCTCCATGGGTCTATTGCTGCCTCGGGCACCTTATGGTCGTTCTCCCGTGAGTCTAGATTATCGAATGGGACGAAAAACTGATAGTTAATTTTAACATTCAGGGCCTCCTAATGACGATGGCACACTGAAATTGCGTCCCGATTCAATACATCGTCCTCCAGCAGACTTGTCTCCATGGGTCTATTGCTGCCTCGGGCACCTTATGACCGCTCTGCTGTGAGTCAAAGATTTTCGAATCGGACGAAAAACTGATAGTGAATTGTACCATTCAGGGCCACCTAATGACGATGGATCACTCAAATTGCGTCCCGATTCAATACATCGTCCTCCAGCCGACTTGTCTCCATGGGTCTATTGCTGCATCGGGCACCTTATGGCCGTTCTGCTGTGAGTCAAAGATTTTCGAATCGGACGAAAAACTGATAGTGAATTGTAACGTTCAGGGCCACCTAATGACGATGGATCACTCAAATTGCGTCCCGATTCAATACATCGTCCTCCAGCAGACTTGTCTCCATGGGTTTATTGCTGCCTCGGGCACCTTATGGCCGTTCTGCTGTGAGTCAAAGATTTTCGAATCGGAGGAAAAACTGATAGTGAATTGTAACATTCAGGGCCACCTAATGACGATGGACCACACAAATTGCGTCCCGATTCAATACATCGTCCTCCAGCCGACTTGACTCCATGGGTCTATTGCTGCCTCGGCCACCTTATGGCCGTTCTGCTGTGAGTCTAGATTATCGAATGGGACGAAAAACTGATAGTTAATTGTAACATTCAGGGCCACCTAATGACGATGAATCACACAAATTGCGTCCCAATTCAATACATCGTCCTCCAGCCGACTTGACTCCATGGGTCTATTGCTGCCTCGATCACCTTATGGCCGTTCTGCTGTGAGTCTAGATTATCGAATGGGACGAAAAACTGATAGTGAATTGTAACGTTCAGGGCCACCTAATGACGATGGATCACTCAAATTGCGTCCAGATTCAATACATCGTCCTCCAGCCGACTTGTCTCCATGGGTCTATTGCTGCCTCGGGCACCTTATTGTCGTTCTCCCGTGAGTCTAGATTATCGAATGGGACGAAAAACTGATAGTTAATTGTAACATTCAGGGCCTCCTAATGACGATGGAACACTCAAATTGCGTCCCGATTCAGTACGTCCTCCAGCAGAGTTGTCTCCATGGGTCTATTGCTGCCTCGGGCACCTTATGGCCGTTCTGCTGTGAGATAAAGATTTTAGAATCGGACGGAAAACTGATAGTGAATTGTAACATTCAGGGCCACCTACTGATTATGGATCACTCAAATTGCGTCCGGATTCAATACATCGTCCTCCAGCCGACTTGTCTCCATGGGTCTATTGCTGCCACAGGCACATTATGGCCGTTCTGCTGTGAGTCAAAGATTTTCGAATCGGACGAAAAACTGATAGTGAATTGTAACGTTCAGGGCCTCCTAATGCCGATGGAACACTCAAATTGCGTCCCGATTGAATACCTCGTCCTCCAGCAGACTTGTCTCCATGGGTCTATTGCTGCCTCGGTTACCTTATGGTCGTTCTCCCGTGAGTCTAGATCATCGAATGGGACGAAAAACTGATAGTTAATTGTAACATTCAGGGCCTCCTAATGACGATGGCACACTCAAATTGCGTCCCGATTCAATACATCGTCCTCCAGCAGACTTGTCTCCATGGGTCTATTGCTGCCTCGGGCACCTTATGGCCGTTCTGCTGTGAGTCAAAGATTTTCGAATCGGACGAAAAACTGATAGTGAATTGTACCATTCAGTGCCACCTAATGACGATAGATCACTCAAATTGCGTCCCGATTCAATACATCGTCCTCCAGCCGACTTGTCTCCATGGGTCTATTGCTGCATCGGGCACCTTATGGCCGTTCTGCTGTGAGTCAAAGATTTTCGAATCGGACGAAAAACTGATAGTGAATTGTAACATTCAGGGCCACCTAATGACGATGGACCACACAAATTGCGTCCCGAGTCAATACATCGTCCTCCAGCAGACTTGTCTCCATGGGTCTATTGCTGCCTCGGGCACCTTATGGCCGTTCTGCTGTGAGTCAAAGATTTTCGAATCGGACGAAAAACTGATAGTGAATTGTATCGTTCAGGGCCTCCTAATGACGATGGAAAACTCAAATTGCGTCCCGATTCAATACATCGTCCTGCAGCAGACTTGTCTCCATGGGTCTATTGCTGCCTCGGGCACCTTATGGCCGTTCTGCTGTGAGTCAAAGATTTTCGAATGTGACGAAAAACTGATAGTGAATTGTAACATTTTGGGCCACCTAATGACGATGGATCACTCAAATTGCGTCCCGATTCAATACATCGTCCTCCAGCCGACTTGTATCCATGGGTCTATTGCTGCCTCGGGCACCTTATGGCCGTTCTGCTGTGAGTCAAAGATTTTTGAATCGGACGAAAAACTGATAGTGAATTGTAACGTTCAGGGCCACCTAATGACGATGGATCACTCAAATTGCGTCCCGCTTCAATACATCGTCCTCCAGCAGACTTGTCTCCATGGGTTTATTGCTGCCTCGGGCACCTTACGGCCGTTCTGCTGTGAGTCAAAGATTTTCGAATCGGACGAAAAACTGATAGTGAATTGTAACATTCAGGGCCACCTAATGACGATGGACCACACAAATTGCGTCCCGATTCAATACATCGTCCTCCAGCCGACTTGTCTCCATGGGTCTATTGCTGCCTCGGGCACCTTATGGTCGTTCTCCCGTGAGACTAGATTATCGAATGGGACGAAAAACTGATAGTTAATTGTAACATTCAGGGCCACCTAATGACGATGAACCACACAAATTGCGTCCCAATTCAATACATCGTCCTCCAGCCGACATGACTCCATGGGTCTATTGCTGCCTCGGGCACCTTATGGCTGTTCTGCTGTTAGTCAAAGATTTTCGAATCGGACGAAAAACTGATAGTGAATTGTAACGTTCAGGGCCTTCTAATGACGATGGAACACTCAAATTGCGTCCCGATTCAATTCGTCGTCCTCCAGCAGACTTGTCTCCATGGGTCTATTGCTGTCTCGGGCACCTTATGCTCGTTCTCCCGTGAGTCTAGATTATCGAATGGCACGAAAAACTGATAGTTAATTGTAACATTCAGGGCCTCCTAATGACGATGGAATACTCAAATTGCGTCCCGATTCAATACATCGTCCTGCAGCAGACTTGTCTCCATGGGTCTATTGCTGCCTCGGGCACCTTATGGCAGTTCTGCTGTGAGTCAAAGATTTTCGAATCTGACTAAAAACTGATAGTGAATTGTAACTTTCAGGGCCACCTAATGACGATGGATCACGCAAAATGCGTCCCGATTCAATACATCGTCCTCCAGCCGACTTGTCTCCATGGGTCTATTGCTCCCTCGTGCACCTTATGGCCGTTATGCTGTGAGTCAAAGATTTTCGAATCGGACGAAAAACTGATAGTGAATTGTAACATTCAGGGCCTCCTAATGACGATGGAACACTCAAATTGCGTCCCGATTCAATACATCGACCTGCAGCAGGCTTGTCTCCATGGGTCTATTGCTGCCTCGGGCACATTATGGCCGTTCTGCTGTGAGTCAGAGATTTTCGAATCTGACGAAAAACTGATAGTGAATTGTAACATTCTGGGCCACCTAATGACGATGGATCACTCAAATTGCGTCCCGATTCAATGCATCGTCCTCCAGCCGACTTGTCTCCATGGGTCTATTGCTGCCTCGAGCACCTTATGGACGTACTGCTGTGAGTCAAAGTTTTTCGAATGGGACAAAAAACTGATAGTGAATTGTAACGTTCAGGGCCACCTAATGACGATGGAACACTCAAATTGCGTCCCGATTCAATACATCGTCCTCCAGCAGACTTGTCTTCATGGGTTTATTGCTGCCTCGGGCACCTTATGGCCGTTCTGCTGTGACTCAAATATTTTCGAATCGGACGAAAAACTGATAGTGAATTGTAACGTTCAGGGCCTCCTAATGACGATGGATCACTCAAATTGCGTCCCGATTCAATACATCGTCCTCCAGCAGACTTGTCTCCATGTGTTTATTGCTGCCTCGGGCACCTTATGGCCGTTCTGCTGTGAGTCAAAGATTTTCGAATCGGACGAAAAACTGATAGTGAATTGTAACATTCAGGGCCACCTAATGACGATGGACCACACAAATTGCGTCCCGATTCAATACATCGTCCTCCAGCCGACTTGTCTCCATGGGTCTATTGCTGCCTCGGGCACCTTATGGTCGTTCTCCCGTGAGACTAGATTATCGAATGGGACGAAAAACTGATAGTTAATTGTAACATTCAGGGCCACCTAATGACGATGAACCACACAAATTGCGTCCCAATTCAATACATCGTCCTCCAGCCGACTTGACTCCATGGGTCTATTGCTGCCTCGAGCACCTTATCGCCGTTCTCCTGTGAGTCTAGATTATCGAATGGGACGAAAAACTGATAGTGAATTGTAACGTTCAGGGCCACCTAATGACGATGGATCACTCAAATTGCGTCCCGATTCAATACATCGTCCTCCAGCCGACTTGTCTCCATGGGTCTATTGCTGCCTCGGGCACCTTATGGTCGTTCTCCCGTGAGACTAGATTATCGAATGGGACGAAAAACTGATAGTTAATTGTAACATTCAGGGCCTCCTAATGACGATGGAACACTCAAAATGCGTCCCGATTCAATACGTCTTCCAGCAGACATGTCTCCATGGGTCTATTGCTGCCTTGGGCACCTTATGGCCGTTCTGCTGTGAGTTAAAGATTTTCGAATCGGACGGAAAACTGATAGTGAATTGTAACATTCAGGGCCCCCTAATGATTATGGATCACTCAAATTGCGTCCGGATTCAATACATCGTCCTCCAGACAACTTGTCTCCATGGGTCTATTGCTGCCTCGGGCACCTTATGGCCGTTCTGCTGTGAGTCAAAGATTTTCGAATCGGACGAAAAACTGATAGTGAATTGTAACGTTCTGGGCCACCTAATGACGATGGATCACTCAAATTGCGTCCCGATTCAATACATCGTCCTCCAGCAGACTTGTCTCCATGGGTCTATTGCTGCCTCGGGCACCTTATGGCTGTTCTGCTGTTAGTCAAAGATTTTCGAATCGGACGAAAAACTGATAGTGAATTGTAACGTTCAGGGCCTTCTAATGACGATGGAACACTCAAATTGCGTCCCGATTCAATTCGTCGTCCTCCAGCAGACTTGTCTCCATGGGTCTATTGCTGTCTCGGGCACCGTATGCTCGTTCTCCCGTGAGTCTAGATTATCGAATGGCACGAAAAACTGATAGTTAAATGTAACATTCAGGGCCTCCTAATGACGATGGAATACTCAAATTGCGTCCCGATTCAATACATCGTCCTGCAGCAGACTTGTCTCCATGGGTCTATTGCTGCCTCGGGCACCTTATGGCAGTTCTGCTGTGAGTCAAAGATTTTCGAATCTGACTAAAAACTGATAGTGAATTGTAACTTTCAGGGCCACCTAATGACGATGGATCACGCAAAATGCGTCCCGATTCAATACATCGTCCTCCAGCCGACTTGTCTAAATGGGTCTATTGCTCCCTCGTGCACCTTATGGCCGTTATGCTGTGAGTCAAAGATTTTCGAATCGGACGAAAAACTGATAGTGAATTGTAACATTCAGGGCCTCCTAATGACGATGGAACACTCAAATTGCGTCCCGATTCAATACATCGACCTGCAGCAGACTTGTCTCCATGGGTCTATTGCTGCCTCGGGCACCTTATGGCCGTTCTGCTGTGAGTCAGAGATTTTCGAATCTGACGAAAAACTGACAGTGAATTGTAACATTCTGGGCCACCTAATGACGATGGATCACTCAAATTGCGTCCCGATTCAATGCATCGTCCTCCAGCCGACTTGTCTCCATGGGTCTATTGCTGCCTCGAGCACCTTATGGACGTACTGCTGTGAGTCAAAGTTTTTCGAATGGGACAAAAAACTGATAGAGAATTGTAACGTTCAGGGCCACCTAATGACGATGGAACACTCAAATTGCGTCCCGATTCAATACATCGTCCTCCAGCAGACTTGTCTTCATGGGTTTATTGCTGCCTCCGGCACCTTATGGCCGTTCTGCTGTGACTCAAATATTTTCGAATCGGACAAAAAACTGATAGTGAATTGTAACGTTCAGGGCCTCCTAATGACGATGGAACACTCAAATGTCGTCCCGATTCAATACATCGTCCTGAAGCAGACTTGTCTCCATGGGTCTATTGCTGTCTCGGGCACATTATGGCCGTTCTGCTGTGAGTCTAGATTATCGAATGGGACGAAAAACTGATAGTGAATTGTAACGTTCAGGGCCACCTAATGACGATGGATCACTCAAATTGCGTCCTGATTCAATACATCGTCCTCCAGCAGCTGCCTCGGGAACCTTATGGCCGTTCTGCTGTGAGTTAAAGATTTTCGAATCGGACGAAAAACTGATAGTGAATTGTAACATTCAGGGCCACCTAATGACGATGGTCCACTCAAATTGCGTCCGGATTCAATACATCGTCAACCAGCCGACTTGTCTCCGAGGGTCTATTGCTGCTTCGGGCACCTTATGGCCGTTCTGCTGTGAGTCAAAGATTTTCGAATCGGACGAAAAACAGATAGTGAATTGTAACGTTCAGGGCCACCTAATGACGATGGATCACTCAAATTGCGTCCCGATTCAATACATCGTCGTCCAGCAGACTTGTCTCCATTGGTCTATTGCTGCCTCGGGCACCTTATGGCCATTCTGCTGTTAGTCAAAGATTGTCGAATCGGACGAAAAACTGATAGTGAATTGTAACGTTCAGGGCCTCCTAATGACGATGGAACACTCAAATTGCGTCCCGGTTCAATACCTCGTCCTCCAGCAGACTTGTCTCCATGGGTCTGTTGCTGCCTCGGGCACCTTATGGCCGTTCTGCTGTGAGTCAAAGATTTTTGAATCGGACGAAAAACTGATAGTGAATTGTAACTTTCAGGGCCACCTAATGACGATCGATCACTCAAATTGCGTCCCGATTCAATACATCGTCCTCCAGCAGACTTGTCTCCATGGGTTATTGCTGCCTCGGGCACCTTATGGCCGTTCTGCTGTGACTCAAAGATTTTCGAATCGGTCGAAAAACTGATAGTGAATTGTTACGTTCAGGGCCTCCTAATGACGATGGAACACTCAAACTGCGTCCCGATTCAATACATCGTCCTCCAGCAGACTTGTCTCCATGGGTCTATTGCTGCCTCGGGCACCTTGTGGCCGTTCTGCTGTGAATCAAAGATTTTCGAATCGGACGAAAAACTGATAGTGAATTGTAACGTTCAGGGAAATCTAATGACGATGGATCACTCAAATTGCGTCCCGATTCAATACATCGTCCTCCAGCAGACTTGTCTCCATGGGTTATTGCTGCCTCGGGCACCTTATGGCCGTTCTGCTGTGACTCAAAGATTTTCGAATCGGACGAAAAACTGATAGTGAATTGTTACGTTCAGGGCCTCCTAATGACGATGGAACACTAAAATTGCGTCCCGATTCAATACATCGTCCTCCAGCAGACTTGTCTCCATGGGTCTATTGCTGCCTCGGGCACCTTATGGCCGTTCTGCTGTGAGTCTAGATTATCGAATGGGACGAAAAACTGATAGCTAATTGTAACATTCAGGGCCTCCTAATGACGATGGACCACACAAATTGCGTCCCGATTCAATACATCGTCCTCCAGCCGACTTGACTCCATGGGTCTATTGCTGCCTCGGGCACCTTATGGCCGTTCTGCTGTGAGTCTAGATTATCGAATGGGTCGAAAAACTGATAGTTAATTGTAACATCAGGGCCTCCTAATGACGATGGAACACTCAAAATGCGTCCCGATTCAATACATCGTCCTCCAGCAGACTTGTCTCCATGGGTCTATTGCTGCCTCGGGCACCTTATGGTCGTTCTCCCGTGAGTCTAGATTATCGAATGGGACGAAAAACTGATAGTTAATTGTAACATTCAGGGCCTCCTAATGACGATGGCACACTCAAATTGCGTCCCGATTCAATACATCGTCCTCCAGCAGACTTGTCTCCATGGGTCTACTGCTGCCTCGGGCACCTTATGGCCGTTCTGCTGTGAGATAAAGATTTTCGAATCGGACGGAAAACTGATAGTGAATTGTAACATTCAGGGCCACCTAATGATTATGGATCACTCAAATTGCGTCCGGATTCAATACATCGTCCTCCAGCCGACTTGTCTCCATGGGTCTATTGCTGTCTCGGGCACCTTATAGCCGTTCTGCTGTGAGTCAAAGATTTTCGAAACGGACGAAAAACTGATAGTGAATTGTAACGTTCAGGGCCACCTAATGACGATGGATCACTCAAATTGCGTCCCGATTGAATACATCGTCCTCCAGCAGACTTGTCTCCATGGGTCTATTGCTGCCTCGGGCACCTTATGGCTGTTCTGCTGTTAGTCAAAGATTTTCGAATCGGACGAAAAACTGATAGTGAATTGTAACGTTCAGGGCCTCCTAATGACGATGGAACACTCAAATTGCGTCCCGATTCAATACCTCGTCCTCCAGCAGACTTGTCTCCATGGGTCTATTGCTGCCTCGGGCACCTTATGCTCGTTCTCCCGTGAGTCTAGATTATCGAATGGCACGAAAAACTGATAGTTAATTGTAACATTCAGGGCCTCCTAATGACGATGGAACACTCAAATTGCGTCCTGATTCAATACATCGTCCTCCAGCAGACTTGTCTTCATGGGTCTATTGCTGCCTCGGGCACCTTATGGCCGTTCTGCTGTGAGTCAAAGATTTTCGAATGGGACGAAAAACTGATAGTGAATTGTAACATTCTGGGCCACCTAATGACGATGGATCACTCAAATTGCGTCCCGATTCAATACATCGTCCTCCAGCCGACTTGTCTCCATTGGTCTACTGCTGCCTCGAGCACCTTATGGACGTACTGCTGTGAGTCAAAGATTTGCGAATGGGACAAAAAACTGATAGTGAATTGTAACGTTCAGGGCCACCTAATGACGATGGAACACTCAAATTGCGTCCCGATTCCATACATCGTCCTCCAGCAGACTTGTCTTAATGGGTCTATTGCTGCCTCGGGCACCTTATGGCCGTTCTGCTGTAAGTCAAAGATTTTCGAATCGGACGAAAAACTGATAGTGAATTGTAACGTTCAGGGCCACCTAATGACGATGGATCACTCAAATTGCGTCCCGATTCAATACATCGTCCTCCAGCAGACTTGTCTCCATGAGTCTATTGCTGCCTCGGGCACATTATGGCCGTTCTGCTGTGAGTCTAGATTATCGAATGGGACGATAAACTGATAGTGAATTGTAACGTTCAGGGCCACCTAATGACGATGGATCACTCAAATTGCGTCCCGATTCAATACATCGTCCTCCAGCAGACTTGTCTCCATGGGTCTATTGCTGCCTCGGGCACCTTATGGCCGTTCTGCTGTGAGTCAAAGATTTTCGAATCGGACGAAAAACTGATAGTGAATTGTAACGTTCAGGGCCACCTAATGGCGATGGATCACTCAAATTGCGTCCCGATTCAATACATCGTCGTCCAGCAGACTTGTCTCCATTGGTCTATTGCTGCCTCGGGCACCTTATGGCCATTCTGCTGTTAGTCAAAGATTGTCGAATCCGACGAAAAATTGATAATGAATTGTAACGTTCAGGGCGTCCTAATGACGATGGAACACTCAAATTGCGTCCCGGTTCAATACCTCGTCCTCCAGCAGACTTGTCTCCATGGGTCTATTGCTGCCTCGGGCACCTTATGGCCGTTCTGCTGTGAGTCAAAGATTTTCGAATCGGACGAAAAACTGATAGTGAATTGTAACATTCAGGGCCACCTAATGACGATGGATCACTCAAATTGCGTCCCGATTCAATACATCGTCCTCCAGCCGACTTGTCTCCATGGGTTATTGCTGCCTCGGGCACCTTATGGCCGTTCTGCTGTGACTCAAAGATTTTCGAATCGGACGAAAAACTGATAGTGAATTGTAACGTTCAGGGCCTCATAATGACGATGGAACACTCAAATTGCGTCCCGATTCAATACATCGTCCTCCAGCAGACTTGTCTCCATGGGTCTATTGCTGTCTCGGGCACATTATGGCCGTTCTGCTGTGAGTCTATATTATCGAATGGGACGAAAAACTGATAGTGAATTGTAACGTTCAGGGCCACCTAATGACGATGGATCACTCAAATTGCGTCCCGATTCAATACATCGTCCTCCAGCAGACTTGTCTCCATGGGTCTATTGCTGCCTCGGGCACCTTATGGCCGTTCTGCTGTGAGTTAAAGATTTTCGAATCGGACGAAAAACTGATAGTGAATTGTAACATTCAGGGCCACCTAATGACGATGGATCACTCAAATTGCGTCCGGATTCAATACATCGTCAACCAGCCGACTTGTCTCCATGGGTCTATTGCTGCTTCGGGCACCTTATGGCCGTTCTGCTGTGAGTCAAAGATTTTCGAATCGGACGAAAAACTGATAGTGAATTGTAACGTTCAGGGCCACCTAATGACGATGGATCACTCAAATTGCGTCCCGATTCAATACATCGTCCTCCAGCAGACTTGTCTGCATTGGTCTATTGCTGCCTCGGGCGCCTTATGGCCATTCTGCTGTTAGTCAAAGATTGTCGAATCGGACGAAAAACTGATAGTGAATTGTAACGTTCAGGGCCTCCTAATGACGATGGAACACTCAAATTGCGTCCCGGTTCAATACCTCGTCCTCCAGCAGACTTGTCTCCATGGGTCTGTTGCTGCCTCGGGCACCTTATGGCCGTTCTGCTGTGAGTCAAAGATTTTCGAATCGGACGAAAAACTGATAGTGAATTGTAACGTTCAGGGCCACCTAATGACGATAGATCACTCAAATTGCGTCCCGATTCATTACATCGTCCTCCAGCAGACTTGTCTCCATGGGTTATTGCTGCCTCGGGCACCTTATGGCCGTTCTGCTGTGACTCAAAGATTTTCGAATCGGACGAAAAACTGATAGTGAATTGTAACGTTCAGGGCCTCCTAATGACGATGGAACACTCAAATTGCGTCCCGATTCAATACATCGTCCTCCAGCAGACTTCCCTCCATGGGTCTATTACTGCCTCGGGCACCTTGTGGCCGTTCTGCTGTGAGTCAAAGATTTTCGAATCGGACGAAAAACTGATAGTGAATTGTAACGTTTTGGGCCACCTAATGACAATGAACCACACAAATTGCGTCCCAATTCAATACATCGTCCTCCAGCCGACTTGAATCCATGGGTCTATTGCTGCCTCGAGCACCTTATGGCCGTTCTGCTGTGAGTCTAGATTATCGAATGAGACGAAAGACTGATAGTGAATTGTAACGTTCAGGGAAACCTAATGACGATGGATCACTCAAATTGCGTCCCGATTCAATACCTCGTCCTCCAGCAGACTTGTCTCCATGGGTCTATTGCTGCCTCGGGCACCTTATGGTCGTTCTCCCGTGAGTCAAGATTATCGAATGGGACGAAAAACTGATAGTTAATTGTAACGTTCAGGGCCTCCTAATGACGATGGAACACTGAAATTGCGTCCCGTTTCAATACATCGTCCTCCAGCAGACTTGTCTCCATGGGTAAATTGCTGCCTCGGGACCTTTTGGCCGTTCTGCTGTGAATCAAAGATTTTCGAATCGGACGAAAAACTGATAGTGAATTGTAATATTCAGGGCCACCTAATGACGATGAACCACACAAATTGCGTCCCAATTCAATACATCGTCCTCCAGCCGACTTGACTCCATGGGTCTATTGCTGCCTCGAGCATCTTATGGCCGTTATGCTGTGAGTCTAGATTATCGAATGGGACGAAAAACTGATAGTTAATTGTAACATTCAGGGCCTCCTAATGACGATGGAACACTCAAATTGCGTCCCGATTCAATACATCGTCCTCCAGCAGACTTGTCTCCATGGGTCTATTGCTGCCTCGGGCACCTTATGGCCGTTCCGCGATGAGACTAGATTATCGAATGAGACGAAAAACTGATAGTGAATTGTAACGTTCAGGGCCACCTAATGACGATGGATCACTCAAATTGCGTCCCGATTCAATACATCGTCCTCCAACCGACTTGTCTTCATGGGTCTATTGCTGCCTCGGGCACCTTATGGCCATTCTGCTGTTAGTCAAAGATTGTCGAATCCGACGAAAAATTGATAATGAATTGTAACGTTCAGGGCGTCCTAATGACGATGGAACACTCAAATTGCGTCCCGGTTCAATACCTCGTCCTCCAGCAGACTTGTCTCCATGGGTCTATTGCTGCCTCGGGCACCTTATGGCCGTTCTGCTGTGAGTCAAAGATTTTCGAATCGGACGAAAAACTGATAGTGAATTGTAACATTCAGGGCCACCTAATGACGATGGATCACTCAAATTGCGTCCCGATTCAATACATCGTCCTCCAGCCGACTTGTCTCCATGGGTTATTGCTGCCTCGGGCACCTTATGGCCGTTCTGCTGTGACTCAAAGATTTTCGAATCGGACGAAAAACTGATAGTGAATTGTAACGTTCAGGGCCTCATAATGACGATGGAACACTCAAATTGCGTCCCGATTCAATACATCGTCCTCCAGCAGACTTGTCTCCATGGGTCTATTGCTGTCTCGGGCACATTATGGCCGTTCTGCTGTGAGTCTATATTATCGAATGGGACGAAAAACTGATAGTGAATTGTAACGTTCAGGGCCACCTAATGACGATGGATCACTCAAATTGCGTCCCGATTCAATACATCGTCCTCCAGCAGACTTGTCTCCATGGGTCTATTGCTGCCTCGGGCACCTTATGGCCGTTCTGCTGTGAGTTAAAGATTTTCGAATCGGACGAAAAACTGATAGTGAATTGTAACATTCAGGGCCACCTAATGACGATGGATCACTCAAATTGCGTCCGGATTCAATACATCGTCAACCAGCCGACTTGTCTCCATGGGTCTATTGCTGCTTCGGGCACCTTATGGCCGTTCTGCTGTGAGTCAAAGATTTTCGAATCGGACGAAAAACTGATAGTGAATTGTAACGTTCAGGGCCACCTAATGACGATGGATCACTCAAATTGCGTCCCGATTCAATACATCGTCCTCCAGCAGACTTGTCTGCATTGGTCTATTGCTGCCTCGGGCACCTTATGGCCATTCTGCTGTTAGTCAAAGATTGTCGAATCGGACGAAAAACTGATAGTGAATTGTAACGTTCAGGGCCTCCTAATGACGATGGAACACTCAAATTGCGTCCCGGTTCAATACCTCGTCCTCCAGCAGACTTGTCTCCATGGGTCTGTTGCTGCCTCGGGCACCTTATGGCCGTTCTGCTGTGAGTCAAAGATTTTCGAATCGGACGAAAAACTGATAGTGAATTGTAACGTTCAGGGCCACCTAATGACGATAGATCACTCAAATTGCGTCCCGATTCATTACATCGTCCTCCAGCAGACTTGTCTCCATGGGTTATTGCTGCCTCGGGCACCTTATGGCCGTTCTGCTGTGACTCAAAGATTTTCGAATCGGACGAAAAACTGATAGTGAATTGTAACGTTCAGGGCCTCCTAATGACGATGGAACACTCAAATTGCGTCCCGATTCAATACATCGTCCTCCAGCAGACTTCCCTCCATGGGTCTATTACTGCCTCGGGCACCTTGTGGCCGTTCTGCTGTGAGTCAAAGATTTTCGAATCGGACGAAAAACTGATAGTGAATTGTAACGTTTTGGGCCACCTAATGACAATGAACCACACAAATTGCGTCCCAATTCAATACATCGTCCTCCAGCCGACTTGACTCCATGGGTCTATTGCTGCCTCGAGCACCTTATGGCCGTTCTGCTGTGAGTCTAGATTATCGAATGAGACGAAAGACTGATAGTGAATTGTAACGTTCAGGGAAACCTAATGACGATGGATCACTCAAATTGCGTCCCGATTCAATACCTCGTCCTCCAGCAGACTTGTCTCCATGGGTCTATTGCTGCCTCGGGCACCTTATGGTCGTTCTCCCGTGAGTCTAGATTATCGAATGGGACGAAAAACTGATAGTTAATTGTAACGTTCAGGGCCTCCTAATGACGATGGAACACTGAAATTGCGTCCCGTTTCAATACATCGTCCTCCAGCAGACTTGTCTCCATGGGTAAATTGCTGCCTCGGGACCTTTTGGCCGTTCTGCTGTGAATCAAAGATTTTCGAATCGGACGAAAAACTGATAGTGAATTGTAATATTCAGGGCCACCCAATGACGATGAACCACACAAATTGCGTCCCAATTCAATACATCGTCCTCCAGCCGACTTGACTCCATGGGTCTATTGCTGCCTCGAGCATCTTATGGCCGTTATGCTGTGAGTCTAGATTATCGAATGGGACGAAAAACTGATAGTTAAATGTAACATTCAGGGCCTCCTAATGACGATGGAACACTGAAATTGCGTCCCGATTCAATACATCGTCCTCCAGCAGACTTGTCTCCATGGGTCTATTGCTGCCTCGGGCACCTTATGGCCGTTCCGCGATGAGACTAGATTATCGAATGAGACGAAAAACTGATAGTGAATTGTAACGTTCAGGGCCACCTAATGACGATGGATCACTCAAATTGCGTCCCGATTCAATACATCGTCCTCCAACCGACTTGTCTTCATGGGTCTATTGCTGCCTCGGGCACCTTATGGCCGTTCTGCTGTGAGTCAAAGATTTTCGAATCTGACGAAAAACTGATAGTGAATTGTAGCTTTCAGGGCCACCTAATGACGATGGATCACGCAAAATGCGTCCCGATTCAATACATCGTCCTCCAGCCGACTTGTCTCCATGGGTCTATTGCTCCCTCGGGCACCTTATGGCCGTTATGCTGTGAGTCAAAGATGTTCGAATCGGACGAAAAACTGATATTGAATTGTAACATTCAGGGCCTCCTAATGACGATGGAACACTCAAATTGCGTCTCGATTCAATACATCGACCTGCAGAAGACTTGTCTCCATGGGTCTATTGCTGCCTCGGGCACCATATGGCCGTTCTGCTGTGAGTCAAAGATTTTCGAATCTGACGAAAAACTGATAGTGAATTGTAACATTCTGGGCCACCTAATGACGATGGATCACTCAAATTGCGTCCCGATTCAATACATCGTCCTCCAGGAGACTTGTCTCCATGGGTCTATTGCTGCCTCGGGCACCTTATAGCCGTTCTGCTGTGAGTCAAAGATTTTCGAATGGGACGAAAAACTGATAGTGAATTGTAACGTTCAGGGCCTCCTAATGGCGATGGAACACTCAAATTGCGTCCCGATTCAATACATCGTCCTCCAGCAGACTTGTCTTCATGAGTCTATTGCTGCCTCGGGCTTCTTATGGCCGTTCTGCTGTGGGTCAAAGATTTTCGAATCTGACGAAAAACTGATAGTGAATTGTAACATTCAGGGCCACCTAATGACGATGGATCACTCAAATTGCGTCCCGATTCAATACATCGTCCTCCAGCCGACTTGTCTCCATGGGTTATTGCTGCCTCGGGCACTTTATGGCCGTTCTGCTGTGACTCAAAGATTTTCGAATCGGACGAAAAACTGATAGTGAATTGTAACGTTCAGGGCCTCCTAATGACGATGGAACACTCAAATTGCGTCCCGATTCAATACATCGTCCTCCAGCAGACTTGTCTCCATGGGGCTATTTCTGTCTCGGACACATTATGGCCGTTCTGCTGTGAGTCTAGATTATCGAATGGGACGAAAAACTGATAGTGAATTGTAACGTTCAGGGCCACCTAATGACGATGGATCACTCAAATTGCGTCCCGATTCAATACATCGTCCTCCAGCAGACTTGTCTCCATGGGTCTATTGCTGCCTCGGGCACCTTATGGCCGTTCTGCTGTGAGTTAAAGATTTTCGAATCGGACGAAAAACTGATAGTGAATTGTAACATTCAGGGCCACCTAATGACGATGGATCACTCAAATTGCGTCCGGATTCAATACATCGTCAACCAGCCGACTTGTCTCCATGGGTCTATTGCTGCTTCGGGCACCTTATGGCCGTTCTGCTGTGAGTCAAAGATTTTCGAATCGGACGAAAAACTGATAGTGAATTGTAACGTTCAGGGCCACCTAATGACGATGGATCACTCAAATTGCGTCCCGATTCAATACATCGTCGTCCAGCAGACTTGTCTCCATTGGTCTATTGCTGCCTCGGGCATCTTATGGCCATTCTGCTGTTAGTCAAAGATTGTCGAATCGGACGAAAAACTGATAGTGAATTGTAACGTTCAGGGCCTCCTAATGACGATGGAACACTCAAATTGCGTCCCGGTTCAATACCTCGTCCTCCAGCAGACTTGTCTCCATGGGTCTGTTGCTGCCTCGGGCACCTTATGGCCGTTCTGCTGTGAGTCAAAGATTTTCGAATCGGACGAAAAACTGATAGTGAATTGTAACGTTCAGGGCCACCTAATGACGATCGATCACTCAAATTGCGTCCCGATTCAATACATCGTCCTCCAGCAGACTTGTCTCCATGGGTTATTGCTGCCTCGGGCACCTTATGGCCGTTCTGCTGTGACTCAAAGATTTTCGAATCGGACGAAAAACTGATAGTGAATTGTAACGTTCAGGGCCTCCTAATGACGATGGAACACTCAAATTGCGTCCCGATTCAATACATCGTCCTCCAGCAGACTTGTCTCCATGGGTCTACTTCTGCCTCGGGCACCTTGTGGCCGTTCTGCTGTGAGTCAAAGATTTTCGAATCGGACGAAAAACTGATAGTGAATTGTAACATTTTGGGCCACCTAATGACGATGAACCACACAAATTGCGTTCCAATTCAATACATCGTCCTCCAGCCGACTTGACTCCATGGGTCTATTGCTGTCTCGAGCACCTTATGGCCGTTCTGCTGTGAGTCTAGATTATCGAATGAGACGAATAACTGATAGTGAATTGTAACATTCAGGGCCTCCTAATGACGATGGAACACTAAAATTGCGTCCCGATTCAATACATCGTCCTCCAGCAGACTTGTCTCCATGGGTCTATTGCTGCCTCGGGCACCTTATGGCCGTTCTGCTGTGAGTCAAAGATTTTCGAATCGGACGAAAAACTGATAGTGAATTGTAACATTCAGGGCCACCTAATGACGATGAACCACACAAATTGCGTCCCGATTCAATACATCGTCCTCCAGCCGACTTGACTCCAAGGGTCTATTGCTGCCTCGGGCACCTTATGGCCGTTCCGCTGTGAGTATAGATTATCGAATGGGACGAAAAACTGATAGTGAATTGTAACGTTCAGGGCCACCTAATGACGATGGATCACTCAAATTGCGTCCCGATTCAATACATCGTCCTCCAGCAGACTTGGCTTGATGGGTCTATTGCTGCCTCGGGCACCTTATGGCCGTTCTGCTGTGAGTCTAGATTATCGAATGGGACGAAAAACTGATAGCTAATTGTAACATTCAGGGCCTCCTAATGACGATGGACAACACAAATTGCGTCCCGATTCAATACATCGTCCTCCAGCCGACTTGACTCCATGGGTCTATTGCTGCCTCGGGCACCTTATGGCCGTTCTGCTGTGAGTCTAGATTATCGAATGGGACGAAAAGCTGATAGTTAATTGTAACATCAGGGCCTCCTAATGACGATGGAACACTCAAATTGCGTCCCGATTCAATACATCGTCCTCCAGCAGACTTGTCTCCATGGGTCTATTGCTGCCTCAGGCACATTATGGCCGTTCTGCTGTGAGTCAAAGTTTTCGAATCGGACGAAAAACTGATAGTGAATTGTAACGTTCAGGGCCTCCTAATGCCGATGGAACACTCAAATTGCGTCCCGATTGAATACCTCGTCCTCCAGCAGACTTGTCTCCATGGGTCTATTGCTGCCTCGGGCACCTTATGGTCGTTCTCCCGTGAGTCTAAATTATCGAATGGGACGAAAAACTGATAGTTAATTGTAACATTCAGGGCCTCCTAATGACGATGGCACACTCAAATTGCGTCCCGATTCAATACATCGTCCTCCAGCAGACTTGTCTCCATGGGTCTATTGCTGCCTCGGGCACCTTATGGCCGTTCTGCTGTGAGTCAAAGATTTTCGAATCGGACGAAAAACTGATAGTGAATTGTACCATTCAGGGCCACCTAATGACGATGGATCACTCAAATTGCGTCCCGATTCAATGCATCGTCCTCCAGCCGACTTGTCTCCATGGGTCTATTGCTGCCTCGGGCACCTTATGGCAGTTCTGCTGTGAGTCAAAGATTTTCGAATCGGACGAAAAACTGATAGTGAATTGTACCATTCAGTGCCACCTAATGACGATAGATCACTCAAATTGCGTCCCGATTCAATACATCGTCCTCCAGCCGACTTGTCTCCATGGGTCTATTGCTGCATCGGGCACCTTATGGCCGTTCTGCTGTGAGTCAAAGATTTTCGAATCGGACGAAAAACTGATAGTGAATTGTAACATTCAGGGCCACCTAATGACGATGGACCACACAAATTGCGTCCCGAGTAAATACATCGTCCTCCAGCAGACTTGTCTCCATGGGTCTATTGCTGCCTCGGGCACCATATGGCCGTTCTGCTGTGAGTCAAAGATTTTCGAATCGGACGAAAAACTGATAGTGAATTGTAACGTTCAGGGCCTCCTAATGACGATGGAACACTCAAATTGCGTCCCGATTCAATACATCGTCCTCCAGCAGACTTGTCTCCATGGGTCTATTGCTGCCTCGGGCACCTTATGGCCGTTCTGCTGTGAGTCAAAGATTTTCGAATGTGACGAAAAACTGATAGTGAATTGTAACATTTTGGGCCACCTAATGACGATGGATCACTCAAATTGCGTCCCGATTCAATACATCGTCCTCCAGCCGACTTGTATCCATGGGTCTATTGCTGCCTCGGGCACCTTATGGCCGTTCTGCTGTGAGTCAAAGATTTTTGAATCGGACGAAAAACTGATAGTGAATTGTAACGTTCAGGGCTACCTAATGACGATGGATCACTCAAATTGCGTCCCGATTCAATACATCGTCCTCCAGCAGACTTGTCTCCATGGGTTTATTGCTGCCTCGGGCACCTTATGGCCGTTCTGCTGTGAGTCAAAGATTTTCGAATCGGACGAAAAACTGATAGTGAATTGTAACATTCAGGGCCACCTAATGACGATGGACCACACAAATTGCGTCCCGATTCAATACATCGTCCTCCAGCCGACTTGTCTCCATGGGTCTATTGCTGCCTCGGGCACCTTATGGTCGTTCTCCCGTGAGACTAGATTATCGAATGGGACGAAAAACTGATAGTTAATTGTAACATTCAGGGCCACCTAATGACGATGAACCACACAAATTGCGTCCAAATTCAATACATCGTCCTCCAGCCGACTTGACTCCATGGGTCTATTGCTGCCTCGAGCACCTTATGGCCGTTCTCCTGTGAGTCTAGATTATCGAATGGGACGAAAAACTGATAGTGAATTGTAACGTTCAGGGCCTCCTAATGACGATGGAACACTAAAATTGCGTCCTGATTCAATACATCGTCCTCCAGCAGACTTGTCTCCATGGGTCTATTGCTGCCTCGGGCACCTTATGGCCGTTCTGCTGTGAGTCAAAGATTTTCAAATCGGACGAAAAACTGATAGTGAATTGTAACGTTCAGGGCCTCCTAATGACGATGGAACACTCAAATTGCGTCCCGATTCAATACATCGTCCTCCAGCAGACTTGTCTCCATGGGTCTATTGCTGCCTCGGGCACCTTATGGCCGTTCTGCTGTGAGTCAAAGATTTTCGAATGTGACGAAAAACTGATAGTGAATTGTAACATTTTGGGCCACCTAATGACGATGGATCACTCAAATTGCGTCCCGATTCAATACATCGTCCTCCAGCCGACTTGTATCCATGGGTCTATTGCTGCCTCGGGCACCTTATGGCCGTTCTGCTGTGAGTCAAAGATTTTTGAATCGGACGAAAAACTGATAGTGAATTGTAACGTTCAGGGCTACCTAATGACGATGGATCACTCAAATTGCGTCCCGATTCAATACATCGTCCTCCAGCAGACTTGTCTCCATGGGTTTATTGCTGCCTCGGGCACCTTATGGCCGTTCTGCTGTGAGTCAAAGATTTTCGAATCGGACGAAAAACTGATAGTGAATTGTAACATTCAGGACCACCTAATGACGATGAACCACACAAATTGCGTCCCGATTCAATACATCGTCCTCCAGCCGACTTGACTCCAAGGGTCTATTGCTGCCTCGGGCACCTTATGGCCGTTCCGCTGCGAGTATAGATTATCGAATGGGACGAAAAACTGATAGTGAATTGTAACGTTCAGGGCCACCTAATGACGATGGATCACTCAAATTGCGTCCCGATTCAATACATCGTCCTCCAGCAGACTTGGCTTCATGGGTCTATTGCTGCCTCGGGCACCTTATGGCCGTTCTGCTGTGAGTCTAGATTATCGAATGGGACGAAAAACTGATAGCTAATTGTAACATTCAGGGCCTCCTAATGACGATGGACCACACAAATTGCGTCCCGATTCAATACATCGTCCTCCAGCCGACTTGACTCCATGGGTCTATTGCTGCCTCGGGCACCTTATGGCCGTTCTGCTGTGAGTCTAGATTATCGAATGGGACGAAAAGCTGATAGTTAATTGTAACATCAGGGCCTCCTAATGACGATGGAACACTCAAATTGCGTCCCGATTCAATACATCGTCCTCCAGCAGACTTGTCTCCATGGGTCTATTGCTCCCTCAGGCACATTATGGCCGTTCTGCTGTGAGTCAAAGATTTTCGAATCGGACGAAAAACTGATAGTGAATTGTAACGTTCAGGGCCTCCTAATGCCGATGGAACACTCAAATTGCGTCCCGATTCAATACCTCGTCCTCCAGCAGACTTGTCTCCATGGGTCTATTGCTGCCTCGGGCACCTTATGGTCGTTCTCCCGTGAGTCTAGATTATCGAATGGGACGAAAAACTGATAGTTAATTGTAACATTCAGGGCCTCCTAATGACGATGGCACACTCAAATTGCGTCCCGATTCAATACATCGTCCTCCAGCAGACTTGTCTCCATGGGTCTATTGCTGCCTCGGGCACCTTATGGCCGTTCTGCTGTGAGTCAAAGATTTTCGAATCGGACGAAAAACTGATAGTGAATTGTACCATTCAGGGCCACCTAATGACGATGGATCACTCAAATTGCGTCCCGATTCAATACATCGTCCTCCAGCCGACTTGTCTCCATGGGTCTATTGCTGCCTCTGGCACCTTATGGCAGTTCTGCTGTGAGTCAAAGATTTTCGAATCGGACGAAAAACTGATAGTGAATTGTACCATTCAGTGCCACCTAATGACGATAGATCACACAAATTGCGTCCCGATTCAATACATCGTCCTCCAGCCGACTTGTCTCCATGGGTCTATTGCTGCATCGGGCACCTTATGGCCGTTCTGCTGTGAGTCAAAGATTTTCGAATCGGACGAAAAACTGATAGTGAATTGTAACATTCAGGGCCACCTAATGACGATGGACCACACAAATTGCGTCCCGAGTCAATACATCGTCCTCCAGCAGACTTGTCTCCATGGGTCTATTGCTGCCTCGGGCACCTTATGGCCGTTCTGCTGTGAGTCAAAGATTTTCGAATCGGACGAAAAACTGATAGTGAATTGTAACGTTCAGGGCCTCCTAATGACGATGGAACACTCAAATTGCGTCCCGATTCAATACATCGTCCTGCAGCAGACTTGTCTCCATGGGTCTATTGCTGCCTCGGGCACCTTATGGCCGTTCTGCTGTGAGTCAAAGATTTTCGAATGTGACGAAAAACTGATAGTGAATTGTATCATTTTGGGCCACCTAATGACGATGGATCACTCAAATTGCGTCCCGATTCAATACATCGTCCTCCAGCCGACTTGTATCCATGGGTCTATTGCTGCCTCGGGCACCTTATGGCCGTTCTGCTGTGAGTCAAAGATTTTTGAATCGGACGAAAAACTGATAGTGAATTGTAAAGTTCAGGGCTACCTAATGACGATGGATCACTCAAATTGCGTCCCGATTCAATACATCGTCCTCCAGCAGACTTGTCTCCATGGGATTATTGCTGCCTCGGGCACCTTATGGCCGTTCTGCTGTGAGTCAAAGATTTTCGAATCGGACGAAAAACTGATAGTGAATTGTAACATTCAGGGCCACCTAATGACGATGGACCACACAAATTGCGTCCCGATTCAATACATCGTCCTCCAGCCGACTTGTCTCCATGGGTCTATTGCTGCCTCGGGCACCTTATGGTCGTTCTCCCGTGAGACTAGATTATCGAATGGGACGAAAAACTGATAGTTAATTGTAACATTCAGGCCACCTAATGACGATGAACCACACAAATTGCGTCCCAATTCAATACATCGTCCTCCAGCCGACTTGACTCCATGGGTCTATTGCTGCCTCGATCACCTTATGGCCGTTCTGCTGTGAGTCTAGATTATCGAATGGGACGAAAAACTGATAGTGAATTGTAACGTTCAGGGCCACCTAATGACGATGGATCACTCAAATTGCGTGCCGATTCAATACATCGTCCTCCAGCCGACTTGTCTCCATGGGTCTATTGCTGCCTCGGGCACCTTATGGTCGTTCTCCCGTGAGACTAGATTATCGAATGGGACGAAAAACTGATGGTTAATTGTAACATTCAGGGCCTCCTAATGACGATGGAACACTCAAATTGCGTCCCGATTCAATACGTCCTCCAGCAGACATGTCTCCATGGGTCTATTGCTGCCTTGGGCACCTTATGGCCGTTCTGCTGTGAGTTAAAGATTTTCGAATCGGACGGAAAACTGATAGTGAATTGTAACATTCAGGGCCACCTAATGATTATGGATCACTCAAATTGCGTCCGGATTCAATACATCGTCCTCCAGCCGACTTGTCTCCATGGGTCTATTGCTGCCTCGGGCACCTTATGGCCGTTCTGCTGTGAGTCAAAGATTTTCGAATCGGACGAAAAACTGATAGTGAATTGTAACGTTCTGGGCCACCTAATGACGATGGATCACTCAAATTGCGTCCCGATTCAATACATCGTCCTCCAGCAGACTTGTCTCCATGGGTCTATTGCTGCCTCGGGCACCTTATGGCTGTTCTGCTGTTAGTCAAAGATTTTCGAATCGGACGAAAACCTGATAGTGAATTGTAACGTTCAGGGCCTCCTAATGACGATGGAACACTCAAATTGCGTCCCGATTCAATACCTCGTCCTCCAGCAGACTTGTCTCCATGGGTCTATTGCTGCCTCGGGCACCTTATGCTCGTTCTCCCGTGAGTCTAGATTATCGAATGGCACGAAAAACTGATAGTTAATTGTAACATTCAGGACCTCCTAATGACGATGGAATACTCAAATTGCGTCCCGATTCAATACATCGTCCTGCAGCAGACTTGTCTCCATGGGTCTATTGCTGCCTCGGGCACCTTATGGCCGTTCTGCTGTGAGTCAAAGATTTTCGAATCTGACGAAAAACTGACAGTGAATTGTAACATTCTGGGCCACCTAATGACGATGGATCACTCAAATTGCGTCCCGATTCAATACATCGTCCTCCAGCCGACTTGTCTCCATGGGTCTGTTGCTGCCTCGGGCACCTTATGGCCGTTCTGCTGTGAGTCAAAGATTTTTGAATCGGACGAAAAACTGATAGTGAATTGTAACTTTCAGGGCCACATAATGGCGATCGATCACTCAAATTGCGTCCCGATTCAATACATCTTCCTCCAGCAGACTTGTCTCCATGGGTTATTGCTGCCTCGGGCACTTTATGGCCGTTCTGCTGTGACTCAAAGATTTTCGAATCGGTCGAAAAACTGATAGTGAATTGTTACGTTCAGGGCCTCCTAATGACGATGGAACACTCAAATTGCGTCCTGATTCAATACATCGTCCTCCAGCAGACTTGTCTCCATGGGTCTATTGCTGCCTCGGGCACCTTGTGGCCGTTCTGCTGTGAGTCAAAGATTTTCGAATCGGACGAAAAACTGATAGTGAATTGTAACGTTCAGGGATATGTAATGACGATGGATCACTCAATTTGCGTCGCGATTCAATACATCGTCCTCCAGCAGACTTGTCTCCATGGGTTATTGCTGCCTCGGGCACCTTATGGCCGTTCTGCTGTGACTCAAAGATTTTCGAATCGGACGCAAAACTGATAGTGAATTGTTACGTTCAGGGCCTCCTAATGACGATGGAACACTAAAATTGCGTCCCGATTCAATACATCGTCCTCCAGCAGACTTGTCTCCATGGGTCTATTGCTGCCTCGGGCACCTTATGGCCGTTCTGCTGTGAGTCTAGATTATCGAATGGGACGAAAAACTGATAGCTAATTGTAACATTCAGGGCCTCCTAATGACGATGGACCACACAAATTGCGTCCCGATTCAATACATCGTCCTCCAGCCGACTTGACTCCATGGGTCTATTGCTGCCTCGGGCACCTTATGGCCGTTCTGCTGTGAGTCTAGATTACCGAATGGGACGAAAAACTGATAGTTAATTGTAACATCAGGGCCTCCTAATGACGATGGAACACTCAAAATGCGTCCCGATTCAATACATCGTCCTCCAGCAGACTTGTCTCCATGGGTCTATTGCTGCCTCGGGCACCTTATGGTCGTTCTCCCGTGAGTCTAGATTATCGAATGGGACGAAAAACTGATAGTCAATTGTAACATTCAGGGCCTCCTAATGACGATGGATCACTCAAATTGCGTCCCGATTCAATACATCGTCCTCCAGCAGACTTGTCTCCATGGGTTTATTGCTGCCTCGGGCACCTTATGGCCGTTCTGCGGTGAGTCAAAGATTTTCGAATCGGAGGAAAAACTGATAGTGAATTGTAACATTCAGGGCCACCTAATGACGATGGACCACACAAATTGCGTCCCGATTCAATACATCGTCCTCCAGCCGACTTGACTCCATGGGTCTATTGCTGCCTCGGCCACCTTATGGCTGTTCTGCTGTTAGTCAAAGATTTTCGAATCGGACGAAAAACTGATAATGAATTGTAACGTTCAGGGCCTCCTAATGACGATGGAACACTCAAATTGCGTCCCGATTCAATACCTCGTCCTCCAGCAGACTTGTCTCCATGGGTCTATTGCTGCCTCGGGCACCTTATGCTCGTTCTCCCGTGAGTCTAGATTATCGAATGGCACGAAAAACTGATAGTTAATTGTAACATTCAGGGCCTCCTAATGACGATGGAATACTCAAATTGCGTCCCGATTCAATACATCGTCCTGCAGCAGACTTGTCTCCATGGGTCTATTGCTGCCTCGGGCACCTTATGGCCGTTCTGCTGTGAGTCAAAGATTTTCGAATCTGACTAAAAACTGATAGTGAATTGTAACTTTCAGGGCCATTAATGACGATGGATCACGCAAAATGCGTCCCGATTCAATACATCGTCCTCCAGCCGACTTGTCTCCATGGGTCTATTGCTCCCTCGTGCACCTTATGGCCGTTATGCTGTGAGTCAAAGATTTTCGAATCGGACGAAAAACTGATAGTGAATTGTAACATTCAGGGCCTCCTAATGACGATGGAACACTCAAATTGCGTCCCGATTCAATACATCGACCTGCAGCAGACTTGTCTCCATGGGTCTATTGCTGCCTCGGGCACCTTATGGCCGTTCTGCTGTGAGTCAAAGATTTTCGAATCTGACGAAAAACTGACAGTGAATTGTAACATTCTGGGCCACCTAATGACGATGGATCACTCAAATTGCGTCCCGATTCAATACATCGTCCTCCAGCCGACTTGTCTCCATGGGTCTATTGCTGCCTCGAGCACCTTATGGACGTACTGCTGTGAGTCAAAGATTTTCGAATGGGACAAAAAACTGATAGTGAATTGTAACGTTCAGGGCCACCTAATGACGATGGAACACTCAAATTGCGTCCCGATTCAATACATCGTCCTCCAGCAGACTTGTCTTCATGGGTTTATTACTGCCTCGGGCACCTTATGGCCGTTCTGCTGTGACTCAAATATTTTCGAATCGGACGAAAAACTGATAGTGAATTGTAACGTTCAGGGCCTCCTAATGACGATGGAACACTCAAATTGCGTCCCGATTCAATACATCGTCCTGAAGCAGACATGTCTCCATGGGTCTATTGCTGCCTCGAGCACCTTATGGACGTACTGCTGTGAGTCAAAGATTTTCGAATGGGACGAAAAACTGATAGTGAATTGTAACGTTCAGGGCCACCTAATGACGATGGATCACTCAAATTGCGTCCTGATTCAAAACATCGTCCTCCAGCAGCTGCCTCGGGCACCTTATGGCCGTTCTGCTGTGAGTTAAAGATTTTCGAATCGGACGAAAAACTGATAGTGAATTGTAACATTCAGGGCCACCTAATGATGATGGACCACTCAAATTGCGTCCGGATTCAATACATCGTCAACCAGCCGACTTGTCTCCATGGGTCTATTGCTGCTTCGGGCACCTTATGGCCGTTCTGCTGTGAGTCAAAGATTTTCGAATCGGACGAAAAACTGATAGTGAATTGTAACATTCAGGGCCACCTAATGACGATGGATCACTCAAATTGCGTCCCGATTCAATACATCGTCGTCCAGCAGACTTGTCTCCATTGGTCTATTGCTGCCTCGGGCACCTTATGGCCATTCTGCTGTTAGTCAAAGATTGTCGAATCGGACGAAAAACTGATAGTGAATTGTAACGTTCAGGGCCTCCTAATGACGATGGAACACTCAAATTGCGTCCCGGTTCAATACCTCGTCCTCCAGCAGACTTGTCTCCATGGGTCTGTTGCTGCCTCGGGCACCTTATGGCCGTTCTGCTGTGAGTCAAAGATTTTTGAATCGGACGAAAAACTGATAGTGAATTGTAACTTTCAGGGCCACCTAATGACGATCGATCACTCAAATTGCGTCCCGATTCAATACATCGTCCTCCAGCAGACTTGTCTCCATGGGTTATTGCTGCCTCGGGCACTTTATGGCCGTTCTGCTGTGACTCAAAGATTTTCGAATCGGTCGAAAAACTGATAGTGAATTGTTACGTTCATGGCCTCCTAATGACGATGGAACACTCAAATTGCGTCCCGATTCAATACATCGTCCTCCAGCAGACTTGTCTCCATGGGTCTATTGCTGCCTCGGGCACCTTGTGGCCGTTCTGCTGTGAGTCAAAGATTTTCGAATCGGACGAAAAACTGATAGTGAATTGTAACGTTCAGGGAAATCTAATGACGATGGATCACTCAAATTGCGTCCCGATTCAATACATCGTCCTACAGCAGACTTGTCTCCATGGGTTATTGCTGCCTCGGGCACCTTATGGCCGTTCTGCTGTGACTCAAAGATTTTCGAATCGGACGAAAAACTGATAGTGAATTGTTACGTTCAGGGCCTCCTAATGACGATGGAACACTCAAATTGCGTCCCGATTCAATACATCGTCCTCCAGCAGACTTGTCTCCATGGGTCTATTGCTGCCTCGGGCACCTTATGGCCGTTCTGCTGTGAGTCTAGATTATCGAATGGGACGAAAAACTGATAGCTAATTGTAACATTCAGGGCCTCCTAATGACGATGGACCACACAAATTGCGTCCCGATTCAATACATCGTCCTCCAGCCGACTTGACTCCATGGGTCTATTGCTGCCTCGGGCACCTTATGGCCGTTCTGCTGTGAGTCTAGATTATCGAATGGGACGAAAAACTGATAGTTAATTGTAACATCAGGGCCTCCTAATGACGATGGAACACTCAAAATGCGTTCCGATTCAATACATCGTCCTCCAGCAGACTTGTCTCCATGGGTCTATTGCTGCCTCGGGCACCTTATGGTCGTTCTCCCGTGAGTCTAGATTATCGAATGGGACGAAAAACTGATAGTCAATTGTAACATTCAGGGCCTCCTAATGACGATGGAACACTCAAATTGCGTCCCGATTCAATACATCGTCCTCCAGCAGACTTGTCTCCATGGGTCTATTGCTGCCTCGGGCACCTTATGGCCGCTCTGCTGTGAGTCAAAGATTTTCGAATCGGACGAAAAACTGATAGTGAATTGTACCATTCAGGGCCACCTAATGACGATGGATCACTCAAATTGCGTCCCGATTCAATACATCGTCCTCCAGCCGACTTGTCTCCATGGGTCTATTGCTGCATCGGGCACCTTATGGCCGTTCTGCTGTGAGTCAAAGATTTTCGAATCGGACGAAAAACTGATAGTGAATTGTAACGTTCAGGGCCTCCTAATGACGATGGATCACTCAAATTGCGTCCCGATTCAATACATCGTCCTCCAGCATACTTGTCTCCATGGGTTTATTGCTGCCTCAGGCACCTTATGGCCGTTCTGCTGTGAGTCAAAGATTTTCGAATCGGAGGAAAAACTGATAGTGAATTGTAACATTCAGGGCCACCTAATGACGATGGACCACACAAATTGCGTCCCGATTCAATACATCGTCCTCCAGCCGACTTGACTCCATGGGTCTATTGCTGCCTCGGCCACCTTATGTCCGTTCTGCTGTGAGTCTAGATTATCGAATGGGACGAAAAACTGATAGTTAATTGTAACATTCAGGGCCACCTAATGACGATGAACCACACAAATTGCGTCCCAATTCAATACATCGTCCTCCAGCCGACTTGACTCCATGGGTCTATTGCTGCCTCGATCACCTTATGGCCGTTCTGCTGTGAGACTAGATTATCGAATGGGACGAAAAACTGATAGTGAATTGTAACGTTCAGGGCCACCTAATGACGATGGATCACTCAAATTGCGTCCAGATTCAATACATCGTCCTCCAGCCGACTTGTCTCCATGGCTCTATTGCTGCCTCGGGCACCTTATGGTCGTTCTCCCGTGAGTCTAGATTATCGAATGGGACGAAAAACTGATAGTTAATTGTAACATTCAGGGCCTCCTAATGACGATGGAACACTCAAATTGCGTCCCGATTCAATACGTCCTCCAGCAGAGTTGTCTCCATGGGTCTATTGCTGCCTCGGGCACCTTATGGCCGTTCTGCTGTGAGTTAAAGGTTTTCGAATCGGACGGAAAACTGATAGTGAATTGTAACATTGAGGGCCACCTAATGATTATGGATCACTCAAATTGCGTCCGGATTCAATACATCGTCCTCCAGCAGACTTGTCTCCATGGGTCTATTGCTGCCTCGGGCACCTTATGGCCGTTCTGCTGTGAGTCAAAGATTTTCGAATCGGACGAAAAACTGATAGTGAATTGTAACGTTCAGGGCCACCTAATGACGATGGATCACTCAAATTGCGTCCCGATTCAATACATCGTCCTCCAGCAGACTTGTCTCCATGGGTCTATTGCTGCCTCGGGCACCTTATGGCTGTTCTGCTGTTAGTCAAAGATTTTCGAATCGGACGAAAAACTGATAGTGAATTGTAACGTTCAGGGCCTCCTAATGACGATGGAACACTCAAATTGCGTCCCGATTCAATACCTCGTCTTCCAGCAGACTTGTCTCCATGGGTCTATTGCTGCCTCGGGCACCTTATGCTCGTTCTCCCGTGAGTCTAGATTATCGAATGGCACGAAAAACTGATAGTTAATTGTAACATTCAGGGCCTCCTAATGACGATGGAACACTCAAATTGCGTCCTGATTCAATACATCGTCCTCCAGCAGACTTGTCTACATGGGTCTATTGCTGCCTCGGGCACCTTATGGCCGTTCTGCTGTGAGTCAAAGATTTTCGAATCTGACGAAAAACTGATAGTGAATTGTAGCTTTCAGGGCCACCTAATGACGATGGATCACGCAAAATGCGTCCCGATTCAATACATCGTCCTCCAGCCGACTTGTCTCCATGGGTCTATTGCTCCCTCGGGCACCTTATGGCCGTTATGCTGTGAGTCAAAGATTTTCGAATCGGACGGGAAAACTGATAGTGAATTGTAACATTCAGGGCCTCCTAAGGACGATGGAACACTCAAATTGCGTCCAGATTCAATACATCGACCTGCAGCAGACTTGTCTCCATGGGTCTATTGCTGCCTCGGGCACCTTATGGCCGTTCTGCTCTGAGTCAAAGATTTTCGAATCTGACGAAAAACTGACAGTGAATTGTAACATTCTGGGCCACCTAATGACGATGGATCACTCAAATTGCGTCCCGATTCAATACATCGTCCTCCAGCCGACTTGTCTCCATGGGTCTATTGCTGCCTCGAGCAGATTATGGACGTACTGCTGTGAGTCAAAGATTTTCGAATGGGACAAAAAACTGATAGTGAATTGTAACGTTCAGGGCCACCTAATGACGATGGAACACTCAAATTGCGTCCCGATTCAATACATCGTCCTCCAGCAGACTTGTCTTCATGGGTTTATTACTGCCTCGGGCACCTTATGGCCGTTCTGCTGTGACTCAAATATTTTCGAATCGGACGAAAAACTGATAGTGAATTGTAACGTTCAGGGCCTCCTAATGACGATGGAACACTCAAATTGCGTCCCGATTCAATACATCGTCCTGAAGCAGACTTGTCTCCATGGGTCTATTGCTGTCTCGGGCACATTATGGCCGTTCTGCTGTGAGTCTAGATTATCGAATGGGACGAAAAACTGATAGTGAATTGTAACGTTCAGGGCCACCTAATGACGATGGATCACTCAAATTGCGTCCTGATTCAATACATCGTCCTCCAGCAGCTGCCTCGGGCACCTTATGGCCGTTCTGCTGTGAGTTAAAGATTTTCGAATCGGACGAAAAACTGATAGTGAATTGTAACATTCAGGGCCACCTAATGACGATGGACCACTCAAATTGCGTCCGGATTCAATACATCGTCAACCAGCCGACTTGTCTCCATGGGTCTATTGCTGCTTCGGGCACCTTATGGCCGTTCTGCTGTGAGTCAAAGAATTTCGAATCGGACGAAAAACTGATAGTGAATTGTAACGTTCAGGGCCACCTAATGACGATGGATCACTCAAATTGCGTCCCGATTCAATACATCGTCGTCCAGCAGACTTGTCTCCATTGGTCTATTGCTGCCTCGGGCACCTTATGGCCATTCTGCTGTTAGTCAAAGATTGTCGAATCGGACGAAAAACTGATAGTGAATTGTAACGTTCAGAGCCTCCTAATGACGATGGAACACTCAAATTGCGTCCCGGTTCAATACCTCGTCCTCCAGCAGACTTGTCTCCATGGGTCTGTTGCTGCCTCGGGCACCTTATGGCCGTTCTGCTGTGAGTCAAAGATTTTTGAATCGGACGAAAAACTGATAGTGAATTGTAACTTTCAGGGCCACCTAATGACGATCGATCACTCAAATTGCGTCCCGATTCAATACATCGTCCTCCAGCAGACTTGTCTCCATGGGTTATTGCTGCCTCGGGCACTTTATGGCCGTTCTGCTGTGACTCAAAGATTTTCGAATCGGTCGAAAAACTGATAGTGAATTGTTACGTTCAGGGCCTCCTAATGACGATGGAACACTCAAATTGCGTCCCGATTCAATACATCGTCCTCCAGCAGACTTGTCTCCATGGGTCTATTGCTGCCTCGGGCACCTTGTGGCCGTTCTGCTGTGAGTCAAAGATTTTCGAATCGGACGAAAAACTGATAGTGAATTGTAACGTTCAGGGAAATCTAATGACGATGGATCACTCAAATTGCGTCCCGATTCAATACATCGTCCTCCAGCAGACTTGTCTCCATGGGTTATTGCTGCCTCGGGCACCTTATGGCCGTTCTGCTGTGAGTCTAGATTATCGAATGGGACGAAAAACTGATAGCTAATTGTAACATTCAGGGCCTCCTAATGACGATGGACCACACAAATTGCGTCCCGATTCAATACATCGTCCTCCAGCCGACTTGACTCCATGGGTCTATTGCTGCCTCGGGCACCTAATGGCCGTTCTGCTGTGAGTCTAGATTATCGAATGGGACGAAAAACTGATAGTTAATTGTAACATCAGGGCCTCCTAATGACGATGGAACACTCTAAATGCGTCCCGATTCAATACATCGTCCTCCAGCAGACTTGTCTCCATGGGTCTATTGCTGCCTCGGGCACCTTATGGTCGTTCTCCCGTGAGCCTAGATTATCGAATGGGACGAAAAACTGATAGTTAATTGTAACATTCAGGGCCTCCTAATGACGATGGAACACTCAAATTGCGTCCCGATTCAATACATCGTCCTCCAGCAGACTTGTCTCCATGGGTCTATTGCTGCCTCGGGCACCTTATAGCCGCTCTGCTGTGAGTCAAAGATTTTCGAATCGGACGAAAAACTGATAGTGAATTGTACCATTCAGGGCCACCTTATGACGATGGATCACTCAAATTGCGTCCCGATTCAATACATCGTCCTCCAGCCGACTTGTCTCCATGGGTCTATTGCTGCATCGGGCACCTTATGGCCGTTCTGCTGTGAGTCAAAGATTTTCGAATCGGACGAAAAACTGATAGTGAATTGTAACGTTCAGGGCCACCTAATGACGATGGATCACTCAAATTGCGTCCCGATTCAATACATCGTCCTCCAGCAGACTTGTCTCCATGGGTTTATTGCTGCCTCGGGCACCTTATGGCCGTTCTGCTGTGAGTCAAAGATTTTCGAATCGGAGGAAAAACTGATAGTGAATTGTAACATTCAGGGCCACCTAATGACGATGGACCACACAAATTGCGTCCCGATTCAATACATCGTCCTCCAGCCGACTTGACTCCATGGGTCTATTGCTGCCTCGGCCACCTTATGGCCGTTCTGTTGTGAGTCTAGATTATCGAATGGGACGAAAAACTGATAGCTAATTGTAACATTCAGGGCCACCTAATGACGATGAACCACACAAATTGCGTCCCAATTCAATACATCGTCCTCCAGCCGACTTGACTCCATGGGTCTATTGCTGCCTCGATCACCTTATGGCCGTTCTGCTGTGAGTCTAGATTATCGAATGGGACGAAACACTGATAATGAATTGTAACGTTCAGGGCCACCTAATGACGATGGATCACTCAAATTGCGTCCAGATTCAATACATCGTCCTCCAGCCGACTTGTCTCCATGGGTCTATTGCTGCCTCGGGCACCTTATGGTCGTTCTCCCGTGAGTCTAGATTATCGAATGGGACGAAAAACTGATAGTTAATTGTAACATTCAGGGCCTCCTAATGACGATGGAACACTCAAATTGCGTCCCGATTCAATACGTCCTCCAGCAGAGTTGTCTCCATGGGTCTACTGCTGCCTCGGGCACCTTATGGCCGTTCTGCTGTGAGTTAAAGATTTTCGAATCGGACGGAAAACTGATAGTGAATTGTAACATTCAGGGCCACCTAATGATTATGGATCACTCAAATTGCGTCCGGATTCAATACATCGTCCTCCAGATGACTTGTCTCCATGGGTCTATTGCTGCCTCGGGCACCTTATGGCCGTTCTGCTGTGAGTCAAAGATTTTCGAATCGGACGAAAAACTGATAGTGAATTGTAACGTTCAGTACCACCTAATGACGATGGATCACTCAAATTGCGTCCCGATTCAATACATCGTCCTTCAGCAGACTTGTCTCCATGGGTCTATTGCTGCCTCGGGCACCTTATGGTTGTTCTGCTGTTAGTCAAAGATTTTCGAATCGGACGAAAAACTGATAGTGAATTGTAAAGTTCAGGGCCTCCTAATGACGATGGAACACTCAAATTGCGTCCCGATTCAATACCTCGTCCTCCAGCAGACTTGTCTCCATGGGTCTATTGCTGCCTCGGGCACCTTATGCTCGTTCTCCCGTGAGTCTAGATTATCGAATGGCACGAAAAACTGATAGTTAATTGTAACATTCAGGGCCTCCTAATGACGATGGAACACTCAAATTGCGTCCTGATTCAATACATCGTCCTCCAGCAGACTTGTCTTCATGGGTCTATTGCTGCCTCGGGCACCTTATGGCCGTTCTGCTGTGAGTCAAAGATTTTCGAATCTGACGAAAAACTGATAGTGAATTGTAGCTTTCAGGGCCACCTAATGACGATGGATCACGCAAAATGCGTCCCGATTCAATACATCGTCCTCCAGCCGACTTGTCTCCATGGGTCTATTGCTCCCTCGGGCACCTTATGGCCGTTATGCTGTGAGTCAAAGATTTTCGAATCGGACGAAAAACTGATAGTGAATTGTAACATTCAGGGCCTCCTAATGACGATGGAACACTCAAATTGCGTCCCGATTCAATACATCGACCTGCAGCAGACTTGTCTCCATGGGTCTATTGCTGCCTCGGGCACCTTATGGCCGTTCTGCTGTGAGTCAAAGATTTTCGAATCTGACGAAAAACTGATAGTGAATTGTAACATTCTGGGCCACCTAATGACGATGGATCACTCAAATTGCGTCCCGATTCAATACATCGTCCTCCAGCCGACTTGTCTCCATGGGTCTACTGCTGCCTCGAGCACCTTATGGACGTACTGCTGTGAGTCAAAGATTTGCGAATGGGACAAAAAACTGATAGTGAATTGTAACGTTCAGGGCCACCTAATGACGATGGAACACTCAAATTGCGTCCCGATTCTATACATCGTCCTCCAGCAGACTTGTCTCCATGGGTCTATTGCTGCCTCGGGCACCTTATGGCAGTTCTGCTGTGAGTCAAAGATTTTCGAATCGGACGAAAAACTGATAGTGAATTGTAACGTTCAGGGCCACCTAATGACGATCGATCACTCAAATTGCGTCCCGATTCAATACATCGTCCTCCAGCAGACTTGTCTCCATGGGTTATTGCTGCCTCGGGCACCTTATGGCCGTTCTGCTGTGACTCAAAGATTTTCGAATCGGACGAAAAACTGATAGTGAATTGTAACGTTCAGGGCCTCCTAATGACGATGGAACACTCAAATTGCGTCCCGATTCAATACATCGTCCTCCAGCAGACTTGTCTCCATGGGTCTATTGCTGCCTCGGGCACCTTGTGGCCGTTCTGCTGAGAGTCAAAGATTTTCGAATCGGACGAAAAACTGAAAGTGAATTGTAATATTCAAGGCCACCTAATGACGATAAACCACACAAATTGCGTCCCAATTCAATACATCTTCCTCCAGCCGACTTGACTCCATGGGTCTATTGCAGCCTCGAGCACCTTATGGCCGTTCTGCTGTGAGTCTAGATTATCGAATGAGACGAAAAACTGATAGTGAATTGTAACGTTCAGGGCCACCTAATGACGATGGATCACTCAAATTGCGTCCCGATTCAATACATCGTCCTCCAGCCGACTTGTCTCCATGTGTCTATTGCTGCCTCGGGCACCTTATGGTCGTTCTCCCGTGGGTCTAGATTATCGAATGGGACGAAAAACTGATAGTTAATTGTAACAATCAGGGCCTCTTAATGACGATGGAACACTCAAATTGCGTCCCGATTCAATACGTCCACCAGCAGACTTGTCTCCATGGGTCTATTGCAGCCTCGAGCACCTTATGGCCTTTGTGCTGTGAGTCAAAGATTTTTGAATCGGACGAAAAACTGATAGTGAATTGTAACTTTCAGGGCCACCTAATGACGATCGATCACTCAAATTGCGTCCCGATTCAATACATCGTCCTCCAGCAGACTTGTCTCCATGGGTTATTGCTGCCTCGGGCACCTTATGGCCGTTCTGCTGTGACTCAAAGATTTTCGAATCGGACGAAAAACTGATAGTGAATTGTTACGTTCAGGGCCTCCTAATGACGATGGAACACTAAAATTGCGTCCCGATTCAATACATCGTCCTCCAGCAGACTTGTCTCCATGGGTCTATTGCTGCCTCGGGCACCTTATGGCCGTTCTGCTGTGAGTCTAGATTATCGAATGGGACGAAAAACTGATAGCTAATTGTAACATTCAGGGCCTCCTAATGACGATGGACCACACAAATTGCGTCCCGATTCAATACATCGTCCTCCAGCCGACTTGACTCCATGGGTCTATTGCTGCCTCGGGCACCTCATGGCCGTTCTGCTGTGAGTCTAGATTATCGAATGGGACGAAAAACTGATAGTTAATTGTAACATCAGGGCCTCCTAATGACGATGGAACACTCAAAATGCGTCCCGATTCAATACATCGTCCTCCAGCAGACTTGTCTCCATGGGTCTATTGCTGCCTCGGGCACCTTATGGTCGTTCTCCCGTGAGTCTAGATTATCGAATGGGACGAAAAACTGATAGTTAATTGTAACATTCAGGGCCTCCTAATGACGATGGAACACTCAAATTGCGTCCCGATTCAATACATCGTCCTCCAGCAGACTTGTCTCCATGGGTCTATTGCTGCCTCGGGCACCTTATGGCCGCTCTGCTGTGAGTCAAAGATTTTCGAATCGGACGAAAAACTGATAGTGAATTGTACCATTCAGGGCCACCTAATGACGATGGATCACTCAAATTGCGTCCCGATTCAATACATCGTCCTCCAGCCGACTTGTCTCCATGGGTCTATTGCTGCATTGGGCACCTTATGGCCGTTCTGCTGTGAGTCAAAGATTTTCGAATCGGACGAAAAACTGATAGTGAATTGTAACGTTCAGGGCCACCTAATGACGATGGATCACTCAAATTGCGTCCCGATTCAATACATCGTCCTCCAGCAGACTTGTCTCCATGGGTTTATTGCTGCCTCGGGCACCTTATGGCCGTTCTGCTGTGAGTCAAAGATTTTCGAATCGGAGGAAAAACTGATAGTGAATTGTAACATTCAGGGCCACCTAATGACGATGGACCTCACAAATTGCGTCCCGATTCAATACATCGTCCTCCAGCCGACTTGACTCCATGGGTCTATTGCTGCCTCGGCCACCTTATGGCCGTTCTGCTGTGAGTCTAGATTATCGAATGGGACGAAAAACTGATAGTTAATTGTAACATTCAGGGCCACCTATTGACGATGAACCACACAAATTGCGTCCCAATTCAATACATCGTCCTCCAGCCGACTTGACTCCATGGGTCTATTGCTGCCTCGATCACCTTATGGCCGTTCTGCTGTGAGTCTAGATTATCGAATGGGACGAAAAACTGATAGTGAATTGTAACGTTCAGGGCCACCTAATGACGATGGATCACTCAAATTGCGTCCAGATTCAATACATCGTCCTCCAGCCGACTTGTCTCCATGGGTCTATTGCTGCCTCGGGCACCTTATGGCCGTTCTGCTGTGAGTCAAAGATTTTCGAATCGGACGAAAAACTGATAGTGAATTGTAACGTTCAGGGCCACCTAATGACGATGGATCACTCAAATTGCGTCCCGATTCAATACATCGTCCTCCAGCAGACTTGTCTCCATGGGTCTATTGCTGCCTCGGGCACCTTATGGTTGTTCTGCTGTTAGTCAAAGATTTTCGAATCGGACGAAAAACTGATAGTGAATTGTAACGTTCAGGGCCTCCTAATGACGATGGAACACTCAAATTGCGTCCCGATTCAATACCTCGTCCTCCAGCAGACTTGTCTCCATGGGTCTATTGCTGCCTCGGGCACCTTATGCTCGTTCTCCCGTGAGTCTAGATTATCGAATGGCACGAAAAACTGATAGTTAATTGTAACATTCAGGGCCTCCTAATGACGATGGAACACTCAAATTGCGTCCTGATTCAATACATCGTCCTCCAGCAGACTTGTCTTCATGGGTCTATTGCTGCCTCGGGCACCTTACGGCCGTTCTGCTGTGAGTCAAAGATTTTCGAATCTGACGAAAAACTGATAGTGAATTGTAGCTTTCAGGGCCACCTAATGACGATGGATCACGCAAAATGCGTCCCGATTCAATACATCGTCCTCCAGCCGACTTGTCTCCATGGGTCTATTGCTCCCTGGGGCACCTTATGGCCGTTATGCTGTGAGTCAAAGATTTTCGAATCGGACGAAAAACTGATAGTGAATTGAAACATTCAGGGCCTCCTAATGACGATGGAACACTCAAATTGCGTCCCGATTCAATACATCGACCTGCAGCAGACTTGTCTCCATGGGTCTATTGCTGCCTCGGGCACCTTATGGCCGTTCTGCTGTGAGTCAAAGATTTTCGAATCTGACGAAAAACTGATAGTGAATTGTAACATTCTGGGCCACCTAATGACGATGGATCACTCAAATTGCGTCCCGATTCAATACATCGTCCTCCAGCCGACTTGTCTCCATGGGTCTACTGCTGCCTCGAGCACCTTATGGACGTACTGCTGAGAGTCAAAGATTTGCGAATGGGACAAAAAACTGATAGTGAATTGTAACGTTCAGGGCCACCTAATGACGATGGAACACTCAAATTGCGTCCCGATTCAATACATCGTCCTCCAGCAGACTTGTCTCCATGGGTCTATTGCTGCCTCGGGCACCTTATGGCCGTTCTGCTGTGAGTCAAAGATTTTCGAATCGGACGAAAAACTGATAGTGAATTGTAACGTTCAGGGCCACCTAATGACGATCGATCACTCAAATTTCGTCCCGATTCAATACATCGTCCTCCAGCAGACTTGTCTCCATGGGTTATTGCTGCCTCGGGCACCTTATGGCCGTTCTGCTGTGACTCAAAGATTTTCGAATCGGACGAAAAACTGATAGTGAATTGTAACGTACAGGGCCGCCTAATGACGATGGAACACTCAAATTGCGTCCCGATTCAATACATCGTCCTCCAGCAGACTTGTCTCCATGGGTCTATTGCTGCCTCGGGCACCTTGTGGCCGTTCTGCTGAGAGTCAAAGATTTTCGAATCGGACGAAAAACTGAAAGTGAATTGTAATATTCAAGGCCACCTAATGACGATAAACCACACAAATTGCGTCCCAATTCAATACATCTTCCTCCAGCCGACTTGACTCCATGGGTCTATTGCAGCCTCGAGCAACTTATGGCCGTTCTGCTGTGAGTCTAGATTATCGAATGAGACGAAAAACTGATAGTGAATTGTAACGTTCAGGGCCACCTAATGACGATGGATCACTCAAATTGCGTCCCGATTCAATACATCGTCCTCCAGCCGACTTGTCTCCATGTGTCTATTGCTGCCTCGGGCACCTTATGGTCGTTCTCCCGTGGGTCTAGATTATCGAATGGGACGAAAAACTGATAGTTAATTGTAACAATCAGGGCCTCCTAATGACGATGGAACACTCAAATTGCGTCCCGATTCAATACGTCCTCCAGCAGACTTGTCTCCATGGGTCTATTGCTGCCTCGGGCACCTTATGGCCGTTCTGCTGTGAGTTAAATATTTTCGAATCGGACGAAAAACTGATAGTGAATTGAACATTCAGGGCCACCTAATGACGATGGATCACTGAAATTGCGTCCGGATTCAATACATCGTCCTCCAGCCGACTTGTCTCCATGGGTCTATTGCTGCCTCGGGCACCTTATGGCCGTTCTGCTGTGAGTAAAAGATTTTCGAATCGGACGAAAAACTGATAGTGAATTGTAACGTTCAGGGCCTCCTAATGACGATGGAACACTCAAATAGCGTCCCGATTCAATACCTCGTCCTCCAGCAGACTTGTCTCCATGGGTCCATTGCTGCCTCGGGCACCTTATGGCCGTTCTGCTGTGAGTCAAAGATTTTCGAATCGGACGAAAAACTGATAGTGAATTGTAACGTTCAGGGCCACCTATTGACGATGGATCACTCAAATTGCGTCCCGATTCAATACATCGTCCTCCAGCAGACTTGTCTCCATGGGTCTATTGCTGCCTCGGGCACCTTATGGCCGATCTGCTGTGACTCAAAGTTTTTCAAATAGGACGAAAAACTGATAGTGAATTGTACGTTCAGGGCCTCCTAATATCGATGGAACACTCCAATTGCGTCCCGATTTAATATATCGCCCTCCAGCAGACTTGTCTCCATGGGTCTATTGCTGCCTCGGGCACCTTATGGCCGTTCTGCTGTGAGTCAAAGATTTTCGAATAGGACGAAAAACTGATAGTGAATTGTAACATTCAGGGCCACCTAATGACGATGAACCACACAAATTGCGTCCCGTTTCAATAGATCGTCCTCCAGCCGACTTGACTCCAAGGGTCTATTGCTGCCTCGGGCACCTTATGGCCGTTCCGCTGTGAGTCTAGATTATCGAATGGGACGAAAAACTGATAGTGAATTGTAACGTTCAGGGCCTCCTAATGCCGATGGAACACTCAAATTGCGTCCCGATTCAATACCTCGTCCTCCAGCAGACTTGTCTCCATGGGTCTATTGCTGCCTCGGGCACCTTATGGTCGTTCTCCCGTGAGTCTAGATTATCGAATGGGACGAAAAACTGATAGTTAATTGCAACATTCAGGACCTCCTAATGACGATGGCACACTCAAATTGCGTCCCAATTCAATACATCGTCCTCCAGCAGACTTGTCTCCATGGGTCTATTGCTGCCTCTGGCACCTTATGGTCGTTCTGCTGTGAGTCAAAGATTTTCGAATCGGACGAAAAACTGATAGTGAATTGTACCATTCAGGGCCACCTAATGACGATGGATCACTCAAATTGCGCCCCGATTCAATTCATCATTCTCCAGCCGACTTGTCTCCATGGGTCTATTGCTGCCTCGGGCACCTTATGGCCGTTTTGCCGTGAGTCAAAGATTTTCGAATCGGACGAAAAAATGATAGTGAATTGTACCATTCAGGGCCACGTAATGACGATGGATCACTCAAATTGCGTCCGGATTCAATACATCGTCCTCCAGCAGACTTGTCTCCATGGGTCTATTGCTGCCTCGGGCACCTTATGGTCGTTCTCCCGTGAGTCTAGATTATCGAATGGGACGAAAAACTGATAGTTAATTGTATCATTCAGGGCCTCCTAATGACGATGGAACACTCAAATTGCGTCCCGATTCAATACATCGTCCTCCAGCAGACTTGTTTCCATGGGTCTATTGCTGCCTCGGGCACCTTATTGCCGATCTGCTGTGACTCAAAGATTTTCAAATAGGACGAAAAACTGATAGTGAATTGTACGTTCAGGGCCTCCTAATAACGATGGAACACTCAAATTGCGTCCCGATTCAATACATCGCCCTCCGGCAGACTTGTCTCCATGGGTCTATTGCTGCCTCGGGCACCTTATGGCCGTTCCGCTGTGAGTCTAGATTATCGAATGGGACGAAAAACTGATAGTGAATTGTAACGTTCAGGGCCACCTAATGACGATGGATCACTCAAATTGCGTCCCGATTCAATACATCGCCCTCCAGCAGACTTGTCTTCATGGGTCTATTGCTGCCTCGGGCACCTTATGGCCGTTCTGCTGTGAGTCTAGATTATCGAATGGGACGAAAAACTGATAGTTAATTGTAACATTCAGGGCCTCCTAATGACGATGGACCACACAAAATGCGTCCCGATTCAATACATCGTCCTCCAGCCGACTTGACTCCATGGGTCTATTGCTGCCTCGGGCACCTTATGGCCGTTCTGCTGTGAGTCTAGATTATCGAATGGGACGAAAAACTGATAGTGAATTGTACCATTCAGGGCCACCTATTGACGATGGATCACTCAAATTGCGCCCCGATTCAATACATCGTCCTCCAGCCGACTTGTCTCCATGGGTCTATTGCTGCATCGGGCACCTTATGGCCGTTCTGCTGTGAGTCAAAGATTTTCGAATCGGACGAAAAACTGATAGTGAATTGTACCATTCAGGGCCACCTAATGACGATGGATCACTCAACTTGCGTCCCGATTCAATACATCGTCCTCCAGCCGACTTGTCTCCATGGGTCTATTGCTGCATCGGGCACCTTAAGGCCGTTCTGCTGTGAGTCAAAGATTTTCGAAACGGACGAAAAACTGATAGTGAATTGTAACATTCAGGGCCACATAATGACGATGGACCACACAAATTGCGTCCCGATTCAATACATCGTCCTCCATCCGACTTGACTCCAAGGGTCTGTTGCTGCCACGGACACCTTATGGCCGTTGTGCTGTGAGTCAAAGATTTTCGAATGGGACGAAAAACTGATAGTGAATTGTAACGTTCAGGGCCTCCTAATGCCGATGGAACACTCAAATTGCGTCCCGATTCAATGCCTCGTCCTCCACCAGACTTGTCTCCATGGGTCTATTGCTGCCTCGGGCACCTTATGGTCGTTCTCCCGTGAGTCTAGATTATCGAATGGGACGAAAAACTGATAGTTAATTGTAACATTCAGGGCCCCCTAATAACGATGGCACACTCAAATTGCGTCCCGATTCAATACATCGTCCTCCAGCAGACTTGTCTCCATGGGTCTATTGCTGCCTCTGGCACCTTATGGTCGTTCTGCTGTGAGTCAAAGATTTTCGAATCGGACGAAAAACTGATAGTGAATTGTACCATTCAGGGCCACCTAATGACGATGGATCACTCAAATTGCGCCCCGATTCAATACATCGTCGTCCAGCCGACTTGTCTCCATGGGTCTATTGCTGCCTCGGGCACCTTATGGCCGTTCTGCTGTGAGTCAAAGATTTTCGAATCGGACGAAAAACTGATAGTGAATTGTACCATTCAGGGCCACCTAATGACGATGGATCACTCAAATTGCGTCCCGATTCAATACCTCGTCCTCCAGCAGACTTGTCTCCATGGGTCTATTGCTGCCTCGGGCACCTTATGGCCGTTCTGCTGTGAGTCAAAGATTTTCGAATCGGACGAAAAAATGATAGTGAATTGTAACATTCAGGGCCACCTAATGACGATGAACCACACAAATTGCGTCCCGATTCAATACATCGTCCTCCAGCCGACTTGACTCCAAGGGTCTATTGCTACCTCGGGCGTCTTATGGCCGTTCCGCTGTGAGTCTAGATTATCGAATGGCACGAAAAACTGATAGTGAATTGTAACGTTCAGGGCCTCCTAATGATGATGGATCACTCAAATTGCGTCCCGATTCAATACATCGTCCTCCAGCAGACTTGTCTCCATGGGTCTATTGCTGCCTCAGGCAACTAATGGCCGTTCTGCTCTGAGTCAAAAATTTTCGAATCGGACGAAAAACTGATAGTGTATTGTAACGTTCAGGGCCTCCTAATGCCGATGGAAATTGCGTCCCGATTCAATACCTCGTCCTCCAGCAGACTTGTCTCCATGGGTCTATTGCTGCCTCGGGCACCTTATGGTCGTTCTCCCGTGAGTCTAGATTATCGAATGGGACGAAAAACTGATAGTTAATTGTAACATTCAGGGCCTCCTAATGACGATGGCACACTCAAATTGCGTCCCGATTCAATACATCGTCCTCCAGCAGACTTGTCTCCATGGGTCTATTGCTGCCTCGGGCACCTTATGGCCGTTCTGCTGTGAGTCAAAGATTTTCGAATCGGACGAAAAACTGATAGTGAATTGTAACATTCAGGGCCACCTAATGACGATGGACCACACAAATTGCGTCCCGATTCAATACATCGTCCTCCAGCCGACTTGTCTCGATGGGTCTATTGCTGCATCGGGCACCTTAAGGCCGTTCTGCTGTGAGTCAAAGATTTTCGAAACGGACGAAAAACTGATAGTGAATTGTAACATTCAGGGCCACCTAATGACGATGGACCACACAAATTGCGTCCCGATTCAATACATCGTCCTCCAGCCGACTTGACTCCATGGGTCTATTGCTGCCTCGGCCACCTTATGGCCGTTCTGCTGTGAGTCTAGATTATCGAATGGGACGAAAAACTGATAGTGAATTGTAACGTTCAGGGCCACCTAAGGACGATGGATCACTCAAATTGCGTCCCGATTAAATACATCGTCCTCCAGCAGACTTGTCTTCATGGGTCTATTGCTGCCTCTGGCACCTTATGGCCGTTCTGCTGTGAGTCTAGATTATCGAATGGGACGAAAAACTGATAGTTAATTGCAACATTCAGGGCCTTCCAATGACGATGGACCACACAAATTACGTCCCGATTCAATACATCGTCCTCCAGGCGACTTGACTCCATGGGTCTATTGCTGCCTCGGGCACCTTATGGCCGTTCTGCTGTGAGTCTAGATTATCGAATGGGACGAAAAACTGATAGTTAATTGTAACATCAGGGCCTCCTAATGACGATGGAACACTCAAATTGCGTCCCGATTCAATACATCGTCCTCCAGCAGACTTGTCTCCATGGGTCTATTGCTGCCTCGGGCACCTTATGGCCGTTCTGCTGTGAGTCAAAGATTTTCGAATCGGACGGAAAACAGATAGTGAATTGTAACGTTCAGCGCCACCTAATGACGATGGATCACTCAAATTGCGTCCCGATTCAATACATCGTCCTCCAGCAGACTTGTCTCCATGGGTCTATTGCTGCCTCGGGCACCTTATGGCCGTTCTGCTGTGAGTCAAAGATTTTCGAATCGGACGAAAAACTGATAGTGAATTGTAACGTTCAGGGCCTCCTAATGCCGATGGAACATTCAAATTGCGTCCCGATTCAATACATCGTCCTCCAGCAGACTTGTCTCCATGGGTCTATTGCTGCCTCGGGCACCTTATGGTCGTTCTCCAGTGAGTCTAGATTATCGAATGGGACGAAAAACTGATAGTTAATTGTAACATTCAGGGCCTCCTAATGACGGTGGCACACTCAAATTCCGTCCCGATTCAATACATCGTCCTCCAGCAGACTTGTCTCCATGGGTCTATTGCTGCCTCTGGCACCTTATGGTCGTTCTGCTGTGAGTCAAAGATTTTCGAATCGGACGAAAAACTGATAGTGAATTGTACCATTCAGGGCCACCTAATGACGATGGATCACTCAAATTGCGCCCCGATTCAATACATCGTCCTCCAGCCGACTTGTCTCCATGGGTCTATTGCTGCCTCGGGCACCTTATGGCCGTTCTGCTGTGAGTCAAAGATTTTCGAATCGGACGAAAAACTGATAGTGAATTGTACCATTCAGGGCCACCTAATGACGATGGATCACTCAAATTGCGTACCGATTCAATACCTCGTCCTCCAGCCGACTTGTCTCCATGGGTCTATTGCTGCCTCGGGCACCTTATGGTCGTTCTCCCGTGAGTCTAGATTATCGAATGGGACGAAAAACTGATAGTTAATTGTAACATTCAGGGCCTCCTAATGACGATGGAACACTCAAATTGCGTCCCGATTCAATACATCGTCCTCCAGCAGACTTGTCTCCATGGGTTTATTGCTGCCTCGGGCACCTTATGGCCGATCTGCTGTGACTCAAAGATTTTCAAATAGGACGAAAAACTGATAGTGAATTGTACGTTCAGGGCCTCCTAATAACGATGGAACACTCAAATTGCGTCCCGATTCAATACATCGCCCTCCAGCAGACTTGTCTCCATGGGTCTATTGCTGCCTCGGGCACCTTATGGCCGTTATGCTGTGAGTCAAAGATTTTCGAATCGGACGAAAAACTGATAGTGAACTGTAACATTCAGGGCCACCTAATGACGATGAACCACACAAATTGCGTCCCGATTCAATACATCGTCCTCCAGCCGTCTTGACTCCAATTGTCTATTGCTGCCTCGGGCACCTTATGGCCTTTCCGCTGTGAGTCTAGATTATCGAATAGGACGAAAAACTGATAGTGAATTCTAACGTTCAGGGCCAGCTAATGACGATGGATCACTCAAATTGCGTCCCGATTCAATACATCGTCCTCCAGCAGACTTGTCTTCATGGGTCTATTGCTGCCTCGGGCACCTTATGGCCGTTCTGCTGTGAGTCTAGATTATCGAATGGGACGAAAAACTGATAGTTAATTGTAACATTCAGGGCCTCCTAATGACGATGGACCACACAAATTGCGTCCCGATTCAGTACATCGTCCTCCAGCCGACTTGACTCCATGGGTCTATTGCTGCCTCGGGCACCTTATGGCCGTTCTGCTGTGAGTCTAGATTATCGAATGGGACGAAAAACTGATAGTTAATTGTAACATCAGGGCCTCCTAATGACGATGGAACACTCAAATTGCGTCCAGATTCAATACATCGTCCTCCAGCAGACTTGTCTCCATGGGTCTATTGCTGCCTCGGGCACCTTATGGCCGTTCTGCTGTGAGTCAAAGATTTTCGAATCGGACGAAAAACTGATAGTGAATTGTAACGTTCAGGGCCACCTAATGATGATGGAGCACTCAAATTGCGCCCCGATTCAATTCATCGTCCTCCAGCCGACTTGTCTCCATGGGTCTATTGCTGCCTCGATCACCTTATGGCCGTTCTGCTGTGAGTCAAAGATTTTAAAATCGGACGAAAAACTGATAGTGAATTGTAACTTTCAGGGCCTCCTAATGACGATGGAACACTCAAATTGCGTCCCGATTCAATACATCGTCCTGCAGCAGACTTGTCTCCATGGGTCTATTGCTGCCTCGGGCACCTTATGGCCTGTCGCAAATTCGACTCTCCGCAAATAATGGAATGCTATTGATTATGAAATGTCGTTAAAGAAATATTAAATTTTATCTTTTGCTTTTAACTTAATTTACTGTCGTGCGAACTTTGTTGTAGAACCACTCTCTTAATTTATTGTGGTAAAACAAAATGTCTTAAGGATTACGTACATTTAAAGAAAAATATTACGTGCACTCATATTAACCGGATAGTAATATTTTGTTGAGAACTGAGTCCTTTAAATCATTCGGCCTTGGCATACACTTTCCAGATGCAGTGGGTTTTTTTTTTTTTTAATATTTTTTACTGAAGTTTATCCCGGCACTAGCCATAGAACACAAGATTATCTCTATCAGCAGAAAATGTTTTAATTACAGCCAAGCCGACATTTATCACTGATCAAACCTATTTCACCACTCATTTGATTTATAGATGACGTGGGCAAGCCAATTTACATAATAATTCACACTTTTGATAAATACTGATATATTTCGCACAAACAACAAGTCAACTCACATTAATTCGTAACTCTTCATCTAATGGCGGCTAAGTCCAGACAGAGACAAGAGAAGTCTATAAATTCGTTAAAAGCTCCTCCATAGCGTCCTACCTCGATAACGTCTTAACTCTGCTGATCAACCACGATGGATACACAACTCGCCCAGATCGGCGCACATGTCACAAATAAACTGTGAAAATGCCAGAGAACGTTACAGTGCCCACAATACGGGTTAACGAATCAGGCGCGTCTAATGGGCGCGAGCATAGCTGCACATCGCGTCTGCTAGAGCGGCCAACTGACACTTCCTCCCTCTTTCCTCACTCAAGCTACTCTGTTCTCCACGCGACAGAGAGTCTCCACACGCAAAGATAAACAGCGGCGCGACTATTAACATTTCTTTGTAAATTGATTTCTGGCAAATTTTTATATCGCTGATACCTCAAATACTGACACGTTTTACATTCACATAAATAATACAGAAAAATTCCTATCCTAAATACAGAGAAATATTACAATAAAAATATAATGAAAATAACAAACATATTTTATACCACATTCAGTAATATCTTTGGTTGAATAATTACGATGTACATACGACTTGCCCAGATCGGCGTATATGTTACAAATAAATTGTGAGAATGCCAGGGAACGTTACATTGCCCCCTGGCAGCATTTGGCAAAGAAGTTTTACACTTTGACACAATGGTGCCAGTAACGTTCTTTACACTTCTGTATGTTTTATGGAATGGCTCTTTCATTTAGTCCCAGGGTTATATAAGTTCATGGCTCCCCCATTTGGGCGTAGGCAATCAGGAAACCTGGGCAAAACTGTGCCGGAGCCCAGCCATCCCAGTTGGTTTATAGTCAGTATTGTCCTTTTACCAGTTATTCATTTGAATCAAATTTGCAGTTTGTCACAAACGGGGTTACACAATTACACAATATCACAGTCACATACACATGTTCAATGTTTATCAAAATGAAGTCATTAACATGTTATTCAGTTTATGTGAACCTTTCACAAAGTCAATAATGTATTTGGTGAGCGGTGCGGAGTGATTGTTGGGCGGCGCTCGGCGCGGCGCGCTGACTCCGTGTAGGCCACTGCCCCCATCGTTGACAGCTACGGCGCGGAGGGGCGTGGCTGTCTGGTCTGCTACGGGCTGCTGTGGCCGCTGCATAGCTGATGTAGCCGGATGCGCGTTGGATATCAGCTCGCCCGTGCGACGTCCTCTCGCGGTGCTCCAGGAAACATGCAACAAGTTCACAAACAGTATACTATCCTTATTTCCTGCTGTGGGAAAGAACGCACACAGTTAGTGGTAGTTATTACTCAGTAGGCCTTCACTAGTCTGGTTTGCACAATGTTTCGTTGTCACAGTAACACTTTTATGGGCGCACAATATTCTTCACCATGTCATGACTTGTCATTAGTCACACACAAGTTTTCACCTTAGGACAAAATCAAAATGTATTTTTGTAGTCAATGCGCTTTCCTAGCGTCCCTTGACACACAAGAGTTAAAATTTGACACTAAGTTCATCCACCGTCCGTTATCGGTTCACTGTTCGTGTTGTGCTAGTTCCTTATCCACTTGCACACACGGCAATGATACAGTTATTACTTATACACCACTACTCCGTGACGTATTGCTGCAGGTTTAACAGTCACTGTCTGTCTCTGCCGCACAATACTGCACTTTTGTTAAAGTTCCTTTATTTCTATTTACAATGTCCGCTGCTCAATTTTGTTTGTAACAGCACATTCGTAACTCTTTACCAGGGTGTGAGATTTGCGTACATGGTAACAAATATTCAAAATTCGTATTAGTTTGCCCAAAGTCATCTATATTCGTGTTCGATTAGATTATATTTGTGCATTCCAGCCGGATTCAGGCATATTGTTCAATAACTCCTTTGTTCACATGTCACACTTTACTATCAACGTCCTACGTAACTACAGTGTAGTCTCTGTAGGCAAAAATTTACTTGGACTGTATCTAGCTAGCTCTTTCTTACTGACTGAATCTGCACATGCTTCAATTGAAGCTTTTTTTTGTGAGTAACTTCACATTACATAACTTTACAACAAGGTTGCCTCCCGTGGTGCCCTCGGGTCACTACTGGGTGCAATATTTTTTATAATACTGGTGAGATGATAAAGTTCTCAGGGCCTTATATTACTGATATTGTTCTGGGTTCGGATCTGTCAATCTGACAGCTACACATACATACATACATACACATAATAGAAAGGAATGTGCCATGAAATATTTCAAATTTGACACACATATTGGAAATTATGTAGTACACTAACTAATCCTTATTTAAATGTTCTTCTTGACTGATTTTTGTCACAGCTTAACACTACAAATAATTGCACTAATCAGATTATCAGATTTAGATTTAGAGCATGATTTAGATAACACAAATTAAAAGAGTACATAACACAAATATCCATACACATGAGAAAGTCAATCATATCCTTATAACTAAACACTTCTACATTAGTACACTTTATTAATGTTCATTATTTACAAAAGAACGGTGTCCGCATAGGACTATTAGTCTTTTACTGTAGGAATGCTTTTACATCCTTACGCGGATACAGTCCCCGTACTCTCCCTGAGTGGGGATCTGCTAAGAGATAGCTACACTCATGTGGCACACTTACTACTCTAAAAGGTCCATTATACACCAATTGCCACTTGCTATTCTGTTTCAAGGATGCCGAGGACTTAGGATGATTGCGTAAGAGTACCAAGTCCCCAACACTAAATTTTAGGTTATTCGTCACATGTCGATTATATTTTTCTTTCCTTTTCTGGGCGCACCTGGTAAGGTTGTACCCTGCTTTTCTTATCTTCTCTTCCTTAGGCTCAGGAATGACTGGGACCTTAGGTAAAGGTGCCAGCCACTCGTTCAGAACTCTATTATTATTCATTAATATCTCATTTGGTGGATACCCCGTAGAAGCATGCGGGGTTGCGTTGTGAATTTCTACAAACTTATGTATCAGATCTGGCCACCTTGTGTGTTTATATGCAATGTATAACCTGAAAAATTTATTTAACTCTCCAAATATTCTCTCTACTAAACTTGCTTGTGGGTGAAAGCGGGAAATTAGTATATGCTTTATATCTTGTTCATGTAAATAGTTTTTCCAGGTATGGCCTGTAAAATAGGAAGCATTATCCGATATTATGGCTTCAGGCTTACCTACTTGTGTAAAATATTCGTTGGCTACCCATTTCACTATTCCACGAGCAGTGGCTGATTTAAGGCAGTATATTTTTAAATATTTTGAGAAAAGGTCATATACCGCTAAAATGTACTTCAATCCACCCCTGGCTCTGGGGTAGGGTCCTGCTATGTCTATAGACACTAACTGAAGTGGTCGATGAGGCACAATAGGATGCAGTTCAAACCTTGTGGACTTATTTTGAAACTTAGCTTTTTGGCACAGAGGACAAGTCCTGATAATGGTGCGAGTCTGCTGGCTTATCCCCTTAAAATAACAGAATTTGGATAAAATCCTTATTGTTTTGCCTATCCCAGCGTGACCCCATGCTAAATGCGTGTGCCACACTACAGCTGGGATAGCCTGTTGTGGTATACACACGACTCCATAGTCATTTGACACACCTGTTTTGTGATACAGAATATTATCTACTATTTTGAAATTCTGAACACTTTTAAGATTTGTTCCTTCTTTAATTTTACCTATGATATCTCCCCAGATCGGATCAGTTTCCTGCAATATAGACATATTCTTACACATGTGTAAAAAATCCCTCCTATGTACCTTATCTTGTACTAAGAGAATTCGATATTCCTCCGATTGTTCTAAAATATTTGTCATTGAGGATTGCCCTAGTGGAAGCCTCGACAAAGCGTCTGCCACAACATTATCTTGTCCTTTTAGGTACATGATTTTAATTTTATATTCCTGTAATGCTAACCTCCATCTTAGCAAGCGGGTATGGTATAATTTGCAAGTCATTAAATAGCTCAGAGCCTGGTGGTCACTGAATACTTTGACTTCTTTACCATAGATGTAATAGTTAAATTTCTTTACCGCCCAAACCACTGCAAGAGCCTCTAATTCGGTAGCAGAATATGCTCTCTCGCAGCTGTTTAGTGTGCGGCTGGCAAACCCGATTACATTGATTGTTGTGGGGTCGTTGCTCCTGTCCCACTGAAATAAACAAGCACCCAGACCGTATGAACACGAATCTGTCGCTATACAAAAACCTTTTGTCATGTCTGGGTGTCGCAATATGTTTGCATTCACCAAGGCGTTTTTGATCGCGTCAAATGCGCGTTGACATTCTTCTGTCCACACCCAGTGCGCATTTTTACGCAACAGGCTCAATAACGATTCGTTATTCATTAATTGGTTTGGGACAAACCGTCTAAAAAAAGATGCTAGACCTATAAATGCTTTGAGCTGTTTCTTAGTTCTCGGACTAGGAAACCCACGAATTGCATCAAGTTTTTTACTGTCAGGTTTGATGCCTTGTGGGGTTATTATGTGACCTAGAAATTTAATCTGATTACGTCCAAATTTGGATTTATCAAGATTCGCTGTTACCCCCGCTTGCTTAAACCTTTCTAAGACTTTACTCAGTAGTTCTACGTGCTCCTCCCAGGTGGCAGTGGCAATCATCAGATCGTCTACATACACTGTTACCCTTTGCAGCAAATCCGGACCCAAAACCGCGTCGAGGGCTGTTATGAAAACTCCTGCACTTACATTTAGGCCGAAAGGTAGTACCCTAAATTGGTAGCTTCTTCCCCCAAATATAAATGCAGTATACTTCCTCGACTCGGGTGTAAGCAGGATTTGCCAGAAAGAACTTCTCATATCAATAGATGTCAAATATTGCACTCCATGAAATTTTTGAATTTGCTCATCAAGGTTTTCCGGATGAGTCCTGACAGGTACAATAATTTCATTTATGTCTCTTGCATCTAGTACTAACCGTACCTGTCCGTCAGCTTTTGTTACCGCCACCAATGGACTACTATAAGGGGACAAAGACGGTTCTATTATTCCCCACTCGATTAGTTTTCTTATTTCTTTAACTACTATTTCCTTCTTGGACCAAGGAATGGAGTATGAGGCTCGACAGTAAGTTTTGTGAGGCTTTACCTCGATCTTGTATTGATATCCCTTAACAACTCCTGGTCGTTCAGAAAATACATCTGCATAATTAGATAATAACTGTACTAATTCCTGCTGTTGCATTGAATTTAAATTTTCGGACTGTGACACTTTGTTCACTAATACGTCCATATTCGCTTTTAATTGATCACCTTGTATGTCAGGATAATAGAGATTCTGTCCTGGACAATGATTGTCTAATTGTAGTATCGACTGATTCCTACATTTGATATTAATAGCGTTACAATTAGGTACAGGTACCTCTTCTGATCTGAGCATCGACAATTCTATTCTCCTACCAGCATTCATCAAACTTAATTTTCCCCGAGAAAGGTCGATTATTGCGTCCCTTTCTCTCAAAAAATCTACCCCCAAAATGCAGGCTACCTTTAAACCCTTTACTACCAGGAATGAGCTCACTATGGCTTCTTCCCCTATATACATCTCTACCCGCACTTGGAGTTTAATTATTTGTCGCTGTGCACTTATGGCTCCAGTGACTCTACAATTATTCACGGGAAAAGTCAGCATACGCCTTTCCTTCCCCAGTACCTTGAATAAGTCCATACTCATGACACTAACAGTAGCACCTGTATCTACGACCGCTTGCACATCAATATTGTTAATTTTAATTTCTATTATCACCTGTACTTTGTCTTTGTGTTCCTTTATGCACGTGGATGGTTCAGTTATTAATTCATCTCCCATCTGTACCCCGTCATTATACCTAAGGATATAGATTTTGTTCGGTGTTTTGTTTTGTGTCGGGCTGCTCTCACTCCAAACCTCAGCCGACGATGGAGAGCGTATCTCGGCTGCATCTAGTTTGTTGAATTATTGCTAGTGGATGGGTGTGGCTGCTCTGTGTCACTGACCTCCACTATGTGCACGTTGTGTTGCGTCGGCCGCCACGGCTGCGCAATTGGCGCATTTTGTGGTGGCGGTCGGTTATCACTGTTTTGCCGGTCCGGACTGGGCCTCTGGTTCTGTGGCCAAGTTCGGTTTGCATCATTATAAGTATTAGTGTTGTACGGCCCCCTGGCATTTTTCCATCTATGATTGCTTGGTGGGCCTGTTTCATACCGGTCATCGAACCTCCTCTTCCGGTCATTATTCACCGGCTGACTATTGCCGTTCCGGTCTCTACCTCTATTTCCGTTTTGTGCATACTCTTGTCTCCTATTATTACCTCCGCCGTTTCCATTACTGGTTGGAGGCGTGTTATTTCTACCATTTCTATAACCGTTTCCGTTACTTCTAGCCTGTTCAGAGGCTGCCTTAACGTCCTCCTGAATCAGGTCAATTGAGTCCAGAACAGACAAGAAATGTTCCATATCATTTTCGGGCACGTGTATAAGCTTTTCCTTTACATGTATCGGCAAGTGTGATTTCAAAAGTCTGATCAAATCCCGAGATGAAATCTGTTCGTCCCAGTAACGGGTCTTATTAATGTACTTCTCAAAATATTTTCGCAAATTGCCTAGTCGTGGAGAATACGGCTCTGGATTATATACTTCCTTCCGTAATCTCTCCTGAATACATGTTGACCAATATTTGGCCAAGAATGCCTTTTCGAATTGCTCATATGTATCACAACTGTCAGCTGCTTCGGTTGCCCATAATGCTGCATCTCCTTGTATGTAAGACATAACAAACTGTATTTTCTGGGTATGACTCCAAACGCTAGGCAAAATGTTTCTAAATCCCTTGATAAACACTACAGGGTGAACAGATTTCTTCTCCGTTGTAAAGATCTGAAACTGTCGATTCCTAATCAGACTTTCTTCAATTACTACTTTAGAATGACATTTATTTGTTCCGCTTACATTGGTTGCCTGTTCTGTCTCGCAGTCGCAATTTTTTACTGCAGTATTTATATGCCTATCATTGTTGGACTTGGCTGGCGTGACATACGCCTGCGCATCGTCTTGCCGCAGGCTTAGCTCCATTTCGGCAAGACGGCGGTCCACACTCCGCTGCCACAGCGGAATGTCCTTTTGCACTATCTTTTTAAGATTTTGCACATCCGTAGTTGAGTCCACCTCTCTGGCCTCAATTGCGGCGTGCACTTTCTCATCTAATTCCTTTGTGAAGTTACGTTCTACTTTGTGCACATGTTCGATCACTTTGTTCTCAATTACGTGAGTTGTGTTAAGTTCTAGTTGTTCGACCCTATTAGTCAGGACACTGACTTCCTCTGCGATATTGGCATTAGCCACCTGAATACTATCTAGTCTTTCGCTTAATTCTTGCATCGTTTGGGGCATGGTTTCATATTTTTGTTTCAAGCTAACAATGTCACCTTGCATAACTTCTAAAGTTTGCATCAACTGCAAGTCCCTCTCTCGCAGGCGTCGGTCACGCTCTGCTTGTTTAGCATCACGTTCTTTATCGCGTTCTGCTTGCATACAGGCGAATTCAGCTACCAATCTCTGGTCCCGTTCTGCTTGCATTTGTACAAATTCAGCTTGGAAATTGAGCATGCGCTCGAACATAACTCTTAATGATTGCACTTCTGACATCACACCACTCTCTGGTCCGTGTCCAGTGCTTGCGGTGGGCACAGTATTTTCACTATCAACTGAATTACTGGGTGGCAGTGGCAACATTTCTTGCCCTTCTGCCCCCAGATTCTCACATTGTACTTCCTGAACTACGTCACTAATATTACTTTGTGTCCCACTTTCCAACTCGGTATCACTACTGACTGACTGTTGCTCTTTATCCATGTTGATATCTTTCTGACTACGCAATTTAACCATAGTAAGCAAAGGAAATAAAATCTGAACTAAATATCCTAACACTCAGGTTTCACTGACATAATCACACAAGAAATGGACATTAACTAATACACACTTACTATATACTACAATGACTAACTACTTAAGTGTCCTGTTATTTTAAAACAAAATACTAACAACAAGCACACCACTAATGATCCGAGAACACTGCACTGAGGCTACTTTACTACCCACAGGACAACTACACTGTAGCTTTACCTTTTGGTGATCTATCTTGGGTGCAGCTGCCCCCTGATATTGTGGAAGGTTATTAATTTTCCAAAATAATGAGCTCTCTTCTTCAGCTTGCTCCGGATACATAGTGTTCTCATGCAAAAAATCATACACAGGTATTACTACACGCAATAAATACAATACATGAAAAAATTATTAAATGTTCTCCAACAAAGTTCGACTATATTAATTCCCTAGTTATCTCACGGGTATTTAGTGGCCACTGCATATTCGGGCCCCACGCTGGGCGCCATATGTCGCAAATTCGACTCTCCGCAAATAATGGAATGCTATTGATTATGAAATGTCGTTAAAGAAATATTAAATTTTATCTTTTGCTTTTAACTTAATTTACTGTCGTGCGAACTTTGTTGTAGAACCACTCTCTTAATTTATTGTGGTAAAACAAAATGTCTTAAGGATTACGTACATTTAAAGAAAAATATTACGTGCACTCATATTAACCGGATAGTAATATTTTGTTGAGAACTGAGTCCTTTAAATCATTCGGCCTTGGCATACACTTTCCAGATGCAGTGGGTTTTTTTTTTAAAAATATTTTTTACTGAAGTTTATCCCGGCACTAGCCATAGAACACAAGATTATCTCTATCAGCAGAAAATGTTTTAATTACAGCCAAGCCGACATTTATCACTGATCAAACCTATTTCACCACTCATTTGATTTATAGATGACGTGGGCAAGCCAATTTACATAATAATTCACACTTTTGATAAATACTGATATATTTCGCACAAACAACAAGTCAACTCACATTAATTCGTAACTCTTCATCTAATGGCGGCTAAGTCCAGACAGAGACAAGAGAAGTCTATAAATTCGTTAAAAGCTCCTCCATAGCGTCCTACCTCGATAACGTCTTAACTCTGCTGATCAACCACGATGGATACACAACTCGCCCAGATCGGCGCACATGTCACAAATAAACTGTGAAAATGCCAGAGAACGTTACAGTGCCCACAATACGGGTTAACGAATCAGGCGCGTCTAATGGGCGCGAGCATAGCTGCACATCGCGTCTGCTAGAGCGGCCAACTGACACTTCCTCCCTCTTTCCTCACTCAAGCTACTCTGTTCTCCACGCGACAGAGAGTCTCCACACGCAAAGATAAACAGCGGCGCGACTATTAACATTTCTTTGTAAATTGATTTCTGGCAAACTTTTATATCGCTGATACCTCAAATACTGACACGTTTTACATTCACATAAATAATACAGAAAAATTCCTATCCTAAATACAGAGAAATATTACAATAAAAATATAATGAAAATAACAAACATATTTTATACCACATTCAGTAATATCTTTGGTTGAATAATTACGATGTACATACGACTTGCCCAGATCGGCGTATTTGTTACAAATAAATTGTGAGAATGCCAGGGAACGTTACAGGCCGTTCTGCTGTGAGTCAAAGATTTTCGAATCGGACGAAAAACTGATAGTGAATTGTAACATTCAGGGCCACCTAATGACGATGGACCACACAAATTGCGTCCCGATTCAATACATCGTCCTCCAGCCGACTTGACTCCATGGGTCTATTGCTGCCTCGGGCACCTTATAGCCGTTCTGCTGTGAGTCTAGATTATCGAATGGGACGAAAAACTGATAGTTAATTGTAACTTTCAGGGCCTCCTAATGACGATGGAACACTCAAATTGCGTCCCGATTCAATACATCGTCCTCCAGCAGACTTGTCTCCATGGGTCAATTGCTGCCTCGGGCACCTTATGGCCGTTCTGCTGTGAGTCAAAGATTTGCGAATCGGACGAAAAAATGATAGTGAATTGTAACTTTCGGGGGCACCTAATGACGACGGATCACTCAAATTGCTTCCCGATTCAATACATCGTCTTCCAGGAGTCTTGTCTCCATTGGTCTATTGCTGCCTCGGGCAGCTTATGGCCGTTCTGCTGTGAGTCAAAGATTTTCGAATCGGACGAAAAACTGATAGTGAATTGTAACGTTCAGGGCCACCTAATGATGATGGATCACTCAAATTGCGCCCCGATTCAATACATCGTCCTCCAGCCGACTTGTCTCCATGGGTCTATTGCTGCCTCGGGCACCTTATGGCCGTTCTGCTGTGAGTCAAAGATTTTGGAATCGGACGAAAAACTGATAGTGAATTGTACCATTGAGGGCCACCTAATGACGATGGATCACACAACTTGCGTCCCGATTCAATACATCGTCCTCCAGCCGACTTGTCTCCATGGGTCTATTGCTGCATATGGCACCTTAAGGCCGTTCTGCTGTGAGTCAAAGATTTTCGAAACGGACGAAAAACTGATAGTGAATTGTAACATTCAGGGCCACCTCATGACGATGGACCACACAAATTGCGTCCCGATTCAATACATCGTCCTCCAGCCGACTTGACTCCATGGGTCTATTGCTGCCTCGGCCACCTTATGGCCGTTCTGCTGTGAGTCTAGATTATCGAATGGGACGAAAAACTGATAGTTAATTGTAACATTCAGGGCCTCCTAATGACGATGGAACAATGAAATTGCGTCCCGATTCAAAACATAGTCCTACAGCAGACTTCTCTCCATGGGTCTATTGCTGCCTCGTGCACCTGATGGCCGTTCTGCTGTGAGTCAAAGATTTTCGAATCGGACGAAAAACTGATAGTGAATTGTAGCTTTCATGGCCACCTAATGACGATGGATCACGCAAGTTGCGTCCCGATTCAATACATCGTCCTCCAGCAGACTTGTCTCCATGGGTCTATTGCTGCCTCGGGCACCTTATGGCCGTTCTGCTGTGAGTCAAAGATTTTCGAATCGGACGAAAAACTGATAGTGAATTGTAACGTTCAGGGCCACCTAATGACGATAGATCACTCAAATTGCGTCCCGATTCAATACATCGTCCTCCAGCAGACTTGTCTCCATGGGTCTATTGCTGCCTCGGGGACCTTATGGCCGTTCTGCTGTGAGTCAAAGATTTTCGAATCGGACGAAAAACTGATAGTGAATTGTAACGTTCAGGGCCACCTAATGACGATAGATCACTCAAATTGCGTCCCGATTCAATACATCGTCCTCCAGCAGACTTGTCTCCATGGGTCTATTGCTGCCTCGGGGACCTTATGGCCGTTCTGCTGTGAGTCAAAGATTTTCGAATCGGACGAAAAACTGATAGTGAATTGTAACGTTCAGGGCCACCTAATGACGATGAATCACTCAAATTGCGTCCCGATTCAATACATCGTCCACCAGCAGACTTGTCTCCATGGGTCTATTGCTGCCTCGGGCACCTTATGGCCGTTCTGCTGTAGGTCTAGATTATCGAATGGGACGAAAAACTGATAGTGAATTGTAACGTTCAGGGCCACCTAATGACGATGGATAACTCAAATTGCGTCCCGATTCAATACATCGTCCTCCAGCAGACGTGTCTCCATTGGTCTATTGCTGCCTCGGGCACCTTATGGCCGTCCTGCTGTTAGTCAAAGATTTTCGAATCGGACGAAAAACTGATAGTGAATTGTAACATTCAGGGCCACCTAATGACGATGGACCACACAAATTGCGTCCCGATTCAATACATCGTCCTCCAGCCAACTTGACTCCATGGGTCTATTGCTGCCTCGGGCACCTTAAGGCCGTTATACTGTGAGTCAAAGATTTTCGAATCTGACGAAAAACTGATAGTGAATTGTAACGTTCAGGGCCTCCTAATGACGATGGATCACTCAAATTGCGTCCCGATTCAATACATCGTCCTCCAGCCGACTTGTCTCCATGGGTCTATTGCTGCCTCGGGCACCTTATGGCCGTTCTGCTGTAGGTCTAGATTATCGAATGGGACTAAAAACTGATAGTGAATTGTAACGTCCCGGGCCACCTAATGACGATGGATAACTCAAATTGCGTCCCGATTCAATACATCGTCCTCCAGCAGACTTGTCTCCATGGGTCTATTGCTGCCTCGGGCACCTTATGGCCGTTATACTGTGAGTCAAAGATTTTCGAATCGGACGAAAAACTGATAGTGAATTGTAACGTTCAGGGCCTCCTAATGGCGATGGAACACTCAAATTGCGTCCCGATTCAATACATCGTCCTCCAGCAGACTTGTCTCCATGGGTCTATTGCTGCCTCGGGGACCTTATGGCCGTTCTGCTGTGAGTCAAAAATTTTCGAATCGGACGAAAAACTGATAGTGAATTGTAACGTTCAGGGCCTCCTAATGACGATGGATCACTCAAATTGCGTCCCGATTCAATACCTCGTCCTCCAGCAGACTTGTCTCCATGGGTCTATTGCTGCTTCGGGCGCCTTATGGCCGATCTGCAGTGAGTCAAAGATTTTCAAATCGGACGAAAAACTGATAGTGAATTGTCACGTTCAGGGCCTCCTAATGACGATGGAACACTCAAATTGCGTCCCGATGCAATACATAGTCCTCCAGCAGTCTTGTCTCCATGGGTCTATTGCGGCCTCGGGCACCTTATGGCCGTTCTGCTGTAGGTCTAGATTATCGAATGGGACGAAAAACTGATAGAGAATTGTAACGTTCAGGGCCACCTAATGACGATGGATCACTCAAATTGCGTCCCGATTCAATACCTCGTCCTCCGGCAGACTTGTCTCCATGGGTCTATTGCTGCCTCGGGCACCTTATGGCCGTTCTGCTGTGAGTCAAAGATTTTCGAATCGGACGAAAAACTGATAGTGAATTGTAACATTCAGGGCCACCTAATGACGATGGACCACACAAATTGCGTCCCGATTCAATACATCGTCCTCCAGCCAACTTGACTCCATGGGTCTATTGCTGCCTCGGGCACCTTATGGCCGTTATACTGTGAGTCAAAGATTTTCGAATCGGACGAAAAACTGATAGTGAATTGTAACGTTCAGGGCCTCCTAATGGCGATGGAACACTCAAATTGCGTCCCGATTCAATTCATCGTCCTCCAGCAGACTTGTCTCCATGGGTCTATTGCTGCCTCGGGCACCTTATGGCCGTTCTGCTGTGAGTCAAAGATTTTCGAATCGGACGAAAAACTGATAGTGAATTGTAACGTTCAGGGCCACCTAATGACGATAGATCACTCAAATTGCGTCCCGATTCAATACATCGTCCTCCAGCAGACTTGTCTCCATGGGTCTATTGCTGCCTCGGGGACCTTATGGCCGTTCTGCTGTGAGTCAAAGATTTTCGAATCGGACGAAAAACTGTTAGTGAATTGTCACGTTCAGGGCCTCCTAATGACGATGGAACACTCAAATTGCGTCCCAATGCAATACATCGTCCTCCAGCAGACTTGTCTCCATGGGTCTATTGCTGCCTCGGGCACCTTATGGCCGTTCTGCTGTGAGTCAAAGATTTTCGAATCGGACGAAACACTGATAGTGAATTGTAACGTTCAGGGCCACCTAATGACGATGAAACACTCAAATTGCGTCCCGATTCAATACATCGTCCACCAGCAGACTTGTCTCCATGGGTCTATTGCTGCCTCGGGGACCTTATGGCCGTTCTGCTGTGAGTCAAAGATTTTCGAATCGGACGAAAAACTGATAGTGAATTGTAACGTTCAGGGCCACCTAATGACGATAGATCACTCAAATTGCGTCCCGATTCAATACATCGTCCTCCAGCAGACTTGTCTCCATGGGTCTATTGCTGCCTCGGGGACCTTATGGCCGTTCTGCTGTGAGTCAAAGATTTTCGAATCGGACGAAAAACTGATAGTGAATTGTAACGTTCAGGGCCACCTAATGACGATGAATCACTCAAATTGCGTCCCGATTCAATACATCGTCCACCAGCAGACTTGTCTCCATGGGTCTATTGCTGCCTCGGGCACCTTATGGCCGTTCTGCTGTAGGTCTAGATTATCGAATGGGACGAAAAACTGATAGTGAATTGTAACGTTCAGGGCCACCTAATGACGATGGATAACTCAAATTGCGTCCCGATTCAATACATCGTCCTCCAGCAGACGTGTCTCCATTGGTCTATTGCTGCCTCGGGCACCTTATGGCCGTTCTGCTGTTAGTCAAAGATTTTCGAATCGGACGAAAAACTGATAGTGAATTGTAACATTCAGGGCCACCTAATGACGATGGACCACACAAATTGCGTCCCGATTCAATACATCGTCCTCCAGCCAACTTGACTCCATGGGTCTATTGCTGCCTCGGGCACCTTAAGGCCGTTATACTGTGAGTCAAAGATTTTCGAATCTGACGAAAAACTGATAGTGAATTGTAACGTTCAGGGCCTCCTAATGACGATGGATCACTCAAATTGCGTCCCGATTCAATACATCGTCCTCCAGCCGACTTGTCTCCATGGGTCTATTGCTGCCTCGGGCACCTTATGGCCGTTCTGCTGTAGGTCTAGATTATCGAATGGGACTAAAAACTGATAGTGAATTGTAACGTCCCGGGCCACCTAATGACGATGGATAACTCAAATTGCGTCCCGATTCAATACATCGTCCTCCAGCAGACTTGTCTCCATGGGTCTATTGCTGCCTCGGGCACCTTATGGCCGTTATACTGTGAGTCAAAGATTTTCGAATCGGACGAAAAACTGATAGTGAATTGTAACGTTCAGGGCCTCCTAATGGCGATGGAACACTCAAATTGCGTCCCGATTCAATACATCGTCCTCCAGCAGACTTGTCTCCATGGGTCTATTGCTGCCTCGGGCACCTTATGGCCGCTCTGCTGTGAGTCAAAGATTTTCGAATCGGACGAAAAACTGATAGTGAATTGTAACGTTCAGGGCCACCTAATGACGATAGATCACTCAAATTGCGTCCCGATTCAATACATCGTCCTCCAGCAGACTTGTCTCCATGGGTCTATTGCTGCCTCGGGGACCTTATGGCCGTTCTGCTGTGAGTCAAAAATTTTCGAATCGGACGAAAAACTGATAGTGAATTGTAACGTTCAGGGCCTCCTAATGACGATGGATCACTCAAATTGCGTCCCGATTCAATACCTCGTCCTCCAGCAGACTTGTCTCCATGGGTCTATTGCTGCTTCGGGCGCCTTATGGCCGATCTGCAGTGAGTCAAAGATTTTCAAATCGGACGAAAAACTGATAGTGAATTGTCACGTTCAGGGCCTCCTAATGACGATGGAACACTCAAATTGCGTCCCGATGCAATACATAGTCCTCCAGCAGTCTTGTCTCCATGGGTCTATTGCGGCCTCGGGCACCTTATGGCCGTTCTGCTGTAGGTCTAGATTATCGAATGGGACGTAAAACTGATAGAGAATTGTAACGTTCAGGGCCACCTAATGACGATGGATCACTCAAATTGCGTCCCGATTCAATACCTCGTCCTCCGGCAGACTTGTCTCCATGGGTCTATTGCTGCCTCGGGCACCTTATGGCCGTTCTGCTGTGAGTCAAAGATTTTCGAATCGGACGAAAAACTGATAGTGAATTGTAACATTCAGGGCCACCTAATGACGATGGACCACACAAATTGCGTCCCGATTCAATACATCGTCCTCCAGCCAACTTGACTCCATGGGTCTATTGCTGCCTCGGGCACCTTATGGCCGTTATACTGTGAGTCAAAGATTTTCGAATCGGACGAAAAACTGATAGTGAATTGTAACGTTCAGGGCCTCCTAATGGCGATGGAACACTCAAATTGCGTCCCGATTCAATTCATCGTCCTCCAGCAGACTTGTCTCCATGGGTCTATTGCTGCCTCGGGCACCTTATGGCCGTTCTGCTGTGAGTCAAAGATTTTCGAATCGGACGAAAAACTGATAGTGAATTGTAACGTTCAGGGCCACCTAATGACGATAGATCACTCAAATTGCGTCCCGATTCAATACATCGTCCTCCAGCAGACTTGTCTCCATGGGTCTATTGCTGCCTCGGGGACCTTATGGCCGTTCTGCTGTGAGTCAAAGATTTTCGAATCGGACGAAAAACTGTTAGTGAATTGTCACGTTCAGGGCCTCCTAATGACGATGGAACACTCAAATTGCGTCCCAATGCAATACATCGTCCTCCAGCAGACTTGTCTCCATGGGTCTATTGCTGCCTCGGGCACCTTATGGCCGTTCTGCTGTGAGTCAAAGATTTTCGAATCGGACGAAACACTGATAGTGAATTGTAACGTTCAGGGCCACCTAATGACGATGAAACACTCAAATTGCGTCCCGATTCAATACATCGTCCACCAGCAGACTTGTCTCCATGGGTCTATTGCTGCCTCGGGCACCTTATGGGCGATCTGCTGTGAGTCAAAGATTTTCGAATCGGACGAATAACTGATAGTGAATTGTAACTTTCAGGGCCACCTAATGACGATGGATCACTCAAATTGCGTCCCGATTCAATACATCGTCCTCCAGCCGACTTGTCTCCATGGGTCTATTGCTGCCTCGGGCACCTTATGACCGTTCTGCTGTAGGTCTAGATTATCGAATGGGACGAAAAACTGATAGTGAATTGTAACGTTCAGGGGCACCTAATGACGATGGATAACTCAAATTGCGTCCCGATTCAATACATCGTCCTCCAGCAGACGTGTCTCCATTGGTCTATTGCTGCCTCGGGCACCTTATGGCCGTTCTGCTGTTAGTCAAAGATTTTCGAATCGGACGAAAAACTGATAGTGAATTGTAACGTTCAGGGCCTCCTAATGACGATGGATCACTCAAATTGCGTACCGATTCAATACCTCGTACTCCAGCAGACTTGTCTCCATGGGTCTATTGCTGCTTCGGGCGCCTTATGGCCGTTCTGCAGTGAGTCAAAGATTTTCGAATCGGACGAAAAACTGATAGTGAATTGTCACGTTCAGGGCCTCCTAATGACGATGGAACACTCAAATTGCGTCCCGATGCAATACATAGTCCTCCAGCTGTCTTGAATCCATGGGTCTATTGCTGCCTCGGGCACCTTATGGCCGTTCTGCTGTAGGTCTAGATTATCGAATGGGACGAAAAACTGATAGAGAATTGTAACGTTCAGGGCCACCTAATGACGATGGATCACTCAAATTGCGTCCCGATTCAATACATCGTCCTCCAGCAGACGTGTCTTAATTGGTCTATTGCTGCCTCGGGCACCTTATGGCCGTTGTGCTGTTAGTCAAAGATTTTCGAATCGGACGAAAAACTGATAGTGAATTGTAACGTTCAGGGCCTCCTAATGACGATGGATCACTGTAATTGCGTCCCGATTCAATACCTCGTCCTCCGGCAGACATGTCTCCATGGGCCTATTGCTGCCTCTGGCACCTTATGGCCGTTCTGCTGTGAGTCAAAGATTTTCGAATCGGACGAAAAACTGATAGTGAATTGTAACGTTCAGGGCCACCTAATGACGATGGATCGCTCAAATTGCGTCCAGATTCAATACATCGTCCTCCAGCCGACTTGTCTCTATGGGTTATTGCTGCCTCGGGCACCTTATGGCCGTCCTGCTGTGACTCAAAGATTTTCGAATCGGACGAAAAACTGATAGTGAATTGTCACGTTCAGGGCCTCCCAATAACGATGGGACACTCAAATTGCGTCCCGATTCAATACCTCGTCCTCCGGCAGACTTGTCTCCATGGGTCTATTGCTGCCTCGGGCACCTTATGGCCGTTCTGCTGTGAGTCAAAGATTTTCGAATCGGACGAAAAACGGATAGTGAATTGAAACGTTCAGGGCCTCCTAATGACGATGGAACACCCAAATTGCGTCCCAATTCAATACATCGTCCTCCAGCAGACTTGTCTCCATGGGTCTATTGCTGCCTCGGGCACCTTATGGCCGTTCTGCTGTGAGTCAAAGATTTTCGAATCGGACGAAAAACTGATAGTGAATTGTAACGCTCAGGGCCACCTAATGACGATGGATCACTCAAATTGCGTCCCGATTCAATACATCGTCCTCCAGCAGACTTGTCTCCATGGGTCTATTGCTGCCTCGGGCACCTTATGGCCGTTCTGCTGTGAGTCAAAGATTTTCGAATCGGACGAAAAACTGATAGTGAATTGTAACTTTCAAGGCCACCTAATGACGATGGATCACTCAAATTGCGTCCCGATTCAATACATCGTCCTCCAGCCGACTTGTCTCCATGGGTCTATTGCTGCCTCGGGCACCTTATGGCCGTTATGCTGTAGGTCTAGATTATCGAATGGGACGAAAAACTGATAGTGAATTGTAACGTTCAGGGCCACCTAATGACGATGGATCACTCAAATTGCGTCCCGATTCAATACATCGTCCTCCAGCAGACGTGTCTCCATTGGTCTATTGCTGCCTCGGGCACCTTATGGCCGTTGTGCTGTTAGTCAAAGATTTTCGAATCGGACGAAAAACTGATAGTGAATTGTAACGTTCAGGGCCTCCTAATGACGATGGATCACTCAAATTGCGTCCCGATTCAATACATCGTCCTCCAGCAGACTTGTCTCCATGGGTCAATTGCTGCCTCGGGCACCTTATGGCCGTTCTGCTGTGAGTCAAAGATTTGCGAATCGGACGAAATACTGATAGTGAATTGTAACTTTCAGGGGCACCTAATGACGACGGATCACTCAAATTGCTTCCCGATTCAATACATCGTCTTCCAGGAGTCTTGTCTCCATTGGTCTATTGCTGCCTCGGGCAGCTTATGGCCGTTCTGCTGTGAGTCAAAGATTTTCGAATCGGACGAAAAACTGATAGTGAATTGTAACGTTCAGGGCCACCTAATGATGATGGATCACTCAAATTGCGCCCCGATTCAATACATCGTCCTCCAGCCGACTTGTCTCCATGGGTCTATTGCTGCCTCGGGCACCTTATGGCCGTTCTGCTGTGAGTCAAAGATTTTGGAATCGGACGAAAAACTGATAGTGAATTGTACCATTGAGGGCCACCTAATGACGATGGATCACACAACTTGCGTCCCGATTCAATACATCGTCCTCCAGCCGACTTGTCTCCATGGGTCTATTGCTGCATATGGCACCTTAAGGCCGTTCTGCTGTGAGTCAAAGATTTTCGAAACGGACGAAAAACTGATAGTGAATTGTAACATTCAGGGCCACCTCATGACGATGGACCACACAAATTGCGTCCCGATTCAATACATCGTCCTCCAGCCGACTTGACTCCATGGGTCTATTGCTGCCTCGGCCACCTTATGGCCGTTCTGCTGTGAGTCTAGATTATCGAATGGGACGAAAAACTGATAGTTAATTGTAACATTCAGGGCCTCCTAATGACGATGGAACAATGAAATTGCGTCCCGATTCAAAACATAGTCCTACAGCAGACTTCTCTCCATGGGTCTATTGCTGCCTCGTGCACCTGATGGCCGTTCTGCTGTGAGTCAAAGATTTTCGAATCGGACGAAAAACTGATAGTGAATTGTAGCTTTCATGGCCACCTAATGACGATGGATCACGCAAATTGCGTCCCGATTCAATACATCGTCCTCCAGCCGACTTGTCTCCATCGGTCTATTGCTCTCTCGGGCACCTTATGGCCGTTCTGCTGTGAGTCAAAGATTTTCGAATCGGACGAAAAACTGATAGTGAATTGTAACATTCAGGGCCACCTAATGACGATGGACCACACAAATTGCGTCCCGATTCAATACATCGTCCTCCAGCCAACTTGACTCCATGGGTCTATTGCTGCCTCGGGCACCTTATAGCCGTTCTGCTGTGAGTCTAGATTATCGAATGGGACGAAAAACTGATAGTTAATTGCAACTTTCAGGGCCTCCTAATGACGATGGAACACTCAAATTGCGTCCCGATTCAATACATCGTCCTCCAGCAGACTTGTCTCCATGGGTCAATTGCTGCCTCGGGCACCTTATGGCCGTTCTGCTGTGAGTCAAAGATTTTCGAATCGGACGAAAAACAGATAGTGAATTGTAACGTTCAGGGGCACCTAATGACGACGGATCACTCAAATTGCTTCCCGATTCAATACATCGTCCTCCAGGAGACTTGTCTCCATTGGTCTATTGCTGCCTCGGGCACCTTATGGCCGTTCTGCTGTGAGTCAAAGATTTTCGAATCTGACGAAAAACTGATAGTGAATTGTAACGTTCAGGGCCTCCTAATGACGATGGAACACTCAAATTGCGTCCCGATTCAATACATCGTCCTCCAGCGGACTTGTCTCCATGGGTCTATTGCTGCCTCGGGCACCTTATGGCCGTTATACTGTGAGTCAAAGATTTTCGAATCGGACGAAAAACTGATAGTGAATTGTAACGTTCAGGGCCTCCTAATGGCGATGGAACACTCAAATTGCGTCCCGATTCAATACATCGTCCTCCAGCAGACTTGTCTCCATGGGTCTATTGCTGCCTCGGGCACCTTATGGCCGTTCTGCTGTGAGTCAAAGATTTTCGAATCGGACGAAAAACTGATAGTGAATTGTAACGTTCAGGGCCACCTAATGACGATAGATCACTCAAATTGCGTCCCGATTCAATACATCGTCCTCCAGCAGACTTGTCTCCATGGGTCTATTGCTGCCTCGGGGACCTTATGGCCGTTCTGCTGTGAGTCAAAGATTTTCGAATCGGACGAAAAACTGATAGTGAATTGTAACGTTCAGGGCCACCTAATGACGATGAATCACTCAAATTGCGTCCCGATTCAATACATCGTCCACCAGCAGACTTGTCTCCATGGGTCTATTGCTGCCTCGGGCACCTTATGGCCGTTCTGCTGTGAGTCAAAGATTTCGCGAATCGGACGAATAACTGATAGTGAATTGTAACTTTCAGGGCCACCTAATGACGATGGATCACTCAAATTGCGTCCCGATTCAATACATCGTCCTCCAGCCGACTTGTCTCCATGGGTCTATTGCTGCCTCGGGCACGTTATGGCCGTTCTGCTGTAGGTCTAGATTATCGAATGGGACGAAAAACTGATAGTGAATTGTAACGTTCAGGGCCACCTAATGACGATGGATAACTCAAATTGCGTCCCGATTCAATACATCGTCCTCCAGCAGACGTGTCTCCATTGGTCTATTGCTGCCTCGGGCACCTTATGGCCGTTCTGCTGTTAGTCAAAGATTTTCGAATCGGACGAAAAACTGATAGTGAATTGTAACATTCAGGGCCACCTAATGACGATGGACCACACAAATTGCGTCCCGATTCAATACATCGTCCTCCAGCCAACTTGACTCCATGGGTCTATTGCTGCCTCGGGCACCTTATGGCCGTTATACTGTGAGTCAAAGATTTTCGAATCTGACGAAAAACTGATAGTGAATTGTAACGTTCAGGGCCTCCTAATGACGATGGATCACTCAAATTGCGTCCCGATTCAATACATCGTCCTCCAGCCGACTTGTCTCCATGGGTCTATTGCTGCCTCGGGCACCTTATGTCCGTTCTGCTGTAGGTCTAGATTATCGAATGGGACGAAAAACTGATAGTGAATTGTAACGTTCCGGGCCACCTAATGACGATGGATAACTCAAATTGCGTCCCGATTCAATACATCGTCCTCCAGCAGACTTGTCTCCATGGGTCTGTTGCTGCCTCGGGCACCTTATGGCCGTTATACTGTGAGTCAAAGATTTTCGAATCGGACGAAAAACTGATAGTGAATTGTAACGTTCAGGGCCTCCTAATGGCGATGGAACACTCAAATTGCGTCCCGATTCAATACATCGTCCTCCAGCAGACTTGTCTCCATGGGTCTATTGCTGCCTCGGGCACCTTATGGCCGTTCTGCTGTGAGTCAAAGATTTTCGAATCGGACGAAAAACTGATAGTGAATTGTAACGTTCAGGGCCACCTAATGACGATAGATCACTCAAATTGCGTCCCGATTCAATACATCGTCCTCCAGCAGACTTGTCTCCATGGGTCTATTGCTGCCTCGGGGACCTTATGGCCGTTCTGCTGTGAGTCAAAAATTTTCGAATCGGACGAAAAACTGATAGTGAATTGTAACGTTCAGGGCCTCCTAATGACGATGGATCACTCAAATTGCGTCCCGATTCAATACCTCGTCCTCCAGCAGACTTGTCTCCATGGGTCTATTGCTGCTTCGGGCGCCTTACGGCCGATCTGCAGTGAGTCAAAGATTTTCAAATCGGACGAAAAACTGATAGTGAATTGTCACGTTCAGGGTTTCCTAATGACGATGGAACACTCAAATTGCGTCCCGATGCAATACATAGTCCTCCAGCAGTCTTGTCTCCATGGGTCTATTGCGGCCTCGGGCACCTTATGGCCGTTCTGCTGTAGGTCTAGATTATCGAATGGGACGAAAAACTGATAGAGAATTGTAACGTTCAGGGCCACCTAATGACGATGGATCACTCAAATTGCGTCCCGATTCAATACCTCGTCCTCCGGCAGACTTGTCTCCATGGGTCTATTGCTGCCTCGGGCACCTTATGGCCGTTCTGCTGTGAGTCAAAGATTTTCGAATCGGACGAAAAACTGATAGTGAATTGTAACATTCAGGGCCACCTAATGACGATGGACCACACAAATTGCGTCCCGATTCAATACATCGTCCTCCAGCCAACTTGACTCCATGGGTCTATTGCTGCCTCGGGCACCTTATGGCCGTTATACTGTGAGTCAAAGATTTTCGAATCGGACGAAAAACTGATAGTGAATTGTAACGTTCAGGGCCTCCTAATGGCGATGGAACACTCAAATTGCGTCCCGATTCAATACATCGTCCTCCAGCAGACTTGTCTCCATGGGTCTATTGCTGCCTCGGGCACCTTATGGCCGTTCTGCTGTGAGTCAAAGATTTTCGAATCGGACGAAAAACTGATAGTGAATTGTAACGTTCAGGGCCACCTAATGACGATAGATCACTCAAATTGCGTCCCGATTCAATACATCGTCCTCCAGCAGACTTGTCTCCATGGGTCTATTGCTGCCTCGGGGACCTTATGGCCGTTCTGCTGTGAGTCAAAGATTTTCGAATCGGACGAAAAACTGTTAGTGAATTGTCACGTTCAGGGCCTCCTAATGACGATGGAACACTCAAATTGCGTCCCAATGCAATACATCGTCCTCCAGCAGACTTGTCTCCATGGGTCTATTGCTGCCTAGGGCACCTTATGGCCGTTCTGCTGTGAGTCAAAGATTTTCGAATCGGACGAAAAACTGATAGTGAATTGTAACGTTCAGGGCCACCTAATGACGATGAATCACTCAAATTGCGTCCCGATTCAATACATCGTCCACCAGCAGACTTGTCTCCATGGGTCTATTGCTGCCTCGGGCACCTTATGGCCGTTCTGCTGTGAGTCAAAGATTTTCGAATCGGACGAATAACTGATAGTGAATTGTAACTTTCAGGGCCACCTAATGACGATGGATCACTCACATTGCGTCCCGATTCAATACATCGTCCTCCAGCCGACTTGTCTCCATGGGTCTATTGCTGCCTCGGGCACCTTATGACCGTTCTGCTGTAGGTCTAGATTATCGAATGGGACGAAAAACTGATAGTGAATTGTAACGTTCAGGGGCACCTAATGACGATGGATAACTCAAATTGCGTCCCGATTCAATACATCGTCCTCCAGCAGACGTGTCTCCATTGGTCTATTGCTGCCTCGGGCACCTTATGGCCGTTCTGCTGTTAGTCAAAGATTTTCGAATCGGACGAAAAACTGATAGTGAATTGTAACGTTCAGGGCCTCCTAATGACGATGGATCACTCAAATTGCGTACCGATTCAATACCTCGTACTCCAGCAGACTTGTCTCCATGGGTCTATTGCTGCTTCGGGCGCCTTATGGCCGTTCTGCAGTGAGTCAAAGATTTTCGAATCGGACGAAAAACTGATAGTGAATTGTCACGTTCAGGGCCTCCTAATGACGATGGAACACTCAAATTGCGTCCCGATGCAATACATAGTCCTCCAGCAGTCTTGACTCCATGGGTCTATTGCTGCCTCGGGCACCTTATGGCCGTTCTGCTGTAGGTCTAGATTATCGAATGGGACGAAAAACTGATAGAGAATTGTAACGTTCAGGGCCACCTAATGACGATGGATCACTCAAATTGCGTCCCGATTCAATACATCGTCCACCAGCAGACTTGTCTCCATGGGTCTATTGCTGCCTCGGGCACCTTATGGGCGTTCTGCTGTGAGTCAAAATTTTCGAATCGGACGAATAACTGATAGTGAATTGTAACTTTCAGGGCCACCTAATGACGATGGATCACTCACATTGCGTCCCGATTCAATACATCGTCCTCCAGCCTTCTTGTCTCCATGGGTCTATTGCTGCCTCGGGCACCTTATGACCGTTCTGCTGTAGGTCTAGATTATCGAATGGGACGAAAAACTGATAGTGAATTGTAACGTTCAGGGGCACCTAATGACGATGGATAACTCAAATTGCGTCCCGATTCAATACATCGTCCTCCAGCAGACGTGTCTCCATTGGTCTATTGCTGCCTCGGGCACCTTATGGCCGTTCTGCTGTTAGTCAAAGATTTTCGAATCGGACGAAAAACTGATAGTGAATTGTAACGTTCAGGGCCTCCTAATGACGATGGATCACTCAAATTGCGTACCGATTCAATACCTCGTACTCCAGCAGACTTGTCTCCATGGGTCTATTGCTGCTTCGGGCGCCTTATGGCCGTTCTGCAGTGAGTCAAAGATTTTCGAATTGGCCGAAAAACTGATAGTGAATTGTAACATTCAGGGCCACCTATTGACGATGAACCACACAAATTGCGTCCCGATACAATACATCGTCCTCCAGCCAACTTGACTCCATGGGTCTATTGCTGCCTCGGGCACCCTATGGCCGTTCTGCTGTGAGTCTAGATTATCGAATGGGACGAAAAACTGATGGTGAATTGTCACGTTCAGGGCCACCTAATGACGATGGATCACTCAAATTGCGTCCCGATTCTATACATCGTCCTCCAGCAGACTTGTCTCCATGGGTCTATTGCTGCCTCGGGCACCTTATGGCCGTTTTGCTGTGAGTCAAAGATATTCGAATCGGACGAAAAACTGATAGTGAATTGTAACTTTTAGGGCCACCTAATGACGATGGATCACTCAAATTGCGTCCCGATTCAATACATCATCTCCCAGCCGACCTGTCTCCATGAGTCTATTGCTGCCTCGGGCACCTTATGGCCGTTCTGCTGTGAGTCAAAGATCTTCGAATCGTACGAAAAACTGATAGGGAATTGTAACGTTCAGTGCCTCCTAATGACGATGGAACACTCAAATTGCGTCCCGGTTCAATACCTCGTCCTCCAGCAGACTTGTCTCCATGGGTCTATTGCTGCCTCGGGCACCTTATGGTCGTTCTCCCGTGAGTCTAGATTATCGAATGGGACGAAAAACTGATAGTTAATTGTAACATTCAGGGCCTCCTAATGACGATGGAACACTCAAATTGCGTTCCGATTCAATCCATCGTCCTCCAGCAGACTTGTCTCCATTGGTCTAATGCTGCCTCGGGCACCTTATGGCCGTTCTGCTGTGAGTCAAAGATTTTCGAATCGGACGAAAAACTGATAGTGAATTGTAACGTTCAGGGCCACCTAATGACGATGGATCACTCAAATTGCGTCCCGATTCAATACATCGTCCTCCAGTAGACTTGTCTCCATGAGTCTATTGCTGCCTCGGGCACCTTATGGCCGTTCTGCTGTGAGTCAAAGATTTTCGAATCGGACGAAAAACTGATAGTGAATTGTAACTTTCAGGGCCACCTAATGACGATGGATCACTCAAATTGCGTCCCGATTCAATACATCGTCTTCCAGCCGACTTGTCTCCATGGGTCTATTGCTCCCTCGGGCACCTTATGGCCGTTATGCTGTGTCTAAGATTTTCGAATCGGACGAAAAAATGATAGTGAATTGTAACATTCAGGGCCACCCAATGACGATGGACCACACAAATTGCGTCCCGATTCAATACATCGTCCTCCAGCCGACTTGACTCCATGGGTCTGTTGCTGCCTCGGGCACCTTATGGCCGTTCTGCTGTGGGTCTAGATTATCGAATGGGACGAAAAACTGATAGTTAATTGTAACATTCAGGGCCTCCTAATGACGATGGACCACAGAAATTGCGTCCCGATTCAATACATCGTCCTCCAGCCGACTGGACTCCAGGGGTCTATTTCTGCCTCGGGCACCTTATGGCCATTCTGCTGTGAGTCTAGATTATCGAATGGGACGAAAAACTGATAGTTAATTGTAACATTCAGGGCCTCCTAATGACGATGGAACACTCAAATTGCGTCCCGATTCAATACATCGTCCTCCAGCAGACTTGTCTCCATGGGTCTATTGCTGCCTCGGGCACCTTATGGCCGTTCTGCTGTGAGTCAAAGATTTTGAATCGGACGAAAAACTGATAGTGAATTGTAACATTCAGGGCCACCTAATGACGATGAATCACTCTAATTGCGTCCCGATTCAATACATCGTCCTCCAGCAGACTTGTCTCCATGGGTCTATTGCTGCCTCGGGCACCTTATGGCCATTGTGCTGTTAGTCAAAGATTTTCGAATCGGACGAAAAACTGATAGTGAATTGTAACGTTCAGGGCCTCCTAATGACGATGGATCACTCAAATTGCGTCCTGATTCAATACTTCGTCCTCCAGCAGACTTCTCTCCATGGGTCTATTGCTGCCTCAGGCACCTTATGGCCGTTCTGCTGTGAGTCAAAGATTTTCGAATCGGACGAAAAACTGATAGCGAATTGTAACGGTCAGAGCCACCTAATGACGATCGATCACTCAGATTGCGTCCCGATTCAATACATCGTCCTCCAGAAGACTTGTCTCCATGGGTTATTGCTGCCTCGGGCACCTTATGGCCGTTCTGCTGTGACTCAAAGATTTTCGAATTGGCCGAAAAACTGATAGTGAATTGTAACGTTCAGGGTCTCCTAATGACGATGGAACACTCAAATTGCGTCCCGATTCAATACATCGTCCTCCAGCAGACTTGTCTCCATGGGTCTATTGCTGCCTCGGGCACCTTATGGCCGTTCTGCTGTGAGTCAAAGATTTTCGAATCGGCCGAAAAACTGATAGTGAATTGTAACATTCAGGGCCACCTATTGACGATGAACCACACAAATTGCGTCCCGATACAATACATCGTCCTCCAGCCAACTTGACTCCATGGGTCTATTGCTGCCTCGGGCACCTTATGGTCGTTCTCCCGTGAGTCTAGATTATCGAATGGGACGAAAAACTGATAGTTAATTGTAACATTCAGGGCCTCCTAATGACGATGGAACACTCAAATTGCGTCCCGATTCAATAAGTCCTCCAGCAGACTTGACTCCATGGGTCTATTGCTGCCTCGGGCACCTCATGGCCGTTCTGCTGTGAGTCAAAGATTTTCGAATCGGACGAAAAACTGATAGTGAATTGTAGCTTTCAGGGCCACCTAATGACGATGGATCACGCAAATTGCGTCCCGATTCAATACATCGTCCTCCAGCCGACTTGTCTCCATGGGTCTATTGCTCCCCCGGGCACCTTATGGCCGTTATGCTGTGAGTCAAAGATTTTCGAATCGGACGAAAAACTGATAGTGAATTGTAACATTCAGGGCCACCTAATGACGATGGACCACACAAATTGCGGCCCGATTCAATACATCGTCCTCCAGCCGACTTGACTCCATGGGTCTATTGCTGCCTCGGACACCTTATGGCCGTTCTGCTGTGAGTCTACATTATCGAATGGGACGAAAAACTGATAGTTAATTGTAACATTCAGGGCCTCCTAATGACGATGGAACACTCAAATTGCGTCCCGATTCAATACATCGTCCTCCAGGAGACTTGTCTCCATTGGTCTATTGCTGCCTCGGGCACCTTACGGCCGTTCTGCTGTGAGTCAAAGATTTTCGAATCGGACGAAAAACTGACAGTGAATTGTAACATTCAGGGCCACCTAATGACGATGGACCACACAAATTGCGTCCCGATTCAATACATCGTCCTCCAGCCGACTTGACTCCATGGGTCTATTGCTGCCTCGGGCACCTTATGGCCGTTCTGCTGTGAGTCTACATTATCGAATGGGAGGAAAAACTGATAGTTAATTGTAACATTCAGGGCCTCCTAATGACGATGGAACACTCAAATTGCGTCCCGATTCAATACATCGTCCTCCAGGAGACTTGTCTCCATTGGTCTATTGCTGCCTCGGGCACCTTATGGCCGTTCTGCTGTGAGTCAAAGATTTTCGAATCGTACGAAAAACTGATAGTGAATTGTAACGTTCAGTGCCTCCTAATGACGATGGAACACCCAAATTGCGTCCCGTTTCAATACCTCGTCCTCCAGCAGACTTGTCTCCATGGGTCTATTGCTGCCTCGGGCACCTTATGGTCGTTCTCCCGTGAGTCTAGATTATCGAATGGGACGAAAAACTGATAGTTAATTGTAACATTCAGGGCCTCCTAATGACGATGGAACACTCAAATTGCGTTCCGATTCAATCCATCGTCCTCCAGCAGACTTGTCTCCATTGGTCTATTGCTGCCTCGGGCACGTTAAGGCCGTTCTGCTGTGAGTCAAAGATTTTCGAATCGGACGAAAAACTGATAGGGAGTTGTAATTTTCAGGGCCACCTAATGACGATGGAACACTCAAATTGCGTCCCGATTCAATACATCGTCCTCCAGCAGAATTGTCTCCATGGGTCTATTGCTGCCTCGGGCACCTTATGGCCGTTCTGCTGTGAGTCAAAGATTTTCGAATCGGACAAAAAACTGATGGTGAATTGTAACGTTCATGGCCACCTAATGACGATGGATAACTCAAATTGCGTCCCGATTCAATACATCGTCCTCCAGCAGACTTGTCTCCATGGGTCTATTGCTGCCTCGGGCACCTTATGGCCGTTCTGCTGTGAGTCAAAGATTTTCGAATCGGACGAAAAACTGATAGTGAATTGTAACTTTCAGGGCCACCTAATGACGATGGATCACTCAAATTGCGTCCCGATTCAATACATCGTCTTCCAGCCGACTTGTCTCCATGTGTCTATTGCTCCCTCGGGCACCTTATGGCCGTTATGCTGTGTCTAAGATTTTCGAATCGGACGAATAAATGATAGTGAATTGTAACATTCAGGGCCACCTAATGACGATGGACCACACAAATTGCGTCCCGATTCAATACATCGTCCTCCAGCCGACTTGACTCCATGGGTCTATTGCTGCCTCGGGCACCTTATCGCCGTTCTGCTGTGGGTCTAGATTATCGAATGGGACGAAAAACTGATAGTTAATTGTAACATTCAGGGCCTCCTAATGACGATGGACCACACCAATTGCGTCCCGATTCAATACATCGTCCTCCAGCCGACTGGACTCCATGGGTCTATTTCTGCATCGGGCACCTTATGGCCATTCTGCTGTGAGTCTAGATTATCGAATGGGACGAAAAACTGATAGTTAATTGTAACATTCAGGTTCTCCTAATGACGATGGAACACTCAAATTGCGTCCCGATTCAATACATCGTCCTCCAGCAGACTTGTCTCGATGGGTCTATTGCTGCCTCGGGCACCTTATGGCCGTTCTGCTGTGAGTCAAAGATTTTCGAATCGGACGAAAAACTGATAGCGAATTGTAACGGTCAGAGCCACCTCATGACGATCGATCACTCAAATTGCGTCCCGATTCAATACATCGTCCTCCAGCAGACTTGTCTCCATGGGTCCATTGCTGCCTCGGGCACATTATGGCCATTATGCTGTTAGTCAAAGATTTTCGAATCGGACGAAAAACTGATAGTGAATTGTAACGTTCAGGGCCTCCTAATGACGATGGATCACTCAAATTGCGTCCTGATTCAATACCTCGTCCTCCAGCAGACTTGTCTGCATGGGTCTATTGCTGCCTCGGGCACCTTATGGCCGTTCTGCTGTGAGTCAAAGATTTTCGAATCGGACGAAAAACTGATAGCGAATTGTAACGGTCAGAGCCACCTAATGACGATCGATCACTCAAATTGCGTCCCGATTCAATACATCGTCCTCCAGAAGACTTGTCTCCATGGGTTATTGCTGCCTCGGGCACCTTATGGCCGTTCTGCTATGACTCAAAGATTTTCGAATTGGACGAAAAACTGATAGTGAATTGTAACGTTCAGGGCCTCCTAATGACGATGGAAAACTCAAATTGCGTCCCGATTCAATACATTGTCCTCCAGCAGACTTGTCTCCATGGGTCTATTGTTGCCTCGGGCACCTTATGGCCGTTCTGCTGTGAGTCAAAGATTTTCGAATCGGCCGAAAAACTGATAGTGAATTGTAACATTCAAGGCCACCTATTGACGATGAACCACACAAATTGCGTCCCGATACAATACATCGTCCTCCAGCCAACTTGACTCCATGAGTCTATTGCTGCCTCGGGCACACTATGGCCTTTCTGCTGTGAGTCTAGATTATCGAATGGGACGAAAAACTGATAGTGAATTGTCACGTTCAGGGCCACCTAATGACGATGGATCACTCAAATTGCGTCCCGATTCTATACATCGTCCTCCAGTAGACGTGTCTCCATGGGTCTATTGCTGCCTCGGGCACCTTAGGGCCGTTTTGCTGTGAGTCAAAGATTTTCGAATCGGACGAAAAACTGATAGTGAATTGTAACATTCAGGGCCACCTAATGACGATGGACCACACAAATTGCGTCCCGATACAATACATCGTCCTCCAGCCAACTTGACTCCATGGGTCTATTGCTGCCTCGGGCACTTTATGGTCGTTCTCCCGTGAGTCTAGATTATCGAATGGGACGAAAAACTGATAGTTAATTGTAACATTCAGGGCCCCCTAATGACGATGGAACACTCAAATTGCGTCCCGATTCAATAAGTCCTCCAGCAGACTTGTCTCCATGGGTCTATTGCTGCCTCGGGCACCTCATGGCCGTTCTGCTGTGAGTCAAAGATTTTCGAATCGGACGAAAAACTGATAGTGAATTGTAGCTTTCAGGGCCACCTAATGACGATGGATCACGCAAATTGCGTCCCGATTCAATACATCGTCCTCCAGCCGACTTGTCTCCATGGGTCTATTGCTCCCCCGGGCACCTTATGGCCGTTATGCTGTGAGTCAAAGATTTTCGAATCGGACGAAAAACTGATAGTGAATTGTAACATCTAGGGCCACCTAATGACGATGGACCACACAAATTGCGGCCCGATTCAATACATCGTCCTCCAGCCGACTTGACTCCATGGGTCTATTGCTGCCTCGGGCACCTTATCGCCGTTCTGCTGTGGGTCTAGATTATCGAATGGGACCAAAAACTGATAGTTAATTGTAACATTCAGGGCCTCCTAATGACGATGGACCACACCAATTGCGTCCCGATTCAATACATCGTCCTCCAGCCGACTGGACTCCATGGGTCTATTTCTGCATCGGGCACCTTATGGCCATTCTGCTGTGAGTCTAGATTATCGAATGGGACGAAAAACTGATAGTTAATTGTAACATTCAGGTTCTCCTAATGACGATGGAACACTCAAATTGCGTCCCGATTCAATACATCGTCCTCCAGCAGACTTGTCTCGATGGGTCTATTGCTGCCTCGGGCACCTTACGGCCGTTCTGCTGTGAGTCAAAGATTTTCGAATCGGACGAAAAACTGATAGCGAATTGTAACGGTCAGAGCCACCTAATGACGATCGATCACTCAAATTGCGTCCCGATTCAATACATCGTCCTCCAGCAGACTTGTCTCCATGGGTCCATTGCTGCCTCGGGCACATTATGGCCATTGTGCTGTTAGTCAAAGATTTTCGAATCGGACGAAAAACAGATAGTGAATTGTAACGTTCAGGGCCTCCTAATGACAATGGATCACTCAAATTGCGTCCTGATTCAATACCTCGTCCTCCAGCAGACTTGTCTGCATGGGTCTATTGCTGCCTCGGGCACCTTATGGCCGTTCTGCTGTGAGTCAAAGATTTTCGAATCGGACGAAAAACTGATAGCGAATTGTAACGGTCAGAGCCACCTAATGACGATCGATCACTCAAATTGCGTCCCGATTCAATACATCGTCCTCCAGAAGACTTGTCTCCATGGGTTATTGCTGCCTCGGGCACCTTATGGCCGTTCTGCTGTGACTCAAAGATTTTCGAATTGGACGAAAAACTGATAGTGAATTGTAACGTTCAGGGCCTCCTAATGACGATGGAACACTCAAATTGCGTCCCGATTCAATACATTGTCCTCCAGCAGACTTGTCTCCATGGGTCTATTGTTGCCTCGGGCACCTTATGGCCGTTCTGCTGTGAGTCAAAGATTTTCGAATCGGCCGAAAAACTGATAGTGAATTGTAACATTCAAGGCCACCTATTGACGATGAACCACACAAATTGCGTCCCGATACAATACATCGTCCTCCAGCCAACTTGACTCCATGAGTCTATTGCTGCCTCGGGCACACTATGGCCTTTCTGCTGTGAGTCTAGATTATCGAATGGGACGAAAAACTGATAGTGAATTGTCACGTTCAGGGCCACCTAATGACGATGGATCACTCAAATTGCGTCCCGATTCTATACATCGTCCTCCAGTAGACGTGTCTCCATGGGTCTATTGCTGCCTCGGGCACCTTAGGGCCGTTTTGCTGTGAGTCAAAGATTTTCGAATCGGACGAAAAACTGATAGTGAATTGTAACATTCAGGGCCACCTAATGACGATGGACCACACAAATTGCGTCCCGATACAATACATCGTCCTCCAGCCAACTTGACTCCATCGGTCTATTGCTGCCTCGGGCACCTTATGGTCGTTCTCCCGTGAGTATAGATTATCGAATGGGACGAAAAACTGATAGTTAATTGTAACATTCAGGGCCTCCTAATGACCATGGAACACTCAAATTGCGTCCCGATTCAATAAGTCCTCCAGCAGACTTGTCTCCATGGGTCTATTGCTGCCTCGGGCACCTCATGGCCGTTCTGCTGTGAGTCAAAGATTTTCGAATCGGACGAAAAACTGATAGTGAATTGTAGCTTTCAGGGCCACCTAATGACAATGGATCACGCAAATTGCGTCCCGATTCAATACATCGTCCTCCAGCCGACTTGTCTCCATGGGTCTATTGCTCCCCCGGGCACCTTATGGCCGTTATGCTGTGAGTCAAAGATTTTCGAATCGGACGAAAAACTGATAGTGAATTGTAACATTCAGGGCCACCTAATGACGATGGACCACACAAATTGCGGCCCGATTCAATACATCGTCCTCCAGCCGACTTGACTCCATGGGTCTATTGCTGCCTCGGACACCTTATGGCCGTTCTGCTGTGAGTCTACATTATCGAATGGGAGGAAAAACTGATAGTTAATTATAACATTCAGGGCCTCCTAATGACGATGGAACACTCAAATTGCGTCCCGATTCAATACATCGTCCTCCAGGAGACTTGTCTCCATTTGTCTATTGCTGCCTCGGGCACCTTATGGCCGTTCTGCTGTGAGTCAAAGATTTTCGAATCGTACGAAAAACTGATAGTGAATTGTAACGTTCAGTGCTTCCTAATGACGATGGAACACTCAAATTGCGTCCCGGTTCAATACCTCGTCCTCCAGCAGACTTGTCTCCATGGGTCTATTGATGCCTCGGGCACCTTATGGTCGTTCTCCCGTGAGTCTAGATTATCGAATGGGACGAAAAACTGATAGTTAATTGTAACATTCAGGGCCTCCTAATGACGATGGAACACTCAAATTGCGTTCCGATTCAATCCATCGTCCTCCAGCAGACTTGTCTCCATTGGTCTATTGCTGCCTCGGGCACCTTATGGCCGTTCTGCTGTGAGTCAAAGATTTTCGAATCGGACGAAAAACTGATAGGGAGTTGTAATTTTCAGGGCCACCTAATGACGATGGAACACTCAAATTGCGTCCCGATTCAATACATCGTCCTCCAGCAGACTTGTCTCCATGGGTCTATTGCTGCCTCGGGCACCTTATGGCCGTTCTGCTGTGAGTCAAAGATTTTCGAATCGGACAAAAAACTGATGGTGAATTGTAACGTTCATGGCCACCTAATGACGATGGATAACTCAAATTGCGTCCCGATTCAATACATCGTCCTCCAGCCTTCTTGTCTCCATGGGTCTATTGTTGCCTCGGGCACCTTATGGCCGTTCTGCTGTGAGTCAAAGATTTTCGAATCGGACGAAAAACTGATAGTGAATTGTAACGTTCAGGGCCACCTAATGACGATGGATCACTCAAATTGCGTCCCGATTCAATACATCGTCCTCCAGTAGACTTGTCTCCATGAGTCTATTGCTGCCTCGGGCACCTTATGGCCGTTCTGCTGTGAGTCAAAGATTTTCGAATCGGACGAAAAACTGATAGTGAATTGTAACTTTCAGGGCCACCTAATGACGATGGATCACTCAAATTGCGTCCCGATTCAATACATCGTCTTCCAGCCGACTTGTCTCCATGTGTCTATTGCTCCCTCGGGCACCTTATGGCCGTTATGCTGTGTCTAAGATTTTCGAATCGGACGAAAAAATGATAGTGAATTGTAACATTCAGGGCCACCTAATGACGATGGACCACACAAATTGCGTCCCGATTCAATACATCGTCCTCCAGCCGACTTGACTCCATGGGTCTATTGCTGCCTCAGGCACCTTATGGCCGTTCTGCTGTGGGTCTAGATTATCGAATGGGACGAAAAACTGATAGTTAATTGTAACATTCAGGGCCTCCTAATGACGATGGACCACACAAATTGCGTCCCGATTCAATACATCGTCCTCCAGCCGACTGGACTCCATGGGTCTATTTCTGCATCGGGCACCTTATGGCCATTCTGCTGTGAGTCTAGATTATCGAATGGGACGAAAAACTGATAGTTAATTGTAACATTCAGGTTCTCCTAATGACGATGGAACACTCAAATTGCGTCCCGATTCAATACATCGTCCTCCAGCAGACTTGTCTCGATGGGTCTATTGCTGCCTCGGGCACCTTATGGCCGTTCTGCTGTGAGTCAAAGATTTTCGAATCGGACGAAAAACTGATAGCGAATTGTAACGGTCAGAGCCACCTAATGACGATCGATCACTCAAATTGCGTCCCGATTCAATACATCGTCCTCCAGCAGACTTGTCTCCATGGGTCTATTGCTGCCTCGGGCACCTTATGGCCATTGTGCTGTTAGTCAAAGATTTTCGAATCGGACGAAAAACTGATAGTGAATTGTAACGTTCAGGGCCTCCTAATGACGATGGATCACTCAAATTGCGTCCTGATTCAATACCTCGTCCTCCAGCAGACTTGTCTGCATGGGTCTATTGCTGCCTCGGGCACCTTATGGCCGTTCTGCTGTGAGTCAAAGATTTTCGAATCGGACGAAAAACTGATAGCGAATTGTAACGGTCAGGGCCACCTAATGACGATCGATCACTCAAATTGCGTCCCGATTCAATACATCGTCCTCCAGAAGACTTGTCTCCATGGGTTATTGCTGCCTCGGGCACCTTATGGCCGTCATGCTGTGACTCAAAGATTTTCGAATTGGACGAAAAACTGATAGTGAATTGTAACGTTCAGGGCCTCCTAATGACGATGGAACACTCAAATTGCGTCCCGATTCAATACATCGTCCTCCAGCAGACTTGTCTCCATGGGTCTATTGTTGCCTCGGGCACCTTATGGCCGTTCTGCTGTGAGTCAAAGATTTTCGAATCGGCCGAAAAACTGATAGTGAATTGTAACATTCAAGGCCACCTATTGACGATGAACCACACAAATTGCGTCCCGATACAATACATCGTCCTCCAGCCAACTTGACTCCATGAGTCTATTGCTGCCTCGGGCACACTATGGCCTTTCTGCTGTGAGCCTAGATTATCGAATGGGACGAAAAACTGATAGTGAATTGTCACGTTCAGGGCCACCTAATGACGATGGATCACTCAAATTGCGTCCCGATTCTGTACATCGTCCTCCAGTAGACGTGTCTCCATGGGTCTATTGCTGCCTCGGGGACCTTAGGGCCGTTTTGCTGTGAGTCAAAGATTTTCGAATCGGACGAAAAACTGATAGTGAATTGTAACTTTTAGGGCGACCTAATGACGATGGATCACTGAAATTGCGTCCCGATTCAATACATCATCCTCCAGCCGACTTGTCTCCATGAGTCTATTGCTGCCTCGGGCACCTTATGGTCGTTCTCCCGTGAGTCTAGATTATCGAATGGGACGAAAAACTGATAGTTAATTGTAACATACAGGGCCTCCTAATGACGATGGAACACTCAAATTGCGTCCCGATTCAATAAGTCCTCCAGCAGACTTGTCTCCATGGGTCTATTGCTGCCTCGGGCACCTCATGGCCGTTCTGCTGTGAGTCAAAGATTTTCGAATCGGACGAAAAACTGATAGTGAATTGTAGCTTTCAGGGCCACCTAATGACGATGGATCACGCAAATTGCGTCCCGATTCAATACATCGTCCTCCAGCCGACTTGTCTCCATGGGTCTATTGCTCCCCCGGGCACCTTATGGCCGTTATGCTGTGAGTCAAAGATTTTCGAATCGGACGAAAAACTGATAGTGAATTGTAACATTCAGGGCCACCTAATGACGATGGACCACACAAATTGCGTCCCGATTCAATACATCGTCCTCCAGCCGACTTGACTCCATGGGTCTATTGCTGCCTCGGACACCTTATGGCCGTTCTGCTGTGAGTCTACATTATCGAATGGGACGAAAAACTGATAGTTAATTGTAACATTCAGGGCCTCCTAATGACGATGGAACACTCAAATTGCGTCCCGATTCAATACATCGTCCTCCAGGAGACTTGTCTCCATTGGTCTATTGCTGCCTCGGGCACCTTATGGCCGTTCTGCTGTGAGTCAAAGATTTTCGAATCGGACGAAAAACTGATAGTGAATTGTAACGTTCAGTGCCTCCTAATGACGATGGAACACTCAAATTGCGTCCCGGTTCAATACCTCGTCCTCCAGCAGACTTGTCTCCATGGGTCTATTGCTGCCTCGGGCACCTTATGGTCGTTCTCCCGTGAGTCTAGATTATCGAATGGGACGACAAACTGATAGTTAATTGTAACATTCAGGGCCTCCTAATGACGATGGAACACTCAAATTGCGTTCCGATTCAATCCATCGTCCTCCAGCAGACTTGTCTCCATTGGTCTATTGCTGCCTCGGGCACCTCATGGCCGTTCTGCTGTGAGTCAAAGATTTTCGAATCGGACGAATAACTGATAGGGAGTTGTAACTTTCAGGGCCACCTAATGACGATGGAACACTCAAATTGCGACCCGATTCAATACATCGACCTCCAGCAGACTTGTCTCCATGGGTCTATTGCTGCCTCGGGCACCTTATGGCCGTTCTGCTGTGAGTCAAAGATTTTCGAATCGGACGAAAAACTGATGGTGAACTGTAACGTTCATGGCCACCTAATGACGATGGATCACTCTAATTGCGTCCCGATTCAATACATCGTCCTCCAGCAGACTTGTCTCCATGGGTCTATTGCTGCCTCGGGAACCTTATGGTCGTTCTGCCGTGAGTCTAGATTATCGAATGGGACGAAAAACTGATAGTTAATTGTAACATTCATTGCCTCCTAATGACGATGGAACACTCAAATTGCGTCCCGATTCAATACATCGTTCTTCAGCCGACTTGTCTCCATGGGTCTATTGCTACCTCGGGCACCTTATGGCCGTTCTGCTGTGAGTCTAGATTATCGAATGGGACGAAAAACTGATAGTGAATTGTAACGTTAAGGGGCCACCTAATGACGATGGATCACTCAAATTGCGTACCGATTCAACACATCGTCCTCCAGCAGACTTGTCTCCATGGGTCTATTGCTGCCTCGGGCACCTTATGGCCGTTCTGCTGTGAGTCAAAGATTTTCGAATCGGACGAAAACCTGATAGGGAACTGTAACTTTCAGGGCCACCTAATGACGATGGATCACTCAAAATGCGTCCCGATTCAATACATCGTCCTCCAGCAGACTTGTCTCCATTGGTCTATTGCTGGCTCGGGCACCTTATGACCGTTCTGCTGTGAGTCAAAGATTTTCGAATCGGACGAAAAACTGAGAGGGAGTTGTAACTTTCAGGGCCACCTAATGACGATGGAACACTCAAATTGCGTCCCGATTCAATACATCGTCCTCCAGCAGACTTGTCTCCATGGGTCTATTGCTGCCTCGGGCACCTTATGGCCGTTCTGCTGTGAGTCAAAGATTGTCGAATCGGACGAAAAACTGATAGTGAATTGTAACGTTCAGGGCCACCTAATGACGATGGATCACTCAAATTGCGTCCCGATTCAATACATCGTCCTCCAGCAGACTTGTCTCCATGAGTCTATTGCTGCCTCGGGCACCTTATGGCCGTTCTGCTGTGAGTCAAAGATTTTCGAATCGGACGAAAAACTGATGGTGAATTGTAACGTTCATGGCCACCTAATGACGATGGATCACTCTAATTGCGTCCCGATTCAATACATCGTCCTCCAGCAGACTTGTCTCCATGAGTCTATTGCTGCCTCGGGCACCTTATGGCCGTTCTGCTGTGAGTCAAAGATTTTCGAATCGGACGAAAAACTGATAGTGAATTGTAACTTTCAGGGCCACCTAATGACGATGGATCACTCAAATTACGTCCCGATTCAATACATCGTCTTCCAGCCGACTTGTCTCCATGGGTCTATTGCTCCCTCGGGCACCTTATGGCCGTTATGCTGTGTCTAAGATTTTCGAATCGGACGAAAAAATGATAGTGAATTGTAACGTTCAGTGCCTCCTAATGACGATGGAACACTCAAATTGCGTCCCGATTCAATACATCGTCCTCCAGGAGACTTGTCTCCATTGGTCTATTGCTGCCTCGGGCACCTTATGGCCGTTCTGCTGTGAGTCAAAGATTTTCGAATCGGACGAAAAACTGATAGTGAATTGTAACGTTCAGTGCCTCCTAATGACGATGGAACACTCAAATTGCGTCCCGGTTCAATACCTCGTCCTCCAGCAGACTTGTCTCCATGGGTCTATTGCTGCCTCGGGCACCTTATGGTCGTTCTCCCGTGAGTCTAGATTATCGAATGGGACGACAAACTGATAGTTAATTGTAACATTCAGGGCCTCCTAATGACGATGGAACACTCAAATTGCGTTCCGATTCAATCCATCGTCCTCCAGCAGACTTGTCTCCATTGGTCTATTGCTGCCTCGGGCACCTCATGGCCGTTCTGCTGTGAGTCAAAGATTTTCGAATCGGACGAATAACTGATAGGGAGTTGTAACTTTCAGGGCCACCTAATGACGATGGAACACTCAAATTGCGACCCGATTCAATACATCGACCTCCAGCAGACTTGTCTCCATGGGTCTATTGCTGCCTCGGGCACCTTATGGCCGTTCTGCTGTGAGTCAAAGATTTTCGAATCGGACGAAAAACTGATGGTGAACTGTAACGTTCATGGCCACCTAATGACGATGGATCACTCTAATTGCGTCCCGATTCAATACATCGTCCTCCAGCAGACTTGTCTCCATGAGTCTATTGCTGCCTCGGGAACCTTATGGTCGTTCTGCCGTGAGTCTAGATTATCGAATGGGACGAAAAACTGATAGTTAATTGTAACATTCATTGCCTCCTAATGACGATGGAACACTCAAATTGCGTCCCGATTCAATACATCGTTCTTCAGCCGACTTGTCTCCATGGGTCTATTGCTACCTCGGGCACCTTATGGCCGTTCTGCTGTGAGTCTAGATTATCGAATGGGACGAAAAACTGATAGTGAATTGTAACGTTAAGGGGCCACCTAATGACGATGGATCACTCAAATTGCGTACCGATTCAACACATCGTCCTCCAGCAGACTTGTCTCCATGGGTCTATTGCTGCCTCGGGCACCTTATGGCCGTTCTGCTGTGAGTCAAAGATTTTCGAATCGGACGAAAACCTGATAGGGAACTGTAACTTTCAGGGCCACCTAATGACGATGGATCACTCAAAATGCGTCCCGATTCAATACATCGTCCTCCAGCAGACTTGTCTCCATTGGTCTATTGCTGGCTCGGGCACCTTATGACCGTTCTGCTGTGAGTCAAAGATTTTCGAATCGGACGAAAAACTGAGAGGGAGTTGTAACTTTCAGGGCCACCTAATGACGATGGAACACTCAAATTGCGTCCCGATTCAATACATCGTCCTCCAGCAGACTTGTCTCCATGGGTCTATTGCTGCCTCGGGCACCTTATGGCCGTTCTGCTGTGAGTCAAAGATTTTCGAATCGGACGAAAAACTGATAGTGAATTGTAACGTTCATGGCCACCTAATGACGATGGATCACTCAAATTGCGTCCCGATTCAATAGTTCGTCCTCCAGCAGACTTGTCTCCATGGGTCTATTGTTGCCTCGGGCACCTTATGGCCGTTCTGCTGTGAGTCAAAGATTGTCGAATCGGACGAAAAACTGATAGTGAATTGTAACGTTCAGGGCCACCTAATGACGATGGATCACTCAAATTGCGTCCCGATTCAATACATCGTCCTCCAGCAGACTTGTCTCCATGAGTCTATTGCTGCCTCGGGCACCTTATGGCCGTTCTGCTGTGAGTCAAAGATTTTCGAATCGGACGAAAAACTGATGGTGAATTGTAACGTTCATGGCCACCTAATGACGATGGATCACTCTAATTGCGTCCCGATTCAATACATCGTCCTCCAGCAGACTTGTCTCCATGAGTCTATTGCTGCCTCGGGCACCTTATGGCCGTTCTGCTGTGAGTCAAAGATTTTCGAATCGGACGAAAAACTGATAGTGAATTGTAACTTTCAGGGCCACCTAATGACGATGGATCACTCAAATTACGTCCCGATTCAATACATCGTCTTCCAGCCGACTTGTCTCCATGGGTCTATTGCTCCCTCGGGCACCTTATGGCCGTTATGCTGTGTCTAAGATTTTCGAATCGGACGAAAAAATGATAGTGAATTGTAACATTCAGGGCCACCTAATGACGATGGACCACACAAATTGCGTCCCGATTCAATACATCGTCCTCAAGCCGACTTGACTCCATGGGTCTATTGCTGCCTCGGGCACCTTATGGCCGTTCTGCTGTGGGTCTAGATTATCGAATGGGACGAAAACCTGATACGTAATTGTAACATTCAGGGCCTCCTAATGACAATGGACCACACAAATTGCGTCCCGATTCAATACATCGTCCTCCAGCCGACTGGACTCCATGGGTCTATTTCTGCCTCGGGCACCTTATGGCCATTCTGCTGTGAGTTTAGATTATCGAATGGGACGAAAAACAGATAGTTAATTGTAACATTCAGGGCCTCCTAATGCCGATGGAACACTCAAATTGCGTCCCGATTCAATACATCGTCCTCCAGCAGACTTGTCTCCATGGGTCTATTGCTGCCTCGGGCACCTTATGGTCGTTCTGCCGTGAGTCTAGATTATCGAATGGGACGAAAAACTGATAGTTAATTGTAACATTCAGGGCCTCCTAATGACGATGGAACACTCAAATTGCGTCCCGATTCAATACATCGTTCTTCAGCCGACTTGTCTCCATGGGGCTATTGCTACCTCGGGCACCTTATGGCCGTTCTGCTGTGAGTCTAGATTATCGAATGGGACGAAAAACTGATAGTGAATTGTAACGTTCAGGGGCCACCTAATGACGATGGATCACTCAAATTGCGTACCGATTCAACACATCGTCCTCCAGCAGACTTGTCTCCTTGGGTCTATTGCTGCCTCGGGCACCTTATGGCCGTTCTGCTGTGAGTCAAAGATTTTCGAATCGGACGAAAACCTGATAGGGAATTGTAACTTTCAGGGCCACCTAATGACGATGGATCACTCAAAATGCGTCCCGATTCAATACATCGTCCTCCAGCAGACTTGTCTCCATTGGTCTATTGCTGGCTCGGGCACCTTATGACCGTTCTGCTGTGAGTCAAAGATTTTCGAATCGGACGAAAAACTGAGAGGGAGTTGTAACTTTCAGGGCCACCTAATGACGATGGAACACTCAAATTGCGTTCCGATTCAATCCATCGTCCTCCAGCAGTCTTGTCTCCATTGGTCTATTACTGGCTCGGGCACCTTATGGCCGTTCTGCTGTGAGTCAAAGATTTTCGAATCGGACGAAAAACTGAGAGGGAGTTGTAACTTTCAGGGCCACCTAATGACGATGGAACACTCAAATTGCGTCCCGATTCAATACATCGTCCTCCAGCAGACTTGTCTGCATGGGTCTATTGCTGCCTCGGGCACCTTATGGCCGTTCTGCTGTGAGTCAAAGATTTTCGAATCGGACGAAAAACTTATGGTGAATTGTAACGTTCATGGCCACCTAATGACGATGGATCACTCAAATTGCGTCCCGATTCAATAGTTCGTCCTCCAGCAGACTTGTCTCCATGGGTCTATTGTTGCCTCGGGCACCTTATGGCCGTTCTGCTGTGAGTCAAAGATTGTCGAATCGGACGAAAAACTGATAGTGAATTGTAACGTTCAGGGCCACCTAATGACGATGGATCACTCAAATTGCGTCCCGATTCAATACATCGTCCTCCAGCAGACTTGTCTCCATGAGTCTATTGCTGCCTCGGGCACCTTACGGCCGTTCTGCTGTGAGTCAAAGATTTTCGAATCGGACGAAAAACTGATAGTGAATTGTAACTTTCAGGGCCACCTAATGACGATGGATCACTCAAATTGCGTCCCGATTCAATACATCGTCTTCCAGCCGACTTGTCTCCATGGGTCTATTGCTCCCTCGGGCACCTTATGGCCGTTATGCTGTGTCTAAGATTTTCGAATCGGACGAAAAAATGATAGTGAATTGTAACATTCAGGGCCACCTAATGACGATGGACCACACAAATTGCGTCCCGATTCAATACATCGTCCTCCAGCCGACTGGACTCCATGGGTCTATTTCTGCCTCGGGCACCTTATGGCCATTCTGCTGTGAGTTTAGATTATCGAATGGGACGAAAAACTGATAGTTAATTGTAACATTCAGGGCCTCCTAATGACGATGGAACACTCATATTGCGTCCCGATTCAATACATCGTCCTCCAGCAGACTTGTCTCCATGGGTATATTGCTGCCTCGGGCACCTTATGGCCGTTCTGCTGTGAGTCAAAGATTTTCGAATCGGACGAAAAACTGATAGTGAATTGTAACTTTCAGGGCCACCTAATGACGATGGATCACTCAAATTGCGTCCCGATTCAATACATCGTCCTCCAGCAGACTTGTCTCCATGGGTCAATTGCTGCCACGGGCACCTTATGGCCGTTCTGCTGCGAATAAGGATTTTCAAATCGGACGAAAAACTGGTAGTGAATTCTAACGTTCAGGGCCTCCTAATGCCGATGGAACACTCAAATTGCGTCCCGATTCAATACCTCGTCCTCCAGCAGACTTGTCTCCATGGGTCTATTGCTGCCTCGGGCACCTTATGGTCGTTCTGAAGAGTGTCTAGATTATCGAATGGGACGAAAAACTGATAGTTAATTGTAACATTCAGGGCCTCCTAATGACGATGGAACACTCAAATTGCGTCCCGATTCAATACATCGTTCTTCAGCCGACTTGTCTCCATGGGTCTATTGCTACCTCGGGCACCTTATGGCCGTTCTGCTGTGAGTCTAGATTATCGAATGGGACGAAAAACTGATAGTGAATTGTAACGTTCAGGGGCCACCTAATGACGATGGATCACTCAAATTGCGTACCGATTCAATACATCGTCCTCCAGCAGACTTGTCTCCATGGGTCTATTGCTGCCTCGGGCACCTTATGGCCGTTCTGCTGTGAGTCAAAGATTTTCGAATCGGACGAAAACCTGATAGGGAATTGTAACTTTCAGGGCCACCTAATGACGATGGATCACTCAAATTGCGTCCCGATTCAATACATCGTCCTCCAGCCGACTTGTCTCCATGGGTCTATTGCTGCCTCGGGCACCTTATGGCCGTTCTGCTGTGAGTCAAAGATTTTCGAATCGGACGAAAAACTGATAGTGAATTGTAACGTTCAGTGCCTCCTAACGACGATGGAACACTCAAATTGCGTCCCGGTTCAATACCTCGTCCTCCAGCAGACTTGTCTCCATGGGTCTATTGCTGCCTCGGGCACCTTATGGTCGTTCTCCCGTGAGTCTAGATTATCGAATGGGACGACAAACTGATAGTTAATTGTAACATTCAGGGCCTCCTAATGACGATGGAACACTCAAATTGCGTTCCGATTCAATCCATCGTCCTCCAGCAGTCTTGTCTCCATTGGTCTATTACTGGCTCGGGCACCTTATGGCCGTTCTGCTGTGAGTCAAAGATTTTCGAATCGGACGAAAAACTGAGAGGGAGTTGTAACTTTCAGGGCCACCTAATGACGATGGAACACTCAAATTGCGTCCCGATTCAATACATCGTCCTCCAGCAGACTTGTCTGCATGGGTCTATTGCTGCCTCGGGCACCTTATGGCCGTTCTGCTGCGAGTCAAAGATTTTCGAATCGGACGAAAAACTTATGGTGAATTGTAACGTTCATGGCCACCTAATGACGATGGATCACTCAAATTGCGTCCCGATTCAATAGTTCGTCCTCCAGCAGACTTGTCTCCATGGGTCTATTGTTGCCTCGGGCACCTTATGGCCGTTCTGCTGTGAGTCAAAGATTGTCGAATCGGACGAAAAACTGATAGTGAATTGTAACGTTCAGGGCCACCTAATGACGATGGATCACTCAAATTGCGTCCCGATTCAATACATCGTCCTCCAGCAGACTTGTCTCCATGAGTCTATTGCTGCCTCGGGCACCTTACGGCCGTTCTGCTGTGAGTCAAAGATTTTCGAATCGGACGAAAAACTGATAGTGAATTGTAACTTTCAGGGCCACCTAATGACGATGGATCACTCAAATTGCGTCCCGATTCAATACATCGTCTTCCAGCCGACTTGTCTCCATGGGTCTATTGCTCCCTCGGGCACCTTATGGCCGTTATGCTGTGTCTAAGATTTTCGAATCGGACGAAAAAATGATAGTGAATTGTAACATTCAGGGCCACCTAATGACGATGGACCACACAAATTGCGTCCCGATTCAATACATCGTCCTCCAGCCGACTTGACTCCATGGGTCTATTGCTGCCTCGGTCACCTTATGGCCGTTCTGCTGTGGGTCTAGATTATCGAATGGGACGAAAAACTGATAGTTAATTGTAACATTCAGGGCCTCCTAATGACGATGGACCACACAAATTGCGTCCCGATTCAATACATCGTCCTCCAGCCGACTGGACTCCATGGGTCTATTTCTGCCTCGGGCACCTTATGGCCGTTCTGCTGTGAGTCTAGATTATCGAATGGGACGAAAAACTGACAGTGAATTGTAACGTTCAGGGGCCACCTAATGACGATGGATCACTCAAATTGCGTCCCGATTCAATACATCGTCCTCCAGCCGACTTGTCTCCATGGGTCTATTGCTGCCTCGGGCACCTTATGGTCGTTCTGCTGTGAGTCAAAGATTTTCGAATCGGACGAAAAACTGGTAGTGAATTGTAACGTTCAGGGCCTCCTAATGACGACGGAACACTCAAATTGCGTCCCGATTCAATACATCGTCCTCCAGCAGACTTGTCTCCATGGGTCTATTGCTGCCTCGGGCACCTTATGGCCGTTCTGCTGTGAGTCAAAGATTTTCGAATCGGACGAAAAACTGATAGTGAGTTGTAACTTTTAGGGCCACCTAATGACGATGGATCACTCAAATTGCGTCCCGATTCAATACATCATCCTCCAGCCGACTTGTCTCCATGAGTCTATTCTGCCTTGGGCACCTTATGGTCGTTCTCCCGTGAGTCTAGATTATCGAATGGGACGAAAAACTGATAGTTAATTGTAACATTCAGGGCCTCCTAATGACGATGGAACACTCAAATTGCGTCCCGATTCAATAAGTCCTCCAGCAGACTTGTCTCCATGGGTCTATTGCTGCCTCGGGCACCTCATGGCCGTTCTGCTGTGAGTCAAAGATTTTCGAATCAGACGAAAAACTGATAGTGAATTGTAGCTTTCAGGGCCACCTAATGACGATGGATCACGCAAATTGCGTCCCGATTCAATACTTCGTCCTCCAGCCGACTTGTCTGCATGGGTCTATTGCTCCCCCGGGCACCTTATGGTCGTTCTGCTGTGAGTCAAAGATTTTCGAATCGGACGAAAAACTGATAGTGAATTGAACCATTCAGGGCCTCCTAATGACGATGGAACACTCAAATTGCGTCCCGATTCAATACATCGTCCTCCAGCAGACTTGTCTTCATGGGTCTATTGCTGCCTCGGGCACCTTATGGCCGTTCTGCTGTGAGTCTAGATTATCGAATGGGACGAAAAACTGATAGTGAATTGTAACGTTCAGGGGCCACCTAATGATGATGGATCACTCAAATTGCGTACCAATTCAATACATCGTCCTCCAGCAGACTTGTCTCCATGGGTCTATTGCTGCCTCGGGCACCTTATGGCCGTTCTGCTGTGAGTCAAAGATTTTCGAATCGGACGAAAACCTGATAGGGAATTGTAACTTTCAGGGCCACCTAATGACGATGGATCACTCAAATTGCGTCCCGATTCAATACATCGTCCTCCAGCCGACTTGTCTCCATGGGTCTATTGCTGCCTCGGGCACCTTATGGCCGTTCTGCTGTGAGTCAAAGATTTTCGAATCGGACGAAAAACTGATAGTGAATTGTAACGTTCAGTGCCTCCTAACGACGATGGAACACTCAAATTGCGTCCCGGTTCAATACCTCGTCCTCCAGCAGACTTGTCTCCATGGGTCTATTGCTGCCTGGGGCACCTTATGGTCGTTCTCCCGTGAGTCTAGATTATCGAATGGGACGACAAACTGATAGCTAATTGTAACATTCAGGGCCTCCTAATGACGATGGAACACTCAAATTGCGTTCCGATTCAATCCATCGTCCTCCAGCAGACTTGTCTCCATTGGTCTATTACTGGCTCGGGCACCTTATGGCCGTTCTGCTGTGAGTCAAAGATTTTCGAATCGGACGAAAAACTGAGAGGGAGTTGTAACTTTCAGGGCCACCTAATGACGATGGAACACTCAAATTGCGTCCCGATTCAATACATCGTCCTCCAGCAGACTTGTCTGCATGGGTCTATTGCTGCCTCGGGCACCTTATGGCCGTTCTGCTGTGAGTCAAAGATTTTCGAATCGGACGAAAACTTATGGTGAATTGTAACTTTCATGGCCACCTAATGACGATGGATCACTCAAATTGCGTCCCGATTCAATAGTTCGTCCTCCAGCAGACTTGTCTCCATGGGTCTATTGTTGCCTCGGGCACCTTATGGCCGTTCTGCTGTGAGTCAAAGATTGTCGAATCGGACGAAAAACTGATAGTGAATTGTAACGTTCAGGGCCACCTAATGACGATGGATCACTCAAATTGCGTCCCGATTCAATACATCGTCCTCCAGCAGACTTGTCTCCATGAGTCTATTGCTGCCTCGGGCACCTTACGGCCGTTCTGCTGTGAGTCAAAGATTTTCGAATCGGACGAAAAACTGATAGTGAATTGTAACTTTCAGGGCCACCTAATGACGATGGATCACTCAAATTGCGTCCCGATTCAATACATCGTCTTCCAGCCGACTTGTCTCCATGGGTCTATTGCTCCCTCGGGCACCTTATGGCCGTTATGCTGTGTCTAAGATTTTCGAATCGGACGAAAAAATGATAGTGAATTGTAACATTCAGGGCCACCTAATGACGATGGACCACACAAATTGCGTCCCGATTCAATACATCGTCCTCCAGCCGACTTGACTCCATGGGTCTATTGCTGCCTCGGGCACCTTATGGCCGTTCTGCTGTGGGTCTAGATTATCGAATGGGACGAAAATCTGATAGTTAATTGTAACATTCAGGGCCTCCTAATGACGATGGACCACACAAATTGCGTCCCGATTCAATACATCGTCCTCCGGCCGACTGGACTCCATGGGTCTATTTCTGCCTCGGGCACCTTATGGCCGTTCTGCTGTGAGTCTAGATTATCGAATGGGACGAAAAACTGACAGTGAATTGTAACGTTCAGGGGCCACCTAATGACGATGGATCACTCAAATTGCGTACCGATTCAATACATCGTCCTCCAGCAGACTTGTCTCCATGGGTCTATTGCTGCCTCGGGCACCTTATGGCCGTTCTGCTGTGAGTCAAAGATTTTCGAATCGGACGAAAAAGTGATAGGGAATTGTAACTTTCAGGTCCACCTAATGACGATGGATCACTCAAATTGCGTCCCGATTCAATACATCGTCCTCCAGCCGACTTGTCTCCATGGGTCTATTGCTGCCTCGGGCACCTTATGGTCGTTCTGCTGTGAGTCAAAGATTTTCGAATCGGACGAAAAACTGATAGTGAATTGTAACGTTCAGGGTCTCCTAATGACGATGGATCACTCAAATTGCGTCCCGATTCAATACATCGTCCTCCAGCAGACTTGTCTCCATGGGTCTGTTGCTGCCTCGGGCACCTTATGGCCGTTCTGCTGTGAGTCAAAGATTTTCGAATCGGACGAAAAACTGATAGTGAGTTGTAACTTTTAGGGCCACCTAATGACGATGGATCACTCAAATTGCGTCCCGATTCAATACATCATCCTCCAGCCGACTTGTCTCCATGAGTCTATTCTCCCTCGGGCACCTTATGGTCGTTCTCCCGTGAGTCTAGATTATAGAATGGGACGAAAAACTGATAGTTAATTGTAACATTCAGGGCCTCCTAATGACGATGGAACACTCAAATTGCGTCCCGATTCAATAAGTCCTCCAGCAGACTTGTCTCCATGGGTCTATTGCTGCCTCGGGCACCTCATGGCCGTTCTGCTGTGAGTCAAAGATTTTCGAATCAGACGAAAAACTGATAGTGAATTGTAGCTTTCAGGGCCACCTAATGACGATGGATCACGCAAATTGCGTCCCGATTCAATACTTCGTCCTCCAGCCGACTTGTCTGCATGGGTCTATTGCTCCCCCGGGCACCTTATGGTCGTTCTGCTGTGAGTCAAAGATTTTCGAATCGGACGAAAAACTGATAGTGAATTGTAACGTTCAGGGCCACCTAATGACGATGGATCACTCAAATTGCGTCCCGATTCAATACATCCTCCTCCAGCAGACTTGTCTCCATGGGTCTATTGCTGCCTCGGGCACCTTATGGCCGTTCTGCTGTGAGTCAAAGATTTTCGAATCGGACGAAAAACTGATAGTGAATTGTAACGTTCAGGGCCACCTAATGACGATGGATCACTCAAATTGCGTCCCGATTCAATACATCGTCCTCCAGCAGACTTGTCTCCATGAGTCTATTGCTGCCTCGGGCACCTTATGGTCGTTCTCCCGTGAGTCTAGATTATCGAATGGGATGAAAAACTGATAGGGAATTGTAACATTCAGGGCCACCTAATGACGATGGATCACTCAAATTGCGTCCCGATTCAATACATCGTCCTCCAGCCGTCTTGTCTTCATGGGTCTATTGCTACCTCGGGCACCCTATGGCCGTTCTGCTGTGAGTCAAAGATTTTGGAATCGGACGATAAACTGATAGTGAATTGTAACGTTCAGGGCCACCTAATGACGATGGATCACTCAAATTGCGTCCCGATTCAATACATCCTCCTCCAGCAGACTTGTCTCCATGGGTCAATTGCTGCCTCGGGCACCTCATGGCCGTTCTGCTGTGAGTCAAAGATTTTCGAATCGGACGAAAAACTGATAGTGAATTGTAACATTCAGGGCCACCTAATGACGATGGACCACACAAATTGCGTCCCGATTCAATACATCGTCCTCCAGCCGACTTGCCTCCATGGGTCTATTGCTGCCTCGGGCACCTTATGGCCGTTCTGCTGTGAGTCTACATTATCGAATGGGACGAAAAACTGATAGTGAATTGTACCATTCAGGGCCTCCTAATGACGATGGAACACTCAAATTGCGTCCCGATTCAATACATCGTCCTCCAGCAGACTTGTCTTCATGGGTCTATTGCTGCCTCGGGCACCTTATGGCCGTTCTGCTGTGAGTCAAAGATTTTCGAATCGGACGAAAAACTGATAGTGAATTGTAACGTTCAGGGGCACCTAATGACGATGGATCACTCAAATTGCGTCCCGATTCAATACATCGTCCTCCAGGTGACTTGTCTCCATTGGTCTATTGCTGCCTCGGGCACCTTATGGCCGTTCTGCTGTGAGTCAAAGATTTTCGAATCGGACGAAAAACTGATAGTGAATTGTAACGTTCAGGGCCTCCTAATGACGATGGAAGACTCTAATTGCGTCCCGATTCAATACCTCGTCCTCCAGCAGACTTGTCTCCATGGGTCTATTGCTGCCTCGGGCACCTTATGGTCGTTCTCCCGTGAGTCTAGATTATCGAATGGGACGGAAAACTGATAGTTAATTGTAACAATTAGGGCCCCCTAATGACGATGGAACACTCAAATTGCGTCCCGATTCAATCCATCGTCCTCCAGCAGACTTGTCTCCATTGGTCTATTGCTGCCTCGGGCACCTTATGGCCGTTCTGCTGTGAGTCAAAGATTTTCGAATCGGACGAAAAACTGATAGGGAATTGTAACTTTCAGGGCCACCTAGTGACGATGGATCACTCAAATTGCGTCCCGATTCAATACATCGTCCTCCAGCAGACTTGTCTCCATGAGTCTATTGCTGCCTCGGGCACCTTATGGCCGTTCTGCTGTGAGTCAAAGATTTTCGAATCGGACGAAAAACTGATAGTGAATTGTAACTTTCAGGGCCACCTAATGACGATGGATCACTCAAATTGCGTCCCGATTCAATACATCGTCTTCCAGCCGACTTGTCTCCATGGGTCTATTGCTCCCTCGGGCACCTTATGGCCGTTATGCTGTGTCTAAGATTTTCGAATCGGACGAAAAAATGATAGTTAATTGTAACATTCAGGGCCTCCTAATGACGATGGACCACACAAATTGCGTCCCGATTCAATACATTGTCCTCCAGCCGACTGGACTCCATGGGTCTATTTCTGCCTCGGGCACCTTATGGCCATTCTGCTGTGAGTCTAGATTATCGAATGGGACGAAAAACTAATAGTTAATTGTAACATTCAGGGCCTCCTAATGACGATGGAACACTCAAATTGCGTCCCGATTCAATACATCGTAATCCAGCAGACTTGTCTCCATGGGTCTATTGCTCCCTCGGGCACCTTATGGCCGTTCTGCTGCGAGTAAAGATTTTCGACTCGGACGAAAAACTGGTAGTGAATTCTAACGTTCAGGGCCTCCTAATGCCGATGGAACCCTCAAATTGCGTCCCGATTCAATACCTGGTACCCCAGCAGACTTGTCTCCATGGGTCTATTGCTGCCTCGGGCACCTTATGGTCGTTCTGCCATGAGTCTAGATTATCGAATGGGACGAAAAACTGATAGTTAATTGTAACATTCAGGGCCTCCTAATGACGATGGAACACTCAAATTGCGTCCCGATTCAATACATCGTTCTCCAGCCGATTTGTCTCCATGGGTCTATTGCTACCTCGGGCACCTTATGGCCGTTCTGCTGTGAGTCTAGATTATCGAATGGGACGAAAAACTGATATTGAATTGTAACGTTCGGGGGCCACCTAATGACGATGGATCACTGAAATTGCGTACCGATTCAATACATCGTCCTCCAGCAGACTTGTCTCCATGGGTCTATTGCTGCCTCGGGCACCTTATGGCCGTTCTGCTGTGAGTCAAAGATTTTCGAATCGGACGAAAAACTGATAGGGAATTGTAACTTTCAGGGCCACCTAATGACGATGGATCACTCAAATTGCGTCCCGATTCATTACATCGTCCTCCAGCAGACTTGTCTCCATGGGTCTATTGCTGCCTCGGGCACCTTATGGCCGTTCTGCTGTGAGTCAAAGATTTTCGAATCGGACGAAAATCTGATAGTGAGTTGTAACTTTTAGGGCCACCTAATGACGATGGATCACTCAAATTGCGTCCCGATTCAATACATCATCCTCCAGCCGACTTGTCTCCTTGAGTCTATTGCTGCCTCGGGCACCTTATGGTCGTTCTCCCGTGAGTCTAGATTATCGAATGGGACGAAAAACTGATAGTTAATTGTAACATTCAGGGCCTCCTAATGACGATGGAACACTCAAATTGCGTCCCGATTCAATAAGTCCTCCAGCAGACCTGTCTCCGTGGGTCTATTGCTGCCTCGGGCACCTCATGGCCGTTCTGCTGTGAGTCAAAGATTTTCGAATCGGACGAAAAACTGATAGTGAATTGTAGCTTTCAGGGCCACCTAATGACGATGGATCACGCAAATTGCGTCCCGATTCAATACATCGTCCTCCAGCCGACTTGTCTCCATGGGTCTATTGCTCCCCCGGGCACCTTATGGTCGTTCTGCTGTGAGTCAAAGATTTTCGAATCGGACGAAAAACTGATAGTGAATTGTAACGTTCAGGGCCACCTAATGACGATGGATCACTCAAATTGCGTCCCGATTCAATACATCCTCCTCCAGCAGAATTGTCTCCATGGGTCTATTGCTGCCTCGGGCACCTTATGGCCGTTCTGCTGTGAGTCAAAGATTTTCGAATCGGACGAAAAACTGATAGTGAATTGTAACGTTCAGGGCCACCTAATGACGATGGATCACTCAAATTGCGTCCCGATTCAATACATCGTCCTCCAGCAGACTTGTCTCCATGAGTCTATTGCTGCCTCGGGCACCTTATGGTCGTTCTCCCGTGAGTCTAGATTATCGAATGGGATGAAAAACTGATAGGAAATTGTAACATTCAGGGCCTCCTAATGACGATGGATCACTCAAATTGCGTCCCGATTCAATACATCGTCCTCCAGCCGACTTGTCTTCATGGGTCTATTTGCTACCTCGGGCACCCTATGGCCGTTCTGCTGTGAGTCAAAGAATTTCGAATCGGACGAAAAACTGATAGGGAATTGTAACTTTCAGGGCCACCTAATGACGATGGATCACTCAAATTGCGTCCCGATTCAATACATCGTCCTCCAGCAGACTTGTCTCCATGAGTCTATTGCTGCCTCGGACACCTTATGGCCGTTCTGCTGTGAGTCAAAGATTTTCGAATCGGACGAAAAACTGATAGTGAATTGTAACTTTCAGGGCCACCTAATGACGATGGATCACTCAAATTGCGTCCCGATTCAATACATCGTCTTCCAGCCGACTTGTCTCCATGGGTCTATTGCTCCCTCGGGCACCTTATGGCCGTTATGCTGTGTCTAAGATTTTCGAATCGGACGAAAAAATGATAGTTAATTGTAACATTCAGGGCCTCCTAATGACGATGGACCACACAAATTGCGTCCCGATTCAATACATCGTCCTCCAGCCGACTGGACTCCATGGGTCTATTTCTGCCTCGGGCACCTTATGGCCATTCTGCTGTGAGTCTAGATTATCGAATGGGACGAAAAACTGATAGTTAATTGTAACATTCAGGGCCTCCTAATGACGATGGAACACTCAAATTGCGTCCCGATTCAATACATCGTAATCCAGCAGACTTGTCTCCATGGGTCTATTGCTGCCTCGGGCACCTTATGGCCGTTCTGCTGCGAGTAAAGATTTTCGACTCGGACGAAAAACTGGTAGTGAATTCTAACGTTCAGGGCCTCCTAATGCCGATGGAACCCTCAAATTGCGTCCCGATTCAATACCTGGTCCTCCAGCAGACTTGTTTCCATGGGTCTATTGCTGCCTCGGGCACCTTATGGTCGTTCTGCCATGAGTCTAGATTATCGAATGGGACGAAAAACTGATAGTTAATTGTAACATTCAGGGCCTCCTAATGACGATGGAACACTCAAATTGCGTCCCGATTCAATACATCGTTCTCCAGCCGATTTGTCTCCATGGGTCTATTGCTACCTCGGGCACCTTATGGCCGTTCTGCTGTGAGTCTACATTATCGAATGGGACGAAAAACTGATAGTGAATTGTAACGTTCAGGGGCCACCTAATGACGATGGATCACTGAAATTGCGTACCGATTCAATACATCGTCCTCCAGCAGACTTGTCTCCATGGGTCTATTGCTGCCTCGGGCACCTTATGGCCGTTCTGCTGTGAGTCAAAGATTTTCGAATCGGACGAAAAACTGATAGTGAGTTGTAACGTTCAGGGCCACCTAATGACGATGGATCACTGAAATTGCGTCCCGATTCAATACATCGTCCTCCAGCAGACTTGTCTCCATGAGTCTATTGCTGCCTCGGGCACCTTATGGTCGTTCTCCCGTGAGTCTAGATTATTGAATGGGATGAAAAACTGATAGGGAATTGTAACATTCAGGGCCTCCTAATGACGATGGATCACTCAAATTGCGTCCCGATTCAATACATCATCCTCCAGCCGACTTGTCTTCATGGGTCTATTTGCTACCTCGGGCACCCTATGGCCGTTGTGCTGTGAGTCAAAGATTTTCGAATCGGACGAAAAACTGATAGTGAATTGTAACGTTCAGGGCCACCTAATGACGATGGATCACTCAAAATGCGTCCCGATTCAATACATCCTCCTCCAGCAGAATTGTCTCCATGGGTCTATTGCTGCCTCGGGCACCTTATGGCCGTTCTGCTGTGAGTCAAAGATTTTCGAATCGGACGAAAAACTGATAGTGAATTGTAACGTTCAGGGCCACCTAATGACGATGGAACACTCAAATTGCGACCCGATTCAATACCTCGTCCTCCAGCAGACTTGTCTCCATGGGTCTATTGCTGCCTCGGGCACCTTATGGTCGTTCTCCCGTGAGTCTAGATTATCGAATGGGACGGAAAACTGATAGTTAATTGCAACATTTAGGGCCCCCTAATGACGATGGAACACTCAAATCGCGTCCCGATTCAATCCATCGTCCTCCAGCAGACTTGTCTCCATTGGTCTATTGCTGCCTCGGGCACCTTATGGCCGTTCTGCTGTGAGTCAAAGATTTTCGAATCGGACGAAAAACTGATAGGGAATTGTAACTTTCAGGGCCACGTAATGACGATGGATCACTCAAATTGCGTCCCGATTCAATACATCGTCCTCCAGCAGACTTGTCTCCATGAGTCTATTGCTGCCTCGGGCACCTTATGGCCGTTCTGCTGTGAGTCAAAGATTTTCGAATCGGACGAAAAACTGATAGTGAATTGTAACTTTCAGGGCCACCTAATGACGATGGATCACTCAAATTGCGTCCCGATTCAATACATCGTCTTCCAGCCGACTTGTCTCCATGGGTCTATTGCTCCCTCGGGCACCTTATGGCCGTTATGCTGTGTCTAAGATTTTCGAATCGGACGAAAAAATGATAGTTAATTGTAACATTCAGGGCCTCCTAATGACGATGGACCACACAAATTGCGTCCCGATTCAATACATCGTCCTCCAGCCGACTGGACTCCATGGGTCTATTTCTGCCTCGGGCACCTTATGGCCATTCTGCTGTGAGTCTAGATTATCGAATGGGACGAAAAACTGATAGTTAATTGTAACATTCAGGGCCTCCTAATGACGATGGAACACTCAAATTGCGTCCCGATTCAATACATCGTAATCCAGCAGACTTGTCTCCATGGGTCTATTGCTGCCTCGGGCACCTTATGGCCGCTCTGCTGCGAGTAAAGATTTTCGACTCGGACGAAAAACTGGTAGTGAATTCTAACGTTCAGGGCCTCCTAATGCCGATGGAACCCTCAAATTGCGTCCCGATTCAATACCTGGTCCTCCAGCAGACTTGTCTCCATGGGTCTATTGCTGCCTCGGGCACCTTATGGTCGTTCTGCCATGAGTCTAGATTATCGAATGGGACGAAAAACTGATAGTTAATTGTAACATTCAGGGCCTCCTAATGACGATGGAACACTCAAATTGCGTCCCGATTCAATACATCGTTCTCCAGCCGATTTGTCTCCATGGGTCTATTGCTACCTCGGGCACCTTATGGCCGTTCTGCTGTGAGTCTACATTATCGAATGGGACGAAAAACTGATAGTGAATTGTAACGTTCAGGGGCCACCTAATGACGATGGATCACTGAAATTGCGTACCGATTCAATACATCGTCCTCCAGCAGACTTGTCTCCATGGGTCTTATTGCTGCCTCGGGCACCTTATGGCCGTTCTGCTGTGAGTCAAAGATTTTCGAATCGGACGAAAAACTGATAGGGAATTGTAACTTTCAGGGCCACCTAATGACGATGGATCACTCAAATTGCGTCCCGATTCATTACATCGTCCTCCAGCAGACTTGCTTCCATGGGTCTATTGCTGCCTCGGGCACCTTATGGCCGTTCTGCTGTGAGTCAAAGATTTTCGAATCGGACGAAAAACTGATAGTGAATTGTAACGTTCAGGGCCACCTAATGACGATGGATCACTCAAATTGCGTCCCGATTCAATACATCGTCCTCCAGCAGACTTGTCTCCATGAGTCTATTGCTGCCTCGGGCACCTTATGGTCGTTCTCCCGTGAGTCTAGATTATCGAATGGGATGAAAAACTGATAGGAAATTGTAACATTCAGGGCCTCCTAATGACGATGGATCACTCAAATTGCGTCCCGATTCAATACATCGTCCTCCAGCCGACTTGTCTTCATGGGTCTATTTGCTACCTCGGGCACCCTATGGCCGTTCTGCTGTGAGTCAAAGAATTTCGAATCGGACGAAAAACTGATAGGGAATTGTAACTTTCAGGGCCACCTAATGACGATGGATCACTCAAATTGCGTCCCGATTCAATACATCGTCCTCCAGCAGACTTGTCTCCATGAGTCTATTGCTGCCTCGGACACCTTATGGCCGTTCTGCTGTGAGTCAAAGATTTTCGAATCGGACGAAAAACTGATAGTGAATTGTAACTTTCAGGGCCACCTAATGACGATGGATCACTCAAATTGCGTCCCGATTCAATACATCGTCTTCCAGCCGACTTGTCTCCATGGGTCTATTGCTCCCTCGGGCACCTTATGGCCGTTATGCTGTGTCTAAGATTTTCGAATCGGACGAAAAAATGATAGTTAATTGTAACATTCAGGGCCTCCTAATGACGATGGACCACACAAATTGCGTCCCGATTCAATACATCGTCCTCCAGCCGACTGGACTCCATGGGTCTATTTCTGCCTCGGGCACCTTATGGCCATTCTGCTGTGAGTCTAGATTATCGAATGGGACGAAAAACTGATAGTTAATTGTAACATTCAGGGCCTCCTAATGACGATGGAACACTCAAATTGCGTCCCGATTCAATACATCGTAATCCAGCAGACTTGTCTCCATGGGTCTATTGCTGCCTCGGGCACCTTATGGCCGTTCTGCTGCGAGTAAAGATTTTCGACTCGGACGAAAAACTGGTAGTGAATTCTAACGTTAAGGGCCTCCTAATGCCGATGGAACCCTCAAATTGCGTCCCGATTCAATACCTGGTCCTCCAGCAGACTTGTTTCCATGGGTCTATTGCTGCCTCGGGCACCTTATGGTCGTTCTGCCATGAGTCTAGATTATCGAATGGGACGAAAAACTGATAGTTAATTGTAACATTCAGGGCCTCCTAATGACGATGGAACACTCAAATTGCGTCCCGATTCAATACATCGTTCTCCAGCCGATTTGTCTCCATGGGTCTATTGCTACCTCGGGCACCTTATGGCCGTTCTGCTGTGAGTCTACATTATCGAATGGGACGAAAAACTGATAGTGAATTGTAACGTTCAGGGGCCACCTAATGACGATGGATCACTGAAATTGCGTACCGATTCAATACATCGTCCTCCAGCAGACTTGTCTCCATGGGTCTATTGCTGCCTCGGGCACCTTATGGCCGTTCTGCTGTGAGTCAAAGATTTTCGAATCGGACGAAAAACTGATAGTGAGTTGTAACGTTCAGGGCCACCTAATGACGATGGATCACTCAAATTGCGTCCCGATTCAATACATCGTCCTCCAGCAGACTTGTCTCCATGAGTCTATTGCTGCCTCGGGCACCTTATGGTCGTTCTCCCGTGAGTCTAGATTATTGAATGGGATGAAAAACTGATAGGGAATTGTAACATTCAGGGCCTCCTAATGACGATGGATCACTCAAATTGCGTCCCGATTCAATACATCATCCTCCAGCCGACTTGTCTTCATGGGTCTATTTGCTACCTCGGGCACCCTATGGCCGTTGTGCTGTGAGTCAAAGATTTTCGAATCGGACGAAAAACTGATAGTGAATTGTAACGTTCAGGGCCACCTAATGACGATGGATCACTCAAAATGCGTCCCGATTCAATACATCCTCCTCCAGCAGAATTGTCTCCATGGGTCTATTGCTGCCTCGGGCACCTTATGGCCGTTCTGCTGTGAGTCAAAGATTTTCGAATCGGACGAAAAACTGATAGTGAATTGTAACGTTCAGGGCCACCTAATGACGATGGAACACTCAAATTGCGACCCGATTCAATACCTCGTCCTCCAGCAGACTTGTCTCCATGGGTCTATTGCTGCCTCGGGCACCTTATGGTCGTTCTCCCGTGAGTCTAGATTATCGAATGGGACGGAAAACTGATAGTTAATTGCAACATTTAGGGCCCCCTAATGACGATGGAACACTCAAATCGCGTCCCGATTCAATCCATCGTCCTCCAGCAGACTTGTCTCCATTGGTCTATTGCTGCCTCGGGCACCTTATGGCCGTTCTGCTGTGAGTCAAAGATTTTCGAATCGGACGAAAAACTGATAGGGAATTGTAACTTTCAGGGCCACGTAATGACGATGGATCACTCAAATTGCGTCCCGATTCAATACATCGTCCTCCAGCAGACTTGTCTCCATGAGTCTATTGCTGCCTCGGGCACCTTATGGCCGTTCTGCTGTGAGTCAAAGATTTTCGAATCGGACGAAAAACTGATAGTGAATTGTAACTTTCAGGGCCACCTAATGACGATGGATCACTCAAATTGCGTCCCGATTCAATACATCGTCTTCCAGCCGACTTGTCTCCATGGGTCTATTGCTCCCTCGGGCACCTTATGGCCGTTATGCTGTGTCTAAGATTTTCGAATCGGACGAAAAAATGATAGTTAATTGTAACATTCAGGGCCTCCTAATGACGATGGACCACACAAATTGCGTCCCGATTCAATACATCGTCCTCCAGCCGACTGGACTCCATGGGTCTATTTCTGCCTCGGGCACCTTATGGCCATTCTGCTGTGAGTCTAGATTATCGAATGGGACGAAAAACTGATAGTTAATTGTAACATTCAGGGCCTCCTAATGACGATGGAACACTCAAATTGCGTCCCGATTCAATACATCGTAATCCAGCAGACTTGTCTCCATGGGTCTATTGCTGCCTCGGGCACCTTATGGCCGCTCTGCTGCGAGTAAAGATTTTCGACTCGGACGAAAAACTGGTAGTGAATTCTAACGTTCAGGGCCTCCTAATGCCGATGGAACCCTCAAATTGCGTCCCGATTCAATACCTGGTCCTCCAGCAGACTTGTCTCCATGGGTCTATTGCTGCCTCGGGCACCTTATGGTCGTTCTGCCATGAGTCTAGATTATCGAATGGGACGAAAAACTGATAGTTAATTGTAACATTCAGGGCCTCCTAATGACGATGGAACACTCAAATTGCGTCCCGATTCAATACATCGTTCTCCAGCCGATTTGTCTCCATGCGTCTATTGCTACCTCGGGCACCTTATGGCCGTTCTGCTGTGAGTCTACATTATCGAATGGGACGAAAAACTGATAGTGAATTGTAACGTTCAGGGGCCACCTAATGACGATGGATCACTGAAATTGCGTACCGATTCAATACATCGTCCTCCAGCAGACTTGTCTCCATGGGTCTTATTGCTGCCTCGGGCACCTTATGGCCGTTCTGCTGTGAGTCAAAGATTTTCGAATCGGACGAAAAACTGATAGGGAATTGTAACTTTCAGGGCCACCTAATGACGATGGATCACTCAAATTGCGTCCCGATTCATTACATCGTCCTCCAGCAGACTTGCTTCCATGGGTCTATTGCTGCCTCGGGCACCTTATGGCCGTTCTGCTGTGAGTCAAAGATTTTCGAATCGGACGAAAATCTGATAGTGAGTTGTAACTTTTAGGGCCACCTAATGACGATGGATCACTCAAATTGCGTCCCGATTCAATACATCATCCTCCAGCCGACTTGTCTCCATGAGTCTATTGCTGCCTCGGGCACCTTATGGTCGTTCTCCCGTGAGTCTAGATTTTCGAATGGGACGAAAAACTGATAGTTAATTGTAACATTCAGGGCCTCCTAATGACGATGGAACACTCAAATTGCGTCCCGATTCAATAAGTCCTCCAGCAGACTTGTCTCCATGGGTCTATTGCTGCCTCGGGCACCTCATAGCCGTTCTGCTGTGAGTCAAAGATTTTCGAATCGGACGAAAAACTGATAGTGAATTGTAGCTTTCAGGGCCACCTAATGACGATGGATCACGCAAATTGCGTCCCGATTCAATACATCGTCCTCCAGCCGACTTGTCTCCATGGGTCTATTGCTCCCCCGGGCACCTTATGGTCGTTCTGCTGTGAGTCAAAGATTTTCGAATCGGACGAAAAACTGATAGTGAATTGTAACGTTCAGGGCCACCTAATGACGATGGATCACTCAAATTGCGTCCCGATTCAATACATCCTCCTCCAGCAGAATTGTCTCCATGGGTCTATTGCTGCCTCGGGCACCTTATGGCCGTTCTGCTGTGAGTCAAAGATTTTCGAATCGGACGAAAAACTGATAGTGAATTGTAACGTTCAGGGCCACCTAATGACGATGGATCACTCAAATTGCGTCCCGATTCAATACATCGTCCTCCAGCAGACTTGTCTCCATGAGTCTATTGCTGTCTCGGGCACCTTATGGTCGTTCTCCCGTGAGTCTAGATTATCGAATGGGATGAAAAACTGATAGGGAATTGTAACATTCAGGGCCTCCTAATGACGATGGATCACTCAAATTGCGTCCCGATTCAATACATCGTCCTCCAGCCGACTTGTCTTCATGGGTCTATTGCTACCTCGGGCACCCTATGGCCGTTCTGCTGTGAGTCAAAGATTTTGGAATCGGACGATAAACTGATAGTGAATTGTAACGTTCAGGGCCACCTAATGACGATGGATCACTCAAATTGCGTCCTGATTCAATACATCCTCCTCCAGCAGACTTGTCTCCATGGGTCTATTGCTGCCTCGGGCACCTTATGGCCGTTCTGCTGTGAGTCAAAGATTTTCGAATCGGACGAAAAACTGATAGTGAATTGTAACTTTTAGGGCCACCTAACGACGATGGATCACTCAAATAGCGTCCCGATTCAATACATCATCCTCCAGCCGACATGTCTCCATGAGTCTATTGCTGCCTCGGGCACCTTATGGTCGTTCTCCCGTGAGTCTAGATTATCGAATGGGACGAAAAACTGATAGTTAATTGGAACATTCAGGGCCTCCTAATTACGATGGAACACTCAAACTGCGTCCCGATTCAATACGTCCTCCAGCAGACTTGTCTCCATGGGTCTATTGCTGCCTCGGGCACCTCATGGCCGTCCTGCTGTGAGTCAAAGATTTTCGAATCGGACGAAAAACTGATAGTGAATTGTAGCTTTCAGGGCCACCTAATGACGATGGATCACGCAAATTGCGTCCCGATTCAATACATCGTCCTCCAGCCGACTTGTCTCCATGGGTCTATTGCTCCTCCGGGCACCTTATGGCCGTTATGCTGTGAGTCAAAGATTTTCGAATCGGACAAAAAACTGATAGTGAATTGTAACATTCAGGGCCACTTAATGACGATGGACCACACAAATTGCGTCCCGATTCAATACATCGTCCTCCAGCCGACTTAACTCCATGGGTCTATTGCTGCCTCGGGCACCTTATGGCCGTTCTGCTGTGAGTCTACATTATCGAATGGGACGAAAAACTGATAGTTAATTGTAACATTCAGGGAATCCTAAAGACGATGGAACACTCAAATTGCGTCCCGATTCAATACCTCGTCCTCCAGCAGACTTGTCTCCATGGGCCTATTGCTGCCTCGGGCACCTTATGGTCGTTCTCCCGTGAGTCTAGATTATCGAATCGGACGAAAAACTGATAGTTAATTGTAACATTCAGGGCCTCCCAATGACGATGGAACACTCAAATTGCGTCCCGATTCAATCCATCGTCCTCCAGCAGACTTGTCTCCATTGGTCTATTGCTGCCTCGGGCACCTTATGGCCGTTCTGCTGTGAGTCAAAGATTTTCGAATCGGACGAAAAACTGATAGGGAATTGTAACTTTCAGGGCCACATAATGACGATGGATCACTTCAATTGCGTCCCGATTCAATACATCCTCCACCAGCAGACTTGTCTCCATGGGTCTATTGCTGCCTCGGGCACCTTATGGCCGTTCTGCTGTGAGTCAAAGATTTTCGAATCGGACGAAAAACTGATAGTGAATTGTAACATTCAGGGCCACCTAATGACGATGGACCACACAAATTGCGTCCCGATTGAATACATCGTCCTCCAGCGACTTGACTCCATGGAACACCTCGGGCACCTTATGGCCGTTCTGCTGTGAGTCAAAGATTTTCGAATCGGACGAAAAACTGATAGTGAATTGTAACGTTCAGGGCCTCCTAATGACGATGGAACACTCAAATTGCGTCCCGATTCAATACCTCGTCCTCCAGCAGACTTGTCTCCATGGGTCTATTGCTGCCTCAGGCACCTTATGGCCGTTCTGCTGTGAGTCAAAGATTTTCGAATCGGACGAAAAACTGATAGTGAATTGTAACGTTCAGGGCCACCTAATGACGATGGATCACTCAAATTGCGTCCCGATTTAATACATCGTCGTCCAGCAGACTTGTCTCCATGGGTCTATTGCTGCCTCCGGCACCTTATGGCCGTTCTGCTGTGAGTCAAAGATTTTCGAATCGGATGAAAAACTGATAGTGAATTGTAACGTTCAGGGCCTCCTAATGACGATGGAACACTCAAATTGCGTCCCGATTCAATACCTCGTCCTCCAGCAGACTTGTCTCCATAGGTCTATTGCTGCCTCGGGCACCTTATGGTCGTTCTGCCGTGAGTCTAGATTATCGAATCGGACGAAAAACTGATAGTTAATTGTAACATTCAGGGCCTCCTAATGACGATGGAACACTCAAATTGCGTCCCGATTCAATACATCGTTCTCCAGCCGACTTGTCTCCATGGGTCTATTGCTGCCTCGGGCACCTTATGGCCGTTCTGCTGTGAGTTTAGATTATCGAATGGGACGAAAAACTGATAGTGAATTGTAACGTTCAGGGGCCACCTAATGACGATGGATCACTCAAATTGCGTACCGATTCAATACATCGTCCTCCAGCAGACTTGTCTCCATGGGTCTATTGCTGCCTCGGGCACCTTATGGCCGTTCTGCTGTGAGTCAAAGATTTTCGAATCGGACGAAAAACTGATAGTGAATTGTAACGTTCAGAGCCACCTAATGACGATGGATCACTCAAATTGCGTCCCGATTCAATACATCGTCCTCCAGCAGACCTGTCTCCATGGGTCTATTGCTGTCTCGGGCACCTTATTGCCGTTCTGCTGTGAGTCAAAGATTTTGGGATCGGACGAAAAACTGATAGTGAATTGTAACGTTCCGGGCCACCTAATGACGATGGATCACTCAAATTGCGTCCCGATTTAATACATCCTCCTCCAGCAGACTTGTCTCCATGGGTCTATTGCTGCCTCGGGCACCTTATGGCCGTTCTGCTGTGAGTCAAAGATTTCCGAATCGGACGAAAAACTGATAGTGAATTGTAACGTTCAGGGTCACCTAATGACGATGGATCACTCAAATTGCGTCCCGATTCAATACATCGACATCCAGCAGACTTGTCTCTTTGGGTCTATTGCTGCCTCGTGCACCTTAAGGCCGTTCTGCTGTGAGTCAAAGATTTTCGAATCTGACGAAAAACTGATAGTGAATTGTAACATTCAGGGCCACCTAATGACGATGGAACACTCAAATTGCGTCCCGATTCAATACATCGTCCTCCAGCAGACTCGTCTCCATGGGTCTATTGCTGCCTCGGGCACCTTATGGCCGTTCTGCTGTGAGTCAAAGATTTTCGAATCGGACGAAAAACTGATAGTGAATTGTAACGTTCAGAGCCACCTAATGACGATGGATCACTCAAATTGCGTCCCGATTCAATACATCGTCCTCCAGCAGACCTGTCTCCATGGGTCTATTGCTGCCTCGGGCACCTTATGGCCGTTCTGCTGTGAGTCGAAGATTTTCGAATCGGACGAAAAACTGATAGGGAATTGTAACATTCAGGGCCACCTAATGACGATGGATCACTCAAATTGCGTCCCGATTCAATACAACGTCCTCCAGCAGACTTGTCTCTATGGGTCTATTGCTGCCTCGGGCACCCTATGGCCGTTCTGCTGTGAGTCAAAGATTTTCGAATCTGACGAAAAACTGATAGTGAATTGTAACATTCGGGGCCACCTAATGACGATGGAACACTCAAATTGCGTCCCGATTCAATACATCGTCCTCCAGCCGACTTGTCTCCATGGCCGTTATGCTGTGAGTCTAAATTATCGAATGGGACGAAAAACTGATAGTGAATTGTAACGTTCAGGGCCACCTAATGACTATGGATCACTCAAATTGCGTCCCGATTCAATACATCGTCCTTCAGCAGACTTGTCTCCATGGGTCCATTGCTGCCTCGGGCACCTAATGGCCGTTCTGCTGTGAGTCAAAGATTTTCGAATCGGACGAAAAACTGATAGTGAATTGTAACTTTCAGGGCCACCTAATGACGATGGATCACTGAAATTGCGTCCCGATTCAATACATCGTCTTCCAGCCGACTTGTCTCCATGGGTCTATTGCTGCCTCGGGCATCTTATGGCCGTTCTGCTGTGAGTCAAAGATTTTCGAATCGGACGAAAAACTGATAGTGAATTGTAACGTTCAGGGCTACCTAATGACGATGGATCACTCAAATTGCGTCCCGATTCAATACATCGTCCTCCAGCAGACTTGTCTCCATGGGTCTATTGCTGCCTCGGGCACCTAATGGCCGTTCTGCTGTGAGTCAAAGATTTTCGAATAGGACGAAAAACTGATAGTGAATTGTAACGTTCAGGGCCACCTAATGACGATGGGTCACACAAATTGCGTCCCGATTCAATACATCGTCCTCCAGCAGACCTGTCTTCATGGGTCTATTGCTGCCTCGGGCACCTTATGGCCGTTCTGCTGTGAGTCAAAGATTTTCGAATCGGACGAAAAACTGATAGTGAATTGTAACATTCAGGGCCACCTAATGACGATGGATCACTCAAATTGCGTCCCGATTCAATACATCGTCCTCCAGCCGACTTGTCTCCATGGGTCTATTGCTGCCCCGGGCACCTTATGGCCGTTCTGCTGTGAGTCAAAAATTTGGGAATCGGACGAAAAACTGATAGTGAATTGTAACGTTCAGGGCCACCTAATGACGATGGATCACTCAAATTGCCTCCCGATTCAATACATCCTCCTCCAGCAGACTTGTCTCCATGGGTCTATTTCTGCCTCGGGCATCTTATGGCCGTTCTGCTGTGAGTCAAAGATTTTCGAATCGGACGAAAAACTGATAGTGAATTGTAACTTTCAGGGCCACCTAATGACGATGGATCACTCAAAGTGCGTCCCGATTCAATACATCGTCTTCCAGCCGACTTGTCTCCATGAGTCTATTGCTGCCTCCGGCACCTTATGGCCGTTCTGCTGTGAGTCAAAGATTTTCGATTCGGATGAAAAACTGATAGTGAATTGTAACGTTCAGGGCCTCCTAATGACGATGGAACACTCAAATTGCGTCCCGATTCAATACCTCGTCCTCCAGCAGACTTGTCTCCATAGGTCTATTGCTGCCTCGGGCACCTTATGGTCGTTCTGCCGTGAGTCTAGATTATCGAATGGGACGAAAAACTGATAGTTAATTGTAACATTCAGGGCCTCCTAATGACGATGGAACACTCAAATTGCGTCCCGATTCAATACTTCGTTCTCCAGCCGACTTGTCTCCATGGGTCTATTGCTGCCTCGGGCACCTTATGGCCGTTCTGCTGTGAGTCAAAGATTTTCGAATCGGACGAAAAACTGATAGTGAATTGTAACGTTCAGAGCCACCTAATGACGATGGATCACTCAAATTGCGTCCCGATTCAATACATCGTCCTCCAGCAGACCTGTCTCCATGGGTCTATTGCTGCCTCGGGCACCTTATGGCCGTTCTGCTGTGAGTCAAAGATTTTGGGATCGGACGAAAAACTGATAGTGAATTGTAACGTTCCGGGCCACCTAATGACGATGGATCACTCAAATTGCGTCCCGATTCAATACATCCTCCTCCAGCAGACTTGTCTCCATGGGTCTATTGCTGCCTCGGGCACCTTATGGCCGTTCTGCTGTGAGTCAAAGATTTCCGAATCGGACGAAAAACTGATAGTGAATTGTAACGTTCAGGGCCACCTAACGACGATGGATCACTCAAATTGCGTCCCGATTCAATACATCGACCTCCAGCAGACTTGTCTCTATGGGTCTATTGCTGCCTCGTGCACCTTATGGCCGTTCTGCTCTGAGTCAAAGATTTTCGAATCTGACGAAAAACTGATAGTGAATTGTAACATTCAGGGCCACCTAATGACGATGGAACACTCAAATTGAGTCCCGATTCAATACATCGTCCTCAAGCAGACTTGTCTCCATGGGTCTATTGCTGCCTCGGGCACCTTATGGCCGTTCTGCTGTGAGTCAAAGATTTTCGAATCGGACGAAAAACTGATAGTGAATTGTAACGTTCAGAGCCACCTAATGACGATGGATCACTCAAATTGCGTCCCGATTCAATACATCGTCCTCCAGCAGACCTATCTCCATGGGTCTATTGCTGCCTCGGGCACCTTATGGCCGTTCTGCTGTGAGTCGAAGATTTTCGAATCGGACGAAAAACTGATAGGGAATTGTAACATTCAGGGCCACCTAATGACGATGGATAACTCAAATTGCGTCCCGATTCAATATATCGTCCTCCAGCCGACTTGTCTTCATGGGTCTGTTGCTGCCTCGGGCACCTTATGGCCGTTCTGCTGTGAGTCAAAGATTTTGGAATCGGACGAAAAACTGATAGTGAATTGTAACGATCCGGGCCACCTAATGACGATGGATCACTCAAATTGCGTTCCGATTCAATACATCCTCCTCCAGCAGACTTGTCTCCATTGGTCTATTGCTGCCTCGGGCACCTTATGGCCGTTCTGCTGTGAGTCAAAGATTTTCGAATCGGACGAAAAACTGATAGTGAATTGTAACGTTCAGGGCCACCTAATGACGATGGATCACTCAAATTGCGTCGCGATTCAATACAACGTCCTCCAGCAGACTTGTCTCTATGGGTCTATTGCTGCCTCGGGCACCTTATGGCCGTTCTGCTGTGAGTCAAAGATTTTCGAATCTGACGAAAAACTGATAGTGAATTGTAACATTCAGGGCCACCTAATGACGATGGAACACTCAAATTGCGTCCCGATTCAATACATCGTCCTCCAGCCGACTTGTCTCCATGGCCGTTATGCTGTGAGTCTAAATTATCGAATGGGACGAAAAACTGATAGTGAATTGTAACGTTCAGGGCCACCTAATGACGATGGAACACTCAAATTGCGTCCCGATTCAATACCTCGTCCTCCAGCAGACTTGTCTCCATGGGTCTATTGCTGCCTCAGGCACCTTATGGCCGTTCTGCTGTGAGTCAAAGATTTTCGAATCGGACGAAAAACTGATAGTGAATTGTAACGTTCAGGGCCACCTAATGACGATGGATCACTCAAATTGCGTCCCGATTTAATACATCGTCCTCCAGCAGACTTGTCTCCATGGGTCTATTGCTGCCTCCGGCACCTTATGGCCGTTCTGCTGTGAGTCAAAGATTTTCGAATCGGATGAAAAACTGATAGTGAATTGTAACGTTCAGGGCCTCCTAATGACGATGGAACACTCAAATTGCGTCCCGATTCAATACCTCGTCCTCCAGCAGACTTGTCTCCATAGGTCTATTGCTGCCTCGGGCACCTTATGGTCGTTCTGCCGTGAGTCTAGATTATCGAATGGGACGAAAAACTGATAGTTAATTGTAACATTCAGGGCCTCCTAATGACGATGGAACACTCAAATTGCGTCCCGATTCAATACATCGTTCTCCAGCCGACTTGTCTCCATGGGTCTATTGCTGCCTCGGGCACCTTATGGCCGTTCTGCTGTGAGTCTAGATTATCGAATGGGACGAAAAACTGATAGTGAATTGTAACGTTCAGGGGCCACCTAATGACGATGGATCACTCAAATTGCGTACCGATTCAATACATCGTCCTCCAGCAGACTTGTCTCCATGGGTCTATTGCTGCCTCGGGCACCTTATGGCCGTTCTGCTGTGAGTCAAAGATTTTCGAATCGGACGAAAAACTGATAGTGAATTGTAACGTTCAGAGCCACCTAATGACGATGGATCACTCAAATTGCGTCCCGATTCAATACATCGTCCTCCAGCAGACCTGTCTTCATGGGTCTATTGCTGCCTCGGGCACCTTATGGCCGTTCTGCTGTGAGTCAAAGATTTTGGGATCGGACGAAAAACTGATAGTGAATTGTAACGTTCCGGGCCACCTAATGACGATGGATCACTCAAATTGCGTCCCGATTCAATACATCCTCCTCCAGCAGACTTGTCTCCATGGGTCTATTGCTGCCTCGGGCACCTTATGGCCGTTCTGCTGTGAGTCAAAGATTTCCGAATCGGACGAAAAACTGATAGTGAATTGTAACGTTCAGGGCCACCTAATGACGATGGATCACTCAAATTGCGTCCCGATTCAATACATCGACATCCAGCAGACTTGTCTCTTTGGGTCTATTGCTGCCTCGTGCACCTTATGGCCGTTCTGCTGTGACTCAAAGATTTTCGAATCTGACGAAAAACTGATAGTGAATTGTAACATTCAGGGCCACCTAATGACGATGGAACACTCAAATTGCGTCCCGATTCAATACATCGTCCTCCAGCAGACTTGTCTCCATGGGTCTATTGCTGCCTCGGGCACCTTATGGCCGTTCTGCTGTGAGTCAAAGATTTTCGAATCGGACGAAAAACTGATAGTGAATTGTAACGTTCAGAGCCACCTAATGACGATGGATCACTCAAATTGCGTCCCGATTCAATACATCGTCCTCCAGCAGACCTGTCTCCATGGGTCTATTGCTGCCTCGGGCACCTTATGGCCGTTCTGCTGTGAGTCGAAGATTTTCGAATCGGACGAAAAACTGATAGGGAATTGTAACATTCAGGGCCACCTAATGAAGATGGATCACTCAAATTGCGTCCCGATTCAATACAACGTCCTCCAGCAGACTTGTCTCTATGGGTCTATTGCTGCCTCGGGCACCTTATGGCCGTTCTGCTGTGAGTCAAAGATTTTCGAATCTGACGAAAAACTGATAGTGAATTGTAACATTCGGGGCCACCTAATGACGATGGAACACTCAAATTGCGTCCCGATTCAATACGTCGTCCTCCAGCCGACTTGTCTCCATGGCCGTTATGCTGTGAGTCTAAATTATCGAATGGGACGAAAAACTGATAGTGAATTGTAACGTTCAGGGCCACCTAATGACGATGGATCACTCAAATTGCGTCCCGATTCAATACATCGTCCTTCAGCAGACTTGTCTCCATGGGTCCATTGCTGCCTCGGGCACCTAATGGCCGTTCTGCTGTGAGTCAAAGATTTTCGAATCGGACGAAAAACTGATAGTGAATTGTAACTTTCAGGGCCACCTAATGACGATGGATCACTGAAATTGCGTCAGGATTCAATACATCGTCTTCCAGCCGACTTGTCTCCATGGGTCTATTGCTGCCTCGGGCATCTTATGGCCGTTCTGCTGTGAGTCAAAGATTTTCGAATCGGACGAAAAACTGATAGTGAATTGTAACGTTCAGGGCTACCTAATGACGATGGATCACTCAAATTGCGTCCCGATTCAATACATCGTCCTCCAGCAGACTTGTCTCCATGGGTCTATTGCTGCCTCGGGCACCTAATGGCCGTTCTGCTGTGAGTCAAAGATTTTCGAATAGGACGAAAAACTGATAGTGAATTGTAACGTTCAGGGCCACCTAATGACGATGGGTCACACAAATTGCGTCCCGATTCAATACATCGTCCTCCAGCAGACCTGTCTTCATGGGTCTATTGCTGCCTCGGGCACCTTATGGCCGTTCTGCTGTGAGTCAAAGATTTTCGAATCGGACGAAAAACTGATAGTGAATTGTAACATTCAGGGCCACCTAATGACGATGGAACACTCAAATTGCGTCCCGATTCAATACATCGTCCTCAAGCAGACTTGTCTCCATGGGTCTATTGCTGCCTCGGGCACCTTATGGCCGTTCTGCTGTGAGTCAAAGATTTTCGAATCGGACGAAAAACTGATAGTGAATTGTAACATTCAGGGCCACCTAATGACGATGGAACACTCAAATTGCGTCCCGATTCAATACATCGTCCTCCAGCCGACTTGTCTCCATGGCCGTTATGCTGTGAGTCTAAATTATCGAATGGGACGAAAAACTGATAGTGAATTGTAACGTTCAGGGCCACCTAATGACGATGGAACACTCAAATTGCGTCCCGATTCAATACCTCGTCCTCCAGCAGACTTGTCTCCATGGGTCTATTGCTGCCTCAGGCACCTTATGGCCGTTCTGCTGTGAGTCAAAGATTTTCGAATCGGACGAAAAACTGATAGTGAATTGTAACGTTCAGGGCCACCTAATGACGATGGATCACTCAAATTGCGTCCCGATTTAATACATCGTCCTCCAGCAGACTTGTCTCCATGGGTCTATTGCTGCCTCCGGCACCTTATGGCCGTTCTGCTGTGAGTCAAAGATTTTCGAATCGGATGAAAAACTGATAGTGAATTGTAACGTTCAGGGCCTCCTAATGACGATGGAACACTCAAATTGCGTCCCGATTCAATACCTCGTCCTCCAGCAGACTTGTCTCCATAGGTCTATTGCTGCCTCGGGCACCTTATGGTCGTTCTGCCGTGAGTCTAGATTATCGAATGGGACGAAAAACTGATAGTTAATTGTAACATTCAGGGCCTCCTAATGACGATGGAACACTCAAATTGCGTCCCGATTCAATACATCGTTCTCCAGCCGACTTGTCTCCATGGGTCTATTGCTGCCTCGTGCACCTTATGGCCGTTCTGCTGTGAGTCTAGATTATCGAATGGGACGAAAAACTGATAGTGAATTGTAACGTTCAGGGGCCACCTAATGACGATGGATCACTCAAATTGCGTACCGATTCAATACATCGTCCTCCAGCAGACTTGTCTCCATGGGTCTATTGCTGCCTCGGGCACCTTATGGCCGTTCTGCTGTGAGTCAAAGATTTTCGAATCGGACGAAAAACTGATAGTGAATTGTAACGTTCAGAGCCACCTAATGACGATGGATCACTCAAATTGCGTCCCGATTCAATACATCGTCCTCCAGCAGACCTGTCTTCATGGGTCTATTGCTGCCTCGGGCACCTTATGGCCGTTCTGCTGTGAGTCAAAGATTTTGGGATCGGACGAAAAACTGATAGTGAATTGTAACGTTCCGGGCCACCTAATGACGATGGATCACTCAAATTGCGTCCCGATTCAATACATCCTCCTCCAGCAGACTTGTCTCCATGGGTCTATTGCTGCCTCGGGCACCTTATGGCCGTTCTGCTGTGAGTCAAAGATTTCCGAATCGGACGAAAAACTGATAGTGAATTGTAACGTTCAGGGCCACCTAATGACGATGGATCACTCAAATTGCGTCCCGATTCAATACATCGACATCCAGCAGACTTGTCTCTTTGGGTCTATTGCTGCCTCGTGCACCTTATGGCCGTTCTGCTGTGACTCAAAGATTTTCGAATCTGACGAAAAACTGATAGTGAATTGTAACATTCAGGGCCACCTAATGACGATGGAACACTCAAATTGCGTCCCGATTCAATACATCGTCCTCCAGCAGACTTGTCTCCATGGGTCTATTGCTGCCTCGGGCACCTTATGGCCGTTCTGCTGTGAGTCAAAGATTTTCGAATCGGACGAAAAACTGATAGTGAATTGTAACGTTCAGAGCCACCTAATGACGATGGATCACTCAAATTGCGTCCCGATTCAATACATCGTCCTCCAGCAGACCTGTCTCCATGGGTCTATTGCTGCCTCGGGCACCTTATGGCCGTTCTGCTGTGAGTCGAAGATTTTCGAATCGGACGAAAAACTGATAGGGAATTGTAACATTCAGGGCCACCTAATGAAGATGGATCACTCAAATTGCGTCCCGATTCAATACAACGTCCTCCAGCAGACTTGTCTCTATGGGTCTATTGCTGCCTCGGGCACCTTATGGCCGTTCTGCTGTGAGTCAAAGATTTTCGAATCTGACGAAAAACTGATAGTGAATTGTAACATTCGGGGCCACCTAATGACGATGGAACACTCAAATTGCGTCCCGATTCAATACGTCGTCCTCCAGCCGACTTGTCTCCATGGCCGTTATGCTGTGAGTCTAAATTATCGAATGGGACGAAAAACTGATAGTGAATTGTAACGTTCAGGGCCACCTAATGACGATGGATCACTCAAATTGCGTCCCGATTCAATACATCGTCCTTCAGCAGACTTGTCTCCATGGGTCCATTGCTGCCTCGGGCACCTAATGGCCGTTCTGCTGTGAGTCAAAGATTTTCGAATCGGACGAAAAACTGATAGTGAATTGTAACTTTCAGGGCCACCTAATGACGATGGATCACTGAAATTGCGTCCCGATTCAATACATCGTCTTCCAGCCGACTTGTCTCCATGGGTCTATTGCTGCCTCGGGCATCTTATGGCCGTTCTGCTGTGAGTCAAAGATTTTCGAATCGGACGAAAAACTGATAGTGAATTGTAACGTTCAGGGCTACCTAATGACGATGGATCACTCAAATTGCGTCCCGATTCAATACATCGTCCTCCAGCAGACTTGTCTCCATGGGTCTATTGCTGCCTCGGGCACCTAATGGCCGTTCTGCTGTGAGTCAAAGATTTTCGAATAGGACGAAAAACTGATAGTGAATTGTAACGTTCAGGGCCACCTAATGACGATGGGTCACACAAATTGCGTCCCGATTCAATACATCGTCCTCCAGCAGACCTGTCTTCATGGGTCTATTGCTGCCTCGGGCACCTTATGGCCGTTCTGCTGTGAGTCAAAGATTTTCGAATCGGACGAAAAACTGATAGTGAATTGTAACATTCAGGGCCACCTAATGACGATGGAACACTCAAATTGCGTCCCGATTCAATACATCGTCCTCAAGCAGACTTGTCTCCATGGGTCTATTGCTGCCTCGGGCACCTTATGGCCGTTCTGCTGTGAGTCAAAGATTTTCGAATCGGACGAAAAACTGATAGTGAATTGTAACGTTCAGAGCCACCTAATGACGATGGATCACTCAAATTGCGTCCCGATTCAATACATCGTCCTCCAGCAGACCTATCTCCATGGGTCTATTGCTGCCTCGGGCACCTTATGGCCGTTCTGCTGTGAGTCGAAGATTTTCGAATCGGACGAAAAACTGATAGGGAATTGTAACATTCAGGGCCACCTAATGACGATGGATCACTCAAATTGCGTCCCGATTCAATATATCGTCCTCCAGCCGACTTGTCTTCATGGGTCTGTTGCTGCCTCGGGCACCTTATGGCCGTTCTGCTGTGAGTCAAAGATTTTCGAATCGGACGAAAAACTGATAGTGAATTGTAACGATCCGGGCCACCTAATGACGATGGATCACTCAAATTGCGTTCCGATTCAATACATCCTCCTCCAGCAGACTTGTCTCCATGGGTCTATTGCTGCCTCGGGCACCTTATGGCCGTTCTGCTGTGAGTCAAAGATTTTCGAATCGGACGAAAAACTGATAGTGAATTGTAACGTTCAGGGCCACCTAATGACGATGGATCACTCAAATTGCGTCGCGATTCAATACAACGTCCTCCAGCAGACTTGTCTCTATGGGTCTATTGCTGCCTCGGGCACCTTATGGCCGTTCTGCTGTGAGTCAAAGATTTTCGAATCTGACGAAAAACTGATAGTGAATTGTAACATTCAGGGCCACCTAATGACGATGGAACACTCAAATTGCGTCCCGATTCAATACATCGTCCTCCAGCCGACTTGTCTCCATGGCCGTTATGCTGTGAGTCTAAATTATCGAATGGGACGAAAAGCTGATAGTGAATTGTAACGTTCAGGGCCACCTAATGACGATGGATCACTCAAATTGCGTCCCGATTCAATACATCGTCCTTCAGCAGACTTGTCTCCATGGGTCCATTGCTGCCTCGGGCACCTAATGGCCGTTCTGCTGTGAGTCAAAGATTTTCGAATCGGACGAAAAACTGATAGTGAATTGTAACTTTCAGGGCCACCTAATGACGATGGATCACTGAAATTGCGTCCCGATTCAATTCATCGTCTTCCAGCCGACTTGTCTCCATGGGTCTATTGCTGCCTCGGGCATCTTATGGCCGTTCTGCTGTGGGTCAAAGATTTTCGAATCGGACGAAAAACTGATAGTGAATTGTAACGTTCAGGGCTACCTAATGACGATGGATCACTCAAATTGCGTCCCGATTCAATACATCGTCCTCCAGCAGACTTGTCTCCATGGGTCTATTGCTGCCTCGGGCACCTTATGGCCGTTCTGCTGTGAGTCAAATATTTTCGAATCGGACGAAAAACTGATAGTGAATGGTAACTTTCAGGGCCACCTATTGACGATGGATAACTCAAATTGCGTCCCGATTCAATACATCATCCTCCAGCAGACTTGTCTCCATGGGTCTATTGCTGCCTCGGGCACCATATGGCCGTTCTGCTGTGAGTCAAAGATTTTCGAATCGGACGAAAAACTGATAGTGAATTGTAACGTTCAGGGCCACCTAATGACGATGGATCACTCAAATTGCGTCCCGATTCAATACATCGTCCTCCAGCAGACTTGTCTCCATGGGTCTATTGCTGATTCGGGCACCTAATGGCCGTTCTGCTGTGAGTCAAAGATTTTCGAATCGGACGAAAAACTGATTGTGAATTGTAACTTTCAGAGCCACCTAATGACGATGGATCACTCAAATTCCGTCCCGATTCAATACATCGTCTTCCAGCCGACTTGTCTCCATGGGTCTATTGCTGCCTCGGGCACCTTATGGCCGTTCTGCTGTGAGTCAAAGATTTTCGAATCGGACGAAAAACTGATAGTGAATTGTAACGTTCAGGGCCACCTAATGACGGTGGATCACACAAATTGCGTCCCGATTCAATACATCGTCCTCCAGCAGACCTGTCTTCATGGGTCTATTGCTGCCTCGGGCACCTTATGGCCGTTCTGCTGTGAGTCAAAGATTTTCGAATCGGACGAAAAACTGATAGTGAATTGTAACTTTCAGGGCCACCTAATGACGATGGATCACTCAAATTGCGTCCCGATTCAATACATCGTCTTCCAGCCGACTTGTCTCCATGAGTCTATTGCTGCCTCCGGCACCTTATGGCCGTTCTGCTGTGAGTCAAAGATTTTCGAATCGGATGAAAAACTGATAGTGAATTGTAACATTCAGGCCACCTAATGACGATGGATCACTCAAATTGCGTCCCGATTCAATACATCGTCCTCCAGCCGACTTGTCTCCATGGGTCTATTGCTGCCTCGGGCACCTTATGGCCGTTCTGCTGTGAGTCAAAAATTTGGGAATCGGACGAAAAACTGATAGTGAATTGTAACGTTAAGGGCCACCTAATGACGATGGATCACTCAAATTGCCTCCCGATTCAATACATCCTCCTCCAGCAGACTTGTCTCCATGGGTCTATTGCTGCCTCGGGCATCTTATGGCCGTTCTGCTGTGAGTCAAAGATTTTCGAATCGGACGAAAAACTGATAGTGAATTGTAACGTTCAGGGCCTCCTAATGACGATGGAACACTCAAATTGCGTCCCGATTCAATACCTCGTCCTCCAGCAGACTTGTCTCCATAGGTCTATTGCTGCCTCGGGCACCTTATGGTCGTTCTACCGTAAGTCTAGATTATCGAATGGGACGAAAAACTGATAGTGAATTGTAACGTTCAGGGGCACCTAATGACGATGGACCACTCAAATTGCGTCCCGATTCAATACATCGTCCTCCAGCCGACTTGTCTTCATGGGTCTATTGCTGCCTCGGGCACCTTATAGCCGTTCTGCTGTGAGTCAAAGATTTTCGAATCGGACGAAAAACTGATAGTGAATTGTAACGTTCAGGGGCACCTAATGACGATGGATCACTCAAATTGCGTCTCGATTCAATGCATCCTCCTCCAGCAGACTTGTCTCCATGGGTCTATTGCTGCCTCGGGCACCATATAGCCGTTCTGCTGTGAGTCAAAGATTTTCGAATCGGACGAAAAACTGATAGTGAATTGTAACGTTCAGGGCCACATAATGACGATGGATCACTCAAATTGCGTCCCGATTCAATACATCGTCCTCCAGCAGACTTGTCTCTATGGGTCTATTGCTGCCTCGGGCACCTTATGGCCGTTCTGCTGTGAGTCAAAGATTTTCGAATCTGACGAAAAACTGATAGTGAATTGTAACATTCAGGGCCACCTAATGACGATGGAACACTCAAATTGCGTCCCGATTCAATACGTCGTCCTCCAGCCGACTTGTCTCCATGGCCGTTATGCTGTGAATCCAAATTATCGAATGGGACGAAAAACTGATAGTGAATTGTAACGTTCAGGGCCACCTAATGACGATGGATCACTCAAATTCCGTCCCGATTCAATACATCGTCCTTCAGCAGACTTGTCTTCATGGGTCTATTGCTGCCTCGGGCACCTAATGGCCGTTCTGCTGTGAGTCAAAGATTTTCGAATCGGACGAAAAACTGACAGTGAATTGTAACGTTCAGAGCCACCTAATGACGATGGATCACTGAAATTGCGTCCCGATTCAATACATCGTCTTCCAGCCGACTTGTCTCCATGGGTCTATTGCTGCCTCGGGCATCTTATGGCCGTTCTGCTGTGAGTCAAAGATTTTCGAATCGGACGAAAAACTGATAGTGAATTGTAACGTTCAGGGCTACCTAATGACGATGGATCACTCAAATTGCGTCCCGATTCAATACATCGTCCTCCAGCAGACTTGTCTCCATGGGTCTATTGCTGCCTCGGGCACCTTATGGCCGTTCTGCTGTGAGTCAAAGATTTTCGAATCGGACGAAAAACTGATAGTGAATTGTAACTTTCAGGGCCACCTAATGACGATGGATAACTCAAATTGCGTCCCGATTCAATACATCGTCTTCCAGCCGACTTGTCTCCATGAATCTATTGCTGCCTTGGGCACCTTATGGCCGTTCTGCTGTGAGTCAAAGATTTTCGAATCGGACGAAAAACTGATAGTGAATTGTAACGTTCAGGGCCTCCTAATGACGATGGAACACACAAATTGCGTCCCGATTCAATACATCATCCTCCAGCAGACTTGTCTCCATGGGTCTATTGCTGCCTCGGGCACCATATGGCCGTTCTGCTGTGAGTCAAAGATTTTCGAATCGGACGAAAAACTGATAGTGAATTGTAACGTTCAGGGCCACCTAATGACGATGGATCACTCAAATTGCGTCCCGATTCAATACATCGTCCTCCAGCAGACTTGTCTCCATGGGTCTATTGCTGCCTCGGGCACCTAATGGCCGTTCTGCTGTGAGTCAAAGATTTTCGAATCGGACGAAAAACTGATTGTGAATTGTAACTTTCAGAGCCACCTAATGACGATGGATCACTCAAATTCCGTCCCGATTCAATACATCGTCCTCCAGCCGACTTGTCTCCATGGGTCTATTGCTGCCTCGGGCACCTTATGGCCGTTCTGCTGTGAGTCAAAAATTTGGGAATCGGACGAAAAACTGATAGTGAATTGTAACGTTCAGGGCCACCTAATGATGATGGATCACTCAAATTGCCTCCCGATTCAATACATCCTCCTCCAGCAGACTTGTCTCCATGGGTCTATTGCTGCCTCGGGCATCTTATGGCCGTTCTGCTGTGAGTCAACGATTTTCGAATCGGACGAAAAACTGATAGTGAATTGTAACTTTCAGGGCCACCTAATGACGATGGATCACTCAAATTGCGTCCCGATTCAATACATCGTCTTCCAGCCGACTTGTCTCCATGAGTCTGTTGCTGCCTCCGGCACCTTATGGCCGTTCTGCTGTGAGTCAAAGAATTTCGAATCGGATGAAAAACTGATAGTGAATTGTAACGTTCAGGGCCTCCTAATGACGATGGAACACTCAAATTGCGTCCCGATTCAATACCTCGTCCTCCAGCAGACTTGTCTCCATAGGTCTATTGCTGCCTCGGGCACCTTATGGTCGTTCTGCCGTGAGTCTAGATTATCGAATGGGACGAAAAACTGATAGTTAATTGTAACATTCAGGGCCTCCTAATGACGATGGAACACTCAAATTGCGTCCCGATTCAATACTTCGTTCTCCAGCCGACTTGTCTCCATGGGTCTATTGCTGCCTCGGGCACCTTATGGCCGTTCTGCTGTGAGTCTAGATTATCGAATGGGACGAAAAACTGATAGTGAATTGTAACGTTCAGGGGCCACCTAATGACGATGGATCACTCAAATTGCGTACCGATTCAATACATCGTCCTCCAGCAGACTTGTCTCCATGGGTCTATTGCTGCCACGGGCACCTTATGGCCGTTCTGCTGTGAGTCAAAGATTTTCGAATCGGACGAAAAACTGATAGGGAATTGTAACTTTCAGGGCCACTTAATGACGATGGATAACTCAAATTGCGTCCCGATTCAATAAATCGTCCTCCAGCCGACTTGTCTCCATGGGTCTATTGCTGCCTCGGGCACCTTATGGTCGTTCTGCTGTGAGTCAAAGATTTTCGAATCGGACGAAAAACTGATAGTGAATTGTAACGTTCAGGGCCTCCTAATGACGATGGAACACTCAAATTGCGTCCCGATTCAATACATCGTCCTCCAGCAGACTTGTCTCCATGGGTCTATTGCTGCCTCGGGCACCTTATGGCCGTTCTGCTGTGAGTCAAAGATTTTCGAATCGGACGAAAAACTGATAGTGAATTGTAACGTTCAGAGCCACCTAATGACGATGGATCACTCAAATTGCGTCCCGATTCAATACATCGTCCTCCAGCAGACCTGTCCCCATGGGTCTATTGCTGCCTCGGGCACCTTATGGCCGTTCTGCTGTAAGTCAAAGATTTTCGAATCGGACGAAAAACTGATAGGGAATTGTAACATTCAGGGCCACCTAATGACGATGGACCACTCAAATTGCGTCCCGATTCAATACATCGTCCTCCAGCCGACTTGTCTTCATGGGTCTATTGCTGCCTCGGGCACCTTATAGCCGTTCTGCTGTGAGTCAAAGATTTTGGAATCGGACGAAAAACTGATAGTGAATTGTAACTTTCATGGGCACCTAATGACGATGGATCACTCAAATTGCGTCTCGATTCAATGCATCCTCCTCCAGCAGACTTGTCTCCATGGGTCTATTGCTGCGTCGGGCACCATATAGCCGTTCTGCTGTGAGTCAAAGATTTTCGAATCGGACGAAAAACTGATAGTGAATTGTAACGTTCAGGGCCACATAATGACGATGGATCACTCAAATTGCGTCCCGATTCAATACATCGTCCTCCAGCTGACTTGTCTCTATGGGTCTATTGCTGCCTCGGGCACCTTATGGCCGTTCTGCTGTGAGTCAAAGATTTTCGAATCTGACGAAAAACTGATAGTGAATTGTAACATTCAGGGCCACCTAATGACGATAGAACACTCAAATTGCGACCCGATACAATACGTCGTCCTCCAGCCGACTTGTCTCCATGGCCGTTATGCTGTGAATCCAAATTATCGAATGGGACGAAAAACTGATAGTGAATTGTAACGTTCAGGGCCACCTAATGACGATGGATCACTCAAATTCCGTCCCGATTCAATACATCGCCCTTCAGCAGACTTGTCTTCATGGGTCTATTGCTGCCTCGGGCACCTAATAGCCGTTCTGCTGTGAGTCAAAGATTTTCGAATCGGACGAAAAACTGATAGGGAATTGTAACTTTCAGGGCCACCTAATGACGGTGGATCACTCAAATTGCGTCCCGATTCAATACATCGTCTTCCAGCCGACTTGTCTCCATGGGTCTATTGCTGCCTCGGGCACCTTATGGCCGTTCTGCTGTGAGTCAAAGATTTTCGAATCGGGCGAAAAACTGATAGTGAATTGCAACGTTCAGGGCCACCTAATGACGATGGATCACTCAAATTGCGTCCCGATTCAATACATCCTCCTCCAGCAGACTTGTCTCCATGGGTCTATTGCTGCCTCGGGCATCTTATGGCCGTTCTGCTGTGAGTCAAAGATTTTCGAATCGGACGAAAAACTGATAGTGAATTGTAACTTTCAGGGCCACCTATTGACGATGGATCACTCAAATTGCGTCCCGATTCAATACATCGTCTTCCAGCCGACTTGTCATCATGAGTCTATTGCTGCCTCCGGCACCTTATGGCCGTTCTGCTGTGAGTCAAAGATTTTCGAATCGGATGAAAAACTGATAGTGAATTGTAACGTTCAGGGCCTCCTAATGACGATGGAACACTCAAATTGCGTCCCGATTCAATACCTCGTCCTCCAGCAGACTTGTCTCCATAGGTCTATTGCTGCCTCGGGCACCTTTTGGTCGTTCTGCCGTGAGTCTAGATTATCGAATGGGACGAAAAACTGATAGTTAATTGTAACATTCAGGGCCACCTAATGACGATGGACCACTCAAATTGCGTCCCGATTCAATACATCGTCCTCCAGCCGACTTGTCTCCATGACCGTTATGCTGTGAGTCTAAATTATCGAATGGGACGAAAAACTGATAGTGAATTGTAACGTTCAGGGCCACCTAATGACGATGGATCACTCAAATTGCGTCCCGATTCAATACATCGTCCTTCAGCAGACTTGTCTCCATGGGTCTATTGCTGCCTCGGGCACCTAATGGCCGTTCTGCTGTGAGTCAAAGATTTTCGAATCGGACGAAAAACTGATAGTGAATTGAAACTCTCAGGGCCACCTAATGACGATGGATCACTCAAATTGCGTCCCGATTCCTTACATCGTCTTCCAGCCGACTTGTCTCCATGGGTCTATTGCTGCCTCGGGCACCTTATGGCCGTTCTGCTGTGAGTCAAAGATTTTCGAATCGGACGAAAAACTGATAGTGAATTGTAACGTTCAGGGCCACCTAATGACGATGGATCACTCAAATTGCGTCCCGATTCAATACATCGTCCTCCAGCAGACCTGTCTTCATGGGTCTATTGCTGCCTCGGGCACCTTATGGCCGTTCTGCTGTGAGTCAAAGATTTTCGAATCGGACGAAAAACTGATAGTGAATTGTAACATTCAGGGCCACCTAATGACGATGGATCACTCAAATTGCGTCCCGATTCAATACATCGTCCTCCAGCCGACTTGTCTCCATGGGTCTATTGCTGCCTCGGGCACCTTATGGCCGTTCTGCTGTGAGTCAAAAATTTTGGAATCGGGCGAAAAACTGATAGTGAATTGTAACGTTCAGGGCCACCTAATGACGATGGATCACTCAAATTGCGTCCCGATTCAATACATCCTCCTCCAGCAGACTTGTCTCCATGGGTCTATTGCTGCCTCGGGCACCTTACGGCCGTTCTGCTGTGAGTCAAAGTTTTTCGAATCGGACGAAAAACTGATAGTGAATTGTAACGTTCAAGGCCACCTAATGACGATGGATCACTCAAATTGCGTCCCGATTCAATACATCGTCCTCCAGCAGACTTGTCTCCATGGGTCCATTGCTGCCTCAGGCACCTTAAAGCCGTTCTGCTGTGAGTCAAAGTTTTTCGAATCGGACGAAAAACTGATAGTGAATTGTAACGTTCAGGGCCTCCTAATGACGATGGAACACTCAAATTGCGTCCCGATTCAATACATCGTCCTCCAGCAGACTTGTCTCCATGGGTCTATTGCTGCCTCGGGCACCTTATGGCCGTTCTGCTGTGTCAAAAATTTTCGAATCGGACGAAAAACTGATGACGATGGAACACTCAAATTGCGTCCCGATGGAATACATCGTCCTCCAGCCGACTTGTCTCCATGGCCGTTATGCTGTGAGTCTAAATTATCGAATGGGACGAAAAACTGTTAGTGAATTGTAAAGTTCAGTGCTACCTAATGACGATGGATCACTCAAATTGCGTCCCGATTCAATACATCATCCTCCAGCAGACTTGTCTCCATGGGTCTATTGCTGCCTCGGGCACCATATGGCCGTTCTGCTGTGAGTCAAAGATTTTCGAATCGGACGAAAAACTGATAGTGAATTGTAACTTTCAGGGCCACCTAATGACGATGGATAACTCAAATTGCGTCCCGATTGAATACATCGTCTTCCAGCCGACGTGTCTCCATGAGTCTATTGCTGCCTCGGGCACCTTATGGCCGTTCAGCTGTGAGTCAAAGATTTTCGAATCGGACGAAAAACTGATAGTGAATTGTAACGTTAAGGGCCTCCTAATGACGATGGAACACTCAAATTGCGTCCCGATTCAATACATCGTCTTCCAGCCGACGTGTCTCCATGAGTCTATTGCTGCCTCGGGCACCTTATGGCCGTTCAGCTGTGAGTCAAAGATTTTCGAATCGGACGAAAAACTGATAGTGAATTGTAACGTTCAGGGCCTCCTAATGACGATGGAACACTCAAGTTGCGTCCCGATTCAATACATCGTCCTCCAGCAGACTTGTCTCCATGGGTCTATTGCTGCCTCGGGCACCTTATGGCCGTTCTCCTGTCAGTCTAGATTATCGAATGGGACGAAAAACTGATAGTTAATTGTAACATTCAGGGCCTCGTAATGACGATGGAACACTCAAATTGCGTTCCGATTCAATACATCGTCCTCCAGCAGACTTGTCTCCATGGGTCTATTGCTGCCTCGGGCACCTTATGGTCGTTCTGCTGTGAGTCAAAGATTTTTGAATCGGACGAAAAACTGATAGTGAATTGTAACGTTCAGGGCCACCTAATGACGATGGATCACTCAAATTGCGTCCCGATTCCATACATCGTCCTCCAGCAGACTTGTCTCCATGGGTCTATTGCTGCCTCGGGCACCTTATGGCCGTTCTCCTGTGAGTAAAGATTTTCGAATCGGACGAAAAACTGGTAGTGAATTGTAACGTTCAGGGCCTCCTAATGCCGATGGAACACTCAAATTGCGTCCCGATTCAATACCTCGTCCTCCAGCAGACTTGTCTCCATGGGTCTACTGCTGCCTCGGGCACCTTATGGCCGTTCTGCTGTGAGTCAAAGATTTTGGAATCGGACGAAAAACTGATAGTGAATTCTAACGTTCAGGGCCACCTAATGACGATGGATCACTCAAATTGCGTCCCGATTCAATACATCCTCCTCCAGCAGACTTGTCTCCATGGGTCTATTGCTGCCTCGGGCACCTTATGGCCGTTCTGCTGTGAGTCAAAGATTTTCGAATCGGACGAAAAACTGATAGTGAATTGTAACGTTCAGGGCCACCTAATGACGATGGATCACTCTAATTGCGTCCCGATTCAATACATCGTCCTCCAGCAGACTTGTCTCCATGGGTCTATTGCTGCCTCGGGCACCTTATGGCCGTTCTGCTGTGAGTCAAAGATTTTCGAATAGGACGAAAAACTGATAGTGAATTGTAACATTCAGGGCCACCTAATGACGATGGATCTCTCAAATTGCGTCTCGATTCAGTACATCGTCCTCCAGCCGACTTGTCTCCATGAGTTTATTGCTGCCTCGGGCACCTTATGGCCGTTCTGCTGTGAGTCAAAGATTTTCGAATCGGACGAAAAACTGATAGTGAATTGTAACGTTCAGGGCCTCCTAATGACGATGGAACACTCAAATTGCGTCCCGATTCAATACATCGTCCTCCAGCCGACTTGTCTCCATGTCCGTTATGCTGTGAGTCTAAATTATCGAATGGGACGGAAAACTGTTAATGAATTGTAACGTTCAGGGCCACCTAATGACGATGGATCACTCAAATTGCGTCCCGATTCAATACATCGTCCTCCAGCAGACTTGTCTCCATGGGTCTATTGCTGTCTAGGGCACCTTATGGCCGTTCTGCTGTGAGTCAAAGATTTTCGAATCGGACGAAAAACTGATAGTGAATTGTAACTTTCAGGGCCACCTAATGACGATGGATAACTCAAATTGCGTCCCGATTCAATACATCGTCTTCCAGCCGACTTGTCTCAATGAGTCGATTGCTGCCTCGGGCACCTTATGGCCGTTCTGTTCAGAGTCAAAGATTTTCGAATCGGACGAAAAACTGATAGTGAATTGTAACGTTCAGGGCCTCCTAATGACGATGGAACACTCAAATTGCGTCCCGATTCAATACATCGTCCTCCAGCAGACTTGTCTCCATGGGTCTATTGCCGCCTCGGGCACCTTAAGGCCGTTCTGCTGTGAGTCAAAGATTTTCGAATCGGACGAAAAACTGATAGTGAATTGTAACGTTCAGGGCCTCCTAATGACGATGGAACACTCAAATTGCGTCCCGATTCAATACATCGTCCTCCAGCCGACTTGTCTCCATGGGTCTATTGCTGCCTCGGGCACCTGATGGCCATACTGCTGTGAGTCAAAGATTTTCGAATCGGACGAAAAACTGATAGTGAATTGTAACGTTCAGGGCCACCTAATGCCGGTGGATCACTCAAATTGCGTCCCGATTCAATACATCGTCCTCCAGCAGACTTGTCTCCATGGGTCTATTGCTGCCTCGGGCACCTTACGGCCGTTCTGCTGTGAGTCAAAGATTTTCGAATCTGACGAAAAACTGATAGTGAATTGTAACATTCAGGGCCACCTAATGACGATGGAACTCTCAAATTGCGTCTCGATTCAGTACATCGTCCTCCAGCCGACTTGTCTCCATGGGTCTATTGCTGCCTCGGGCACCTTATGGCCGTTCTGCTGTGTCAAAGATTTTCAAATCGGACGAAAAACTGATAGTGAATTGTAACGTTCAGGGCGTCCTAATGACGATGGAACACTCAAATTGCGTCCCGATTAATACATCGTCCTCCAGCCGACTTGTCTCCATGTCCGTTATGCTGTGAGTCTAAATTATCGAATGGGACGAAAAACTGTTAGTGATTTGTAACGTTCAGGGCCACCTAATGACGATGGATCACCCAAATTGCGTCCCGATTCAATACATCGTCCTCCAGCAGACTTGTCTCCATGGGTCCTTTGCTGCCTCGGGCACCTTATGGCCGTTCTGCTGTGAGTCAAAGTTTTTCGAATCGGACGAAAAACTGATAGTGAATTGTAACTTTCAGGGCCACCTAATGACGATGGATAACTCAAATTGCGTCCCGATTGAATACATCGTCTTCCAGCCGACTTGTCTCCATGAGTCTATTGCTGCCTCGGGCACCTTATGGCCGTTCAGCTGTGAGTCAAAGATTTTCGAATCTGACGAAAAACTGATAGTGAATTGTAACGTTAAGGGCCTCCTAATGACGATGGAACACTCAAATTGCGTCCCGATTCAATACATCGTCCTCCAGCAGACTTGTCTCCATGGGTCTATTGCTGCCTCGGGCACCTTATGGCCGTTCTGCTGTGAGTCAAAGATTTTCGAATCGGACGAAAAACTGATAGTGAATTGTAACGTTCAGGGCCACCTAATGACGATGGATCACTCAAATTGCGTCCCGATTCAATACATCGTCCTCCAGCAGACTTGTCTCCATGGGTCTATTGCTGCCTCGGGCACCTTATGGCTGTTCTGCTGTGAGTCAAAGTTTTTCGAATCTGACGAAAAACTGATAGTGAATTGTAACATTCAGGGCCACGTAATGACGATGGATCACTCAAATTGCGTCCCGATTCAATACATCGTCCTCCAGCAGACTTGTCTCCATGGGTCTATTGCTGCCTCGGGCACCTTATGGCCGTTCTGCTGTGAGTCAAAGATTTTCGAATCGGACGAAAAACTGATAGTGAATTGTAACTTTCAGGGCCACCTAATGACGATGGAACACTCAAATTGCGTCCCGATTCCATACATCGTCCTCCAGCAGACTTGTCTCCATGGGTATATTGCTGCCTCGGGCACCTTATGGCCGTTCTGCTGTGAGTAAAGATTTTCGAATCGGACGAAAAACTGGTAGTGAATTGTAACGTTCAGGGCCTCCTAATGCCGATGGACCACTCAAATTGCGTCCCGATTCAATACCTCGTCCTCCAGCAGACTTGTCTCCATGGGTCTATTGCTGCCTCGGGCACCTTATGGCCGTTCTGCTGTGAGTCAAAGATTTTGGAATCGGACGAAAAACTGATAGTGAATTCTAACGTTCAGGGCCACCTAATGACGATGGATCACTCAAATTGCGTCCCGATTCAATACATCCTCCTCCAGCAGACTTGTCTCCATGGGTCTATTGCTGCCTCGGGCACCTTATGGCCGTTCTGCTGTGAGTCAAAGATTTTCGAATCGGACGAAAAACTGATAGTGAATTGTAACGTTCAGGGCCACCTAATGACGATGGATCACTCTAATTGCGTCCCGATTCAATACATCGTCCTCCAGCAGACTTGTCTCCATGGGTCTATTGCTGCCTCGGGCACCTTATGGCCGTTCTGCTGTGAGTCAAAGATTTTCGAATCGGACGAAAAACTGATAGTGAATTGTAACATTCAGGACCACCTAATGACGATGGATCTCTCAAATTGCGTCTCGATTCAGTACATCGTCCTCCAGCCGACTTGTCTCCATGAGTTTATTGCTGCCTCGGGCACCTTATGGCCGTTCTGCTGTGAGTCAAAGATTTTCGAATCGGACGAAAAACTGATAGTGAATTGTAACGTTCAGGGCCTCCTAATGACGATGGAACACTCAAATTGCGTCCCGATTCAATACATCGTCCTCCAGCAGACTTGTCTCCATGGGTCTATTGCCGCCTCGGGCACCTTAAGGCCGTTCTGCTGTGAGTCAAAGATTTTCGAATCGGACGAAAAACTGATAGTGAATTGTAACGTTCAGGGCCTCCTAATGACGATGGAACACTCAAATTGCGTCCCGATTCAATACATCGTCCTCCAGCCGACTTGTCTCCATGGGTCTATTGCTGCCTCGGGCACCTGATGGCCATACTGCTGTGAGTCAAAGATTTTCGAATCGGACGAAAAACTGATAGTGAATTGTAACGTTCAGGGCCACCTAATGCCGGTGGATCACTCAAATTGCGTCCCGATTCAATACATCGTCCTCCAGCAGACTTGTCTCCATGGGTCTATTGCTGCCTCGGGCACCTTACGGCCGTTCTGCTGTGAGTCAAAGATTTTCGAATCTGACGAAAAACTGATAGTGAATTGTAACATTCAGGGCCACCTAATGACGATGGAACTCTCAAATTGCGTCTCGATTCAGTACATCGTCCTCCAGCCGACTTGTCTCCATGGGTCTATTGCTGCCTCGAGCACCTTATGGCCGTTCTGCTGTGTCAAAGATTTTCAAATCGGACGAAAAACTGATAGTGAATTGTAACGTTCAGGGCGTCCTAATGACGATGGAACACTCAAATTGCGTCCCGATTAATACATCGTCCTCCAGCCGACTTGTCTCCATGTCCGTTATGCTGTGAGTCTAAATTATCGAATGGGACGAAAAACTGTTAGTGATTTGTAACGTTCAGGGCCACCTAATGACGATGGATCACCCAAATTGCGTCCCGATTCAATACATCGTCCTCCAGCAGACTTGTCTCCATGGGTCTATTGCTGCCTCGGGCACCTTATGGCCGTTCTGCTGTGAGTCAAAGTTTTTCGAATCGGACGAAAAACTGATAGTGAATTGTAACTTTCAGGGCCACCTAATGACGATGGATAACTCAAATTGCGTCCCGATTGAATACATCGTCTTCCAGCCGACTTGTCTCCATGAGTCTATTGCTGCCTCGGGCACCTTATGGCCGTTCAGCTGTGAGTCAAAGATTTTCGAATCGGACGAAAAACTGATAGTGAATTGTAACGTTCAGGGCCACCTAATGACGATGGATCACTCAAATTGCGTCCCGATTCAATACATTGTCTTCCAGCCGACTTGTCTCCATGAGTCTATTGCTGCCTCCGGCACCTTATGGCCGTTCTGCTGTGAGTCAAAGATTTTCGAATCGGATGAAAAACTGATAGTGAATTGTAACATTCAGGCCACCTAATGACGATGGATCACTCAAATTGCGTCCCGATTCAATACATCGTCCTCCAGCCGACTTGTCTCCATGGGTCTATTGCTGCCTCGGGCACCTTATGGCCGTTCTGCTGTGAGTCAAAAATTTGGGAATCGGACGAAAAACTGATAGTGAATTGTAACGTTAAGGGCCACCTAATGACGATGGATCACTCAAATTGCCTCCCGATTCAATACATCCTCCTCCAGCAGACTTGTCTCCATGGGTCTATTGCTGCCTCGGGCATCTTATGGCCGTTCTGCTGTGAGTCAAAGATTTTCGAATCGGACGAAAAACTGATAGTGAATTGTAACGTTCAGGGCCTCCTAATGACGATGGAACACTCAAATTGCGTCCCGATTCAATACCTCGTCCTCCAGCAGACTTGTCTCCATAGGTCTATTGCTGCCTCGGGCACCTTATGGTCGTTCTGCCGTAAGTCTAGATTATCGAATGGGACGAAAAACTGATAGTGAATTGTAACGTTCAGGGGCACCTAATGACGATGGACCACTCAAATTGCGTCCCGATTCAATACATCGTCCTCCAGCCGACTTGTCTTCATGGGTCTATTGCTGCCTCGGGCACCTTATAGCCGTTCTGCTGTGAGTCAAAGATTTTCGAATCGGACGAAAAACTGATAGTGAATTGTAACGTTCAGGGGCACCTAATGACGATGGATCACTCAAATTGCGTCTCGATTCAATGCATCCTCCTCCAGCAGACTTGTCTCCATGGGTCTATTGCTGCCTCGGGCACCATATAGCCGTTCTGCTGTGAGTCAAAGATTTTCGAATCGGACGAAAAACTGATAGTGAATTGTAACGTTCAGGGCCACATAATGACGATGGATCACTCAAATTGCGTCCCGATTCAATACATCGTCCTCCAGCAGACTTGTCTCTATGGGTCTATTGCTGCCTCGGGCACCTTATGGCCGTTCTGCTGTGAGTCAAAGATTTTCGAATCTGACGAAAAACTGATAGTGAATTGTAACATTCAGGGCCACCTAATGACGATGGAACACTCAAATTGCGTCCCGATTCAATACGTCGTCCTCCAGCCGACTTGTCTCCATGGCCGTTATGCTGTGAATCCAAATTATCGAATGGGACGAAAAACTGATAGTGAATTGTAACGTTCAGGGCCACCTAATGACGATGGATCACTCAAATTCCGTCCCGATTCAATACATCGTCCTTCAGCAGACTTGTCTTCATGGGTCTATTGCTGCCTCGGGCACCTAATGGCCGTTCTGCTGTGAGTCAAAGATTTTCGAATCGGACGAAAAACTGATAGTGAATTGTAACGTTCAGAGCCACCTAATGACGATGGATCACTGAAATTGCGTCCCGATTCAATACATCGTCTTCCAGCCGACTTGTCTCCATGGGTCTATTGCTGCCTCGGGCATCTTATGGCCGTTCTGCTGTGAGTCAAAGATTTTCGAATCGGACGAAAAACTGATAGTGAATTGTAACGTTCAGGGCTACCTAATGACGATGGATCACTCAAATTGCGTCCCGATTCAATACATCGTCCTCCAGCAGACTTGTCTCCATGGGTCTATTGCTGCCTCGGGCACCTTATGGCCGTTCTGCTGTGAGTCAAAGATTTTCGAATCGGACGAAAAACTGATAGTGAATTGTAACTTTCAGGGCCACCTAATGACGATGGATAACTCAAATTGCGTCCCGATTCAATACATCGTCTTCCAGCCGACTTGTCTCCATGAATCTATTGCTGCCTTGGGCACCTTATGGCCGTTCTGCTGTGAGTCAAAGATTTTCGAATCGGACGAAAAACTGATAGTGAATTGTAACGTTCAGGGCCTCCTAATGACGATGGAACACACAAATTGCGTCCCGATTCAATACATCATCCTCCAGCAGACTTGTCTCCATGGGTCTATTGCTGCCTCGGGCACCATATGGCCGTTCTGCTGTGAGTCAAAGATTTTCGAATCGGACGAAAAACTGATAGTGAATTGTAACGTTCAGGGCCACCTAATGACGATGGATCACTCAAATTGCGTCCCGATTCAATACATCGTCCTCCAGCAGACTTGTCTCCATGGGTCTATTGCTGCCTCGGGCACCTAATGGCCGTTCTGCTGTGAGTCAAAGATTTTCGAATCGGACGAAAAACTGATTGTGAATTGTAACTTTCAGAGCCACCTAATGACGATGGATCACTCAAATTCCGTCCCGATTCAATACATCGTCCTCCAGCCGACTTGTCTCCATGGGTCTATTGCTGCCTCGGGCACCTTATGGCCGTTCTGCTGTGAGTCAAAAATTTGGGAATCGGACGAAAAACTGATAGTGAATTGTAACGTTCAGGGCCACCTAATGATGATGGATCACTCAAATTGCCTCCCGATTCAATACATCCTCCTCCAGCAGACTTGTCTCCATGGGTCTATTGCTGCCTCGGGCATCTTATGGCCGTTCTGCTGTGAGTCAACGATTTTCGAATCGGACGAAAAACTGATAGTGAATTGTAACTTTCAGGGCCACCTAATGACGATGGATCACTCAAATGGCGTCCCGATTCAATACATCGTCTTCCAGCCGACTTGTCTCCATGAGTCTATTGCTGCCTCCGGCACCTTATGGCCGTTCTGCTGTGAGTCAAAGAATTTCGAATCGGATGAAAAACTGATAGTGAATTGTAACGTTCAGGGCCTCCTAATGACGATGGAACACTCAAATTGCGTCCCGATTCAATACCTCGTCCTCCAGCAGACTTGTCTCCATAGGTCTATTGCTGCCTCGGGCACCTTATGGTCGTTCTGCCGTGAGTCTAGATTATCGAATGGGACGAAAAACTGATAGTTAATTGTAACATTCAGGGCCTCCTAATGACGATGGAACACTCAAATTGCGTCCCGATTCAATACTTCGTTCTCCAGCCGACTTGTCTCCATGGGTCTATTGCTGCCTCGGGCACCTTATGGCCGTTCTGCTGTGAGTCTAGATTATCGAATGGGACGAAAAACTGATAGTGAATTGTAACGTTCAGGGGCCACCTAATGACGATGGATCACTCAAATTGCGTACCGATTCAATACATCGTCCTCCAGCAGACTTGTCTCCATGGGTCTATTGCTGCCACGGGCACCTTATGGCCGTTCTGCTGTGAGTCAAAGATTTTCGAATCGGACGAAAAACTGATAGGGAATTGTAACTTTCAGGGCCACCTAATGACGATGGATAACTCAAATTGCGTCCCGATTCAATAAATCGTCCTCCAGCCGACTTGTCTCCATGGGTCTATTGCTGCCTCGGGCACCTTATGGTCGTTCTGCTGTGAGTCAAAGATTTTCGAATCGGACGAAAAACTGATAGTGAATTGTAACGTTCAGGGCCTCCTAATGACGATGGAACACTCAAATTGCGTCCCGATTCAATACATCGTCCTCCAGCAGACTTGTCTCCATGGGTCTATTGCTGCCTCGGGCACCTTATGGCCGTTCTGCTGTGAGTCAAAGATTTTCGAATCGGACGAAAAACTGATAGTGAATTGTAACGTTCAGAGCCACCTAATGACGATGGATCACTCAAATTGCGTCCCGATTCAATACATCGTCCTCCAGCAGACCTGTCTCCATGGGTCTATTGCTGCCTCGGGCACCTTATGGCCGTTCTGCTGTAAGTCAAAGATTTTCGAATCGGACGAAAAACTGATAGGGAATTGTAACATTCAGGGCCACCTAATGACGATGGACCACTCAAATTGCGTCCCGATTCAATACATCGTCCTCCAGCCGACTTGTCTTCATGGGTCTATTGCTGCCTCGGGCACCTTATAGCCGTTCTGCTGTGAGTCAAAGATTTTGGAATCGGACGAAAAACTGATAGTGAAATGTAACTTTCATGGGCACCTAATGACGATGGATCACTCAAATTGCGTCTCGATTCAATGCATCCTCCTCCAGCAGACTTGTCTCCATGGGTCTATTGCTGCCTCGGGCACCATATAGCCGTTCTGCTGTGAGTCAAAGATTTTCGAATCGGACGAAAAACTGATAGTGAATTGTAACGTTCAGGGCCACATAATGACGATGGATCACTCAAATTGCGTCCCGATTCAATACATCGTCCTCCAGCTGACTTGTCTCTATGGGTCTATTGCTGCCTCGGGCACCTTATGGCCGTTCTGCTGTGAGTCAAAGATTTTCGAATCTGACGAAAAACTGATAGTGAATTGTAACATTCAGGGCCACCTAATGACGATGGAACACTCAAATTGCGACCCGATACAATACGTCGTCCTCCAGCCGACTTGTCTCCATGGCCGTTATGCTGTGAATCCAAATTATCGAATGGGACGAAAAACTGATAGTGAATTGTAACGTTCAGGGCCACCTAATGACGATGGATCACTCAAATTCCGTCCCGATTCAATACATCGCCCTTCAGCAGACTTGTCTTCATGGGTCTATTGCTGCCTCGGGCACCTAATAGCCGTTCTGCTGTGAGTCAAAGATTTTCGAATCGGACGAAAAACTGATAGGGAATTGTAACTTTCAGGGCCACCTAATGACGATGGATCACTCAAATTGCGTCCCGATTCAATACATCGTCTTCCAGCCGACTTGTCTCCATGGGTCTATTGCTGCCTCGGGCACCTTATGGCCGTTCTGCTGTGAGTCAAAGATTTTCGAATCGGGCGAAAAACTGATAGTGAATTGCAACGTTCAGGGCCACCTAATGACGATGGATCACACAAATTGCGTCCCGATTCAATACATCGTCCTCCAGCAGACCTGTCTTCATGGGTCTATTGCTGCCTCGGGCACCTTATGGCCGTTCTGCTGTGAGTCAAAGATTTTCGAATCGGACGAAAAACTGATAGTGAATTGTAACATTCAGGGCCACCTAATGACTATGGATCACTCAAATTGCGTCCCGATTCAATACATCGTCCTCCAGCCGACTTGTCTCCATGGGTCTATTGCTACCCCGGGCACCTTATGGCCGTTCTGCTGTGAGTCAAAAATTTTGGAATCGGACGAAAAACTGATAGTGAATTGTAACGTTCAGGGCCACCTAATGACGATGGATCACTCAAATTGCGTCCCGATTCAATACATCCTCCTCCAGCAGACTTGTCTCCATGGGTCTATTGCTGCCTCGGGCATCTTATGGCCGTTCTGCTGTGAGTCAAAGATTTTCGAATCGGACGAAAAACTGATAGTGAATTGTAACTTTCAGGGCCACCTATTGACGATGGATCACTCAAATTGCGTCCCGATTCAATACATCGTCTTCCAGCCGACTTGTCTTCATGAGTCTATTGCTGCCTCCGGCACCTTATGGCCGTTCTGCTGTGAGTCAAAGATTTTCGAATCGGATGAAAAACTGATAGTGAATTGTAACGTTCAGGGCCTCCTAATGACGATGGAACACTCAAATTGCGTCCCGATTCAATACCTCGTCCTCCAGCAGACTTGTCTCCATAGGTCTATTGCTGCCTCGGGCACCTTTTGGTCGTTCTGCCGTGAGTCTAGATTATCGAATGGGACGAAAAACTGATAGTTAATTGTAACATTCAGGGCCACCTAATGACGATGGACCACTCAAATTGCGTCCCGATTCAATACATCGTCCTCCAGCCGACTTGTCTCCATGACCGTTATGCTGTGAGTCTAAATTATCGAATGGGACGAAAAACTGATAGTGAATTGTAACGTTCAGGGCCACCTAATGACGATGGATCACTCAAATTGCGTCCCGATTCAATACATCGTCCTTCAGCAGACTTGTCTCCATGGGTCTATTGCTGCCTCGGGCACCTAATGGCCGTTCTGCTGTGAGTCAAAGATTTTCGAATCGGACGAAAAACTGATAGTGAATTGAAACTCTCAGGGCCACCTAATGACGATGGATCACTCAAATTGCGTCCCGATTCCTTACATCGTCTTCCAGCCGACTTGTCTCCATGGGTCTATTGCTGCCTCGGGCACCTTATGGCCGTTCTGCTGTGAGTCAAAGATTTTCGAATCGGACGAAAAACTGATAGTGAATTGTAACGTTCAGGGCCACCTAATGACGATGGATCACTCAAATTGCGTCCCGATTCAATACATCGTCCTCCAGCAGACCTGTCTTCATGGGTCTATTGCTGCCTCGGGCACCTTATGGCCGTTCTGCTGTGAGTCAAAGATTTTCGAATCGGACGAAAAACTGATAGTGAATTGTAACATTCAGGGCCACCTAATGACGATGGATCACTCAAATTGCGTCCCGATTCAATACATCGTCCTCCAGCCGACTTGTCTCCATGGGTCTATTGCTGCCTCGGGCACCTTATGGCCGTTCTGCTGTGAGTCAAAAATTTTGGAATCGGGCGAAAAACTGATAGTGAATTGTAACGTTCAGGGCCACCTAATGACGATGGATCACTCAAATTGCGTCCCGATTCAATACATCCTCCTCCAGCAGACTTGTCTCCATGGGTCTATTGCTGCCTCGGGCACCTTACGGCCGTTCTGCTGTGAGTCAAAGTTTTTCGAATCGGACGAAAAACTGATAGTGAATTGTAACGTTCAAGGCCACCTAATGACGATGGATCACTCAAATTGCGTCCCGATTCAATACATCGTCCTCCAGCAGACTTGTCTCCATGGGTCCATTGCTGCCTCAGGCACCTTAAAGCCGTTCTGCTGTGAGTCAAAGTTTTTCGAATCGGACGAAAAACTGATAGTGAATTGTAACGTTCAGGGCCTCCTAATGACGATGGAACACTCAAATTGCGTCCCGATTCAATACATCGTCCTCCAGCAGACTTGTCTCCATGGGTCTATTGCTGCCTCGGGCACCTTATGGCCGTTCTGCTGTGTCAAAAATTTTCGAATCGGACGAAAAACTGATGACGATGGAACACTCAAATTGCGTCCCGATTGAATACATCGTCCTCCAGCCGACTTGTCTCCATGGCCGTTATGCTGTGAGTCTAAATTATCGAATGGGACGAAAAACTGTTAGTGAATTGTAAAGTTCAGTGCTACCTAATGACGATGGATCACTCAAATTGCGTCCCGATTCAATACATCGTCCTCCAGCAGACTTGTCTCCATGGGTCTATTGCTGCCTCGGGCACCATATGGCCGTTCTGCTGTGAGTCAAAGATTTTCGAATCGGACGAAAAACTGATAGTGAATTGTAACTTTCAGGGCCACCTAATGACGATGGATAACTCAAATTGCGTCCCGATTGAATACATCGTCTTCCAGCCGACGTGTCTCCATGAGTCTATTGCTGCCTCGGGCACCTTATGGCCGTTCAGCTGTGAGTCAAAGATTTTCGAATCGGACGAAAAACTGATAGTGAATTGTAACGTTAAGGGCCTCCTAATGACGATGGAACACTCAAATTGCGTCCCGATTCAATACATCGTCTTCCAGCCGACGTGTCTCCATGAGTCTATTGCTGCCTCGGGCACCTTATGGCCGTTCAGCTGTGAGTCAAAGATTTTCGAATCGGACGAAAAACTGATAGTGAATTGTAACGTTCAGGGCCTCCTAATGACGATGGAACACTCAAGTTGCGTCCCGATTCAATACATCGTCCTCCAGCAGACTTGTCTCCATGGGTCTATTGCTGCCTCGGGCACCTTATGGCCGTTCTCCTGTCAGTCTAGATTATCGAATGGGACGAAAAACTGATAGTTAATTGTAACATTCAGGGCCTCGTAATGACGATGGAACACTCAAATTGCGTTCCGATTCAATACATCGTCCTCCAGCAGACTTGTCTCCATGGGTCTATTGCTGCCTCGGGCACCCTATGGTCGTTCTGCTGTGAGTCAAAGATTTTTGAATCGGACGAAAAACTGATAGTGAATTGTAACGTTCAGGGCCACCTAATGACGATGGATCACTCAAATTGCGTCCCGATTCCATACATCGTCCTCCAGCAGACTTGTCTCCATGGGTCTATTGCTGCCTCGGGCACCTTATGGCCGTTTTCCTGTGAGTAAAGATTTTCGAATCGGACGAAAAACTGGTAGTGAATTGTAACGTTCAGGGCCTCCTAATGCCGATGGAACACTCAAATTGCGTCCCGATTCAATACCTCGTCCTCCAGCAGACTTGTCTCCATGGGTCTACTGCTGCCTCGGGCACCTTATGGCCGTTCTGCTGTGAGTCAAAGATTTTGGAATCGGACGAAAAACTGATAGTGAATTCTAACGTTCAGGGCCACCTAATGACGATGGATCACTCAAATTGCGTCCCGATTCAATACATCCTCCTCCAGCAGACTTGTCTCCATGGGTCTATTGCTGCCTCGGGCACCTTATGGCCGTTCTGCTGTGAGTCAAAGATTTTCGAATCGGACGAAAAACTGATAGTGAATTGTAACGTTCAGGGCCACCTAATGACGATGGATCACTCTAATTGCGTCCCGATTCAATACATCGTCCTCCAGCAGACTTGTCTCCATGGGTCTATTGCTGCCTCGGGCACCTTATGGCCGTTCTGCTGTGAGTCAAAGATTTTCGAATAGGACGAAAAACTGATAGTGAATTGTAACATTCAGGGCCACCTAATGACGATGGATCTCTCAAATTGCGTCTCGATTCAGTACATCGTCCTCCAGCCGACTTGTCTCCATGAGTTTATTGCTGCCTCGGGCACCTTATGGCCGTTCTGCTGTGAGTCAAAGATTTTCGAATCGGACGAAAAACTGATAGTGAATTGTAACGTTCAGGGCCTCCTAATGACGATGGAACACTCAAATTGCGTCCCGATTCAATACATCGTCCTCCAGCCGACTTGTCTCCATGTCCGTTATGCTGTGAGTCTAAATTATCGAATGGGACGGAAAACTGTTAATGAATTGTAACGTTCAGGGCCACCTAATGACGATGGATCACTCAAATTGCGTCCCGATTCAATACATCGTCCTCCAGCAGACTTGTCTCCATGGGTCTATTGCTGCCTAGGGCACCTTATGGCCGTTCTGCTGTGAGTCAAAGATTTTCGAATCGGACGAAAAACTGATAGTGAATTGTAACTTTCAGGGCCACCTAATGACGATGGATAACTCAAATTGCGTCCCGATTGAATACATCGTCTTCCAGCCGACTTGTCTCCATGAGTCTATTGCTGCCTCGGGCACCTTATGGCCGTTCTGCTGTGAGTCAAAAATTTTGGAATCGGGCGAAAAACTGATAGTGAATTGTAACGTTCAGGGCCACCTAATGACGATGGATCACTCAAATTGCGTCCCGATTCAATACATCCTCCTCCAGCAGACTTGTCTCCATGGGTCTATTGCTGCCTCGGGCACCTTACGGCCGTTCAGCTGTGAGTCAAAGTTTTTCGAATCGGACGAAAAACTGATAGTGAATTGTAACGTTCAAGGCCACCTAATGACGATGGATCACTCAAATTGCGTCCCGATTCAATACATCGTCCTCCAGCAGACTTGTCTCCATGGGTCCATTGCTGCCTCAGGCACCTTAAAGCCGTTCTGCTGTGAGTCAAAGTTTTTCGAATCGGACGAAAAACTGATAGTGAATTGTAACGTTCAGGGCCTCCTAATGACGATGGAACACTCAAATTGCGTCCCGATTCAATACATCGTCCTCCAGCAGACTTGTCTCCATGGGTCTATTGCTGCCTCGGGCACCTTATGGCCGTTCTGCTGTGTCAAAAATTTTCGAATCGGACGAAAAACTGATGACGATGGAACACTCAAATTGCGTCCCGATTGAATACATCGTCCTCCAGCCGACTTGTCTCCATGGCCGTTATGCTGTGAGTCTAAATTATCGAATGGGACGAAAAACTGTTAGTGAATTGTAAAGTTCAGTGCTACCTAATGACGATGGATCACTCAAATTGCGTCCCGATTCAATACATCGTCCTCCAGCAGACTTGTCTCCATGGGTCTATTGCTGCCTCGGGCACCATATGGCCGTTCTGCTGTGAGTCAAAGATTTTCGAATCGGACGAAAAACTGATAGTGAATTGTAACTTTCAGGGCCACCTAATGACGATGGATAACTCAAATTGCGTCCCGATTGAATACATCGTCTTCCAGCCGACGTGTCTCCATGAGTCTATTGCTGCCTCGGGCACCTTATGGCCGTTCAGCTGTGAGTCAAAGATTTTCGAATCGGACGAAAAACTGATAGTGAATTGTAACGTTAAGGGCCTCCTAATGACGATGGAACACTCAAATTGCGTCCCGATTCAATACATCGTCTTCCAGCCGACGTGTCTCCATGAGTCTATTGCTGCCTCGGGCACCTTATGGCCGTTCAGCTGTGAGTCAAAGATTTTCGAATCGGACGAAAAACTGATAGTGAATTGTAACGTTCAGGGCCTCCTAATGACGATGGAACACTCAAGTTGCGTCCCGATTCAATACATCGTCCTCCAGCAGACTTGTCTCCATGGGTCTATTGCTGCCTCGGGCACCTTATGGCCGTTCTCCTGTCAGTCTAGATTATCGAATGGGACGAAAAACTGATAGTTAATTGTAACATTCAGGGCCTCGTAATGACGATGGAACACTCAAATTGCGTTCCGATTCAATACATCGTCCTCCAGCAGACTTGTCTCCATGGGTCTATTGCTGCCTCGGGCACCCTATGGTCGTTCTGCTGTGAGTCAAAGATTTTTGAATCGGACGAAAAACTGATAGTGAATTGTAACGTTCAGGGCCACCTAATGACGATGGATCACTCAAATTGCGTCCCGATTCCATACATCGTCCTCCAGCAGACTTGTCTCCATGGGTCTATTGCTGCCTCGGGCACCTTATGGCCGTTTTCCTGTGAGTAAAGATTTTCGAATCGGACGAAAAACTGGTAGTGAATTGTAACGTTCAGGGCCTCCTAATGCCGATGGAACACTCAAATTGCGTCCCGATTCAATACCTCGTCCTCCAGCAGACTTGTCTCCATGGGTCTACTGCTGCCTCGGGCACCTTATGGCCGTTCTGCTGTGAGTCAAAGATTTTGGAATCGGACGAAAAACTGATAGTGAATTCTAACGTTCAGGGCCACCTAATGACGATGGATCACTCAAATTGCGTCCCGATTCAATACATCCTCCTCCAGCAGACTTGTCTCCATGGGTCTATTGCTGCCTCGGGCACCTTATGGCCGTTCTGCTGTGAGTCAAAGATTTTCGAATCGGACGAAAAACTGATAGTGAATTGTAACGTTCAGGGCCACCTAATGACGATGGATCACTCTAATTGCGTCCCGATTCAATACATCGTCCTCCAGCAGACTTGTCTCCATGGGTCTATTGCTGCCTCGGGCACCTTATGGCCGTTCTGCTGTGAGTCAAAGATTTTCGAATAGGACGAAAAACTGATAGTGAATTGTAACATTCAGGGCCACCTAATGACGATGGATCTCTCAAATTGCGTCTCGATTCAGTACATCGTCCTCCAGCCGACTTGTCTCCATGAGTTTATTGCTGCCTCGGGCACCTTATGGCCGTTCTGCTGTGAGTCAAAGATTTTCGAATCGGACGAAAAACTGATAGTGAATTGTAACGTTCAGGGCCTCCTAATGACGATGGAACACTCAAATTGCGTCCCGATTCAATACATCGTCCTCCAGCCGACTTGTCTCCATGTCCGTTATGCTGTGAGTCTAAATTATCGAATGGGACGGAAAACTGTTAATGAATTGTAACGTTCAGGGCCACCTAATGACGATGGATCACTCAAATTGCGTCCCGATTCAATACATCGTCCTCCAGCAGACTTGTCTCCATGGGTCTATTGCTGCCTAGGGCACCTTATGGCCGTTCTGCTGTGAGTCAAAGATTTTCGAATCGGACGAAAAACTGATAGTGAATTGTAACTTTCAGGGCCACCTAATGACGATGGATAACTCAAATTGCGTCCCGATTGAATACATCGTCTTCCAGCCGACTTGTCTCCATGAGTCTATTGCTGCCTCGGGCACCTTATGGCCGTTCAGCTGTGAGTCAAAGATTTTCGAATCGGACGAAAAACTGATAGTGAATTGTAACGTTAAGGGCCTCCTAATGACGATGGAACACTCAAATTGCGTCCCGATTCAATACATCGTCCTCCAGCAGACTTGTCTCCATGGGTCTATTGCTGCCTCGGGCACCTTATGGCCGTTCTGCTGTGAGTCAAAGATTTTCGAATCGGACGAAAAACTGATAGTGAATTGTAACGTTCAGGGCCACCTAATGACGATGGATCACTCAAATTGCGTCCCGATTCAATACATCGTCCTCCAGCAGACTTGTCTCCATGGGTCTATTGCTGCCTCGGGCACCTTATGGCTGTTCTGCTGTGAGTCAAAGTTTTTCGAATCTGACGAAAAACTGATAGTGAATTGTAACATTCAGGGCCACGTAATGACGATGGATCACTCAAATTGCGTCCCGATTCAATACATCGTCCTCCAGCCGACTTGTCTCCATGGGTCTATTGCTGCCTCGGGCACCTTATGGCCGTTCTGCTGTGAGTCAAAGATTTTCGAATCGCACGAAAAACTGATAGTGAATTGTAACGTTCAAGGACTCCTAATGACGATGGAACACTCAAATTGCGTCCCGATTCAATACATCGTCCTCCAGCAGACTGGACTCCATGGGTCTATTTCTGCCTCGGGCACCTTATGGCAATTCTGCTGTGAGTCTAGATTATCGAATGGGACGAAAAACTGATAGTTAATTGTGACATTCAGGGCCTCGTAATGACGATGGAACACTCAAATTGCGTCCCGATTCAATACATCGTCCTCCAGCAGACTTGTCTCCATGGGTCTATTGCTGCCTCGGGCACCTTATGGCCGTTCTGCTGTGAGTCAAAGATTTTCGAATCGGACGAAAAACTGATAGTGAATTGTAACTTTCAGGGCCACCTAATGACGATGGAACACTCAAATTGCGTCCCGATTCCATACATCGTCCTCCAGCAGACTTGTCTCCATGGGTATATTGCTGCCTCGGGCACCTTATGGCCGTTCTGCTGTGAGTAAAGATTTTCGAATCGGACGAAAAACTGGTAGTGAATTGTAACGTTCAGGGCCTCCTAATGCCGATGGACCACTCAAATTGCGTCCCGATTCAATACCTCGTCCTCCAGCAGACTTGTCTCCATGGGTCTATTGCTGCCTCGGGCACCTTATGGCCGTTCTGCTGTGAGTCAAAGATTTTGGAATCGGACGAAAAACTGATAGTGAATTCTAACGTTCAGGGCCACCTAATGACGATGGATCACTCAAATTGCGTCCCGATTCAATACATCCTCCTCCAGCAGACTTGTCTCCATGGGTCTATTGCTGCCTCGGGCACCTTATGGCCGTTCTGCTGTGAGTCAAAGATTTTCGAATCGGACGAAAAACTGATAGTGAATTGTAACGTTCAGGGCCACCTAATGACGATGGATCACTCTAATTGCGTCCCGATTCAATACATCGTCCTCCAGCAGACTTGTCTCCATGGGTCTATTGCTGCCTCGGGCACCTTATGGCCGTTCTGCTGTGAGTCAAAGATTTTCGAATCGGACGAAAAACTGATAGTGAATTGTAACATTCAGGACCACCTAATGACGATGGATCTCTCAAATTGCGTCTCGATTCAGTACATCGTCCTCCAGCCGACTTGTCTCCATGAGTTTATTGCTGCCTCGGGCACCTTATGGCCGTTCTGCTGTGAGTCAAAGATTTTCGAATCGGACGAAAAACTGATAGTGAATTGTAACGTTCAGGGCCTCCTAATGACGATGGAACACTCAAATTGCGTCCCGATTCAATACATCGTCCTCCAGCAGACTTGTCTCCATGGGTCTATTGCCGCCTCGGGCACCTTAAGGCCGTTCTGCTGTGAGTCAAAGATTTTCGAATCGGACGAAAAACTGATAGTGAATTGTAACGTTCAGGGCCTCCTAATGACGATGGAACACTCAAATTGCGTCCAGATTCAATACATCGTCCTCCAGCCGACTTGTCTCCATGGGTCTATTGCTGCCTCGGGCACCTGATGGCCATACTGCTGTGAGTCAAAGATTTTCGAATCGGACGAAAAACTGATAGTGAATTGTAACGTTCAGGGCCACCTAATGCCGGTGGATCACTCAAATTGCGTCCCGATTCAATACATCGTCCTCCAGCAGACTTGTCTCCATGGGTCTATTGCTGCCTCGGGCACCTTACGGCCGTTCTGCTGTGAGTCAAAGATTTTCGAATCTGACGAAAAACTGATAGTGAATTGTAACATTCAGGGCCACCTAATGACGATGGAACTCTCAAATTGCGTCTCGATTCAGTACATCGTCCTCCAGCCGACTTGTCTCCATGGGTCTATTGCTGCCTCGAGCACCTTATGGCCGTTCTGCTGTGTCAAAGATTTTCAAATCGGACGAAAAACTGATAGTGAATTGTAACGTTCAGGGCGTCCTAATGACGATGGAACACTCAAATTGCGTCCCGATTAATACATCGTCCTCCAGCCGACTTGTCTCCATGTCCGTTATGCTGTGAGTCTAAATTATCGAATGGGACGAAAAACTGTTAGTGATTTGTAACGTTCAGGGCCACCTAATGACGATGGATCACCCAAATTGCGTCCCGATTCAATACATCGTCCTCCAGCAGACTTGTCTCCATGGGTCTATTGCTGCCTCGGGCACCTTATGGCCGTTCTGCTGTGAGTCAAAGTTTTTCGAATCGGACGAAAAACTGATAGTGAATTGTAACTTTCAGGGCCACCTAATGACGATGGATAACTCAAATTGCGTCCCGATTGAATACATCGTCTTCCAGCCGACTTGTCTCCATGAGTCTATTGCTGCCTCGGGCACCTTATGGCCGTTCAGCTGTGAGTCAAAGATTTTCGAATCGGACGAAAAACTGATAGTGAATTGTAACGTTAAGGGCCTCCTAATGACGATGGAACACTCAAATTGCGTCCCGATTCAATACATCGTCCTCCAGCAGACTTGTCTCCATGGGTCTATTGCTGCCTCGGGCACCTTATGGCCGTTCTGCTGTGAGTCAAAGATTTTCGAATCGGACGAAAAACTGATAGTGAATTGTAACGTTCAGGGCCACCTAATGACGATGGATCACTCAAATTGCGTCCCGATTCAATACATCGTCCTCCAGCAGACTTGTCTCCATGGGTCTATTGCTGCCTCGGGCACCTTATGGCTGTTCAGCTGTGAGTCAAAGTTTTTCGAATCTGACGAAAAACTGATAGTGAATTGTAACATTCAGGGCCACGTAATGACGATGGATCACTCAAATTGCGTCCCGATTCAATACATCGTCCTCCAGCCGACTTGTCTCCATGGGTCTATTGCTGCCTCGGGCACCTTATGGCCGTTCTGCTGTGAGTCAAAGATTTTCGAATCGCACGAAAAACTGATAGTGAATTGTAACGTTCAAGGACTCCTAATGACGATGGAACACTCAAATTGCGTCCCGATTCAATACATCGTCCTCCAGCAGACTGGACTCCATGGGTCTATTTCTGCCTCGGGCACCTTATGGCAATTCTGCTGTGAGTCTAGATTATCGAATGGGACGAAAAACTGATAGTTAATTGTGACATTCAGGGCCTCGTAATGACGATGGAACACTCAAATTGCGTCCCGATTCAATACATCGTCCTCCAGCAGACTTGTCTCCATGGGTCTATTGCTGCCTCGGGCACCTTATGGCCGTTCTGCTGTGAGTCAAAGATTTTCGAATCGGACGAAAAACTGATAGTGAATTGTAACTTTCAGGGCCACCTAATGACGATGGAACACTCAAATTGCGTCCCGATTCCATACATCGTCCTCCAGCAGACTTGTCTCCATGGGTATATTGCTGCCTCGGGCACCTTATGGCCGTTCTGCTGTGAGTAAAGATTTTCGAATCGGACGAAAAACTGGTAGTGAATTGTAACGTTCAGGGCCTCCTAATGCCGATGGACCACTCAAATTGCGTCCCGATTCAATACCTCGTCCTCCAGCAGACTTGTCTCCATGGGTCTATTGCTGCCTCGGGCACCTTATGGCCGTTCTGCTGTGAGTCAAAGATTTTGGAATCGGACGAAAAACTGATAGTGAATTCTAACGTTCAGGGCCACCTAATGACGATGGATCACTCAAATTGCGTCCCGATTCAATACATCCTCCTCCAGCAGACTTGTCTCCATGGGTCTATTGCTGCCTCGGGCACCTTATGGCCGTTCTGCTGTGAGTCAAAGATTTTCGAATCGGACGAAAAACTGATAGTGAATTGTAACGTTCAGGGCCACCTAATGACGATGGATCACTCTAATTGCGTCCCGATTCAATACATCGTCCTCCAGCAGACTTGTCTCCATGGGTCTATTGCTGCCTCGGGCACCTTATGGCCGTTCTGCTGTGAGTCAAAGATTTTCGAATCGGACGAAAAACTGATAGTGAATTGTAACATTCAGGACCACCTAATGACGATGGATCTCTCAAATTGCGTCTCGATTCAGTACATCGTCCTCCAGCCGACTTGTCTCCATGAGTTTATTGCTGCCTCGGGCACCTTATGGCCGTTCTGCTGTGAGTCAAAGATTTTCGAATCGGACGAAAAACTGATAGTGAATTGTAACGTTCAGGGCCTCCTAATGACGATGGAACACTCAAATTGCGTCCCGATTCAATACATCGTCCTCCAGCCGACTTGTCTCCATGTCCGTTATGCTGTGAGTCTAAATTATCGAATGGGACGGAAAACTGTTAGTGAATTGTAACGTTCAGGGCCACCTAATGACGATGGATCACTCAAATTGCGTCCCGATTCAATACATCGTCCTCCAGCAGACTTGTCTCCATGGGTCTATTGCTGCCTCGGGCACCTTATGGCCGTTCTGCTGTGAGTCAAAGATTTTCGAATCGGACGAAAAACTGATAGTGAATTGTAACTTTCACGGCCACCTAATGACGATGGATAACTCAAATTGCGTCCCGATTCAATACATCGTCTTCCAGCCGACTTGTCTCAATGAGTCGATTGCTGCCTCGGGCACCTTATGGCCGTTCTGCTCAGAGTCAAAGATTTTCGAATCGGACGAAAAACTGATAGTGAATTGTAACGTTCAGGGCCTCCTAATGACGATGGAACACTCAAATTGCGTCCCGATTCAATACATCGTCCTCCAGCAGACTTGTCTCCATGGGTCTATTGCCGCCTCGGGCACCTTAAGGCCGTTCTGCTGTGAGTCAAAGATTTTCGAATCGGACGAAAAACTGATAGTGAATTGTAACGTTCAGGGCCTCCTAATGACGATGGACCACTCAAATTGCGTCCCGATTCAATACATCGTCCTCCAGCCGACTTGTCTCCATGGGACTATTGCTGCCTCGGGCACCTTATGGCCATACTGCTGTGAGTCAAAGATTTTCGAATCGGACGAAAAACTGATAGTGAATTGTAACGTTCAGGGCCACCTAATGCCGGTGGATCACTCAAATTGCGTCCCGATTCAATACATCGTCCTCCAGCAGACTTGTCTCCATGGGTCTATTGCTGCCTCGGGCACCTTACGGCCGTTCTGCTGAGAGTCACAGATTTTCGAATCTGACGAAAAACTGATAGTGAATTGTAACATTCAGGGCCACCTAATGACGATGGATCTCTCAAATTGCGTCTCGATTCAGTACATCGTCCTCCAGCCGACTTGTCTCCATGGGTCTATTGCTGCCTCGGGCACCTTATGGCCGTTCTGCTGTGTCAAAGTTTTTCGAATCGGACGAAAAACTGATAGTGAATTGTAACGTTCAGGGCGTCCTAATGACGATGGAACACTCAAACTGCGTCTCGATTAATACATCGTCCTCCAGCCGACTTGTCTCCATGTCCGTTATGCTGTGAGTCTAAATTATCGAATGGGACAAAAAATTGTTAGTGATTTGTAACGTTCAGGGCCACCTAATGACGATGGATCACTCAAATTGCGTCCCGATTCAATACATCGTCCTCCAGCAGACTTGTCTCCATGGGTCTATTGCTGCCTCGGGCACCTTATGGCCGTTCTGCTGTGAGTCAAAGTTTTTCGAATCGGACGAAAAACTGATAGTGAATTGTAACTTTCAGGCCACCTAATGACGATGGATAACTCAAATTGCGTCCCGATTGAATACATCGTCTTCCAGCCGACTTGTCTCCATGAGTCTATTGCTGCCTCGGGCACCTTATGGCCGTTCAGCTGTGAGTCAAAGATTTTCGAATCGGACGAAAAACTGATAGTGAATTGTAACATTAAAGGCCTCCTAATGACGATGGAACACTCAAATTGCGTCCCGATTCAATACATCGTCCTCCAGCAGACTTGTCTCCATGGGTCTATTGCTGCCTCGGGCACCTTATGGCCGTTCTGCTGTGAGTCAAAGATTTTCGAATCGGGCGAAAAACTGATAGTGAATTGTAACGTTCAGGGCCACCTAATGACGATGGATCACTCAAATTGCGTCCCGATTCAATACATCGTCCTCCAGCAGACTTGTCTCCATGGGTCTATTGCTGCCTCGGGCACCTTATGGCTGTTCTGCTGTGAGTCAAAGTTTTTCGAATCTGACGAAAAACTGATAGTGAATTGTAACGTTCAGGGCGTCCTAATGACGATGGAACACTCAAATTGCGTCCCGATTAATACATCGTCCTCCAGCCGACTTGTCTCCATGTCCGTTATGCTGTGAGTCTAAATTATCGAATGGGACGAAAAACTGTTAGTGATTTGTAACGTTCAGGGCCACCTAATGACGATGGATCACTCAAATTGCGTCCCAATTCAATACATCGTCCTCCAGCCGACTTGTCTCCATGGGTCTATTGCTGCCTCGGGCACCTTATGGCCGTTCTGCTGTGAGTCAAAGATTTTCGAATCGCACGAAAAACTGATAGTGAATTGTAACGTTCAAGGACTCCTAATGACGATGGAACACTCAAATTGCGTCCCGATTCAATACATCGTCTTCCAGCCCACTTGTCTCAATGAGTCGATTGCTGCCTCGGGCACCTTATGGCCGTATTGCTCAGAGTCAAAGATTTTCGAATCGGACGAAAAACTGATAGTGAATTGTAACGTTCAGGGCCTCCTAATGACGATGGAACACTCAAATTGCGTCCCGATTCAATACATCGTCCTCCAGCAGACTTGTCTCCATGGGTCTATTGCCGCCTCGGGCACCTTAAGGCCGTTCTGCTGTGAGTCAAAGATTTTCGAATCGGACGAAAAACTGATAGTGAATTGTAACGTTCAGGGCCTCCTAATGACGATGGACCACTCAAATTGCGTCCCGATTCAATACATCGTCCTCCAGCCGACTTGTCTCCATGGGACTATTGCTGCCTCGGGCACCTTATGGCCATACTGCTGTGAGTCAAAGATTTTCGAATCGGACGAAAAACTGATAGTGAATTGTAACGTTCAGGGCCACCTAATGCCGGTGGATCACTCAAATTGCGTCCCGATTCAATACATCGTCCTCCAGCAGACTTGTCTCCATGGGTCTATTGCTGCCTCGGGCACCTTACGGCCGTTCTGCTGTGAGTCACAGATTTTCGAATCTGACGAAAAACTGATAGTGAATTGTAACATTCAGGGCCACCTAATGACGATGGATCTCTCAAATTGCGTCTCGATTCAGTACATCGTCCTCCAGCCGACTTGTCTCCATGGGTCTATTGCTGCCTCGGGCACCTTATGGCCGTTCTGCTGTGTCAAAGTTTTTCGAATCGGACGAAAAACTGATAGTGAATTGTAACGTTCAGGGCGTCCTAATGACGATGGAACACTCAAATTGCGTCCCGATTAATACATCGTCCTCCAGCCGACTTGTCTCCATGTCCGTTATGCTGTGAGTCTAAATTATCGAATGGGACGAAAAATTGTTAGTGATTTGTAACGTTCAGGGCCACCTAATGACGATGGATCACTCAAATTGCGTTCCGATTCAATACATCGTCCTCCAGCAGACTTGTCTCCATGGGTCTATTGCTGCCTCGGGCACCTTATGGCCGTTCTGCTGTGAGTCAAAGTTTTTCGAATCGGACGAAAAACTGATAGTGAATTGTAACTTTCAGGCCACCTAATGACGATGGATAACTCAAATTGCGTCCCGATTGAATACATCGTCTTCCAGCCGACTTGTCTCCATGAGTCTATTGCTGCCTCGGGCACCTTATGGCCGTTCAGCTGTGAGTCAAAGATTTTCGAATCGGACGAAAAACTGATAGTGAATTGTAACGTTAAAGGCCTCCTAATGACGATGGAACACTCAAATTGCGTCCCGATTCAATACATCGTCCTCCAGCAGACTTGTCTCCATGGGTCTATTGCTGCCTCGGGCACCTTATGGCCGTTCTGCTGTGAGTCAAAGATTTTCGAATCGGGCGAAAAACTGATAGTGAATTGTAACGTTCAGGGCCACCTAATGACGATGGATCACTCAAATTGCGTCCCGATTCAATACATCGTCCTCCAGCAGACTTGTCTCCATGGGTCTATTGCTGCCTCGGGCACCTTATGGCCGTTCTGCTGTGAGTCAAAGATTTTCGAATCGGACGAAAAACTGATAGTGAATTGTAACTTTCACGGCCACCTAATGACGATGGATAACTCAAATTGCGTCCCGATTCAATACATCGTCTTCCAGCCGACTTGTCTCAATGAGTCGATTGCTGCCTCGGGCACCTTATGGCCGTTCTGCTCAGAGTCAAAGATTTTCGAATCGGACGAAAAACTGATAGTGAATTGTAACGTTCAGGACCTCCTAATGACGATGGAACACTCAAATTGCGTCCCGATTCAATACATCGTCCTCCAGCAGACTTGTCTCCATGGGTCTATTGCCGCCTCGGGCACCTTAAGGCCGTTCTGCTGTGAGTCAAAGATTTTCGAATCGGACGAAAAACTGATAGTGAATTGTAACGTTCAGGGCCTCCTAATGACGATGGACCACTCAAATTGCGTCCCGATTCAATACATCGTCCTCCAGCCGACTTGTCTCCATGGGACTATTGCTGCCTCGGGCACCTTATGGCCATACTGCTGTGAGTCAAAGATTTTCGAATCGGACGAAAAACTGATAGTGAATTGTAACGTTCAGGGCCACCTAATGCCGGTGGATCACTCAAATTGCGTCCCGATTCAATACATCGTCCTCCAGCAGACTTGTCTCCATGGGTCTATTGCTGCCTCGGGCACCTTACGGCCGTTCTGCTGTGAGTCACAGATTTTCGAATCTGACGAAAAACTGATAGTGAATTGTAACATTCAGGGCCACCTAATGACGATGGATCTCTCAAATTTGCGTCTCGATTCAGTACATCGTCCTCCAGCCGACTTGTCTCCATGGGTCTATTGCTGCCTCGGGCACCTTATGGCCGTTCTGCTGTGTCAAAGTTTTTCGAATCGGACGAAAAACTGATAGTGAATTGTAACGTTCAGGGCGTCCTAATGACGATGGAACACTCAAATTGCGTCCCGATTAATACATCGTCCTCCAGCCGACTTGTCTCCATGTCCGTTATGCTGTGAGTCTAAATTATCGAATGGGACGAAAAATTGTTAGTGATTTGTAACGTTCAGGGCCACCTAATGACGATGGATCACTCAAATTGCGTCCCGATTCAATACATCGTCCTCCAGCAGACTTGTCTCCATGGGTCTATTGCTGCCTCGGGCACCTTATGGCCGTTCTGCTGTGAGTCAATTTTTTCGAATCGGACGAAAAACTGATAGTGAATTGTAACTTTCAGGCCACCTAATGACGATGGATAACTCAAATTGCGTCCCGATTGAATACATCGTCTTCCAGCCGACTTGTCTCCATGAGTCTATTGCTGCCTCGGGCACCTTATGGCCGTTCAGCTGTGAGTCAAAGATTTTCGAATCGGACGAAAAACTGATAGTGAATTGTAACGTTAAAGGCCTCCTAATGACGATGGAACACTCAAATTGCGTCCCGATTCAATACATCGTCCTCCAGCAGACTTGTCTCCATGGGTCTATTGCTGCCTCGGGCACCTTATGGCCGTTCTGCTGTGAGTCAAAGATTTTCGAATCGGGCGAAAAACTGATAGTGAATTGTAACGTTCAGGGCCACCTAATGACGATGGATCACTCAAATTGCGTCCCGATTCAATACATCGTCCTCCAGCAGACTTGTCTCCATGGGTCTATTGCTGCCTCGGGCACCTTATGGCTGTTCTGCTGTGAGTCAAAGTTTTTCGAATCTGACGAGAAACTGATAGTGAATTGTAACGTTCAGGGCGTCCTAATTACGATGGAACACTCAAATTGCGTCCCGATTAATACATCGTCCTCCAGCCGACTTGTCTCCATGTCCGTTATGCTGTGAGTCTAAATTATCGAATGGGACGAAAAACTGTTAGTGATTTGTAACGTTCAGGGCCACCTAATGACGATGGATCACTCAAATTGCGTCCCAATTCAATACATCGTCCTCCAGCCGACTTGTCTCCATGGGTCTATTGCTGCCTCGGGCACCTTATGGCCGTTCTGCTGTGAGTCAAAGATTTTCGAATCGCACGAAATACTGATAGTGAATTGTAACGTTCAAGGACTCCTAATGACGATGGAACAATCAAATTGCGTCCCGATTCAATACATCGTCCTCCAGCAGACTTGTCTCCATGGGTCTATTGCTGCCTCGGGCACCTTATGGCCGTTCTGCTGTGAGTCAAAGATTTTCGAATCGGACGAAAAACTGATAGTGAATTGTAACGTTCAGGGCCTCCTAATGACGATGGAACACTCAAATTGCGTCCCGATTCAATACATCGTCCTCCAGCCGACTTGTCTCCATGTCCGTTATGCTGTGAGTCTAAATTATCGAATGGGACGGAAAACTGTTAGTGAATTGTAACGTTCAGGGCCACCTAATGACGATGGATCACTCAAATTGCGTCCCGATTCAATACATCGTCCTCCAGCAGACTTGTCTCCATGGGTCTATTGCTGCCTCGGGCACCTTATGGCCGTTCTGCTGTGAGTCAAAGATTTTCGAATCGGACGAAAAACTGATAGTGAATTGTAACTTTCAGGGCCACCTAATGACGATGGATAACTCAAATTGCGTCCCGATTCAATATATCGTCTTCCAGCCGACTTGTCTCCATGGGTCTATGGCTGCCTCGGGCACCTTATGGTCGTTCTGCTGTGAGTCAAAGATTTTCGAATCGGACGAAAAACTGATAGTGAATTGTAACGTTCAGGGCCTCCTAATGACGATGGAACACTCAAATTGCGTCCCGATTCAATACATCGTCCTCCAGCAGACTTGTCTCCATGGGTCTATTGCTGCCTCGGGCACCTTATGGCTGTTCTGCTGTGAGTCAAAGATTTTCGAATGGGACGAAAAACTGATAGTGAATTGTAACGTTCAGAGCCACCTAATGACGATGGATCACTCAAATTGCGTCCCGATTCAATACATCGTCCTCCAGCAGACTTGTCTCCATGGGTCTATTGCTGCCTCGGGCACCTTATGGCCGTTCTGCTGTGAGTCAAAGATTTTCGAATCAGACGAAATACTGGTAGTGAATTGTAACATTCAGGGCCACCTAATGACGATGGATCTCTCAAATTGCGTCTCGATTCAGTACATCGTCCTCCAGCCGACTTGTCTCCATGAGTTTATTGCTGCCTCGGGCCCCTTATGGCCGTTCTGCTGTGAGTCAAAGATTTTCGAAACGGACGAAAAACTGATAGTGAATTGTAACGTTCAGGGCCTCTAATGACGATGAAACTCTCAAATTGCGTCCCGATTCAATACATCGTCCTCCAGCCGACTTCTCTCCATGTCCGTTATGCTGTGAGTCTAAATTATCGAATGGGACGGAAAACTGTTAGTGAATTGTAACGTTCAGAGCCACCTAATGACGATGGATCACTCAAATTGCGTCCCGATTCAATACCTCGTCCTCCAGCAGCCTTGTCTCCATGGGTCTATTGCTGCCTCGGGCACCTTATGGCCGTTCTGCTGTGAGTCAAAGATTTTGGAATCGGACGAAAAACTGATAGTGAATTCTAATGTTCAGGGCCACCTAATGACGACGGATCACTCAAATTGCGTCCCGATTCAATACATCCTCCTCCAGCAGACTTGTCTCCATGGGTCTATTGCTGCCTCGGGCACCTTATGGCCGTTCTGCTGTGAGTCAAAGATTTTCGAATCGGACGAAAAACTGATAGTGAATTGTAACGTTCAGGGCCTCCTAATGACGATGGAACACTCAAATTGCGTCCCGATTCAATACATCGTCCTCCAGCCGACTTTATGTCCGTTATGCTGTGAGTCTAAATTATCGAATGGGACGGAAAACTGTTAGTGAATTGTAACGTTCAGGGCCACCTAATGACGATGGATCACTCAAATTGCGTCCCGATTCAATACATCGTCCTCCAGCAGACTTGTCTCCATGGGTCTATTGCTGCCTCGGGCACCTTACGGCCGTTCTGGTGTGAGTCAAAGATTTTCGAATCGGACGAAAAACTGATAGTGAATTGTAACTTTCAGGGCCACCTAATGACGATGGATAACTCAAATTGCGTCCCGATTCAATACATCGTCTTCCAGCCGACTTCTCTCAATGAGTCGATTGCTGCCTCGGGCACCTTATGGCCGTTCTGCTCAGAGTCAAAGATTTTCGAATCGGACGAAAAACTGATAGTGAATTGTAACGTTCAGGGCCTCCTAATGACGATGGAACACTCAAATTGCGTCCCGATTCAATACATCGTCCTCCAGCAGACTTGTCTCCATGGGTCTATTGCTGCCTCGGGCACCTTATGGCCGTTCTGCTGTGAGTCAAAGATTTTCGAATCGGACGAAAAACTGATAGTGAATTGTAACGTTCAGGGCCTCCTAATGACGATGGTACACTCAATTTGCGTTCCGATTCAATACATCGTCCTCCAGCAGACTTGTCTCCATGGGTCTATTGCTGCCTCGGGCACCTTATGGCCTTTCTGCTGTGAGTCAAAGATTTTCGAATCGGACGAAAAACTGATAGTGAATTGTAACTTTCAGGGCCACCTAATGACGATGGATCACTCAAATTGCGTCCCGATTCAATACATCGTCTTCCAGCCGACTTGTCTCCATGGGCCTATTGCTCCCTCGGTCACCTTATGGCCGATATGCTGTGTCTAAGATTTTCGAATCGGACGAAAAAATAATAGTGAATTGTAACATTCAGTGCCACCTAATGACGATGGACCACACAAATTGCGTCCCGATTCAATACATCGTCCTCCAGCCGACTTGACTCCATGGGTCTATTGCTGCCTCGGGCACCTTATGGCCGTTCTGCTGTGAGTCTAGATTATCGAATGGGACGAAAAACCGATAGTTAATTGTACATTCAGGGCCTCCTAATGACGATGGACCACACAAATTGCGTCCCGATTCTATACATCGTCCTCCAGCAGACTTGTCTCCATGGGTCTATTGCTGCCTCGGGCACCTTATGGCCGTTCTGCTATGAGTCAAAGATTTTCGAATCGGACGAAAAACTGATAGTGAATTGTAACGTTCAGGGCCACCTAATGACGATGGATCACTCAAATTGCGTCCCGATTCCATACATCGTCCTCCAGCAGACTTGTCTCCATGGGTCTATTGCTGCCTCGGGCACCTTATGGCCGTTCTGCTGTGAGTAAAGATTTTCGAATCGGACGAAAAACTGGTAGTGAATTGTAACGTTCAGGGCCTCCTAATGCCGATGGAACACTCAATTTGCGTCCCGATTCAATACCTCGTCCTCCAGCAGACTTGTCTCCATGGGTCTATTGCTGCCTCGGGCACCTTATGGCCGTTCTGCTGTGAGTCAAAGATTTTGGAATCGGACGAAAAACTGATAGTGAATTCTAACGTTCAGGGCCACCTAATGACGATGGATCACTCAAATTGCGTCCCGATTCAATACATCGTCTTCCAGCCGACTTGTCTCCATGGGCCTATTGCTCCCTCGGTCACCTTATGGCCGATATGCTGTGTCTAAGATTTTCGAATCGGACGAAAAAATAATAGTGAATTGTAACATTCAGTGCCACCTAATGACGATGGACCACACAAATTGCGTCCCGATTCAATACATCGTCCTCCAGCCGACTTGACTCCATGGGTCTATTGCTGCCTCGGGCACCTTATGGCCGTTCTGCTGTGAGTCTAGATTATCGAATGGGACGAAAAACTGATAGTTAATTGTACATTCAGGGCCTCCTAATGACGATGGACCACACAAATTGCGTCCCGATTCTATACATCGTCCTCCAGCAGACTTGTCTCCATGGGTCTATTGCTGCCTCGGGCACCTTATGGCCGTTCTGCTATGAGTCAAAGATTTTCGAATCGGACGAAAAACTGATAGTGAATTGTAACGTTCAGGGCCACCTAATGACGATGGATCACTCAAATTGCGTCCCGATTCCATACATCGTCCTCCAGCAGACTTGTCTCCATGGGTCTATTGCTGCCTCGGGCACCTTATGGCCGTTCTGCTGTGAGTAAAGATTTTCGAATCGGACGAAAAACTGGTAGTGAATTGTAACGTTCAGGGCCTCCTAATGCCGATGGAACACTCAATTTGCGTCCCGATTCAATACCTCGTCCTCCAGCAGACTTGTCTCCATGGGTCTATTGCTGCCTCGGGCACCTTATGGCCGTTCTGCTGTGAGTCAAAGATTTTGGAATCGGACGAAAAACTGATAGTGAATTCTAACGTTCAGGGCCACCTAATGACGATGGATCACTCAAATTGCGTCCCGATTCAATACATCCTCCTCCAGCAGACTTGTCTCCATGGGTCTATTGCTGCCTCGGGCACCTTATGGCCGTTCTGCTGTGAGTCAAAGATTTTCGAATCGGACGAAAAACTGATAGTGAATTGTAACGTTCAGGGCCACCTAATGACGATGGATCACTCTAATTGCGTCCGGATTCAATACATCGTCCTCCAGCAGACTTGTCTCCATGTCCGTTATGCTGTGAGTCTAAATTATCGAATGGGACGGAAAACTGTTAGTGAATTGTAACGTTCAGGGCCACCTAATGACGATGGATCACTCAAATTGCGTCCCGATTCAATACATCGTCCTCCAGCAGACTTGTCTCCATGGGTCTATTGCTGCCTCGGGCACCTTATGGCCGTTCTGCTGTGGGTCAAAGATTTTCGAATCGGACGAAAAACTGATAGGGAATTGTAACTTTCAGGGCCACCTAATGACGATGGATCACTCAAATTGCGTCCCGATTCAATACATCGTCCTCCAGCCGACTTGTCTCAATGAGTCGATTGCTGCCTCGGGCACCATATGGCCGTTCTGCTGGGAGTCAAAGATTTTCGAATCGGACGAAAAACTGATAGTGAATTGTTACGTTCAGGGCCTCCTAATGACGATGGAACACTCAAATTGCGTCCCGATTCAATACATCGTCCTCCAGCAGACTTGTCTCCATGGGTCTATTGCTGCCTCGGGCACCTTATGGCCGTTCTGCTGTGAGTCAAAGATTTTCGAATCGGACGAAAAACTGATAGTGAATTGTAACGTTCAGGGCCTTCTAATGACGATGGAACACTCAAATTGCGTCCCGATTCAACAGATCGTCCTCCAGCAGACTTGTCTCCATGGGTCTATTGCTGCCTCGGGCACCTTATGGCCGTTCTGCTGTGAGTCAAAGATTTTCGAATCGGACGAAAAACTGATAGTGAATTGTAACGTTCAGGGCCACCTAATGACGATGGAACACTCAAATTGCGTCCCGATTCTATACATCGTCCTCCAGCCGACTTGTCTCCATGGACGTTATGCTGTGAGTCTAAATTATCGAATGGGACGAAAAACTGATAGTGAATTGTAACGTTCAGGGCCACCTAATGACGATGGATCACTCAAATTGCGTCCCGATTCAATACATCGTCCTCCAGCACACTTGTCTCCATGGGTCTATTGCTGCCTCGGGCACCTTATGGCCGTTCTGCTGTGAGTCAAAGATTTTCGAATCGGACGAAAAACTGATAGTGAAATGTAACTTTCAGGGCCACCTAATGACGATGGATCACTCAAATTGCGTCCCGATTCAATACATCGTCTTCCAGCCGAATTGTCTCCATGAGTCTATTGCTCCTCGGGCACCTTATGGCCGTTCTGCTGTGAGTTAAAGATTTTCGAATCGGACGAAAAACTGATAGTGAATTGTAACGTTCAGGGCCTCCTAATGACGATGGAACACTCAAATTGCGTCCCGATTCAATACATCGTCCTCCAGCCGACTTGTCTTCTTGTCCGTTATGCTGTGAGTCTAAATTATCGAATGGGACGAAAAACTATTAGTGAATTGTAACGTTCAGGGCCACCTAATGACGATGGATCACTCAAATTGCGTCCCGATTCAATACATCGTCCTCCAGCAGACTTGTCTCCATGGGTCTATTGCTGCCTCGGGCACCTTATGGCCGTTCTGCTGTGAGTCAAAGATTTTCGAATCGGACGAAAAACTGATAGTGAATTGTAACTTTCAGGGCCACGTAATGACGATGGATCACTCAAATTGCGTCCCGATTCAATACATCGTCCTCCAGCCGACTTGCTGCCATGGGTCTATTGCTGCCTCGGGCACCTTATGGCCGTTCTGCTGTGTCAAAAATTTTCGAATCGGACGAAAAACTGATAGTGAATTGTAACGTTCAGGGCCTCCTAATGACGATGGAACACTCAAATTGCGTCCCGATTCAATACATCGTCCTCCAGCCGACTTGACTCCATGTCCTTTATGCTGTGAGTCTAAATTATCGAATGGGACGAAAAACTGTTTGTGAATTGTAACGTTCAGGGCCACCTAATGACGATGCATCACTAAAATTGCCTCCCGATTCAATACATCGTCCTCCAGCAGACCTGTCTCCATGGGTCTATTGCTGCCTCGGGCACCTTATGGCCGTTCTGCTGTGGGTCAAAGATTTTCGAATCTGACGAAAAACTAATAGTGAATTGTAACTTTCAGGGCCACGTAATGACGATGGATCACTCAAATTGCGCCCCGATTCAATACATCGTCTTCCAGCCGACTTGTCTCCATGAGTCTATTGCTGCCTCGGGCACCTTATGGCCCTTCTGCTGTGAGTCAAAGATTTTCGAATCGGACGAAAAACTGATAGTGAATTGTAACGTTCAGGGCCTCCTAATGACGATGGAACACTCAAATTACGTCCCGATTCAATACATCGTCCTCCAGCCGACTTGTCTCCATGTCCGTTATGCTGTGAGTCTAAATTTTCGAATGGGACGAAAAACTGATAGTGAATTCTAACGTTCAGGGCCACCTAATGACGATGGATCACTCAAATTGCGTCCCGATTCAATACATCGTCCTCCAGCAGACTTGTCTCCATGGGTCTATTGCTGCCTCGGGCACCTTATGGCCGTTCTGCTGTGAGTCAAAGATTTTCGAATCGGACTAAAAACTGATAGTGAATTGTAACTTTCAGGGCCACCTAATGACGATGGATAACTCAAATTGCGTCCCGATTCAATACATCGTCTTCCAGCCGACTTGTCTCAATGAGTCGATTGCTGCCTCGGGCACCTTATGGCCGTTCTGCTGGGAGTCAAAGATTTTCGAATCGGACGAAAAACTGATAGTGAATTGTAACGTTCAGGGCCTCCTAATGACGATGGAACACTCAAATTGCGTCCCGATTCAATACATCGTCCTCCAGCAGACTTGTCTCCATGGGTCTATTGCTGCCTCGGGCACCTTATGGCCGTTCTGCTGTGAGTCAAAGATTTTCGAATCGGACGAAAAACTGATAGTGAATTGTAACGTTCAGGGCCTTCTAATGACGATGGAACACTCAAATTGCGTCCCGATTCAATAGATCGTCCTCCAGCAGACTTGTCTCCATGGGTCTATTGCTGCCTCGGGCACCTTATGGCCGTTCTGCTGTGAGTCAAAGATTTTCGAATCGGACGAAAAACTGATAGTGAATTGTAACTTTCAGGGCCACCTAATGACGATGGATCACTCAAATTGCGTCCCGATTCAATACATCGTCTTCCAGCCGACTTGTCTCCATGGGTCTATTGCTCCCTCGGTCACCTTATGGCCGATATGCTGTGTCTAAGATTTTCGAATCGGACGAAAAAATGATAGTGAATTGTAACATTCAGTGCCACCTAATGACGATGGACCACACAAATTGCGTCCCGATTCAATACATCGTCCTCCAGCCGACTTGACTCCATGGGTCTATTTCTGCCTCGGGCACCTTATGGCCGTTCTGCTGTGAGTCTAGATTATCGAATGGGACGAAAAACTGATAGTTAATTGTACATTCAGGGCCTCCTAATGACGATGGACCACACAAATTGCGTCCCGATTCTATACATCGTCCTCCAGCTGACTGGACTCCATGGGTCTATTTCTGCCTCGGGCACCTTACGGCCATTCTGCTGTGAGTCTAGATTATCGAATGGGACGAAAAACTGATAGTTAATTGTAACATTCAGGGCCTCCTAATGACGATGGAACACTCAAATTGCGTCCCGATTCAATACATCGTCCTCCAGCAGACTTGTCTCCATGGGTCTATTGCTGCCTGGGGCACCTTATGGCCGTTCTGCTGTGAGTCAAAGATTTTCGAATCGGACGAAAAACTGATAGTGAATTGTAACGTTCAGGGCCACCTAATGACGATGGATCACTCAAATTGCGTCCCGATTCAATTCATCGTCCTCCAGCAGACTTGTCTCTATGGGTCTATTGCTGCCTCAGGCACTTTATGGCCGTTCTGCTGTGAGTCAAAGATTTTCGAATCTGACGAAAAACTGATAGTGAATTGTAACATTCAGGGCCTCCTAATGACGATGGACCACACAAATTGCGTCCCGATTCAATACATCGTCCTCCAGCTGACTGGACTCCATGGGTCTATTTCTGCCTCGGGCACCTTACGGCCATTCTGCTGTGAGTCTAGATTATCGAATGGGACGAAAAACTGATAGTTAATTGTAACATTCAGGGCCTCCTAATGACGATGGATCACTCAAATTGCGTCCCGATTCAATACATCGTCCTCCGGCAGACTTGTCTCCATGGGTCTATTGCTGCCTCGGGCACCTTACGGCCGTTCTGCTGTGAGTAAAGATTTTCGAATCGGACGAAAAACTGGTAGTGAATTGTAACATTCAGGGCCTCCTAATGCCGATGGAACACTCAAATTGCGTCCCGACTCAATACCTCGTCCTAGAGCAGACTTGTCTCCATGGGTCTATTGCTGCCTCGGGCACCTTATGGTCGTTCTGCCGTGAGTATAGATTATCGAATGGGACGGAAAACTGATAGTTAATTGTAACATTCAGGGCCTCCTAATGACGATGGAACACTCAAATTGCGTCCCGATTCAATACATCGTTCTCCAGACGACTTGTCTCCATGGGTCTATTGCTGCCTCGGGCACCTTATGGCCGTTCTGCTGTGAGTCTAGATTATCGAATGGGACGAAAAACTGATAGTGAATTGTAACGTTCAGGGGCCACCTAATGACGATGGATCACTCAAATTGCGTACCGATTCAATACACCGTCCTCCAGCAGACTTGTCTCCATGGGTCTATTGCTGCCTCGGGCACCTTATGGCCGTTCTGCTGTGGGTCAAAGATTTTCGAATCGGACGAAAAACTGATAGGGAATTGTAACTTTCAGGGCCACCTAATGACGATGGATCACTCAAATTGCGTCCCGATTCAATACATCGTCCTCCAGCAGACTTGTCTCCATGGGTCTATTGCTGCCTCGGGCACCTTATGGCCGTTCTGCTGTGAGTCAAAGATTTTCGAATCGGACGAAAAACTGATAGTGAATTGTAACGTTCAGGGCCACCTAATGACGATGGATCACTCAAATTGCGTCCCGATTCAATTCATCGTCCTCCAGCAGACTTGTCTCTATGGGTCTATTGCTGCCTCAGGCACTTTATGGCCGTTCTGCTGTGAGTCAAAGATTTTCGAATCTGACGAAAAACTGATAGTGAATTGTAACGTTCGGGGCCACCTAATGACGATGGAACACTCAAATTGCGTCCCGATTCTATACATCGTCCTCCAGCCGACTTGTCTCCATGGACGTTATGCTGTGAGTCTAAATTATCGAATGGGACGAAAAACTGATAGTGAATTGTAACGTTCAGGGCCACCTAATGACGATGGATCACTCAAATTGCGTCCCGATTCAATACATCGTCCTTCAGCAGACTTGACTCCATGGGTCTATTGCTGCCTCGGGCACCTTATGGCCGTTCTGCTGTGAGTCAAAGATTTTCGAATCGGACGAAGAACTGATAGTGAATTGTAACTTTCAGGGCCACCTAATGACGATGGATCACTCAAACTGCGTCCCGATTCAATACATCGTCCTCCAGCCGACTTGTCTCCATGGGTCTATTGCTGCCTCGGGCACCTTATGGCCGTTCTGCTGTGTCAAAAATTTTCTAATCGGACAAAAAACTGATAGTGAATTGTAACGTTCAGGGCCTCCTAATGACGATGGAACACTCAAATTGCGTCCCGATTCAATACATCGTCCTCCAGCCGACTTGTCTCCATGTCCGTTATGCTGTGAGTCTAAATTATCGAATGGGACGAAAAACTGTTAGTGAATTGTAACGTTCAGGGCCACCTAATGACGATGGATCACTCAAATTGCGTCCCGATTCAATACATCGTCCTCCAGCAGACTTGTCTCCATGGGTCTATTGCTGCCTCGGGCACCTTATGGCCGTTCTGCTGTGAGTCAAAGATTTTCGAATCGGACGAAAAACTGATAGTGAATTGTAACTTTCAGGGCCACCTAATGACGATGGATCACTCAAATTGCGTCCCGATTCAATACATCGTCTTCCAGCCGACTTGTCTCCATGAGTCTATTGCTGCCTCGGGCACCTTATGGCCGTTCTGCTGTGAGTTAAAGATTTTCGAATCGGACGAAAAACTGATAGTGAATTGTAACGTTCAGGGCCTCCTAATGACGATGGAACACTCAAATTGCGTCCCGATTCAATACATCGTCCTCCAGCCGACTTGTCTCCATGTCCGTTATGCTGTGAGTCTAAATTATCGAATGGGACGAAAAACTGTTAGTGAATTGTAACGTTCAGGGCCACCTAATGACGATGGATCACTCAAATTGCGTCCCGATTCAATACATCGTCCTCCAGCAGACTTGTCTCCATGGGTCTATTGCTGCCTCGGGCACCTTATGGCCGTTCTGCTGTGAGTCAAAGATTTTCGAATCGGACGAAAAACTGATAGTGAATTGTAACTTTCAGGGCCACGTAATGACGATGGATCACTCAAATTGCGTCCCGATTCAATACATCGTCCTCCAGCCGACTTGTTGCCATGGGTCTATTGCTGCCTCGGGCACCTTATGGCCGTTCTGCTGTGTCAAAAATTTTCGAATCGGACGAAAAACTGATAGTGAATTGTAACGTTCAGGGCCTCCTAATGACGATGGAACACTCAAATTGCGTCCCGATTCAATACATCGTCCTCCAGCCGACTTGTCTCCATGTCCTTTATGCTGTGAGTCTAAATTATCGAATGGGACGAAAAACTGTTTGTGAATTGTAACGTTCAGGGCCACCTAATGACGATGCATCACTCAAATTGCGTCCCGATTCAATACATCGTCCTCCAGCCGACTTGTCTCCATGGGTCTATTGCTGCCTCGGGCACCTTATGGCCGTTCTGCTGTGAGTCAAAGATTTTCGAATCGGACGAAAAACTAATAGTGAATTGTAACTTTCAGGGCCACGTAATGACGATGGATCACTCAAATTGCGCCCCGATTCAATACATCGTCTTCCAGCCGACTTGTCTCCATGAGTCTATTGCTGCCTCGGGCACCTTATGGCCGTTCTGCTGTGAGTCAAAGATTTTCGAATCGGACGAAAAACTGATAGTGAATTGTAACGTTCAGGGCCTCCTAATGACGATGGAACACTCAAATTACGTCCCGATTCAATACATCGTCCTCCAGCCGACTTGTCTCCATGTCCGTTATGCTGTGAGTCTAAATTATCGAATGGGACGAAAAACTGTTAGTGAATTGTAACGTTCAGGGCCACCTAATGACGATGGATCACTCAAATTGCGTCCCGATTCAATACATCGTCCTCCAGCAGACTTGTCTCCATGGGTCTATTGCTGCCTCGGGCACCTTATGGCCGTTCTGCTGTGAGTCAAAGATTTTCGAATCGGACGAAAAACTGATAGTGAATTGTAACGTTCAGGGCCTCCTAATGACGATGGAACACTCAAATTGCGTCCCGATTCAATACATCGTCCTCCAGCCGACTTGTCTCCATGTCCGTTATGCTGTGAGTCTAAATTATCGAATGGGACGAAAAACTGTTAGTGAATTGTAACGTTCAGGGCCACCAAATGACGAAGGAACACTCAAATTGCGTCCCGATTCAATACATCGTCCTCCAGCCGACTTGTCTCCATGGGTCTATTGCTGCCTCGGGCACCTTATGGCCGTTCTGCTGTGAGTCAAAGATTTTCGAATCGGACGAAAAACTAATAGTGAATTGTAACTTTCAGGGCCACGTAATGACGATGGATCACTCAAATTGCGCCCCGATTCAATACATCGTCTTCCAGCCGACTTGTCTCCATGAGTCTATTGCTGCCTCGGGCACCTTATGGCCGTGCTGCTGTGAGTCAAAGATTTTCGAATCGGACGAAAAACTGATAGTGAATTGTAACGTTCAGGGCCTCCTAATGACGATTCAATACATCGTCCTCCAGCAGACTTGTCTCCATGTCCGTTATGCTGTGAGTCTAAATTATCGAATGGGACGAAAAACTGTTAGTGAATTGTAACGTTCAGGGCCACCTAATGACGATGGATCACTCAAATTGCGTCCCGATTCAATACATCGTCCTCCAGCAGACTTGTCTCCATGGGTCTATTGCTGCCTTGGGCACCTTATGGCCGTTCTGCTGTGAGTCAAAGATTTTCGAATCGGACGAAAAACTGATAGTGAATTGTAACTTTCAGGGCCACGTAATGACGATGGATCACTCAAATTGCGCCCCGATTCAATACATCGTCCTCCAGCCGACTTGTCTCCATGGGTCTATTGCTGGGAGTCAAAGATTTTCGAATCGGACGAAAAACTGATAGTGAATTGTAACGTTCAGGGCCACCTAATGACGATGGATCACTCAAATTGCGTCCCGATTCAATACATCGTCCTCCAGCAGACTTGTCTCCATGGGTCTATTGCTGCATCGGGCACCTTATGGCCGTTCTGCTGTGAGTCAAAGTTTTTCGAATCTGACGAAAAACTGATAGTGAATTGTAACATTCAGGGCCACCTAATGACGATGGATCTCTCAAATTGCGTCTCGATTCAGTACATCGTCCTCCAGCCGACTTGTCTCCATGGGTCTATTGCTGCCTCGGGCACCTTATGGCCGTTCTGCTGTGAGTCAAAGATTTTCGAATCGGACGAAAAACTGATAGTGAATTGTAACGTTCAGGGCCTCCTAATGATGATGGAACACTCAAATTGCGTCCCGATTCAATACATCGTCCTCCAGCACACTTGTCTTCATGGGTCTATTGCTGCCTCGGGCACCTTATGGCCGTTCTGCGGTGAGTCAAAAATTTTGGAATCGGACGAAAAACTGATAGTGAATTGTAACGTTCAGGGCCACCTAATGACGATGGATCACTCAAATTGCGTCCCGATTCAATACATCGTCCTCCAGCCGACTTGTCTCCATTGGTCTATTGCTGCCTCGGGCACCTTATGGCCGTTCTGCTGTGAGTCAAGGATTTTCGAATCGGACGAAAAACTGATAGTGAATTGTAACGTTCAGGGCCACATAATGACGATGGATCACTCAAATTGCGTCCCGATTCAATACATCGTCCTCCAGCAGACTTGTCTCCATGGGTCTATTGCTGCCTCGGGCACCTTATGGCCGTTCTGCTGTGAGTCAAAGTTTTTCGAATCTCACGAAAAACTGATAGTGAATTGTAACATTCAGGGCCACGTAATGACGATGGAACACTCAAATTGCGTCCCGATTCAATACATCGTCCTCCAGCCGACTTGTCTCCATGGGTCTATTGCTGCCTCGGGCACCTTATGGCCGTTCTGCTGGGAGTCAAAGATTTTCGAATCGGACGAAAAACTGATAGTGAATTGTAACGTTCAGGGCCACCTAATGACGATGGATCACTCAAATTGCGTCCCGATTCAATACATCCTCCTCCAGCAGACTTGTCTCCATGGGTCTATTGCTGCCTCGGGCACCTTATGGCCGTTCTGCTGTGAGTCAAAGATTTTCGAATCTGACGAAAAACTGATAGTGAATTGTAACATTCAGGGCCACCTAATGACGATGGATCTCTCATATTGCGTCTCGATTCAGTACATCGTCCTCCAGCCGACTTGTCTCCATGGGTCTATTGCTGCCTCGGGCACCTTATGGCCGTTCTGCTGTGTCAAAGATTTTCGAATCGGACGAAAAACTGATAGTGAATTGTAACAATCAGGGCCTCCTAATGACGATGGAACACTCAAATTGCGTCCCCATTCAATACATCGTCCTCCAGCAGACTTGTCTCCATGGCCGTTATGCTGTGAGTCTAAATTATCGAATGGGACGAAAAACTGTTTGTGAATTGTAAAGTTCAGGGCCACCTAATGACGATGGATCACTCAAATTGCGTCCCGATTCAATACATCGTCCTCCAGCCGACTTGTCTCCATGGGTCTATTGCTGCCTCGGGCACCTTATGGCCGTTCTGCTGGGAGTCAAAGATTTTCGAATCGGACGAAAAACTGATAGTGAATTGTAACGTTCAGGGCCACCTAATGACGATGGATCACTCAAATTGCGTCCCGATTCAATACATCCTCCTCCAGCAGACTTGTCTCCATGGGTCTATTGCTGCCTCGGGCACCTTATGGCCGTTCTGCTGTGAGTCAAAGATTTTCGAATCTGACGAAAAACTGATAGTGAATTGTAACATTCAGGGCCACCTAATGACGATGGATAACTCAAATTGCGTCCCGATTGAATACATCGTCTTCCAGCCAACTTGTCTCCATGAGTCTACTGCTGCCTCGGGCACCTTATGGCCGTTCTGCTGTGAGTCAAAGATTTTCGAATCGGACGAAAAACTGATAGTGAATTGTAACGTTCAGGGCCACCTAATGACGATGGATCACTCAAATTGCGTCCCGATTCAATACATCGTCCTCCAGCCGACTTGTCTCCATGGGTCTATTGCTGCCTCGGGCACCTTATGGCCGTTCTGCTGAGTGTCTAGATTATCGAATGGGACGAAAAACTGATAGTGAATTGTAACGTTCAGGGGCCACCTAATGACGATGGATCACTCAAATTGCGTCCCGATTCAATACATCGTCCTCCAGCCGACTTGTCTCCATGGGTCTATTGCTGCCTCGGGCACCTTATGGTCGTTCTGCTATGAGTCAAAGATTTTCGAATCGGACGAAAAACTGATAGTGAATTGTAACGTTCAGGGCCTCCTAATGACGATGGAACACTCAAATTGCGTCCCGATTCAATACATCGTCCTCCAGCAGACTTGTCTCCATGGGTCTATTGCTGCCTCGGGCACCTTATGGCAGTTCTGCTGTGAGTCAAAGATTATCGAATCGGACGAAAAACTGATAGTGAATTGTAACGTTCAGAGCCACCTAATGACGATGGATCACTCAAATTGCGTCCCGATTCAATACTTCGTCCTCCAGCAGACCTGTCTCCATGGGTCTATTGCTGCCTCGGGCACCTTATGGCCGTTCTGCTGTGAGTCAAAGATTTTCGAATCGGACGAAAAACTGATAGGGAATTGTAACCTTCAGGGCCACCTAATGACGATGGATCACTCAAATTGCGTCCCGATTCAATACATCGTCCTCCAGCCGACTTGTCTTCATGGGTCTATTGCAGCCTCGGGCACCTTATGGCCGTTCTGCTGTGAGTCAAAGATTCTGGAATCGGACGAAAAACTCATAGTGAATTGTAACGTTCAGGGCCACCTAATGACGATGGATCACTCAAATTGCGTCCCGATTCAATACATCGTCCTCCAGCAGACTTGTCTCCATGGGTCTATTGCTGCCTCGGGCACCGTATGGCCGTTCTGCTGTGAGTCAAAGATTTTCGAATCGGACGAAGAACTGATAGTGAATTGTAACGTTCAGGGCCACCTAATGACGATGGATCACTCAAATTGCGTCCCGATTCAATACATCGTCCTCCAGCAGACTTGTCTCTATGGGTCTAATGCTGCCTCGGGCACCTTATGGCCGTTCTGCTGTGAGTCAAAGATTTTCGAATCTGACGAAAAACTGATAGTGAATTGTAACGTTCAGGGCCACCTAATGACGATGGAACACTCAAATTGCGTCCCGATTCAATACATCGTCCTCCAGCCGACTTGTCTCCATGGACGTTATGCTGTGAGTCTAAATTATCGAATGGGACGAAAAACTGATAGTGAATTGTAACGTTCAGGACCACCTAATGACGATGGATCACTAAAATTGCGACCCGATTCAATACATCGTCCTTCAGCAGACTTGTCTCCATGGGTCTATTGCTGCCTCGGGCACCTTATGGCCGTTCTGCTGTGAGTCAAAGACTTTCGAATCGGACGAAGAACTGATAGTGAATTGTAACTTTCAGGGCCACCTAATGACGATGGATCACTCAAATTGCGTCCCGATTCAATACATCGTCTTCCAGCCGACTTGTCTCCATGGGTCTATTGCTGCCTCGGGCACCTTATGGCCGTTCTGCTGTGAGTCAAAGATTTTCGAATCGGACGAAAAACTGATAGTAAATTGTAACGTTCAGGGCCACCTAATGACGATGGATCACTCAAATTGCGTCCCGATTCAATACATCTTCCTCCAGCCGCCTTGTCTCCATGGGTCTATTGCTGCCTCGGGCACCTTATGGCCGTTCCGCTGTGTCAAAAATTTTCGAATCAGACGAAAAACTGATAGTGAATTGTAACGTTCAGGGCTTCCTAATGACGATGGAACACTCAAATTGCGTCCCGATTCAATACATCGTCCTCCAGCCGACTTGTCTCCATGTCCGTTATGCTGTGAGTCTAAATTATCGAATGGGACGAAAAACTGTTAGTGAATTGTAACGTTCAGGGCCACCTAATGACGATGGATCACTGAAATTGCGTCCCGATTCAATACATCGTCCTCCAGCAGACTTGTCTCCATGGGTCTATTGCTGCCTCGGGCACCTTATGGCCGTTCTGCTGTGAGTCAAAGATTTTCGAATCGGACGAAAAACTGATAGTGAATTGTAACTTTCAGGGCCACCTAATGACGATGGATCACTCAAATTGCGTCCCGATTCAATACATCGTCTTCCAGCCGACTTGTCTCCATGAGTCTATTGCTGCCTCGGGCACCTTATGGCCGTTCTGCTGTGAGTCAAAGATTTTCGAATCGGACGAAAAACTGATAGTGAATTGTAACTTTCACGGCCACGTAATGACGATGGATCACTCAAATTGCGTCCCGATTCAATACATCGTCCTCCAGCCGACTTGTCTCCATGGGTCTATTGCTGCCTCGGGCACCTTATGGCCGTTCTGCTGGGAGTGAAAGATTTTCGAATCGGACGAAAAACTGATAGTGAATTGTAACGTTCAGGGCCACCTAATGACGATGGATCACTCAAATTGCGTCCCGATTCAATACATCGTCCTCCAGCAGACTTGTCTCCATGGGTCTATTGCTGCCTCGGGCACCTTATGGCCGTTCTGCTGTGACTCAAAGATTTTCGAATCGGACGAAAAACTGATAGTGAATTGTAACATTCAGGGCCACCTAATGACGATGGATCTCTCAAATTGCGTCTCGATTCAGTACATCGTCCTCCAGCCGACTTGTCTCCATGGGTCTATTGCTGCCTCGGTCATCTTATGGCCGTTCTGCTGTGAGTCAAAAATTTTCGAATCGGACGAAAAACTGATAGTGAATTGTAACGTTCAGGGCCTCCTAATGATGATGGAACACTCAAATTGCGTCCCGATTCAATACATCGTCCTCCAGCAGACTTGTCTTCATGGGTCTATTGCTGCCTCGGGCACCTTATGGCCGTTCTGCGGTGAGTCAAAGATTTTGGAATCGGACGAAAAACTGATAGTGAATTGTAACGTTCAGGGCCACCTAATGACGATGGATCACTCAAATTGCGTCCCGATTCAATACATCGTCCTCCATCCGACTTGTCTCCATTGGTCTATTGCTGCCTCGGGCACCTTATGGCCGTTCTGCTGTGAGTCAAAGATTTTCGAATCGGACGAAAAACTGATAGTGAATTGTAACGTTCAGGGCCACCTAATGACGATTGATCACTCAAATTGCGTCCCGATTCAATACATCGTCCTCCAGCAGACTTGTCTCCATGGGTCTATTGCTGCCTCGGGCACCTTATGGCCGTTCTGCTGTGAGTCAAAGTTTTTCGAATCTCACGAAAAACTGATAGTGAATTGTAACATTCAGGGCCACGTAATGACGATGGATCTCTCAAATTGCGTCTCGATTCAGTACATCGTCCTCCAGCCGACTTGTCTCCATGGGTCTATTGCTGCCTCGGGCACCTTATGGCCGTTCTGCTGTGTCAAAGATTTTCGAATCGGACGAAAAACTGATAGTGAATTGTAACGTTCAGCGTTTCCTAATGACGATGGAACACTCAAATTGCGTCCCGATTCAATACATCGTCCTCCAGCCGACTTGTCTCCATGTCCGTTATGCTGTGAGTCTAAATTATCGAATGGGACGAAAAACTGTTTGTGAATTGTAACTTTCAGGGCCACCTAATGACGATGGATCACTCAAATTGCGTCCCGATTCAATACATCGTCCTCCAGCAGACTTGTCTCCATGGGTCTATTGCTGCCTCGGGCAACTTATGGCCGTTCTGCTGTGAGTCAAAGATTTTCGAATCTGACGAAAAACTGATAGTGAATTGTAACATTCAGGGCCACCTAATGACGATGGATCTCTCAAATTGCGTCTCGATTCAGTACATCGTCCTCCAGCCGACTTGTCTCCATGGGTCTATTGCTGCCTCGGGCACCTTATGTCCGTTCTGCTGTGTCAAAGATTTTCGAATCGGACGAAAAACTCATAGTGAATTGTAACTTTCAGGGCCACCTAATGACGATGGATCACTCAAATTGCGTACCGATTCAATACATCGTCCTCCAGCAGACTTGTCTCCATGGGTCTATTGCTGCCTCGGGCACCTTATGGCCGTTCTGCTGTGAGTCAAAGATTTTCGAATCGGACGAAAAACTGTTAGGGAATTGTAACTTTCAGGGCCACCTAATGACGATGGATCACTCAAATTGCGTCCCGATTCAATAAATCGTCCTCCAGCCGACTTGTCTCCATGGGTCTATTGCTGCCTCGGGCACCTTATGGTCGTTCTGCTGTGAGTCAAAGATTTTCGAATCGGACGAAAAACTGATAGTGAATTGTAACGTTCAGAGCCTCCTAATGACGATGGAATACTCAAATTGCGTCCCGATTCAATACATCGTCCTCCAGCAGACTTGTCTCCATGGGTCTATTGCTGCCTCGGGCACCTTATGGCAGTTCTGCTGTGAGTCAAACATTTTCGAATCGGACGAAAAACTGATAGTGAATTGTAACGTTCAGAGCCACCTAATGACGATGGATCACTCAAATTGCGTCCCGATTCAATACATCGTCCTCCAGCAGACTTGTCTCCATGGGTCTATTGCTGCCTCGGGCACCTTATGGCCGTTCTGCTGTGAGTCAAAGATTTTCGAATCGGACGAAAAACTGATAGGGAATTGTAACATTCAGGGCCACCTAATGACGATGGATCACTCAAATTGCGTCCCGATTCAATACATCGTCCTCCAGCCGACTTGTCTTCATGGGGCTATTGCAGCCTCGGGCACCTTATGGCCGTTCTGCTGTGAGTCAAAGATTTTGGAATCGGACGAAAAACTGATAGTGAATTGTAACGTTCAGGGCCTCCTAATGACGATGGAACACTCAAATTGCGTCCCGATTCAATACATCGTCCTCCAGCAGACTTGTCTCTATGGGTCTATTGCTGCCTCGGGCACCTTATGGCCGTTCTGCTGTGAGTCAAAGATTTTCGAATCTGACGAAAAACTGATAGTGAATTGTAACGTTCAGGGCCACCTAATGACGATGGAACACTCAAATTGCGTCCCGATTCAATACATCGTCCTCCAGCCGACTTGTCTCCATGGACGTTATGCTGTGAGTCTAAATTATCGAATGGGACGAAAATCTGATAGTGAATTGTAACGTTCAGGGCCACCTAATGACGATGGATCACTAAAATTGCGACCCGATTCAATACATCGTCCTTCAGCAGACTTGTCTCCATGGGTCTATTGCTGCCTCGGGCACCTTATGGCCGTTCTGCTGTGAGTCAAAGATTTTCGAATCGGACGAAGAACTGATAGTGAATTGTAACTTTCAGGGCCACCTAATGACGATGGATCACTCAAATTGCGTCCCGATTCAATACATCGTCTTCCAGCGGACTTGTCTCCATGGGTCTATTGCTGCCTCTGGCACCTTATGGCCGTTCTGCGGTGAGTCAAAGATTTTCGAATCGGACGAAAAACTGATAGTAAATTGTAACGTTCAGGGCCACCTAATGACGATGGATCACTCAAATTGCGTCCCGATTCAATACATCTTCCTCCAGCCGCCTTGTCTCCATGGGTCAATTGCTGCCTCGGGCACCTTATGGCCGTTCTGCTGTGTCAAAAATTTTCGAATCGGACGAAAAACTGATAGTGAATTGTAACGTTCAGGGCCTCCTAATGACGATGGAACACTCAAATTGCGTCCTGATTCAATACATCTTCCTCCAGCCGCCTTGTCTCCATGAGTCTATTGCTGCCTCGGGCACCTTATGGCCGTTCTGCTGTGAGTCAAAGATTTTCGAATCGGACGATAAACTGATAGTGAATTGTAACTTTCAGGGCCACGTAATGACGATGGATCACTCAAATTGCGTCCCGATTCAAAACATCGTCCTCCAGCCGACTTGTCTCCATGGGTCTATTGCTGCCTCGGGGACCTTATGGCCGTTCTGCTGGGAGTCAAAGATTTTCGAATCGGACGAAAAACTGATAGTGAATTGTAACGTTCAGGGCCACCTAATGACGATGGATCACTCAAATTGCGTCCCGATTCAATACATCGTCCTCCAGCAGACTTGTCTCCATGGGTCAATTGCTGCCTCGGGCACCTTACGGCCGTTCTGCTGTGAGTCAAAGATTTTCGAATCTGACGAAAAACTGATAGTGAATTGTAACATTCAGGGCCACCTAATGACGATGGATCTCTCAAATTGCGTCTCGATTCAGTACATCGTCCTCCAGCCGACTTGTCTCCATGGGTCTATTGCTGCCTCGGGCACCTTATGGCCGTTCTGCTGGGAGTCAAATATTTTCGAATGGGACGAAAAACTGATAGTGAATTGTAACGTTCAGGGCCACCTAATGACGATGGATCACTCAAATTGCGTCCCGATTCAATACATCCTCCTGCAGCAGACTTGTCTCCATGGGTCTATTGCTGCCTCGGGCACCTTATGGCCGTTCTGCAGTGAGTCAAAGATTTTCGAATCGGGCGAAAAACTGATAGTGAATTGTAACGTTCAGGGCCACCTAATGACGATGGATCACTCAAATTGCGTCCCGATTCAATACATCGTCCTCCAGCCGACTTGTCTCCATGTCCGTTATGCTGTGAGTCTAAATTATCGAATGGGACGAAAAACTGTTTGTGAATTGTAACGTTCAGGGCCACCTAATGACGATGGATCACTCAAATTGCGTCCCGATTCAATACATCGTCCTCCAGCAGACTTGTCTCCATGGGTCTATTGCTGCCTCGGGCAACTTATGGCCGTTCTCCTGTGAGTCAGAGATTTTCGAATCTGACGAAAAACTGATAGTGAATTGTAACATTCAGGGCCACCTAATGACGATGGATCTCTCAAATTGCGTCTCGATTCAGTACATCGACCTCCAGCCGACTTGTCTCCATGGGTCTATTGCTGCCTCGGGCACCTGATGGCCGTTCTGCTGTGTCAAAGATTTTCGAATCAGACGAAAAACTGATAGTGAATTGTAACGTTCAGGGCCTCCTAATGACGATGGAACACTCAAATTGCGTCTCGATTCAATACATCGTCCTCCAGCCGACTTGTCTCCATGTCCGTTATGCTGTGAGTCTAAATTATCGAATGGGACGAAAAACTGTTTGTGAATTGTAACGTTCAGGGCCACCTAATGACGATGGATCACTCAAATTGCGTCCCGATTCAATACATCGTCCTCCAGCAGACTTGTCCCCATGGGTCTATTGCTGCCTCGGGCACCTTATGGCCGTTCTGCTGTGAGTCAAAGATTTTCGAATCGGACGTAAAACTGATAGTGAATTGTAACTTTCAGGGCCACCTAATGACGATGGATCACTCAAATTGCGTCCCGATTCAATACATCGTCCTCCAGCAGACTTGTCTCCATGGGTCTATTGCTGCCTCGGGCACCTTATGGCTGTTCTGCTGTGAGTCAAAGTTTTTCGAATCTGACGAAAAACTGATAGTGAATTGTACATTCAGGGCCACGTAATGACGATGGATCACTCAAATTGCGTCCCGATTCAATACATCGTCCTCCAGCCGACTTGTCTCCATGGGTCTATTGCAGCCTCGGGCACCTTATGGCCGTTCTGCTGTGAGTCAAAGATTTTCGAATCGGACGAAAAACTGATAGTGAATTGTAACTTTCAGGGCCACCTAATGACGATGGATAACTCAAATTGCGTCCCGATTGAATACATCGTCTTCCAGCCGACTTGTCTCCATGCGTCTATTGCTGCCTCGGGCACCTTATGGCCGTTCTGCTGTGAGTCAAAGATTATCTAATCGGACGAAAAACTGATAGTGAATTGTAACGTTCAGGGCCTCCTAATGACGATGGAACACTCAAATTGCGGCCCGATTCAATACATCGTCCTCCAGCAGACTTGTCTCCATGGGTCTATTGCTGCCTCGGGCACCTTATGGCCGTTCTGCTGTGAGTCAAAGATTTTCGAATCGGACGAAAAACTGATAGTGAATTGTAACGTTCAGGGCCACCTAATGACGATGGATCACTCAAATTGCGTCCCGATTCAATACATCGTCCTCCAGCAGACTTGTCTCCATGGGTCTATTGCTGCCTCGGGCACCTTATGGCTGTTCTGCTGTGAGTCAAAGTTTTTCGAATCTGCCGAAAAACTGATAGTGAATTGTACATTCAGGGCCACGTAATGACGATGGATCACTCAAATTGCGTCCCGATTCAATACATCGTCCTCCAGCCGACTTGTCTCCATGGGTCTATTGCTGCCTCGGGCACCTTATGGCCGTTCTGCTGTGAGTCAAAGATTTTCGAATCGGACGAAAAACTGATAGTGAATTGTAACGTTCAGGGCCTCCTAATGACGATGGAACACTCAAATTGCGTCCCGATTCAATACATCGTCCTCCAGCAGACTTGTCTCCATGGGTCTATTGCTGCCTCGGGCACCTTATGGCCGTTCTGCTGTGAGTCAAAGATTTTCGAATCGGACGAAAAACTGATAGTGAATTGTAACTTTCAGGGCCACCTAATGACGATGGATAACTCAAATTGCGTCCCGATTGAATACATCGTCTTCCAGCCGACTTGTCTCCATGCGTCTATTGCTGCCTCGGGCACCTTATGGCCGTTCTGCTGTGAGTCAAAGATTATCTAATCGGACGAAAAACTGATAGTGAATTGTAACGTTCAGGGCCTCCTAATGACGATGGAACACTCAAATTGCGGCCCGATTCAATACATCGTCCTCCAGCAGACTTGTCTCCATGGGTCTATTGCTGCCTCGGGCACCTTATGGCCGTTCTGCTGTGAGTCAAAGATTTTCGAATCGGACGAAAAACTGATAGTGAATTGTAACGTTCAGGGCCACCTAATGACGATGGATCACTCAAATTGCGTCCCGATTCAATACATCGTCCTCCAGCAGACTTGTCTCCATGGGTCTATTGCTGCCTCGGGCACCTTATGGCTGTTCTGCTGTGAGTCAAAGTTTTTCGAATCTGCCGAAAAACTGATAGTGAATTGTACATTCAGGGCCACGTAATGACGATGGATCACTCAAATTGCGTCCCGATTCAATACATCGTCCTCCAGCCGACTTGTCTCCATGGGTCTATTGCTGCCTCGGGCACCTTATGGCCGTTCTGCTGTGAGTCAAAGATTTTCGAATCGGACGAAAAACTGATAGTGAATTGTAACGTTCAGGGCCTCCTAATGACGATGGAACACTCAAATTGCGTCCCGATTCAATACATCGTCCTCCAGCAGACTTGTCTCCATGGGTCTATTGCTGCCTCGGGCACCTTATGGCCGTTCTGCTGTGAGTCAAAGATTTTCGAATCGGACGAAAAACTGATAGTGAATTGTAACGTTCAGGGCCACCTAATGACGATGGATCACTCAAATTGCGTCGCGATTCAATACATCCTCCTCCAGCAGACTTGTCTCCATGGGTGTATTTCTGCCTCGAGCACCTTACGGCCGTTCTGCTGTGAGTCAAATATTTTCGAATCGGACGAAAAACTGGTAGTGATTTGTAACGATCAGGGCCTCCGAATGACGATGGATCACGCAAATTGCGTCCCGATTCAATACATCGTCCTCCAGCAGACTCGTCTTCATGGGTCTATTGCTGCCTCGGGCACCTTATGGCCGTTCTGCTGTGAGTCAAAGATTTTCGAATCGGACGATAAACTGATTGTGAATTGTAACGTTCAGGGCCACCTAATGACGATGGATCACTCAAATTGCGTCCCGATTCAATACATCATCCTCCAGCTGACTTGTCTCCATGGGTCTATTGCTGCCTCGGGCACCTTCTGGTCGTTCAGCTGTGACTCAAAGAATTTCGAGTCGGACGAAAAACTGATAGTGAATTGTAACGTTCAGGGCCACCTAATGACGATGGATCACTCAAATTGCGTCCCGATTCTATACATCGTCCTCCAGCAGACTTGTCTCCATGGGTCTACTGCTGCCTCGGGCACCTTATGGCCGTTCTGCTGTGAGTCAAAGATTTTCGAATCGGACGAAAAACTGATAGTGAATTGTAACGTTCAGGGCCTCCTAATGACGATGGATCACTCAAATTGCGTCCCGATTCAATACATCGTCCTAGAGCCGACTTGTCTCCATGGCCGTTATGCTGTGAGTCTAAATTATCGAATGGGACGAAAAACTCATAGTGAAGTGTAACGTTCAGGGCCACCTAATGACGATGGATCACTCAAATTGCGTCCCGATTCAATACATCGTCCTCCAGCAGACTTGTCTCCATGGGTCTATTGCTGCCTCGGGCACCTTCTGGTCGTTCAGCTGTGACTCAAAGATTTTCGAATCGGACGAAAAACTGATAGTGAATTGTAACGTTCAGGGCTACCTAATGACGATGGATCACTCAAATTGCGTCGCGATTCAATACATCGTCCTCCAGCCGACTTGTCTCCATGGATCTATTGCTGCCTCGGGCACCTTATGGCCGTTCTGATCTGAGTCAAAGATTTTCGAATCGGACGAAAAACTGATAGTGAATTGTAACGTTCAGGGCCACCTAATGACGATGGATCACTCAAATTGCGTCCCGATTCAATACATCGTCCTCCAGCAGACTTGTCTCCATGGGTCTATTGCTGCCTCGGGCACCTCCTGGCCGTTCTGCTATGACTCAAAGATTTTCGAATCGGACGAAAAACTGATAGTGAATTGTAACGTTCAGGACCACCTAATGACGATGGAACACTCAAATAGCGTCCCGATTCAATACATCGTCCTCCAGCAGACTTGTCTCCATGGGTCTATTGCTGCCTCGGGCACCTTATGGCCGTTCTGCTGTGAGTCAAAGATTTTCGAATCTGACGAAAAACTGATAGTGAATTGTAACATTCAGTTCCACCTAATGACGATGGAACACTCAAATTGCGTCCCGATTCAATACATCGTCCTCCAGCCGACTTGTCTCCATGGCCGTTATGCTGTGAGTCTAAATTATCGAATGGGACGAAAAACTGATAGTGAATTGTAACGTTCAGGGCCACCTAATGACGATGGATCACTCAAATTGCGTCCCGATTCAATACATCGTCCTCCAGCAGACTTGTCTCCATGGGTCTATTGCTGCCTCGGGCACCTTATGGCAGTTCTGCTGTGAGTCAAAGATTTTCGAATCGGACGAAAAACTGATAGTGAATTCTAACATTCAGGGCCACCTAATGACGATGGATCACTCAAATTGCGTCCCGATTCAATACATCGTCCTCCAGACGACTTGTCTCCATGGGTCTATTGCTGCCTCGGGCACCTTATGGCCGTTCTGCTGTGGGTCAAAGATTTTCGAATCGGTCGAAAAACTGATAGTGAATTGTAACGTTCAGGGCCACCTAATGACGATGGATCACTCAAATTACGTCCCGATTCAATACATGGTCCTCCAGCAGACTTGTCTCCATGGGTCTATTGCTGCCTCGGGCACCTTCTGGCCGTTCTGCTGTGACTCAAAGATTTTCGAATCGGACGAAAAACTGATAGTGAATTGTAACGTTCAGGGCCTCCTAATGACGATGGAACACTCAAATAGCGTCCCGATTCAATACATCGTCCTCCAGCAGACTTGTCTCCATGGGTCTATTGCTGCCTCGGGCACCTTATGGCCGTTCTGCTGTGAGTCATAGATTTTCGAATCGGACGAAAAACTGATAGTGAATTGTAACGTTCAGGGCCTCCTAATGACGATGGATCACTCAAATTGCGTCCCGAATCAATACATCGTCCTCCAGCAGACTTGTCTCCATGGGTCTATTGTTGCCTCGGGCACCTTATGGCCGTTCTGATCTGAGTCAAAGATTTTCGAATCTGACGAAAAACTGATAGTGAATTGTAACATTCAGGGCCACCTAATGACGATGGAACACTCAAATTGCGTCCCGATTCAATACATCGTCCTCCAGCCGACTTGTCTCCATGGCCGTTATGCTGTGAGTCTAAATTATCGAATGGGTCGAAAAAGTGATAGTGAATTGTAACGTTCAGGGCCACCTAATGACGATGGATCACTCAAATTGAGTCCCGATTCAATACATCGTCCTCCAGCAGACTTGTCTCCATAGGTCTATTGCTGCCTCGGGCACCTTATATCCGTTCTGCTGTGAGTCAAAGATTTTCGAATCGGACGAAAATCTGATAGTTAATTGTAACATTCATAGCCACCTAATGCCGATGAACCACACAAACTGCGTCCCGATTCAATACATCGTCCTCCAGCCGACTTGACTCCATGGGTCTATTGCTGCCTCGGGCACCTTATGGCCGTTCTGCTGTGAGTCTAGATTACCGAATGGGACGAAAAACTGATAGTGAATTGTAACGTTCAAGGCCACCTAATGACGATGGATCACTCAAATTGCGTCCCGATTCAATACATCGTCCTCCAGCAGACTTGTCTCCATGGGTCTATTGCTGCCTCGGGCACCTTATGGCCGTTCTGCTGTGAGTCAAAGATTTTCGAATCGGACGAAAAACTGATAGTGAATTGTAACGTTCAGGGCCACCTAATGACGATGGATCACTCAAATTGCGTCCCGATTCAATACATCGTCCTCCAGCAGACTTGTCTCCATGGGTCTATTGCTGCCTCGGGCACCTTATGGCTGTTCTGCTGTGAGTCAAAGTTTTTCGAATCTGCCGAAAAACTGATAGTGAATTGTACATTCAGGGCCACGTAATGACGATGGATCACTCAAATTGCGTCCCGATTCAATACATCGTCCTCCAGCCGACTTGTCTCCATGGGTCTATTGCTGCCTCGGGCACCTTATGGCCGTTCTGCTGTGAGTCAAAGATTTTCGAATCGGACGAAAAACTGATAGTGAATTGTAACGTTCAGGGCCTCCTAATGACGATGGAACACTCAAATTGCGTCCCGATTCAATACATCGTCCTCCAGCAGACTTGTCTCCATGGGTCTATTGCTGCCTCGGGCACCTTATGGCCGTTCTGCTGTGAGTCAAAGATTTTCGAATCGGACGAAAAACTGATAGTGAATTGTAACGTTCAGGGCCACCTAATGACGATGGATCACTCAAATTGCGTCGCGATTCAATACATCCTCCTCCAGCAGACTTGTCTCCATGGGTGTATTTCTGCCTCGAGCACCTTACGGCCGTTCTGCTGTGAGTCAAATATTTTCGAATCGGACGAAAAGCTGGTAGTGATTTGTAACATTCAGGGCCTCCGAATGACGATGGATCACTCAAATTGCGTCCCGATTCAATACATCGTCCTCCAGCAGACTCGTCTTCATGGGTCTATTGCTGCCTCGGGCACCTTATGGCCGTTCTGCTGTGAGTCAAAGATTTTCGAATCGGACGATAAACTGATAGTGAATTGTAACGTTCAGGGCCACCTAATGACGATGGATCACTCAAATTGCGTCCCGATTCAATACATCATCCTCCAGCTGACTTGTCTCCATGGGTCTATTGCTGCCTCGGGCACCTTCTGGTCGTTCAGCTGTGACTCAAAGATTTTCGAGTCGGACGAAAAACTGATAGTGAATTGTAACGTTCAGGGCCACCTAATGACGATGGATCACTCAAATTGCGTCCCGATTCTATACATCGCCCTCCAGCAGACTTGTCTCCATGGGTCTACTGCTGCCTCGGGCACCTTATGGCCGTTCTGCTGTGAGTCAAAGATTTTCGAATCGGACGAAAAACTGATAGTGAATTGTAACGTTCAGGGCCTCCTAATGACGATGGATCACTCAAATTGCGTCCCGATTCAATACATCGTCCTAGAGCCGACTTGTCTCCATGGCCGTTATACTGTGAGTCTAAATTATCGAATGGGACGAAAAACTCATAGTGAAGTGTAACGTTCAGGGCCACCTAATGACGATGGATCACTCAAATTGCGTCCCGATTCAATACATCGTCCTCCAGCAGACTTGTCTCCATGGGTCTATTGCTGCCTCGGGCACCTTCTGGTCGTTCAGCTGTGACTCAAAGATTTTCGAATCGGACGAAAAACTGATAGTGAATTGTAACGTTCAGGGCTACCTAATGACGATGGATCACTCAAATTGCGTCGCGATTCAATACATCGTCCTCCAGCCGACTTGTCTCCATGGCTCTATTGCTGCCTCGGGCACCTTATGGCCGTTCTGCTGTGAGTCAAAGATTTTCGAATCGGACGAAAAACTGATAGTGAATTGTAACGTTCAGGGCCACCTAATGACGATGGATCACTCAAATTGCGTCCCGATTCAATACATCGTCCTCCAGCAGACTTGTCTCCATGGGTCTATTGCTGCCTCGGGCACCTCCTGGCCGTTCTGCTATGACTCAAAGATTTTCGAATCGGACGAAAAACTGATAGTGAATTGTAACGTTCAGGACCACCTAATGACGATGGAACACTCAAATAGCGTCCCGATTCAATACATCGTCCTCCAGCAGACTTGTCTCCATGGGTCTATTGCTGCCTCGGGCACCTTATGGCCGTTCTGCTGTGAGTCAAAGATTTTCGAATCTGACGAAAAACTGATAGTGAATTGTAACATTCAGTTCCACCTAATGACGATGGAACACTCAAATTGCGTCCCGATTCAATACATCGTCCTCCAGCCGACTTGTCTCCATGGCCGTTATGCTGTGAGTCTAAATTATCGAATGGGACGAAAAACTGATAGTGAATTGTAACGTTCAGGGCCACCTAATGACGATGGATCACTCAAATTGCGTCCCGATTCAATACATCGTCCTCCAGCAGACTTGTCTCCATGGGTCTATTGCTGCCTCGGGCACCTTATGGCAGTTCTGCTGTGAGTCAAAGATTTTCGAATCGGACGAAAAACTGATAGTGAATTCTAACATTCAGGGCCACCTAATGACGATGGATCACTCAAATTGCGTCCCGATTCAATACATCGTCCTCCAGACGACTTGTCTCCATGGGTCTATTGCTGCCTCGGGCACCTTATGGCCGTTCTGCTGTGGGTCAAAGATTTTCGAATCGGTCGAAAAACTGATAGTGAATTGTAACGTTCAGGGCCACCTAATGACGATGGATCACTCAAATTACGTCCCGATTCAATACATGGTCCTCTAGCAGACTTGTCTCCATGGGTCTATTGCTGCCTCGGGCACCTTCTGGCCGTTCTGCTGTGACTCAAAGATTTTCGAATCGGACGAAAAACTGATAGTGAATTGTAACGTTCAGGGCCTCCTAATGACGATGGAACACTCAAATAGCGTCCCGATTCAATACATCGTCCTCCAGCAGACTTGTCTCCATGGGTCTATTGCTGCCTCGGGCACCTTATGGCCGTTCTGCTGTGAGTCATAGATTTTCGAATCGGACGAAAAACTGATAGTGAATTGTAACGTTCAGGGCCTCCTAATGACGATGGATCACTCAAATTGCGTCCCGAATCAATACATCGTCCTCCAGCAGACTTGTCTCCATGGGTCTATTGTTGCCTCGGGCACCTTATGGCCGTTCTGATCTGAGTCAAAGATTTTCGAATCTGACGAAAAACTGATAGTGAATTGTAACATTCAGGGCCACCTAATGACGATGGAACACTCAAATTGCGTCCCGATTCAATACATCGTCCTCCAGCCGACTTGTCTCCATGGCCGTTATGCTGTGAGTCTAAATTATCGAATGGGTCGAAAAAGTGATAGTGAATTGTAACGTTCAGGGCCACCTAATGACGATGGATCACTCAAATTGAGTCCCGATTCAATACATCGTCCTCCAGCAGACTTGTCTCCATAGGTCTATTGCTGCCTCGGGCACCTTCTGGCCGTTCTGCTGTGACTCAAAGATTTTCGAATCGGACGAAAAACTGATAGTGAATTGTAACGTTCAGGGCCTCCTAATGACGATGGAACACTCAAATAGCGTCCCGATTCAATACATCGTCCTCCAGCAGACTTGTCTCCATGGGTCTATTGTTGCCTCGGGCACCTTATGGCCGTTCTGATCTGAGTCAAAGATTTTCGAATCTGACGAAAAACTGATGGTGAATTGTAACATTCAGGGCCACCTAATGACGATGGAACACTCAAATTGCGTCCCGATTCAATACATCGTCCTCCAGCCGACTTGACTCCATGGGTCTATTGCTGCCTCGGGCACCTTATGGCCGTTCTGCTGTGAGTCTAGATTACCGAATGGGACGAAAAACTGATAGTGAATTGTAACGTTCAAGGCCACCTAATGACGATGGATCACTCAAATTGCGTCCCGATTCAATACATCGTCCTCCAGCCAACTTGTTTCCATGGGTCTATAGCTGCCTCGGACACCTTATGGCCGTTCGGCTGTGAGTCAAAGATTTTCGAATCGGACGAAAAACTGATAGTGAATTGTAACGTTCAGGGCCACCTAATGACGATGGATCACTCAAATTGCGTCCCGATTCAATACATCGTCCTCCAGCAGACTTGTCTCCATGGGTCTATTGCTGCCTCGGGCACCTTATGGCCGTTCTGCTGTGAGTCAAAGATTTTCGAATCGGACGAAAAACTGATAGTGAATTGTAAGGTTCAGGGCCACCTAATGACGATGGATCACTCAAATTGCGTCCCGATTCAATACATCCTCTTCCAGCAGACTTGTCTCCATAGGTCTATTGCTGCCTCGGGCACCTTATAGTCGTTCTGCCGTGAGTATAGGTTATCGAATGGGACGGAAAACTGGTAGTTAATTGTAACATTCAGGGCCTCCTAATGACGATGGAACACACAAATTGCGTCCCGATTCAATACATCGTTCTCCAGCCGACTTGTCTCCATGGGTCTATTGCTGCCTCGGGCACCTTATGGCCGTTCTGCTGAGTGTCTAGATTATCGAATGGGACGAAAAACTGATAGTGAATTGTAACGTTCAGGGCCACCTAATGACGATGGATCACTCAAATTGCGTCCCTATTCAATACATCGTCCTCCAGCCAACTTGTTTCCATGGGTCTATAGCTGCCTCGGACACCTTATGGCAATTCTGCTGTGAGTCAAAGATTTTCGAATCGGACGAAAAACTGATAGTGAATTGTAACATTCAGGGCCTCCTAATGACGATGGATCACTCAAATTGCGTCCCGATTCAATACATCGTCCTCCAGCAGACTTGTCTCCATGGGTCTATTGCTGCCTCGGGCACCTTATGGCCGTTCTGCTGTGAGTCAAAGATTTTCGAATCTGACGAAAAACTGATAGTGAATTCTAACATTCAGGGCCACCTAATGACGATGTAACACTCAAATTGCGTCCCGATTCAATACATCGTCCTCCAGCCAACTTGTCTCCATGGCCGTTATGCTGTGAGTCTAAGTTATCGAATGGGACGAAAAACTGATAGTGAATTGTAACGTTCAGGGCCACCTAATGACGATGGATCACTCAAATTGCGTCCTGATTCAATACATCGTCCTCCAGCAGACTTGTCTCCATGGGTCTATGGCTGCCTCGGGCACCTTATGGCCGTTTTGCTGTGAGTCAAAGATTTTCGAATCGGACGAAAAACTGGTAGTGAATTGTAACATTCAGGGCCACCTCATGACGATGGATCACTCAAATTGCGTCCCGATTCAATACATCGTCTTCCAGCCGACTTGTCTCCATGGGTCTAATGCGGCCTCGGGCACCTTATGGCCGTTCTGCTGTGAGTCAAAGACTTTCGAATCGGACGAAAAACTGATAGTGAATTGTAACGTTCAGGGCCACCTAATGACGATGTATCACTCAAATTGCGTCCCGATTCAGTACATCGTCCTCCAGCCGACTTGTCTCCATGGGTCTATTGCTGCCTGTGGCACCTTATGGCCGTTCTGCTGTGTCAAAGATTTTGGAATCGGACGAAAAACTGATAGTTAATTGTAACGTTCAGGGCCTCCTAATGACGATGGAACACTCAAATTGCGTTCCGATTCAATACATCGTCCTTCAGGAGACTTGTCTCCATGGGTCTATTGCCTGCTCGGGCACCTTATGGCCGTTGTGCTGTGAGTCAAAAATTTTCGAATCGGACGAAAAACTGATAGTGAATTGTAACGTTCAGGGCCTCCTAATGACGATGGAACACTCAAATTGCGTCCCGATTCAATACATCGTCCTCCAGCAGACTTGTCTCCATGGTTCTATTGCTGCCTCGGGCACCTTATGGCCGTTCTGCTGTGAGTCAAAGATTTTCGAATCGGACGAAAAACTGATAGTGAATTGTAACGTTCAGGGCCACCTAATGACGATGGATCACTCAAATTGCGTCCCGATTCAATACTTCGTCCTCCAGCAGACTTGCCTCCATGGGTCTATTGCTGCCTCGTGCACCTTATGGCCGTTCTGCTGTGAGTCAAAGATTTTCGAATCGGACGAAAAACTGGTAGTGATTTGTAACGTTCAGGGCCTCCTAATGACGATGGATCACTCAAATTGCGTCCCGATTCAATACATCGTCCTCCAGCAGACTTGTCTTCATGGGTCTATTGCTGCCTCTGGCACCTTATGGCCGTTCTGCTGTGAGTCAAAGATTTTCGAATCGGACGAAAAACTGATAGTGAATTGTAACGTTCAGGGCCTCCTAATGACGATGGAACACTCAAATTGCGTCCCGATTCAATACATCGTCCTCCAGCAGACTTGTCTCCATGGGTCTATTGCCTGCTGGGGCACCTTATGGCCGTTCTGCTGTGAGTCAAAGATTTTCGAATCGGACGAAAAACTGATAGTGAATTGTAACGTTCAGGGCCACCTAATGACGATGGATCACTCAAATTGCGTCCCGATTCAATACATCGTCCTCCAGCAGACTTGCCTCCATGGGTCTATTGCTGCCTCGGGCACCTTATGGCCGTTCTGCTGTGAGTCAAAGATTTTCGAATCGGACGAAAAACTGGTAGTGATTTGTAACGTTCAGGGCCTCCTAATGACGATGGATCACTCAAATTGCGTCCCGATTCAATACATCGTCCTCCAGCAGACTTGTCTTCATGGGTCTATTGCTGCCTCTGGCACCTTATGGCCGTTCTGCTGTGAGTCAAAGATTTTCGAATCGGACGAAAAACTGATAGTGAATTGTAACGTTCAGGGCCTCCTAATGACGATGGAACACTCAAATTGCGTCCCGATTCAATACATCGTCCTCCAGCAGACTTGTCTCCATGGGTCTATTGCCTGCTGGGGCACCTTATGGCCGTTCTGCTGTGAGTCAAAGATTTTCGAATCGGACGAAAAACTGATAGTGAATTGTAACGTTCAGGGCCACCTAATGACGATGGATCACTCAAATTGCGTCCCGATTCAATACATCGTCCTCCAGCAGACTTGTCTCCATGGGTCTATTGCTGCCTCGGGCACCTTATGGCCGTTCTGCTGTGAGTCAAAGCTTTTCGAATCTGACGAAAAACTGATAGTGAATTGTAACATTCAGGGCCACGTAATGACGATGGATCACTCAAATTGCGTCCCGATCCAATACATCGTCCTCCAGCCGACTTGTCTCCATGGGTCTATTGCTGCTTCGGGCACCTAATGTCCGTTCTGCTGTGAGTCAAAGATTTTCGAACGGACGAAAAACTGATAGTGAATTGTAACGTTCAGGGCCTCCTAATGACGATGGATCACTCAAATTGCGTCCCGATTCAATACATCGTCTTCCAGCAGACTTGTCTTCATCGGTCTATTGCTGCCTCTGGCACCTTATGGCCGTTCTGCTGTGAGTCAAAGATTTTCGAATCGGACGAAAAACTGATAGTGAATTGTAACGTTCAGGGCCTCCTAATGACGATGGAACACTCAAATAGCGTCCCGATTCAATACATCGTCCTCCAGCCGACTTGTCTCCATGGCCGTTATGCTGTGAGTCTAAATTATCGAATGGGTCGAAAAAGTGATAGTGAATTGTAACGTTCAGGGCCACCTAATGACGATGGATCACTCAAATTGAGTCCCGATTCAATACATCGTCCTCCAGCAGACTTGTCTCCATAGGTCTATTGCTGCCTCGGGCACCTTCTGGCCGTTCTGCTGTGACTCAAAGATTTTCGAATCGGACGAAAAACTGATAGTGAATTGTAACGTTCAGGGCCTCCTAATGACGATGGAACACTCAAATAGCGTCCCGATTCAATACATCGTCCTCCAGCAGACTTGTCTCCATGGGTCTATTGTTGCCTCGGGCACCTTATGGCCGTTCTGATCTGAGTCAAAGATTTTCGAATCTGACGAAAAACTGATAGTGAATTGTAACATTCAGGGCCACCTAATGACGATGGAACACTCAAATTGCGTCCTGATTCAATACATCGTCCTCCAGCCGACTTGACTCCATGGGTCTATTGCTGCCTCGGGCACCTTATGGCCGTTCTGCTGTGAGTCTAGATTACCGAATGGGACGAAAAACTGATAGTGAATTGTAACGTTCAAGGCCACCTAATGACGATGGATCACTCAAATTGCGTCCCGATTCAATACATCGTCCTCCAGCCAACTTGTTTCCATGGGTCTATAGCTGCCTCGGACACCTTATGGCCGTTCTGCTGTGAGTCAAAGATTTTCGAATCGGACGAAAAACTGATAGTGAATTGTAACGTTCAGGGCCACCTAATGACGATGGATCACTCAAATTGCGTCCCGATTCAATACATCGTCCTCCAGCAGACTTGTCTCCATGGGTCTATTGCTGCCTCGGGCACCTTATGGCCGTTCTGCTGTGAGTCAAAGATTTTCGAATCGGACGAAAAACTGATAGTGAATTGTAAGGTTCAGGGCCACCTAATGACGATGGATCACTCAAATTGCGTCCCGATTCAATACATCCTCTTCCAGCAGACTTGTCTCCATGGGTCTATTGCTGCCTCGGGCACCTTATAGTCGTTCTGCCGTGAGTATAGGTTATCGAATGGGACGGAAAACTGGTAGTTAATTGTAACATTCAGGGCCTCCTAATGACGATGGAACACTCAAATTGCGTCCCGATTCAATACATCGTTCTCCAGCCGACTTGTCTCCATGGGTCTATTGCTGCCTCGGGCACCTTATGGCCGTTCTGCTGAGTGTCTAGATTATCGAATGGGACGAAAAACTGATAGTGAATTGTAACGTTCAGGGCCACCTAATCACGATGGATCACTCAAATTGCGTCCCGATTCAATACATCGTCCTCCAGCCAACTTGTTTCCATGGGTCTATAGCTGCCTCGGACACCTTACGGCAATTCTGCTGTGAGTCAAAGATTTTCGAATCGGACGAAAAACTGATAGTGAATTGTAACATTCAGGGCCTCCTAATGACGATGGATCACTCAAATTGCGTCCCGATTCAATACATCGTCCTCCAGCAGACTTGTCTCCATGGGTCTATTGCTGCCTCGGGCACCTTATGGCCGTTCTGCTGTGAGTCAAAGATTTTCGAATCGGACGAAAAACTGATAGTGAATTCTAACATTCAGGGCCACCTAATGACGATGTAACACTCAAATTGCGTCCCGATGCAATACATCGTCCTCCAGCCAACTTGTCTCCATGGCCGTTATGCTGTGAGTCTAAGTTATCGAATGGGACGAAAAACTGATAGTGAATTGTAACGTTCAGGGCCACCTAATGACGATGGATCACTCAAATTGCGTCCTGATTCAATACATCGTCCTCCAGCAGACTTGTCTCCATGGGTCTATGGCTGCCTCGGGCACCTTATGGCCGTTTTGCTGTGAGTCAAAGATTTTCGAATCGGACGAAAAACTGGTAGTGAATTGTAACATTCAGGGCCACCTCATGACGATGGATCACTCAAATTGCGTCCCGATTCAATACATCGTCTTCCAGCCGACTTGTCTCCATGGGTCTAATGCGGCCTCGGGCACCTTATGGCCGTTCTGCTGTGAGTCAAAGACTTTCGAATCGGACGAAAAACTGATAGTGAATTGTAACGTTCAGGGCCACCTAATGACGATGTATCACTCAAATTGCGTCCCGATTCAGTACATCGTCCTCCAGCCGACTTGTCTCCATGGGTCTATTGCTGCCTGTGGCACCTTATGGCCGTTCTGCTGTGTCAAAGATTTTGGAATCGGACGAAAAACTGATAGTTAATTGTAACGTTCAGGGCCTCCTAATGACGATGGAACACTCAAATTACGTTCCGATTCAATACATCGTCCTTCAGGAGACTTGTCTCCATGGGTCTATTGCTTGCTCGGGCACCTTATGGCCGTTGTGCTGTGAGTCAAAAATTTTCGAATCGGACGAAAAACTGATAGTGAATTGTAACGTTCAGGGCCTCCTAATGACGATGGAACACTCAAATTGCGTCCCGATTCAATACATCGTCCTCCAGCAGACTTGTCTCCATGGTTCTATTGCTGCCTCGGGCACCTTATGGCCGTTCTGCTGTGAGTCAAAGATTTTCGAATCGGACGAAAAACTGATAGTGAATTGTAACGTTCAGGGCCACCTAATGACGATGGATCACTCAAATTGCGTCCCGATTCAATAGTTCGTCCTCCAGCAGACTTGCCTCCATGGGTCTATTGCTGCCTCGTGCACCTTATGGCCGTTCTGCTGTGAGTCAAAGATTTTCGAATCGGACGAAAAACTGGTAGTGATTTGTAACGTTCAGGGCCTCCTAATGACGATGGATCACTCAAATTGCGTCCCGATTCAATACATCGTCCTCCAGCAGACTTGTCTTCATGGGTCTATTGCTGCCTCTGGCACCTTATGGCCGTTCTGCTGTGAGTCAAAGATTTTCGAATCGGACGAAAAACTGATAGTGAATTGTAACGTTCAGGGCCTCCTAATGACGATGGAACACTCAAATTGCGTCCCGATTCAATACATCGTCCTCCAGCAGACTTGTCTCCATGGGTCTATTGCCTGCTGGGGCACCTTATGGCCGTTCTGCTGTGAGTCAAAGATTTTGGAATCGGACGAAAAACTGATAGTGAATTGTAACGTTCAGGGCCACCTAATGACGATGGATCACTCAAATTGCGTCCCGATTCAATACATCGTCCTCCAGCAGACTTGCCTCCATGGGTCTATTGCTGCCTCGGGCACCTTATGGCCGTTCTGCTGTGAGTCAAAGATTTTCGAATCGGACGAAAAACTGGTAGTGATTTGTAACGTTCAGGGCCTCCTAATGACGATGGATCACTCAAATTGCGTCCCGATTCAATACATCGTCCTCCAGCAGACTTGTCTTCATGGGTCTATTGCTGCCTCTGGCACCTTATGGCCGTTCTGCTGTCAGTCAAAGATTTTCGAATCGGACGAAAAACTGATAGTGAATTGTAACGTTCAGGGCCTCCAAATGACGATGGAACACTCAAATTGCGTCCCGATTCAATACATCGTCCTCCAGCAGACTTGTCTCCATGGGTCTATTGCCTGCTGGGGCACCTTATGGCCGTTCTGCTGTGAGTCAAAGATTTTCGAATCGGACGAAAAACTGATAGTGAATTGTAACGTTCAGGGCCACCTAATGACGATGGATCACTCAAATTGCGTCCCGATTCAATACATCGTCCTCCAGCAGACTTGTCTCCATGGGTCTATTGCTGCCTCGGGCACCTTATGGCCGTTCTGCTGTGAGTCAAAGATTTTCGAATCTGACGAAAAACTGATAGTGAATTGTAACATTCAGGGCCACCTAATGACGATGGAACACTCAAATTGCGTCCCGATTGAATACATCGTTCTCCAGCCGACTTGTCTCCATGTCCGTTATGCTGTGAGTCTAAATTATCGAATGGGACGAAAAACTGATAGTGAATTGTAACATTCAGGGCCACCTAATGACGATGGATCACTCAAATTGCGTCCCGATTCAATACATCGTCTTCCAGCCGACTTGTCTCCATGGGTCTATTGCGGCATCGGGCACCTTATGTCCGTTCTGCTGTGAGTCAAAGACTTTCGAATCGGACGAAAAACTGATAGTGCATTGAAACGTTCAGGGCCACCTAATGACGATGTATCACTCAAATTGCGTCCCGATTCAGTACATCGTCCTCCAGCCGACTTCTCTCCATGGGTCTATTGCTGCCTGGGGCACCTTATGGCCGTTCTGCTGTGTCAAAGATTTTCGAATCGGACGAAAAACTGATAGTGAATTGTAACGTTCAGGGCCTCCTAATGACGATGGAACACTCAAATTGCGTTCCGATTCGATACATCGTCCTTCAGCAGACTTGTCTCCATGGGTCTATTGCCTGCTCGTGCACCTTATGGCCGTTCTGCTGTGAGTCAAAAATTTTCGAATCGGACGAAAAACTGATAGTGAATTGTAACGTTCAGGGCCTCCTAATGACGATGGAACACTCAAATTGCGTCCCGATTCAATACATCGTCCTCCAGCAGACTTGTCTCCATGGTTCTATTGCTGCCTCGGGCACCTTATGGCCGTTCTGCTGTGAGTCAAAGATTTTCGAATCGGACGAAAAACTGATAGTGAATTGTAACGTTCAGGGCCACCTAATGACGATGGATCACTCAAATTGCGTCCCGATTCAATACATCGTCCTCCAGTAGACTTGTCTCCATGGGTCTATTGCTGCCTCGGGCACCTTATGGCCGTTCTGCTGTGAGTCAAAGCTTTTCGAATCTGACGAAAAACTGATAGTGAATTGTAACATTCAGGGCCACGTAATGACGATGGATCACTCAAATTGCGTCCCGATCCAATACATCGTCCTCCAGCCGACTTGTCTCCATGGGTCTATTGCTGCTTCGGGCACCTTATGTCCGTTCTGCTGTGAGTCAAAGATTTTCGAACGGACGAAAAACTGATAGTGAATTGTAACGTTCAGGGCCTCCTAATGACGATGGATCACTCAAATTGCGTCCCGATTCAATACATCGTCCTCCAGCAGACTTGTCTTCATCGGTCTATTGCTGCCTCTGGCACCTTATGGCCGTTCTGCTGTGAGTCAAAGATTTTCGAATCGGACGAAAAACTGATAGTGAATTGTAACGTTCAGGGCCTCCTAATGACGATGGAACACTCAAATTGCGTCCCGATTCAATACATCGTCCTCCAGCAGACTTGTCTCCATGGGTCTATTGCCTGCTGGGGCACCTTATGGCCGTTCTGCTGTGAGTCAAAGATTTTCGAATCGGACGAAAAACTGATAGTGAATTGTAACGTTCAGGGCCACCTAATGACGATGGATCACTCAAATTGCGTCCCGATTCAATACATCGTCCTCCAGCAGACTTGTCTCCATGGGTCTATTGCTGCCTCGGGCACCTTATGGCCGTTCTGCTGTGAGTCAAAGATTTTCGAATCGGACGAAAAACTGATAGTGAATTGTAACGTTCAGGGCCACGTAATGACGATGGATCACTCAAATTGCGTCCCGATCCAATACATCGTCCTCCAGCCGACTTGTCTCCATGGGTCTATTGCTGCTTCGGGCACCTTATGTCCGTTCTGCTGTGAGTCAAAGATTTTCGAACGGACGAAAAACTGATAGTGAATTGTAACGTTCAGGGCCTCCTAATGACGATGGATCACTCAAATTGCGTCCCGATTCAATACATCGTCCTCCAGCAGACTTGTCTTCATCGGTCTATTGCTGCCTCTGGCACCTTATGGCCGTTCTGCTGTGAGTCAAAGATTTTCGAATCGGACGAAAAACTGATAGTGAATTGTAACGTTCAGGGCCTCCTAATGACGATGGAACACTCAAATTGCGTCCCGATTCAATACATCGTCCTCCAGCAGACTTGTCTCCATGGGTCTATTGCCTGCTGGGGCACCTTATGGCCGTTCTGCTGTGAGTCAAAGATTTTCGAATCGGACGAAAAACTGATAGTGAATTGTAACGTTCAGGGCCACCTAATGACGATGGATCACTCAAATTGCGTCCCGATTCAATACATCGTCCTCCAGCAGGTTTGTCTCCATGGGTCTATAGCTGCCTCGGGCACCTTATGGCCGTTCTGCTGTGAGTCAAAGATTTTCGAATCGGACGAAAAACTGATAGTGAATTGTAACATTCAGGGCCACCTAATGACGATGGAACACTCAAATTGCGTCCCGATTCAATACATCGTCCTCCAGCAGACTTGTCTCCATGGGTCTATTGCCTGCTCGGGCACCTTATGGCCGTTCTGCTGTGAGTCAAAGATTTTCGAATCGAACGAAAAACTGATAGTGAATTGTAACGTTCAGGGCCATCTAATGACGATGGATCACTCAAATTGCGTCCCGATTCAATACATCGTCCTCCAGCAGACTTGTCTCCATGGGTCCATTGCTGCCTCGGGCACCTTATGGCCGTTCTGCTGTGAGTCAAAGATTTTCGAATCGGACGAAAAACTGATAGTGAATTGTAACATTAAGTCCACCTAATGACGATGGAACACTCAAATTGCGTCCCGATTCAATACATTGTCCTCCGGCCGACTTGACTCCATGTCCGTTATGCTGTGAGTCTAAATTATCGAATGGGACGAAATACTGATAGTGAATTGTAACGTTCAGGGCCACCTAATGACGATGGATCACTCAAATTGCGTCCCGATTCAATACATCGTCCTCCAGCAGACTTGTCTCCATGGGTCTATAGCTGCCTCGGACACCTTATGGCCGTTCTGCTGTGAGTCAAAGATTTTCGAATCGGACGAAAAACTGATAGTGAATTGTAACGTTCTGGGCCTCCTAATGACGATGGAACACTCAAATTGCGTCCCGATTCAATACATCGTCCTCCAGCAGACTTGTCTCCATGGGTCTATTGCCGCCTCGGGCACCTTATGGCCGTTCTGCTGTGAGTCAAAGATTTTCGAATCGGACGAAAAACTGAAAGTGAATTGTAACGTTCAGGGCCTCCTAATGACGATGGATCACTCAAATTGCGTCCCGATTCAATACATCGTCCTCTAGCAGACTTGTCTCCAAGGGTCTATTGCTGCCTCGGGCACCTTATGGCCGTTCTGCTGTGAGTCAAAGATTTTCGAATCGGACGAAAAACTGATAGCGAATTGTAACATTCAGGGCCACCTAATGACGATGGAACACTCAAATTGCGTCCCGATTCAATACATCGTCCTCCAGCCGACTTGTCTCCATGGCCGTTATGCTGTGAGTCTAAATTATCGAATGTGTCGAAAAACTGATAGTGAATTGTAACATTCAGGGCCACGTAATGACGATGGATCACTCAAATTGCGTCCCGATTCAATACATCGTCCTCCAGCCGAGTTGTCTCCATGGATCTATTGCTGCCTCGGGCAACTTATGGCCGTTCTGCTGTGAGTCAAAGATTTTCGAATCGGACGAAAAACTGATAGTGAATTGTAACGTTCAGGGCCTCCAAATGACGATGGAACACTCAAATTGCGTCCCGATTCAATACATCGTCCTCCAGCCGACTTGACACCATGGGTCTATTGCTGCCTCGGGCACCTTATGGCCGTTCTGCTGTGAGTCTAGATTATCGAATGGGACGAAAAACTGATAGTGAATTGTAACGTTCAAGGCCACCTAATGACGATGGATCACTCAAATTGCGTCCCGATTCAATACATCGTCCTCCAGCCGACTTGTCTCCATGGCCGTTATGCTGTGAGTCTAAATTATCGAATGTGTCGAAAAACTGATAGTGAATTGTAACATTCAGGGCCACGTAATGACGATGGATCACTCAAATTGCGTCCCGATTCAATACATCGTTCTCCAGCAGACTTGTCTTCATGGGTCTATTGCTGCCTCGGGCACCTTATGGCCGTTCTGCTGTGAGTCAAAGATTTTCGAATCGGACGAAAAACTGATAGTGAATTGTAACGTTCAGGGCCACCTAATGACGATGGATCACTCAAATTGCGTCCCGATTCAATACATCGTCCTCCAGCAGACTTGTCTCCATGGGTCTATTGCTGCCTCGGGCACCTTCTGGCCGTTCTGCTGTGACTCAAAGATTTTCGAATCGGACGAAAAACTGATAGTGAATTGTAACTTTCAGGGCCTCCTAATGACGATGGAACACTCAAATTGCGTCCCGATTCAATACATCGTCCTCCAGCCGACTTGTCTCCATGTCCGTTATGCTGTGAGTGTAAATTATCGAATGGGACGAAAAACTGATAGTGAATTGTAACGTTCATGGCCACCTAATGACGATGGATCACTCAAATTGCGTCCCGATTCAATACATCGTCCTCCAGCAGACTCGTCTCCATCGGTCTATTGCTGCCTCGGGCACCTTATTGCCGTTCTGCTGTGAGGCAAAGATTTTCGAATCGGACGAAAAACTGATAGTGAATTGTAACGTTCAGGGCCACCTAATGACGATGGATCACTCAAATTGCGTCCCGATTCAATACATCGTCCTCCAGCAGACTCGTCTCCATCGGTCTATTGCTGCCTCGGGCACCTTATTGCCGTTCTGCTGTGAGGCAAAGATTTTCGAAACGGACGAAAAACTGATAGTGAATTGTAACATTCAGGGCCACCTAATGACGATGGAATACTCAAATTGCGTCCCGATTCAATACATCGTCCTCCGGCCACTTGTCTCCATGTCCGTTATGCTGTGAGTCTAAATTATCGAATGGGACGAAATACTGATAGTGAATTGTAACGTTCAGGGCCACCTAATGACGATGGATCACTCAAATTGCGTCCCGATTCGATACATCGTCCTCCAGCAGACTTGTCTCCATGGGTCTATAGCTGCCTCGGACACCTTATGGCCGTTCTGCTGTGAGTCAAAGATTTTCGAATCGGACGAAAAACTGATAGTGAATTGTAACGTTCTGGGCCTCCTAATGACGATGGAACACTCAAATTGCGTCCCGATTCAATACATCGTCCTCCAGCAGTCTTGTCTCCATGGGTCTATTGCCGCCTCGGGCACCTTATGGCCGTTCTGCTGTGAGTCAAAGATTTTCGAATCGGACGAAAAACTGAAAGTGAATTGTAACGTTCAGGGCCTCCTAATGACGATGGATCACTCAAATTGCGTCCCGATTCAATACATCGTCCTCCAGCAGACTTGTCTCCAAGGGTCTATTGCTGCCTCGAGCACCTAATGGCCGTTCTGCTGTGAGTCAAAGATTTTCGAATCGGACGAAAAACTGATAGTGAATTGTAACGTTCAGGGCCTCCAAATGACGATGGAGCACTCAAATTGCGTCCCGATTCAATACACCGTCCTCCAGCCGACTTGACTCCATGGGTCTATTGCTGCCTCGGGCACCTTATGGCCGTTCTGCTGTGACTCTAGATTATCGAATGGGACGAAAAACTGATAGTGAATTGTAACGTTCAAGGCCACCTAATGACGATGGATCACTCAAATTGCGTCCCGATTCAATACATCGTCCTCCAGCCAACTTGTCTCCATGGGTCTATTGCTGCCTCGGACGGCTTATGGCCGTTCTGCTGTGAGTCAAAGATTTTCGAATCTGACGAAAAACTGATAGTGAATTGTAACATTCAGGGCCACGTAATGACGATGGATCACTCAAATTGCGTCCCGATTCAATACATCGTTCTCCAGCAGACTTGTCTTCATGGGTCTATTGCTGCCTCGGGCACCTTATGGCCGTTCTGCTGTGAGTCAAAGATTTTCGAATCGGACGAAAAACTGATAGTGAATTGTAACGTTCAGGGCCACCTAATGACGATGGATCACTCAAATTGCGTCCCGATTCAATACATCGTCCTCCAGCAGACTTGTCTCCATGGGTCTATTGCCGCCTCGGGCACCTTATGGCCGTTCTGCTGTGAGTCAAAGATTTTCGAATCGGACGAAAAACTGAAAGTGAATTGTAACGTTCAGGGCCTCCTAATGACGATGGATCACTCAAATTGCGTCCCGATTCAATACATCGTCCTCTAGCAGACTTGTCTCCAAGGGTCTATTGCTGCCTCGGGCACCTTATGGCCGTTCTGCTGTGAGTCAAAGATTTTCGAATCGGACGAAAAACTGATAGCGAATTGTAACATTCAGGGCCACCTAATGACGATGGAACACTCAAATTGCGTCCCGATTCAATACATCGTCCTCCAGCCGACTTGTCTCCATGGCCGTTATGCTGTGAGTCTAAATTATCGAATGGGTCGAAAAACTGATAGTGAATTGTAACATTCAGGGCCACGTAATGACGATGGATCACTCAAATTGCGTCCCGATTTAATACATCGTCCTCCAGCCGAGTTGTCTCCATGGATCTATTGCTGCCTCGGGCAACTTATGGCCGTTCTGCTGTGAGTCAAAGATTTTCGAATCGGACGAAAAACTGATAGTGAATTGTAACGTTCAGGGCCTCCAAATGACGATGGAACACTCAAATTGCGTCCCGATTCAATACATCGTCCTCCAGCCGACTTGACACCATGGGTCTATTGCTGCCTCGGGCACCTTATGGCCGTTCTGCTGTGAGTCTAGATTATCGAATGGGACGAAAAACTGATAGTGAATTGTAACGTTCAAGGCCACCTAATGACGATGGATCACTCAAATTGCGTCCCGATTCAATACATCGTCCTCCAGCCAACTTGTCTCCATGGGTCTATTGCTGCCTCGGACGGCTTATGGCCGTTCTGCTGTGAGTCAAAGATTTTCGAATCTGACGAAAAACTGATAGTGAATTGTAACATTCAGGGCCACGTAATGACGATGGATCACTCAAATTGCGTCCCGATTCAATACATCGTTCTCCAGCAGACTTGTCTTCATGGGTCTATTGCTGCCTCGGGCACCTTATGGCCGTTCTGCTGTGAGTCAAAGATTTTCGAATCGGACGAAAAACTGATAGTGAATTGCAACGTTCAGGGCCACCTAATGACGATGGATCACTCAAATTGCGTCCCGATTCAATACATCGTCCTCCAGCAGACTTGTCTCCATGGGTCTATTGCTGCCTCGGGCACCTTCTGGCCGTTCTGCTGTGACTCAAAGATTTTCGAATCGGACGAAAAACTGATAGTGAATTGTAACTTTCAGGGCCTCCTAATGACGATGGAACACTCAAATTGCGTCCCGATTCAATACATCGTCCTCCAGCCGACTTGTCTCCATGTCCGTTATGCTGTGAGTGTAAATTATCGAATGGGACGAAAAACTGATAGTGAATTGTAACGTTCATGGCCACCTAATGACGATGGATCACTCAAATTGCGTCCCGATTCAATACATCGTCCTCCAGCAGACTCGTCTCCATCGGTCTATTGCTGCCTCGGGCACCTTATTGCCGTTCTGCTGTGAGGCAAAGATTTTCGAATCGGACGAAAAACTGATAGTGAATTGTAACGTTCAGGGCCATCTAATGACGATGTATCACTCAAATTGCGTCCCGATTCAATACATCGTCCTCCAGCAGACTTGTCTCCATGGGTCTATTGCTGCCTCGGGCACCTTATGGCCGTTCTGCTGTGAGTCTAAGATTTTCGAAACGGACGAAAAACTGATAGTGAATTGTAACATTCAGGGCCACCTAATGACGATGGAATACTCAAATTGCGTCCCGATTCAATACATCGTCCTCCGGCCGACTTGTCTCCATGTCCGTTATGCTGTGAGTCTAAATTATCGAATGGGACGAAATACTGATAGTGAATTGTAACGTTCAGGGCCACCTAATGACGATGGATCACTCAAATTGCGTCCCGATTCGATACATCGTCCTCCAGCAGACTTGTCTCCATGGGTCTATAGCTGCCTCGGACACCTTATGGCCGTTCTGCTGTGAGTCAAAGATTTTCGAATCGGACGAAAAACTGATAGTGAATTGTAACGTTCTGGGCCTCCTAATGACGATGGAACACTCAAATTGCGTCCCGATTCAATACATCGTCCTCCAGCAGTCTTGTCTCCATGGGTCTATTGCCGCCTCGGGCACCTTATGGCCGTTCTGCTGTGAGTCAAAGATTTTCGAATCGGACGAAAAACTGAAAGTGAATTGTAACGTTCAGGGCCTCCTAATGACGATGGATCACTCAAATTGCGTCCCGATTCAATACATCGTCCTCCAGCAGACTTGTCTCCAAGGGTCTATTGCTGCCTCGAGCACCTAATGGCCGTTCTGCTGTGAGTCAAAGATTTTCGAATCGGACTAAAAACTGATAGTGAATTGTAACGTTCAGGGCCTCCAAATGACGATGGAACACTCAAATTGCGTCCCGATTCAATACACCGTCCTCCAGCCGACTTGACTCCATGGGTCTATTGCTGCCTCGGGCACCTTATGGCCGTTCTGCTGTGACTCTAGATTATCGAATGGGACGAAAAACTGATAGTGAATTGTAACGTTCAAGGCCACCTAATGACGATGGATCACTCAAATTGCGTCCCGATTCAATACATCGTCCTCCAGCCAACTTGTCTCCATGGGTCTATTGCTGCCTCGGACGGCTTATGGCCGTTCTGCTGTGAGTCAAAGATTTTCGAATCTGACGAAAAACTGATAGTGAATTGTAACATTCAGGGCCACGTAATGACGATGGATCACTCAAATTGCGTCCCGATTCAATACATCGTTCTCCAGCAGACTTGTCTTCATGGGTCTATTGCTGCCTCGGGCACCTTATGGCCGTTCTGCTGTGAGTCAAAGATTTTCGAATCGGACGAAAAACTGATAGTGAATTGTAACGTTCAGGGCCACCTAATGACGATGGATCACTCAAATTGCGTCCCGATTCAATACATCGTCCTCCAGCAGACTTGTCTCCATGGGTCTATTGCTGCCTCGGGCACCTTCTGGCCGTTCTGCTGTGACTCAAAGATTTTCGAATCGGACGAAAAACTGATAGTGAATTGTAACTTTCAGGGCCTCCTAATGACGATGGAACACTCAAATTGCGTCCCGATTCAATACATCGTCCTCCAGCCGACTTGTCTCCATGTCCGTTATGCTGTGAGTGTAAATTATCGAATGGGACGAAAAACTGATAGTGAATTGTAACGTTCATGGCCACCTAATGACGATGGATCACTCAAATTGCGTCCCGATTCAATACATCGTCCTCCAGCAGACTCGTCTCCATCGGTCTATTGCTGCCTCGGGCACCTTATTGCCGTTCTGCTGTGAGGCAAAGATTTTCGAATCGGACGAAAAACTGATAGTGAATTGTAACGTTCAGGGCCATCTAATGACGATGTATCACTCAAATTGCGTCCCGATTCAATACATCGTCCTCCAGCAGACTTGTCTCCATGGGTCTATTGCTGCCTCGGGCACCTTATGGCCGTTCTGCTGTGAGTCAAAGATTTTCGAAACGGACGAAAAACTGATAGTGAATTGTAACATTCAGGGCCACCTAATGACGATGGAATACTCAAATTGCGTCCCGATTCAATACATCGTCCTCCGGCCGACTTGTCTATATGTCCGTTATGCTGTGAGTCTAAATTATCGAATGGGACGAAATACTGATAGTGAATTGTAACGTTCAGGGCCACCTAATGACGATGGATCACTCAAATTGCGTCCCGATTCGATACATCGTCCTCCAGCAGACTTGTCTCCATGGGTCTATAGCTGCCTCGGACACCTTATGGCCGTTCTGCTGTGAGTCAAAGATTTTCGAATCGGACGAAAAACTGATAGTGAATTGTAACGTTCTGGGCCTCCTAATGACGATGGAACACTCAAATAGCGTCCCGATTCAATACATCGTCCTCCAGCAGTCTTGTCTCCATGGGTCTATTGCCGCCTCGGGCACCTTATGGCCGTTCTGCTGTGAGTCAAAGATTTTCGAATCGGACGAAAAACTGATAGTGAATTGTAACGTTCAGGGCCTCCAAATGACGATGGAACACTCAAATTGCGTCCCGATTCAATACATCGTCCTCCAGCCGACTTGTCTCCATGTCCGTTATGCTGTGAGTGTAAATTATCGAATGGGACGAAAAACTGATAGTGAATTGTAACGTTCATGGCCACCTAATGACGATGGATCACTCAAATTGCGTCCCGATTCAATACATCGTCCTCCAGCAGACTCGTCTCCATCGGTCTATTGCTGCCTCGGGCACCTTATTGCCGTTCTGCTGTGAGGCAAAGATTTTCGAATCGGACGAAAAACTGATAGTGAATTGTAACGTTCAGGGCCATCTAATGACGATGTATCACTCAAATTGCGTCCCGATTCAATACATCGTCCTCCAGCAGACTTGTCTCCATGGGTCTATTGCTGCCTCGGGCACCTTATGGCCGTTCTGCTGTGAGTCAAAGATTTTCGAAACGGACGAAAAACTGATAGTGAATTGTAACATTCAGGGCCACCTAATGACGATGGAATACTCAAATTGCGTCCCGATTCAATACATCGTCCTCCGGCCGACTTGTCTCCATGTCCGTTATGCTGTGAGTCTAAATTATCGAATGGGACGAAATACTGATAGTGAATTGTAACGTTCAGGGCCACCTAATGACGATGGATCACTCAAATTGCGTCCCGATTCGATACATCGTCCTCCAGCAGACTTGTCTCCATGGGTCTATAGCTGCCTCGGACACCTTATGGCCGTTCTGCTGTGAGTCAAAGATTTTCGAATCGGACGAAAAGCTGATAGTGAATTGTAACGTTCTGGGCCTCCTAATGACGATGGAACACTCAAATTGCGTCCCGATTCAATACATCGTCCTCCAGCAGTCTTGTCTCCATGGGTCTATTGCCGCCTCGGGCACCTTATGGCCGTTCTGCTGTGAGTCAAAGATTTTCGAATCGGACGAAAAACTGAAAGTGAATTGTAACGTTCAGGGCCTCCTAATGACGATGGATCACTCAAATTGCGTCCCGATTCAATACATCGTCCTCCAGCAGACTTGTCTCCAAGGGTCTATTGCTGCCTCGAGCACCTAATGGCCGTTCTGCTGTGAGTCAAAGATTTTCGAATCGGACGAAAAACTGATAGTGAATTGTAACGTTCAGGGCCTCCAAATGACGATGGAACACTCAAATTGCGTCCCGATTCAATACACCGTCCTCCAGCCGACTTGACTCCATGGGTCTATTGCTGCCTCGGGCACCTTATGGCCGTTCTGCTGTGACTCTAGATTATCGAATGGGACGAAAAACTGATAGTGAATTGTAACGTTCAAGGCCACCTAATGACGATGGATCACTCAAATTGCGTCCCGATTCAATACATCGTCCTCCAGCCAACTTGTCTCCATGGGTCTATTGCTGCCTCGGACGGCTTATGGCCGTTCTGCTGTGAGTCAAAGATTTTCGAATCTGACGAAAAACTGATAGTGAATTGTAACATTCAGGGCCACGTAATGACGATGGATCACTCAAATTGCGTCCCGATTCAATACATCGTTCTCCAGCAGACTTGTCTTCATGGGTCTATTGCTGCCTCGGGCACCTTATGGCCGTTCTGCTGTGAGTCAAAGATTTTCGAATCGGACGAAAAACTGATAGTGAATTGTAACGTTCAGGGCCACCTAATGACGATGGATCACTCAAATTGCGTCCCGATTCAATACATCGTCCTCCAGCAGACTTGTCTCCATGGGTCTATTGCTGCCTCGGGCACCTTCTGGCCGTTCTGCTGTGACTCAAAGATTTTCGAATCGGACGAAAAACTGATAGTGAATTGTAACTTTCAGGGCCTCCTAATGACGATGGAACACTCAAATTGCGTCCCGATTCAATACATCGTCCTCCAGCCGACTTGTCTCCATGTCCGTTATGCTGTGAGTGTAAATTATCGAATGGGACGAAAAACTGATAGTGAATTGTAACGTTCATGGCCACCTAATGACGATGGATCACTCAAATTGCGTCCCGATTCAATACATCGTCCTCCAGCAGACTCGTCTCCATCGGTCTATTGCTGCCTCGGGCACCTTATTGCCGTTCTGCTGTGAGGCAAAGATTTTCGAATCGGACGAAAAACTGATAGTGAATTGTAACGTTCAGGGCCATCTAATGACGATGTATCACTCAAATTGCGTCCCGATTCAATACATCGTCCTCCAGCAGACTTGTCTCCATGGGTCTATTGCTGCCTCGGGCACCTTATGGCCGTTCTGCTGTGAGTCAAAGATTTTCGAAACGGACGAAAAACTGATAGTGAATTGTAACATTCAGGGCCACCTAATGACGATGGAATACTCAAATTGCGTCCCGATTCAATACATCGTCCTCCGGCCGACTTGTCTCCATGTCCGTTATGCTGTGAGTCTAAATTATCGAATGGGACGAAATACTGATAGTGAATTGTAACGTTCAGGGCCACCTAATGACGATGGATCACTCAAATTGCGTCCCGATTCGATACATCGTCCTCCAGCAGACTTGTCTCCATGGGTCTATAGCTGCCTCGGACACCTTATGGCCGTTCTGCTGTGAGTCAAAGATTTTCGAATCGGACGAAAAACTGATAGTGAATTGTAACGTTCTGGGCCTCCTAATGACGATGGAACACTCAAATAGCGTCCCGATTCAATACATCGTCCTCCAGCAGTCTTGTCTCCATGGGTCTATTGCCGCCTCGGGCACCTTATGGCCGTTCTGCTGTGAGTCAAAGATTTTCGAATCGGACGAAAAACTGATAGTGAATTGTAACGTTCAGGGCCTCCAAATGACGATGGAACACTCAAATTGCGTCCCGATTCAATACACCGTCCTCCAGCCGACTTGACTCCATGGGTCTATTGCTGCCTCGGGCACCTTATGGCCGTTCTGCTGTGAGTCTAGATTATCGAATGGGACGAAAAACTGATAGTGAATTGTAACGTTCAGGGCCACCTAATTACGATGGATCACTCAAATTGCGTCCCGATTCAATACATCGTCCTCCAGCCAACTTGTCTCCATGGGTCTATTGCTGCCTCGGACGGCTTATGGCCGTTCTGCTGTGAGTCAAAGATTTTCGAATCTGACGAAAAACTGATAGTGAATTGTAACATTCAGGGCCACGTAATGACGATGGATCACTCAAATTGCGTCCCGATTCAATACATCGTTCTCCAGCAGACTTGTCTTCATGGGTCTATTGCTGCCTCGGGCACCTTATGGCCGTTCTGCTGTGAGTCAAAGATTTTCGAATCGGACGAAAAACTGATAGTGATTTGTAACGTTCAGGGCCACCTAATGACGATGGATCACTCAAATTGCGTCCCGATTCAATACATCGTCCTCCAGCAGACTTGTCTCCATGGGTCTATTGCTGCCTCGGGCACCTTCTGGCCGTTCTGCTGTGACTCAAAGATTTTCGAATCGGACGAAAAACTGATAGTGAATTGTAACTTTCAGGGCCTCCTAATGACGATGGAACACTCAAATTGCGTCCCGATTCAATACATCGTCCTCCAGCCGACTTGTCTCCATGTCCGTTATGCTGTGAGTGTAAATTATCGAATGGGACGAAAAACTGATAGTGAATTGTAACGTTCATGGCCACCTAATGACGATGGATCACTCAAATTGCGTCCCGATTCAATACATCGTCCTCCAGCAGACTCGTCTCCATCGGTCTATTGCTGCCTCGGGCACCTTATTGCCGTTCTGCTGTGAGGCAAAGATTTTCGAATCGGACGAAAAACTGATAGTGAATTGTAACGTTCAGGGCCATCTAATGACGATGTATCACTCAAATTGCGTCCCGATTCAATACATCGTCCTCCAGCAGACTTGTCTCCATGGGTCTATTGCTGCCTCGGGCACCTTATGGCCGTTCTGCTGTGAGTCAAAGATTTTCGAAACGGACGAAAAACTGATAGTGAATTGTAACATTCAGGGCCACCTAATGACGATGGAATACTCAAATTGCGTCCCGATTCAATACATCGTCCTCCGGCCGACTTGTCTCCATGTCCGTTATGCTGTGAGTCTAAATTATCGAATGGGACGAAATACTGATAGTGAATTGTAACGTTCATGGCCACTTAATGACGATGGATCACTCAAATTGCGTTCCGATTCGATACATCGTCCTCCAGCAGACTTGTCTCCATGGGTCTATAGCTGCCTCGGACACCTTATGGCCGTTCTGCTGTGAGTCAAAGATTTTCGAATCGGACGAAAAACTGATAGTGAATTGTAACGTTCTGGGCCTCCCAATGACGATGGAACACTCAAATTGCGTCCCGATTCAATACATCGTCCTCCAGCAGTCTTGTCTCCATGGGTCTATTGCCGCCTCGGGCACCTTATGGCCGTTCTGCTGTGAGTCAAAGATTTTCGAATCGGACGAAAAACTGATAGTGAATTGTAACGTTCAGGGCCTCCAAATGACGATGGAACACTCAAATTGCGTCCCGATTCAATACACCGTCCTCCAGCCGACTTGACTCCATGGGTCTATTGCTGCCTCGGGCACCTTATGGCCGTTCTGCTGTGAGTCTAGATTATCGAATGGGACGAAAAACTGATAGTGAATTGTAACGTTCAGGGCCACCTAATTACGATGGATCACTCAAATTGCGTCCCGATTCAATACATCGTCCTCCAGCCAACTTGTCTCCATGGGTCTATTGCTCCCTCGGACGGCTTATGGCCGTTCTGCTGTGAGTCAAAGATTTTCGAATCGGACGAAAAACTGATAGTGAATTGTAACGTTCAGGGCCACGAAATGACGATGGATCACTCAAATTGCGTCCCGATTCAATACATCGTCCTCCAGCAGACTTGTCTCCATGGGTCTATTGCTGCCTCGGGCACCTTCTGGCCGTTCTGCTGTGACTCAAAGATTTTCGAATCGGACGAAAAACTGATAGTGAATTGTAACTTTCATGGCCACCTAATGACGATGGATCACTCAAATTGCGTCCCGATTCAATACATCGTCCTCCAGCAGACTCGTCTCCATCGGTCTATTGCTGCCTCGGGCACCTTATTGCCGTTCTGCTGTGAGGCAAAGATTTTCGAATCGGACGAAAAACTGATAGTGAATTGTAACGTTCAGGGCCATCTAATGACGATGTATCACTCAAATTGCGTCCCGATTCAATACATCGTCCTCCAGCAGACTTGTCTCCATGGGTCTATTGCTGCCTCGGGCACCTTATGGCCGTTCTGCTGTGAGTCAAAGATTTTCGAAACGGACGAAAAACTGATAGTGAATTGTAACATTCAGGGCCACCTAATGACGATGGAATACTCAAATTGCGTCCCGATTCAATACATCGTCCTCCGGCCGACTTGTCTCCATGTCCGTTATGCTGTGAGTCTAAATTATCGAATGGGACGAAATACTGATAGTGAATTGTAACGTTCAGGGCCACCTAATGACGATGGATCACTCAAATTGCGTCCCGATTCAATACATCGTCCTCCAGCCAACTTGTTTCCATGGGTCTATAGCTGCCTCGGACACCTTATGGCAATTCTGCTGTGAGTCAAAGATTTTCGAATCGGACGAAAAACTGATAGTGAATTGTAACATTCAGGGCCTCCTAATGACGATGGATCACTCAAATTGCGTCCCGATTCAATACATCGTCCTCCAGCAGACTTGTCTCCATGGGTCTATTGCTGCCTCGGGCACCTTATGGCCGTTCTGCTGTGAGTCAAAGATTTTCGAATCGGACGAAAAACTGATAGTGAATTGTAACGTTCAGGGCCACCTAATGACGATGGATCACTCAAATTGCGTCCCGATTCAATACATCGTCCTCCAGCAGACTTGTCTCCATGGGTCTATTGCTGCCTCGGGCACCTTATGGCCGTTCTGCTGTGAGTCAAAGATTTTCGAATCGGACGAAAAACTGATAGTGAATTGTAACGTTCAGGGCCACGTAATGACGATGGATCACTCAAATTGCGTTCCGATCCAATACATCGTCCTCCAGCCGACTTGTCTCCATGGGTCTATTGCTGCTTCGGGCACCTTATGTCCGTTCTGCTGTGAGTCAAAGATTTTCGAACGGACGAAAAACTGATAGTGAATTGTAACGTTCAGGGCCTCCTAATGACGATGGATCACTCAAATTGCGTCCCGATTCAATACATCGTCCTCCAGCAGACTTGTCTTCATCGGTCTATTGCTGCCTCTGGCACCTTATGGCCGTTCTGCTGTGAGTCAAAGATTTTCGAATCGGACGAAAAACTGATAGTGAATTGTAACGTTCAGGGCCTCCTAATGACGATGGAACACTCAAATTGCGTCCCGATTCAATACATCGTCCTCCAGCAGACTTGTCTCCATGGGTCTATTGCCTGCTGGGGCACCTTATGGCCGTTCTGCTGTGAGTCAAAGATTTTCGAATCGGACGAAAAACTGATAGTGAATTGTAACGTTCAGGGCCACCTAATGACGATGGATCACTCAAATTGCGTCCCGATTCAATACATCGTCCTCCAGCAGGTTTGTCTCCATGGGTCTATAGCTGCCTCGGGCACCTTATGGCCGTTCTGCTGTGAGTCAAAGATTTTCGAATCGGACGAAAAACTGATAGTGAATTGTAACTTTCAGGGCCACCTAATGACGATGGAACACTCAAATTGCGTCCCGATTCAATACATCGTCCTCCAGCAGACTTGTCTCCATGGGTCTATTGCCTGCTCGGGCACCTTATGGCCGTTCTGCTGTGAGTCAAAGATTTTCGAATCGGACGAAAAACTGATAGTGAATTGTAACGTTCAGGGCCATCTAATGACGATGGATCACTCAAATTGCGTCCCGATTCAATACATCGTCCTCCAGCAGACTTGTCTCCATGGGTCCATTGCTGCCTCGGGCACCTTATGGCCGTTCTGCTGTGAGTCAAAGATTTTCGAATCGGATGAAAAACTGATAGTGAATTGTAACATTAAGTCCACCTAATGACGATGGAACACTCAAATTGCGTCCCGATTCAATACATTGTCCTCCGGCCGACTTGACTCCATGTCCGTTATGCTGTGAGTCTAAATTATCGAATGGGACGAAATACTGATAGTGAATTGTAACGTTCAGGGCCACCTAATGACGATGGATCACTCAAATTGCGTCCCGATTCAATACATCGTCCTCCAGCAGACTTGTCTCCATGGGTCTATAGCTGCCTCGGACACCTTATGGCCGTTCTGCTGTGAGTCAAAGATTTTCGAATCGGACGAAAAACTGATAGTGAATTGTAACGTTCTGGGCCTCCTAATGACGATGGAACACTCAAATTGCGTCCCGATTCAATACATCGTCCTCCAGCAGACTTGTCTCCATGGGTCTATTGCCGCCTCGGGCACCTTATGGCCGTTCTGCTGTGAGTCAAAGATTTTCGAATCGGACGAAAAACTGAAAGTGAATTGTAACGTTCAGGGCCTCCTAATGACGATGGATCACTCAAATTGCGTCCCGATTCAATACATCGTCCTCTAGCAGACTTGTCTCCAAGGGTCTATTGCTGCCTCGGGCACCTTATGGCCGTTCTGCTGTGAGTCAAAGATTTTCGAATCGGACGAAAAACTGATAGCGAATTGTAACATTCAGGGCCACCTAATGACGATGGAACACTCAAATTGCGTCCCGATTCAATACATCGTCCTCCAGCCGACTTGTCTCCATGGCCGTTATGCTGTGAGTCTAAATTATCGAATGGGTCGAAAAACTGATAGTGAATTGTAACATTCAGGGCCACGTAATGACGATGGATCACTCAAATTGCGTCCCGATTCAATACATCGTCCTCCAGCCGAGTTGTCTCCATGGATCTATTGCTGCCTCGGGCAACTTATGGCCGTTCTGCTGTGAGTCAAAGATTTTCGAATCGGACGAAAAACTGATAGTGAATTGTAACGTTCAGGGCCTCCAAATGACGATGGAACACTCAAATTGCGTCCCGATTCAATACATCGTCCTCCAGCCGACTTGACACCATGGGTCTATTGCTGCCTCGGGCACCTTATGGCCGTTCTGCTGTGAGTCTAGATTATCGAATGGGACGAAAAACTGATAGTGAATTGTAACGTTCAAGGCCACCTAATGACGATGGATCACTCAAATTGCGTCCCGATTCAATACATCGTCCTCCAGCCAACTTGTCTCCATGGGTCTATTGCTGCCTCGGACGGCTTATGGCCGTTCTGCTGTGAGTCAAAGATTTTCGAATCTGACGAAAAACTGATAGTGAATTGTAACATTCAGGGCCACGTAATGACGATGGATCACTCAAATTGCGTCCCGATTCAATACATCGTTCTCCAGCAGACTTGTCTTCATAGGTCTATTGCTGCCTCGGGCACCTTATGGCCGTTCTGCTGTGAGTCAAAGATTTTCGAATCGGACGAAAAACTGATAGTGAATTGTAACGTTCAGGGCCACCTAATGACGATGGATCACTCAAATTGCGTCCCGATTCAATACATCGTCCTCCAGCAGACTTGTCTCCATGGGTCTATTGCTGCCTCGGGCACCTTCTGGCCGTTCTGCTGTGACTCAAAGATTTTCGAATCGGACGAAAAACTGATAGTGAATTGTAACTTTCAGGGCCTCCTAATGACGATGGAACACTCAAATTGCGTCCCGATTCAATACATCGTCCTCCAGCCGACTTGTCTCCATGTCCGTTATGCTGTGAGTGTAAATTATCGAATGGGACGAAAAACTGATAGTGAATTGTAACGTTCATGGCCACCTAATGACGATGGATCACTCAAATTGCGTCCCGATTCAATACATCGTCCTCCAGCAGACTCGTCTCCATCGGTCTATTGCTGCCTCGGGCACCGTATTGCCGTTCTGCTGTGAGGCAAAGATTTTCGAATCGGACGAAAAACTGATAGTGAATTGTAACGTTCAGGGCCATCTAATGACGATGTATCACTCAAATTGCGTCCCGATTCAATACATCGTCCTCCAGCAGACTTGTCTCCATGGGTCTATTGCTGCCTCGGGCACCTTATGGCCGTTCTGCTGTGAGTCAAAGATTTTCGAAACGGACGAAAAACTGATAGTGAATTGTAACATTCAGGGCCACCTAATGACGATGGAATACTCAAATTGCGTCCCGATTCAATACATCGTCCTCCGGCCGACTTGTCTCCATGTCCGTTATGCTGTGAGTCTAAATTATCGAATGGGACGAAATACTGATAGTGAATTGTAACGTTCAGGGCCACCTAATGACGATGGATCACTCAAATTGCGTCCCGATTCGATACATCGTCCTCCAGCAGACTTGTCTCCATGGGTCTATAGCTGCCTCGGACACCTTATGGCCGTTCTGCTGTGAGTCAAAGATTTTCGAATCGGACGAAAAACTGATAGTGAATTCTAACGTTCTGGGCCTCCTAATGACGATGGAACACTCAAATTGCGTCCCGATTCAATACATCGTCCTCCAGCAGTCTTGTCTCCATGGGTCTATTGCCGCCTCGGGCACCTTATGGCCGTTCTGCTGTGAGTCAAAGATTTTCGAATCGGACGAAAAACTGAAAGTGAATTGTAACGTTCAGGGCCTCCTAATGACGATGGATCACTCAAATTGCGTCCCGATTCAATACATCGTCCTCCAGCAGACTTGTCTCCAAGGGTCTATTGCTGCCTCGGGCACCTAATGGCCGTTCTGCTGTGAGTCAAAGATTTTCGAATCGGACGAAAAACTGATAGTGAATTGTAACGTTCAGGGCCTCCAAATGACGATGGAACACTCAAATTGCGTCCCGATTCAATACACCGTCCTCCAGCCGACTTGACTCCATGGGTCTATTGCTGCCTCGGGCACCTTATGGCCGTTCTGCTGTGAGTCTAGATTATCGAATGGGACGAAAAACTGATAGTGAATTGTAACGTTCAGGGCCACCTAATTACGTTGGATCACTCAAATTGCGTCCCGATTCAATACATCGTCCTCCAGCCAACTTGTCTCCATGGGTCTATTGCTGCCTCGGACGGCTTATGGCCGTTCTGCTGTGAGTCAAAGATTTTCGAATCGGACGAAAAACTGATAGTGAATTGTAACGTTCAGGGCCACGAAATGACGATGGATCACTCAAATTGCGTCCCGATTCAATACATCGTCCTCCAGCAGACTTGTCTCCATGGGTCTATTGCTGCCTCGGGCACCTTCTGGCCGTTCTGCTGTGACTCAAAGATTTTCGAATCGGACGAAAAACTGATAGTGAATTGTAACTTTCAGGGCCTCCTAATGACGATGGAACACTCAAATTGCGTCCCGATTCAATACATCGTCCTCCAGCCGACTTGTCTCCATGTCCGTTATGCTGTGAGTGTAAATTATCGAATGGGACGAAAAACTGATAGTGAATTGTAACGTTCATGGCCACCTAATGATGATGGATCACTCAAATTGCGTCCCGATTCAATACATCGTCCTCCAGCAGACTCGTCTCCATCGGTCTATTGCTGCCTCGGGCACCTTATTGCCGTTCTGCTGTGAGGCAAAGATTTTCGAATCGGACGAAAAACTGATAGTGAATTGTAACGTTCAGGGCCATCTAATGACGATGTATCACTCAAATTGCGTCCCGATTCAATACATCGTCCTCCAGCAGACTTGTCTCCATGGGTCTATTGCTGCCTCGGGCACCTTATGGCCGTTCTGCTGTGAGTCAAAGATTTTCGAAACGGACGAAAAACTGATAGTGAATTGTAACATTCAGGGCCACCTAATGACGATGGAATACTCAAATTGCGTCCCGATTCAATACATCGTCCTCCGGCCGACTTGTCTCCATGTCCGTTATGCTGTGAGTCTAAATTATCGAATGGGACGAAATACTGATAGTGAATTGTAACGTTCAGGGCCACCTAATGACGATGGATCACTCAAATTGCGTCCCGATTCGATACATCGTCCTCCAGCAGACTTGTCTCCATGGGTCTATAGCTGCCTCGGACACCTTATGGCCGTTCTGCTGTGAGTCAAAGATTTTCGAATCGGACGAAAAACTGATAGTGAATTGTAACGTTCTGGGCCTCCTAATGACGATGGAACACTCAAATTGCGTCCCGATTCAATACATCGTCCTCCAGCAGTCTTGTCTCCATGGGTCTATTGCCGCCTCGGGCACCTTATGGCCGTTCTGCTGTGAGTCAAAGATTTTCAAATCGGACGAAAAACTGAAAGTGAATTGTAACGTTCAGGGCCTCCTAATGACGATGGATCACTCAAATTGCGTCCCGATTCAATACATCGTCCTCCAGCAGACTTGTCTCCAAGGGTCTATTGCTGCCTCGGGCACCTAATGGCCGTTCTGCTGTGAGTCAAAGATTTTCGAATCGGACGAAAAACTGATAGTGAATTGTAACGTTCAGAGCCTCCAAATGACGATGGAACACTCAAATTGCGTCCCGATTCAATACACCGTCCTCCAGCCGACTTGACTCCATGGGTCTATTGCTGCCTCGGGCACCTTATGGCCGTTCTGCTGTGAGTCTAGATTATCGAATGGGACGAAAAACTGATAGTGAATTGTAACGTTCAGGGCCACCTAATTACGATGGATCACTCAAATTGCGTCCCGATTCAATACATCGTCCTCCAGCCAACTTGTCTCCATGGGTCTATTGCTGCCTCGGACGGCTTATGGCCGTTCTGCTGTGAGTCAAAGATTTTCGAATCGGACGAAAAACTGATAGTGAATTGTAACGTTCAGGGCCACGAAATGACGATGGATCACTCAAATTGCGTCCCGATTCAATACATCGTCCTCCAGCAGACTTGTCTCCATGGGTCTATTGCTGCCTCGGGCACCTTATGGCCGTTCTGCTGTGAGTCAAAGATTTTCGAATCTGACGAAAAACTGATAGTGAATTGTAATATTCAGGGCCACGTAATGGCGATGGATCACTCAAATTGCGTCCCGATTCAATACATACTCCTCCAGCCGACTTGTCTCCATGGGTCTATTGCTGCCTCGAGCACCTTATGGCCGTTCTGCTGTGAGTCCAAGATTTTCGAATCGGACGAAAAACTGATAGTGAATTGTAACGTTCAGGGCCACCTACTGACGATGGATCACTCAAATTGCGTCCCGATTCAATACATCGTCCTCCAGCAGACTTGTCTCCATGGGTCTATTGCTGCCTCGGGCACCTTCTGGCCGTTCTGCTGTGACTCAAAGATTTTCGAATCGGACGAAAAACTGATAGTGAATTGTAACGTTCAGGGCCTCCTAATGACGATGGAACACTCAAATTGCGTCCCGATTCAATACATCGTCCTCCAGCCGACTTGTCTCCATGTCCGTTATGCTGTGACTGTAAATTATCGAATGGGACGAAAAACTGATAGTGAATTGTAACGTTCATGGCCACCTAATGACGATGGATCACTCAAATTGCGTCCCGATTCAATACATCGTCCTCCAGCAGACTCGTCTCCATCGGTCTATTGCTGCCTCGGGCACCTTATTGCTGTTCTGCTGAGAGTCAAAGATTTTCGAATCGGACAAAAAACTGATAGTGAATTGTAACATTCAGGGCCACGTAATGACGATGGATCACTCAAATTGCGTCCCGATTCAATACATCGTCCTGCAGCCGACTTGTCTCCATGGGTCTATTGCTGCCTCGGGCACCTTATGGCCATTCTGCTGTGAGTCAAAGATTTTCGAATCGGACGAAAAACTGATAGTGAATTGTAACGTTCAGGGCCTCCTAATGACGATGGAACACTCAAATTGCGTCCCGATTCAATACATCGTCCTCCAGCAGACTTGTCTCCATGGGTCTATTGCTGCCTCGGGCACCTTATGGCCGTTCTGCTGTGAGTCAAAGATTTTCGAATCGGACGAAAAACTGATAGTGAATTGTAACGTTCAGGGCCTCCTAATGACGATGGATCACTCAAATTGCGTCCCGATTCAATACATCCTCCTCCAGCAGACTTGTCTCCATGGGTCTATTGCTGCCTCGGGCACCTTATGGCCGTTCTGCTGTGAGTCAAAGATTTTCGAATCTGACGAAAAACTGATAGTGAATTGTAACATTCAGGGCCACGTGATGACGATGGATCACTCAAATTGCGTCCCTATTCAATACATCGTCCTGCAGCCGACTTGTCTCCATGGGTCTATTGCTGCCTCGGGCACCTAATGGCCGTTCTGCTGTGAGTCAAAGATTTTCGAATTGGACGAAAAACTGATAGTGAATTGTAACGTTCAGGGCCTCCTAATGACGATGTAACACTCAAATTGCGTCCCGATTCAATACATCGTCCTCCAGCAGACTTGTCTCCATGGGTCTATTGCTGCCTCGGGCACCTTATGGCCGTTCTGCTGTGAGTCAAAGATTTTCGAATCGGACGAAAAACTGATAGTGAATTGTAACATTCAGGGCATCCTAATGACGATGGAAAACTCAAATTGCGTCCCGATTCAATACATCGTCCTCCGGCAGACTTGTCTCCATGGGTCTATTGCTGCCTCGGGCACCTTATGGCCGTTCTGTTGTGAGTCAAAGATTTTCGAATCGGAAGAAAAACTGATAGTGAATTGTGACGTTCATGCCCACCTAATGACGATGGATCACTCAAATTGCGTCCCGATTCAATACATCGTCCTCCAGCAGACTTGTCTCCATGGGTCTATTGCTGCCTCGAGCACCTTATGGCCGTTCTGCTGTGAGTCAATGATTTCCGAATCGGACGAAAAACTGATAGCGAATTGTAACTTTCAGGGCCACCTAATGACGATGGATCACTCAAATTGCGTCCCGATTCAATACATCGTCTTCCAGCCGACTTGTCTCCATGGATCTATTGCTGCCTCGGGCACCTTATGGCCGTTCTGCTGTGAGTCAAAGATTTTCGAATCGGACGAAAAACTGATAGTGAATTGTAACGTTCAGGGCCTCCTAAAGACGATGGAACACTCAAATTGCGTCCCGATTCAATTCATCGTCCTCCAGCAGACTTGTCTCCATGGGTCTATTGCTGCCTCGGGCACCTTATGTCCGTTCTGCTGTGAGTCAAAGATTTTCGAATCGGACGAAAAACTGATAGTGAATTGTAACGTTCAGGGCCTCCTAATGACGATGGATCACTCAAATTGCGTCCCGATTCAATACATCGTCCTCCAGCAGACTTGTCTCCATGGGTCTATTGCTGCCTCGGGCACCTTACGGCCGTTCTGCTGTGAGTCAAAGATTTTTGAATCTGACGAAAAACTGATAGTGAATTGTAACATTCAGGGCCACGTAATGACGATGGATCACTCAAATTGCGTCCCGATTCAATACATCGTCCTCCAGCCGACTTGTCTCCATGGGTCTATTGCTGCCTCGGGCACCTTACGGCCGTTCTGCTGTGAGTCAAAGATTTTCGAATCGGACGAAAAACTGATAGTGAATTGTAACGTTCAGGGCCTCCTAATGACGATGGAACACTCAAATTGCGTCCCGATTCAAAACATCGTCCTCCAGCAGACTTGTCTCCATGGGTCTATTGCTGCCTCGGGCACCTTATGGCCGTTCTGCTGTGAGTCAAAGATTTTCGAATCGGACGAAAAACTGATAGTGAATTGTAACGTTCAGGGCCTCCTAATGACGATGGAACACTCAAATTGCGTCCCGATTCAATACATCGTCCTCCAGCAGACTTGTCTCCATGGGTCTATTGCTGCCTCGGGCACCTTATGGCCGTTCTGCTGCGAGTCAAAGATTTTCGAATCGGACGAAAAACTGATAGTGAATTGTAACATTCAGGGCCTCCTAATGACGATGGAACACTCAAATTGCGTCCCGATTCAATACATCGTCCTCCAGCAGACGCGTCTCCATGGGTCTATTGCTGCCTCGGGCACCTTATGGCCGTTCTGTTGTGAGTCAAAGATTTTTGAATCGGACGATAAGCTGATAGTGAATTGTAACGTTCATGGCCACCTAATGACGATGGATCACTCAAATTGCGTCCCGATTCAATACATCGTCCTCCAGCAGACTTGTGTCCATGGGTCTATTGCTGCCTCGAGCACCTTATGGCCGTTCTGCTGTGAGTCAATGATTTCCGAATCGGACGAAAAACTGATAGTGAATTGTAACTTTCAGGGCCACCGAATGACGATGGATCACTCAAATTGCGTCCCGATTCAATACATCGTCTCCCAGCCGACTTGTCTCCATGGGTCTATTGCTGCCTCGGGCACCTTATGGCCGTTCTGCTGTGAGTCAAAGATTTTCGAATCGGACGAAAAACTGATGGTGAATTGTAACGTTCAGGGCCTCCTAATGACGATGGAACACTCAAATTGCGTCTCGATTCAATACATCGTCCTCCAGCAGACTTGTCTGCATGGGTCTAATGCTGCCTCGGGCACCTTATGGCCGTTCTGCGGTGAGTCAAAGAATTTCGAATCGGACGAAAAACTGATAGTGAATTGTAACGTTCAGGGCCTCCTAATGACGATGGATCACTCAAATTGCGTCCCGATTCAATACATCGTCCTCCAGCAGACTTGTCTCCATGGGTCTATTGCTGCCTCGGACGGCTTATGGCCGTTCTGCTGTGAGTCAAAGATTTTCGAATCTGACGAAAAACTGATAGTGAATTGTAACATTCAGGGCCACGTGATGACGACGGATCACTCAAATTGCGTCCCGATTCAATACATCGTCCTGCAGCCTACTTGTCTCCATGGGTCTATTGCTGCCTCGGGCACCTTATGGCCGTTCTGCTGTGAGTCAAAGATTTTCGAATCGGACGAAAAACTGATAGTGAATTGTGACGTTCATGGCCACCTAATGACGATGGATCACTCAAATTGCGTCCCGATTCAATACATCGTCCTCCAGCAGACTTGTCTCCATGGGTCTATTGCTGCCTCGAGCACCTTATGGCCGTTCTGCTGTGAGTCAATGATTTCCGAATCGGACGAAAAACTGATAGTGAATTGTAACTTTCAGGGCCACCTAATGACGATGGAACACTCAAATTGCGTCCCGATTCAATACATCGTCTTACAGCCGACTTGTCTCCATGGATCTATTGCTGCCTCGGGCACCTTATGGCCGTTCTGCTGTGAGTCAAAGATTTTCGAATCGGACGAAAAACTGATAGTGAATTGTGACGTTCATGGCCACCTAATGACGATGGAACACTCAAATTGCGTCCCGATTCAATACATCGTCCTCCAGCAGACGCGTCTCCATGGGTCTATTGCTGCCTCGGGCACCTTATGGCCGTTCTGTTGTGAAACAAAGATTTTTGAATCGGACGAAAAGCTGATAGTGAATTGTAACGTTCATGGCCACCTAATGACGATGGATCACTCAAATTGCGTCCCGATTCAATACATCGTCCTCCAGCAGACTTGTGTCCATGGGTCTATTGCTGCCTCGAGCACCTTATGGCCGTTCTGCTGTGAGTCAATGATTTCCGAATCGGACGAAAAACTGATAGTGAATTGTAACTTTCAGGGTCACCTAATGACGATGGATCACTCAAATTGCGTCCCGATTCAATACATCGTCTCCCAGCCGACATGTCTCCATGGGTCTATTGCTGCCTCGGGCACCTTATGGCCGTTCTGCTGTGAGTCAAAGATTTTCGAATCGGACGAAAAACTGATGGTGAATTGTAACGTTCAGGGCCTCCTAATGACGATGGAACACTCAAATTGCGTCTCGATTCAATACATCGTCCTCCAGCAGACTTGTCTGCATGGGTCTAATGCTGCCTCGGGCACCTTATGGCCGTTCTGCGGTGAGTCAAAGAATTTCGAATCGGACGAAAAACTGATAGTGAATTGTAACGTTCAGGGCCTCCTAATGACGATGGATCACTCAAATTGCGTCCCGATTCAATACATCGTCCTCCAGCAGACTTGTCTCCATGGGTCTATTGCTGCCTCGGACGGCTTATGGCCGTTCTGCTGTGAGTCAAAGATTTTCGAATCTGACGAAAAACTGATAGTGAATTGTAACATTCAGGGCCACGTGATGACGACGGATCACTCAAATTGCATCCCTATTCAATACATCGTCCTGCAGCCTACTTGTCTCCATGGGTCTATTGCTGCCTCGGGCACCTTATGGCCGTTCTGCTGTGAGTCAAAGATTTTCGAATCGGACGAAAAACTGATAGTGAATTGTGACGTTCATGGCCACCTAATGACGATGGATCACTCAAATTGCGTCCCGATTCAATACATCGTCCTCCAGCAGACTTGTCTCCATGGGTCTATTGCTGCCTCGAGCACCTTATGGCCGTTCTGCTGTGAGTCAATGATTTCCGAATCGGAAGAAAAACTGATAGTGAATTGCAACTTTCAGGGCCGCCTAATGACGATGGATCACTCAAATTGCGTCCCGATTCAATACATCGTCTTCCAGCCGACTTGTCTCCATGGATCTATTGCTGCCTCGGGCACCTTATGGCCGTTCTGCTGTGAGTCAAAGATTTTCGAATCGGACGAAAAACTGATAGTGAATTGTAACGTTCAGGGCCTCCTAATGACGATGGATCACTCAAATTGCGTCCCGATTCAGTACATCGTCCTCCAGCAGACTTGTCTCCATGGGTCTATTGCTGCCTCGGGCACCTTATGGCCGTTCTGCTGTGAGTCAAAGATTTTTGAATCTGACGAAAAACTGATAGTGAATTGTAACATTCTGGGCCACGTAATGACGATGGATCACTCAAATTGCGTCCCGATTCAATACATCGTCCTCCAGCCGACTTGTCTCCATGGGTCTATTGCTGCCTCGGGCACCTTACGGCCGTTCTGCTGTGAGTCAAAGATTTTCGAATCGGACGAAAAACTGATAGTGAATTGTAACGTTCAGGGCCTCCTAATGACGATGGAACACTCAAATTGCGTCCCGATTCAATACATCGTCCTCCAGCAGACTTGTCTCCATGGGTCTATTGCTGCCTCGGGCACCTTATGGCCGTTCTGCTGTGAGTCAAAGATTTTCGAATCGGACGAAAAACTGATAGTGAATTGCAACGTTCAGGGCCTCCTAATGACGATGGAACACTCAAATTGCGTCCCGATTCAATACATCGTCCTCCAGCAGACTTGTCTCCATGGTTCTATTGCTGCCTCGGGCACCTTATGGCCGTTCTGCTGTGAGTCAAAGATTTTCGAATCGGACGAAAAACTGATAGTGAATTGTAACATTCAGGGCCTCCTAATGACGATGGAACACTCAAATTGCGTCCCGATTCAATACATCGTCCTCCAGCAGACTCGTCTCCATGGGTCTATAGCTGCCTCGGGCACCTTATGGCCGTTCTGTTGTGAGTCAAAGATTTTCGAATCGGACGAAAAGCTGATAGTGAATTGTAACGTTCATGGCCACCTAATGACGATGGATCACTCAAATTACGTCCCGATTCAATACATCGTCCTCCAGCAGACTTGTCTCCATGGGTCTATTGCTGCCTCGAGCACCTTATGGCCGTTCTGCTGTGAGTCAATGATTTCCGAATCGGACGAAAAACTGATAGTGAATTGTAACTTTCAGGGCCACCTAATGACGATGGATCACTCAAATTGCGTCCCGATTCAATACATCGTCTTCCAGCCGACTTGTCTCCATGGGTCTATTGCTGCCTCGGGCACCTTATGGCCGTTCTGCTGTGAGTCAAAGATTTTCGAATCGGACGAAAAACTGATAGTGAATTGTAACGTTCAGGGCCTCCTAATGACGATGGAACACTCAAATTGCGTCTCGATTCAATACATCGTCTTCCAGCCGACTTGTCTCCATGGGTCTATTGCTGCCTCGGGCACCTTATGGCCGTTCTGCTGTGAGTCAAAGATTTTCGAATCGGACGAAAAACTGATAGTGAATTGTAACGTTCAGGGCCTCTTAATGACGATGGAACACTCAAATTGCGTCCCGATTCAATACATCGTCCTCCAGCAGACTTGTCTCCATGGGTCTATTGCTGCCTCGGGCACCTTATGGCCGTTCTGCTGTGAGTCAAAGATTTTCGAATCGGACGAAAAACTGATAGTTAATTGTAACATTCAGGGCCACCTAATGACGATGGACCACACAAATTGCGCCCCGATTCAATACATCGTCCTCCAGCCGACTTGACTCCATGGGTCTATTGCTGCCTCGGGCACCTTATGGCCGTTCTGCTGTGAGTCTAGATTATCGAATGGGACGAAAAACTGATAGTGAATTGTAACGTTCAGGGCTACCTAATGACGATGGATCACTCAAATTGCGTCCCGATTCAAAACATCGTCCTCCAGCCAACTTGTCTCCATGGGTCTATTGCTACTTCGGACGGCTTATGGCCGTTCTGCTGTGAGTCAAAGATTTTCGAATCGGACGAAAAACTGATAGTGAATTGTAACGTTCAGGGCCTCCTAATGACGATGGAACACTCAAATTGCGTCCCGATTCAATACATCGTCCTCCAGCAGACTTGCTCCATGGGTCTATTGCTGCCTCGGGCACCTTATGTCCGTTCTGCTGTGAGTCAAAGATTTTCGAGTCGGACGAAAAACTGATAGTGAATTGTAACGTTCAGGGCCTCCTAATGACGATGGAACACTCAAATTGCGTCTCGATTCAATACATCGTCCTCCAGCAGACTTGTCTGCATGGGTCTATTGCTGCCTCGGGCACCTTATGGCCGTTCTGCTGTGAGTCAAAGACTTTCGAATCGGACGAAAAACTGATAGTGAATTGTAACGTTCAGGGCCTCCTAATGACGATGGATCACTCAAATTGCGTCCCGATTCAATACATCGTCCTCCAGCAGACTTGTCTCCATGGGTCTATTGCTGCCTCGGGCACCTTATGGCCGTTCTGCTGTGAGTCAAAGATTTTGGAATCTGACGAAAAACTGATAGTGAATTGTAACATTCAGGGCCACGTAATGACGATGGATCACTCAAATTGCGTCCCTATTCAATACATCGTCCTGCAGCCGACTTGTCTCCATGGGTCTATTGCTGCCTCGGGCACCTTATGGCCGTTCTGCTGTGAGTCAAAGATTTTCGTATCGGACGAAAAACTGATAGTGAATTGTGACGTTCATGGCCACCTAATGACGTTGGATCACTCAAATTGCGTCCCGATTCAATACATCGTCCTCCAGCAGACTTGTCTCCATGGGTCTATTGCTGCCTCGAGCACCTTATGGCCGTTCTGCTGTGAGTCAATGATTTCCGAATCGGACGAAAAACTGACAGTGAATTGTAACTTTCAGGGCCACCTAATGACGATGGATCACTCAAATTGCGTCCCGATTCAATACATCGTCTTCCAGCCGACTTGTCTCCATTGGTCTATTGCTGCCTCGGGCACCTTATGGCCGTTCTGCTGTGAGTCAAAGATTTTCGAATCGGACGAAAAACTGATAGTGAATTGTAACGTTCAGGGCCTCCTAATGACGATGGAACACTCAAATTGCGTCCCGATTCAATACATCGTCCTCCAGCAGACTTGTCTCCATGGGTCTATTGCTGCCTCGGGCACCTTACGGCCGTTCTGCTGTGAGTCAAAGATTTTCGAATCGGACGAAAAACTGATAGTGAATTGTAACGTTCAGGGCCTCCTAATGACGAAGGAACACTCAAATTGCGTCCCGATTCAATACATCGTCCTCCAGCAGACTTGTCTCCATGGGTCTATTGCTGCCTCGGGCACCTTATGGCCGTTCTGCTGTGACTCAAAGATTTTCGAATCGGACGAAAAACTGATAGTGAATTGTAACGTTCAGAGCCACCTAATGACGATGGATCACTCAAATTGCGTCCCGATTCAATACATCCTCCTCCAGCAGACTTTTCTCCATGGGTCTATTGCTGCCTCGGGCACCTTATGGCCGATCTGCTGTGAGTCAAAGATTTTCGAATCGGACGAAATTACTGATAGTGAATTGTAACGTTCAGGGCCACCTAATAACGATGGATCACCCAAACTGCGTCCCGATTCAATACATCGTCCTCCAGCAGACACGTCTCCATGGGTCTATTGCTGCCTCGGGCACCCAATGGCCGTTCTGCTGTGAGTCAAAGATTTTCGAATCGGACGAAAAACTGATAGTGAATTGTAACGTTCATGGCCACCTAATGACGATGGATCACTCAAATTGCGTCCCGATTCAATACATCGTCCTCCAGCAGACTTGTCTCCATGGGTCTATTGCTGCCTCGAGCACCTTATGGCCGTTCTGCTGTGAGTCAAAGATTTCCGAATCGGACGAAAAACTGATAGTGAATTATAACTTTCAGGGCCACCTAATGACGATGGATCACTCAAATTGCGTCCCTATTCAATACATCGTCTTCCAGCCGACTTGTCTCCATGGGTCTATTGCTGCCTCGGGCACCTTATGGCCGTTCTGCTGTGAGTCAAAGATTTTCGAATCGGACGAAAAACTGATAGTGAATTGTAACGTCCAAGGCCACCTAATGACGATGGATCACTCAAATTGCGTCCCGATTCAATACATCCTCCTCCAGCAGACTTGTCCCCATGGGTCTATTGCTGCCACGGGCACCTTATGGCCGTTCTGCAGTGAGTCAAAGATTTTCGAATCGGACGAAAAACTGATAGTGAATTGTAACGTTCAGGGCCACCTAATGACGATGGATCACTCAAATTGCGTCCCGATTCAATACATCGTCCTCCAGCAGACTTGTCTCCATGGGTCTATTGCTGCCTCGGGCACCTTATGGCCGTTCTGCTGTGAGTCAAAGATTTTCGAATCGGACGAAAAACTGATAGTGAATTGTAACGTTCAGGGCCTCCTAATGACGATGGAACACTCAATTTGCGTCCCGATTCAATACATCGTCCTCCAGCAGACTTGTCTCCATGGGTCTATTGCTGCCTCGGGCACCTTATGGCCGTTCTGCTGTGAGTCAAAGATTTTCGAATCGGACGAAAAACTGATAGTGAATTGTAACGTTCAGGGCCACCTAATGACGATGGATCACTCAAATTGCGTCCCGTTTCAATACATCGTCCTCCAGCAGACTTGCCTCCATGGGTCTATTGCTGCCTCGGGCACCCAATGGCCGTTCTGCTGTGAGTCAAAGATTTTCGAATCTGACGAAAAACTGATAGTTAATTGTAACATTTTGGGCCATCTAATGACGATGGAACACTCAAACTGCGTCCCGATTCAATACATCGTCCTCCAGCCGACTTGTCTCCATGGGTCTATTGCTGCCTCGGGCACCTTATGGCCGTTATGCTGTGAGTCTAGATTATCGAATGGGACGAAAAACTGATAGTGAATTGTAACGTTCAGGGCCACCTAATGACGATGGATCACTCAAATTGCGTCCCGATTCAATACATCGGCCTCCAGCAGACTTGTCTCCATGGGTCTATTGCTGCCTCGGGCACCTTATGGCCGTTCTGCTGTGAGTCAAAGATTTCCGAATCGGACGAAAAACTGATAGTGAATTGTAACATTCAGGGCCACCTAATGACGATGGATCAAACAAATTGCGTCCCGATTCAATACATCGTCTTCCAGCCCACTTGTCTCCATGGGTCTATTGCTGTCTCGGGCACCTTATGGCCGTTCTGCTGTGAGTCAAAGATTTTCGAATCGGACGAAAAACTGATAGTGAATTGTAACGTTCAGGGCCTCCTAATGACGATGGATCACTCAAATTGCGTCCCGATTCAATACATCGTCCTCCAGCAGACTTGTCTCCATGGGTCTATTGCTGCCTCGGGCACCTTATGGCCGTTCTGCTGTGAGTCAAAGATTTTCGAATCTGACGAAAAACTGAAAGTGAATTGTAACATTCAGGGCCACGTAATGACGATGGATCACTCAAATTGCGTCCCGATTCAATACATCGTCCTCCAGCCGACTTGTCTCCATGGGTCTATTGCTGCCTCGGGCACCTTATGGCCGTTCTGCTGTGAGTCAAAGATTTTCGAATCGGACGAAAAACTGATAGTGAATTGTAACGTTCAGGGCCTCCTAATGACGATGGAACACTCAAATTGCGTCTCGATTCAATACATCGTCCTAGAGGCAGACTTGTCTCCATGGGTCTATTGCTGCCTCGGGCACCTTATGGCCGTTCTGCTGTGAGTCAACGACTTTCGAATCGGACGAAAAACTGATAGTGAATTGTAACGTTCAGGGCCTCCTAATGACGATGGATCACTCAAATTGCGTCCCGATTCAATACATCGTCCTCCAGCAGACTTGTCTCCATGGGTCTATTGCTGCCTCGGGCACCTTATGGCCGTTCTGCTGTGAGTCAAAGATTTTCGAATATGACGAAAAACTGATAGTGAATTGTAACATTCAGGGCCACGTGATGACGATGGATCACTCAAATTGCGTCCCTATTCAATACATCGTCCTGCAGATGACTTGTCTCCATGGGTCTATTGCTGCCTCGGGCACCTTTTGGCCGTTCTGCTGTGAGTCAAAGATTTTCGAATCGGACGAAAAACTGATAGTGAATTGTAACGTTCAGGGCCTCCTAATGACGATGTAACACTCAACTTGCGTCCCGATTCAATACATCGTCCTCCAGCAGACTTGTCTCCATGGGTCTATTGCTGCCTCGGGCACCTTATGGCCATTCTGCTGTGAGTCAAAGATTTTCGAATCGGACGAAAACCTGATAGTGAATTGTAACATTCAGGGCCTCCTAATGACGATGGAACACTCAAATTGCGTCCCGATTCAATACATCGTCCTCCGGCAGACTTGTCTCCATGGGTCTATTGCTGCCTCGGGCACCTTATGGCCGTTCTGTTGTGTGTCAAAGATTTTCGAATCGGACGAAAAACTGATAGTGAATTGTGACGTTCATGGCCACCTAATGACGATGGATCACTCAAATTGCGTCCCGATTCAATACATCGTCCTCCAGCAGACTTGTCTCCATGGGTCTATTGCTGCCTCGAGCACCTTATGGCCGTTCTGCTGTGAGTCAATGATTTCCGAATCGGACGAAAAACTGATAGTGAATTGTAACTTTCAGGGCCACCTAATGACGATGGATCACTCAAATTGCGTCCCGATTCAATACATCGTCTTCCAGCCGACTTGTCTCCATGGATTTATTGCTGCCTCGGGCACCTTATGGCCGTTCTGCTGTCAGTCAAAGATTTTCGAATCGGACGAAAAACTTATAGTGAATTGTAACGTTCAGGGCCTCCTAATGACGATGGAACACTCAAATTGCGTCCCGATTCAATACATCGTCCTCCAGCAGACTTGTCTCCTTGGGTCTATTGCTGCCTCGGGCACCTTATGGCCGTTCTGCTGTGAGTCAAAGATTTTCGAATCGGACGAAAAACTGATAGTGAATTGTAACATTCAGGGCCTCCTAATGACGATGGATCACTCAAATTGCGTCCCGATTCAATACATAGTCCTCCAGCAGACTTGTCTCCATGGGTCTATTGCTGCCTCGGGCACCTTATGGCCGTTCTGCTGTGAGTCAAAGATTTTTGAATCTGACGAAAAACTGATAGTGAATTGTAACATTCAGGGCCACGTAATGACGATGGATCACTCAAATTGCGTCCCGATTCAATACATCGTCCTCCAGCCGACTTGTCTCCATGGGTCTATTGCTGCCTCGGGCACCTTACTGCCGTTCTGCTGTGAGTCAAAGATTTTCGAATCGGACGAAAAACTGATAGTGAATTGTAACGTTGAGGGCCTCCTAATGACGATGGAACACTCAAATTGCGTCCCGATTCAATACATCGTCCTCCAGCAGACTTGTCTCCATGGTTCTATTGCTGCCTCGGGCACCTTATGGCCGTTCTGCTGTGAGTCAAAGATTTTCTAATCGGACGAAAAACTGATAGTGAATTGTAACATTCAGGGCCTCCTAATGACGATGGAACACTCAAATTGCGTCCCGATTCAATACATCGTCCTCCAGCAGACTCGTCTCCATGGGTCTATTGCTGCCTCGGGCACCTTATGGCCGTTCTGTTGTGAGTCAAAGATTTTCGAATCGGACGTAAAGCTGATAGTGAATTGTAACGTTCATGGCCACCTAATGACGATGGATCACTCAAATTGCGTCCCGATTCAATACATCGTCCTCCAGCAGACTTGTCTCCATGGGTCTATTGCTGCCTCGAGCACCTTATGGCCGTTCTGCTGTGAGTCAATGATTTCCGAATCGGACGAAAAACTGATAGTGAATTGTAACTTTCAGGGCCACCTAATGACGATGGATCACTCAAATTGCGTCCCGATTCAATACATCGTCTTCCAGCCGACTTGTCTCCATGGGTCTATTGCTGCCTCGGGCACCTTACGGCCGTTCTGCTGTGAGTCAAAGATTTTCGAATCGGACGAAAAACTGATAGTTAATTGTAACATTCAGGGCCACCTAATGACGATGGACCACACAAATTGCGTCCCGATTCAATACATCGTCCTCCAACCGACTTGACTCCATGGGTCTATTGCTGCCTCGGGCACCTTATGGCCGTTCTGCTGTGAGTCTAGATTATCGAATGGGACGAAAAACTGATAGTGAATTGTAACGTTCAGGGCCACCTAATGACGATGGATCACTCAAATTGCGTCCCGATTCAAAACATCGTCCTCCAGCCAACTTGTCTCCATGGGTCTATTGCTGCCTCGGGCACCTTATGGCCGTTCTGCTGTGAGTCAAAGATTTTCGAATCGGACGAAAAACTGATAGTGAATTGTAACGTTCAGGGCCTCTTAATGACGATGGAACACTCAAATTGCGTCCCGATTCAATACATCGTCCTCCAGCAGACTTGTCTCCATGGGTCTATTGCTGCCTCGGGCACCTTACGGCCGTTCTGCTGTGAGTCAAAGATTTTCGAATCGGACGAAAAACTGATAGTTAATTGTAACATTCAGGGTCACCTAATGACGATGGACCACACAAATTGCGTCCCGATTCAATACATCGACCACCAGCAGACTTGTCTCCATGGGTCTATTGCTGCCTCAGGCACCTTATGGCCGTTCTGCTGTGAGTCAAAGATTTTCGAATCGGACGAAAAACTGATAGTGAATTGTAACGTTCAGGGCCTCCTAATGACGATGGAACACTCAAATTGCGTCCCGATTCAATACATCGTCCTCCAGCAGACTTGTCTCCATGGGTCTATTGCTGCCTCGGGCACCTTACGGCCGTTCTGCTGTGAGTCAAAGATTTTCGAATCGGACGAAAAACTGATAGTGAATTGTAACATTCAGGGCCTCCTAATGACGATGGAACACTCAAATTGCGTCCCGATTCAATACATCGTCCTCCAGCAGACTTGTCTCCATGGGTCTATTGCTGCCTCGGGAACCTTATGTCCGTTCTGCTGTGAGTCAAAGATTTTCGAGTCGGACGAAAAACTGATAGTGAATTGTAACGTTCAGGGCCTCCTAATGACGATGGAACACTCAAATTGCGTCTCGATTCAATACATCGTCCTCCAGCAGACTTGTCTGCATGGGTCTATTGCTGCCTCGGGCACCTTATGGCCGTTCTGCTGTGAGTCAAAGATTTTTGAATCTGACGAATAACTGATAGTGAATTGTAACATTCAGGGCCACGTAATGACGATGGATCACTCAAATTGCGTCCCGATTCAATACATCGTCCTCCAGCCGACATGTCTCCATGGGTCTATTGCTGCCTCGGGCACCTTACGGCCGTTCTGCTGTGAGTCAAAGATTTTCGAATCGGACGAAAAACTGATAGTGAATTGTAACGTTCAGGGCCTCCTAATGACGAAGGAACACTCAAATTGCGTCCCGATTCAATACATCGTCCTCCAGCAGACTTGTCTCCATGGGTCTATTGCTGCCTCGGGCACCTTATGGCCGTTCTGCTGTGAGTCAAAGATTTTCGAATCGGACGAAAAACTGATAGTGAATTGTAACGTTCAGAGCCACCTAATGACGATGGATCACTCAAATTGCGTCCCGATTCAATACATCCTCCTCCAGCAGACATTTCTCCATGGGTCTATTGCTGCCTCGGGCACCTTATGGCCGATCTGCTGTGAGTCAAAGATTTTCGAATCGGACGAAATTACTGATAGTGAATTGTAACGTTCAGAGCCACCTAAAAACGATGGATCACCCAAATTGCGTCCCGATTCAATACATCGTCCTCCAGCAGACTTGTCTCCATGGTTCTATTGCTGCCTCGGGCTTCCAATGGCCGTTCTGCTGTGAGTCGAAGATTTTCGAATCGGACGAAAAACTGATAGTGAATTGTAACGTTCATGGCCACCTAATGACGATGGATCACTCAAATTGCGTCCCGATTCAATACATCGTTCTCCAGCAGACTTGTCTCCATGGGTCTATTGCTGCCTCGGGCACCTTATGGCCATTCTGCTGTGAGTCAAAGATTTTCGAATCTGACGAAAAACTGATAGTGAATTGTAACGTTCAGGGCCTCCTAATGACGATGGAACACTCAATTTGCGTCCCGATTCAATACATCGTCCTCCAGCAGACTTGTCTCCATGGGTCTATTGCTGCCTCGGGCACCTTACGGCCGTTCTGCTGTGAGTCAAAGATTTTCGAATCGGACGAAAAACTGATAGTGAATTGTAACGTTCAGGGCCACCTAATGACGATGGATCACTCAAATTGCGTCCCGATTCAATACATCGTCCTCCAGCAGACTTGTCTCCATGGGTCTATTGCTGCCTCGGGCACCCGATGGCCGTTCTGCTGTGAGTCAAAGATTTTCGAATCTGACGAAAAACTGATTGTTAATTGTAACATTCAGGGCCACCTAATGACGATGGAACACTCAAATTGCGTCCCGATTCAATACATCGTCCTCCAGCCGACTTGTCTCCATGGGTCTATTGCTGCCTCGGGCACCTTATGGCCGTTATGCTGTGAGTCTAGATTATCGAATGGGACGAAAAACTGATAGTGAATTGTAACGTTCAGGGCCACCTAATGACGATGGATCACTCAAATTGCGTCCCGATTCAATACATCGTCCTCCAGCAGACTTGTCTCCATGGGTCTATTGCTGCCTCGAGCACCTTATGGCCGTTCTGCTGTGAGTCAAAGATTTCCGAATCGGACGAAAAACTGATAGTGAATTATAACTTTCAGGGCCACCTAATGACGATGGATCACTCAAATTGCGTCCTGATTCAATACATCGTCTTCCAGCCGACTTGTCTCCATGGGTCTATTGCTGCCTCGGGCACCTTATGGCCGTTCTGCTGTGAGTCAAAGATTTTCGAATCGGACGAAAAGCTGATAGTGAATTGTAACGTTCAGGGCCTCCTAATGACGATGGAACACTCAAATTGCGTCCCGATTCAATACATCGTCCTCCAGCAGACTTGTCTCCATGGGTCTATTGCTGCCTCGGGCACCTTATGGCCGTTCTGCTGTGAGTCAAAGATTTTCGAATCGGACGAAAAACTGATAGTGAATTGTAACGTTCAGAGCCACCTAATGACGATGGATCACTCAAATTGCGTCCCGATTCAATACATCCTCCTCCAGCAGACTTTTCTCCATGGGTCTATTGCTGCCTCGGGCACCTTATGGCCGATCTGCTGTGAGTCAAAGATTTTCGAATCGGACGAAATTACTGATAGTGAATTGTAACGTTCAGGGCCACCTAATAACGATGGATCACCCAAATTGCGTCCCGATTCAATACATCGTCCTCCAGCAGACTTGTCTCCATGGTTCTATTGCTGCCTCGGGCACCCAATGGCCGTTCTGCTGTGAGTCAAAGATTTTCGAATCGGACGAAAAACTGATAGTGAATTGTAACGTTCATGGCCACCTAATGACGATGGATCACTCAATTTGCGTCCCGATTCAATACATCGTCCTCCAGCAGACTTGTCTCCATGGGTCTATTGCTGCCTCGGGCACCTTATGGCCGTTCTGCTGTGAGTCAAAGATTTTCGAATCGGACGAAAAACTGATAGTGAATTGTAACGTTCATGGCCACCTAATGACGATGGATCACTCAAATTGCGTCCCGATTCAATATATCGTTCTCCAGCAGACTTGTCTCCATGGGTCTATTGCTGCCTCGGGCACCTTATGGCCATTCTGCTGTGAGTCAAAGATTTTCGAATCTGACGAAAAACTGATAGTGAATTGTAACGTTCAGGGCCTCCTAATGACGATGGAACACTCAATTTGCGTCCCGATTCAATACATCGTCCTCCAGCAGACTTGTTTCCATGGGTCTATTGCTGCCTCGGGCACCTTACGGCCGTTCTGCTGTGAGTCAAAGATTTTCGAATCGGACGAAAAACTGATAGTGAATTGTAACGTTCAGGGCCACCTAATGACGATGGATCACTCAAATTGCGTCCCGATTCAATACATCGTCCTCCAGCAGACTTGTCTCCATGGGTCTATTGCTGCCTCGGGCACCCGATGGCCGTTCTGCTGTGAGTCAAAGATTTTCGAATCTGACGAAAAACCGATAGTTAATTGTAACATTCAGGGCCACCTAATGACGATGGAACACTCAAATTGCGTCCCGATTCAATACATCGTCCTCCAGCCGACTTGTCTCCATGGGTCTATTGCTGCCTCGGGCACCTTATGGCCGTTATGCTGTGAGTCTAGATTATCGAATGGGACGAAAAACTGATAGTGAATTGTAACGTTCAGGGCCACCTAATGACGATGGATCACTCAAATTGCGTCCCGATTCAATACATCGTCCTCCAGCAGACTTGTCTCCATGGGTCTATTGCTGCCTCGAGCACCTTATGGCCGTTCTGCTGCGAGTCAAAGATTTCCGAATCGGACGAAAAACTGATAGTGAATTATAACTTTCAGGGCCACCTAATGACGATGGATCACTCAAATTGCGTCCTGATTCAATACATCGTCTTCCAGCCGACTTGACTCCATGGGTCTATTGCTGCCTCGGGCACCTTATGGCCGTTCTGCTGTGAGTCAAAGATTTTCGAATCGGACGAAAAACTGATAGTGAATTGTAACGTTCAGGGCCTCCTAATGACGATGGAACACTCAAATTGTGTCCCGATTCAATACATCGTCCTCCAGCAGACTTGTCTCCATGGGTCTATTGCTGCCTCGGGCACCTTATGGCCGTTCTGCTGTGAGTCAAAGATTTTCGAATCGGACGAAAAACTGATAGTGAATTGTAACGTTCAGAGCCACCTAATGACGATGGATCACTCAAATTGCGTCCCGAATCAATACATCCTCCTCCAGCAGACTTTTCTCCATGGGTCTATTGCTGCCTCGGGCACCTTATGGCCGATCTGCTGTGAGTCAAAGATTTTCGAATCGGACGAAATTACTGATAGTGAATTGTAACGTTCAGGGCCACCTAATAACGATGGATCACCCAAATTGCGTCCCGATTCAATACATCGTCCTCCAGCAGACTTGTCTCCATGGTTCTATTGCTGCCTCGGGCACCCAGTGGCCGTTCTGCTGTGAGTCAAAGATTTTCGAATCGGACGAAAAACTGATAGTGAATTGTAACGTTCATGGCCACCTAATGACGATGGATCACTCAAATTGCGTCCCGATTCAATACATCGTCCTCCAGCAGACTTGTCTCCATGGGTCTATTGCTGCCTCGGGCACCTTATGGCCGTTCTGCTGTGAGTCAAAGATTTTCGAATCGGACGAAAAACTGATAGTGAATTGTAACGTTCAGAGCCACCTAATGACGATGGATCACTCAAATTGCGTCCCGATTCAATACATCCTCCTCCAGCAGACTTTTCTCCATGGGTCTATTGCTGCCTCGGGCACCTTATGGCCGATCTGCTGTGAGTCAAGATTTTCGAATCGGACGAAATTACTGATAGTGAATTGTAACGTTCAGGGCCACCTAATAACGATGGATCACCCAAATTGCGTCCCGATTCAATACATCGTCCTCCAGCAGACTTGTCTCCATGGTTCTATTGCTGCCTCGGGCTTCCAATGGCCGTTCTGCTGTGAGTCAAAGATTTTCGAATCGGACGAAAAACTGATAGTGAATTGTAACGTTCATGGCCACCTAATGACGATGGATCACTCAAATTGCGTCCCGATTCAATACATCGTTCTCCAGCAGACTTGTCTCCATGGGTCTATTGCTGCCTCGGGCACCTTATGGCCATTCTGCTGTGAGTCAAAGATTTTCGAATCTGACGAAAAACTGATAGTGAATTGTAACGTTCAGGGCCTCCTAATGACGATGGAACACTCAATTTGCGTCCCGATTCAATACATCGTCCTCCAGCAGACTTGTCTCCATGGGTCTATTGCTGCCTCGGGCACCTTACGGCCGTTCTGCTGTGAGTCAAAGATTTTCGAATCGGACGAAAAACTGATAGTGAATTGTAACGTTCAGGGCCACCTAATGACGATGGATCACTCAAATTGCGTCCCGATTCAATACATCGTCCTCCAGCAGACTTGTCTCCATGGGTCTATTGCTGCCTCGGGCACCCGATGGCCGTTCTGCTGTGAGTCAAAGATTTTCGAATCTGACGAAAAACTGATAGTTAATTGTAACATTCAGGGCCACCTAATGACGATGGAACACTCAAATTACGTCCCGATTCAATACATCGTCCTCCAGCCGACTTGTCTCCATGGGTCTATTGCTGCCTCGGGCACCTTATGGCCGTTATGCTGTGAGTCTAGATTATCGAATGGGACGAAAAACTGATAGTGAATTGTAACGTTCAGGGCCACCTAATGACGATGGATCACTCAAATTGCGTCCTGATTCAATACATCGTCTTCCTGCCGACTTGTCTCCATGGGTCTATTGCTGCCTCGGGCACCTTATGGCCGTTCTGCTGTGAGTCAAAGATTTTCGAATCGGACGAAAAACTGATAGTGAATTGTAACGTTCAGGGCCTCCTAATGACGATGGAACACTCAAATTGCGTCCCGATTCAATACATCGTCCTCCAGCAGACTTGTCTCCATGGGTCTATTGCTGCCTCGGGCACCTTATGGCCGATCTGCTGTGAGTCAAAGATTTTCGAATCGGACGAAATTACTGATAGTGAATTGTAACGTTCAGGGCCACCTAATAACGATGGATCACCCAAATTGCGTCCCGATTCAATACATCGTCCTCCAGCAGACTTGTCTCCATGGTTCTATTGCTGCCTCGGGCACCCAATGGCCGTTCTGCTGTGAGTCAAAGATTTTCGAATCGGACGAAAAACTGATAGTGAATTGTAACGTTCATGGCCACCTAATGACGATGGATCACTCAAATTGCGTCCCGATTCAATACATCGTCCTCCAGCAGACTTGTCTCCATGGGTCTATTGCTGCCTCGGGCACCTTATGGCCATTCTGCTGTGAGTCAAAGATTTTCGAATCTGACGAAAAACTGATAGTGAATTGTAACGTTCAGGGCCTCCTAATGACGATGGAACACTCAATTTGCGTCCCGATTCAATACATCGTCCTCCAGCAGACTTGTCTCCATGGGTCTATTGCTGCCTCGGGCACCTTATGGCCGTTCTGCTGTGAGTCAAAGATTTTCGAATCGGACGAAAAACTGATAGTGAATTGTAACGTTCAGGGCCACCTAATGACGATGGATCACTCAAATTGCGTCCCGATTCAATACATCGTCCTCCAGCAGACTTGTCTCCATGGGTCTATTGCTGCCTCGGGCACCCGATGGCCGTTCTGCTGTGAGTCAAAGATTTTCGAATCTGACAAAAAACTGATAGTTAATTGTAACATTCAGGGCCACCTAATGACGATGGAACACTCAAATTGCGTCCCGATTCAATACATCGTCCTCCAGCCGACTTGTCTCCATGGGTCTATTGCTGCCTCGGGCACCTTATGGCCGTTATGCTGTGAGTCTAGATTATCGAATGGGACGAAAAACTGATAGTGAATTGTAACGTTCAGGGCCACCTAATGACGATGGATCACTCAAATTGCGTCCCGATTCAATACATCGTCCTCCAGCAGACTTGTCTCCATGGGTCTATTGCTGCCTCGAGCACCTTATGGCCGTTCTGCTGTGAGTCAAAGATTTCCGAATCGGACGAAAAACTGATAGTGAATTATAACTTTCAGGGCCACCTAATGACGATGGATCACTCAAATTGCGTCCCGATTCAATACATCGTCTTCCAGCTGACTTGTCTCCATGGGTCTATTGCTGCCTCGGGCACCTTATGGCCGTTCTGCTGTGAGTCAAAGATTTTCGAATCGGACGAAAAACTGATAGTGAATTGTAACGTTCAGGGCCTCCTAATGACGATGGAACACTCAAATTGCGTCCCGATTCAATACATCGTCCTCCAGCAGACTTGTCTCCATGGGTCTATTGCTGCCTCGGGCACCTTATGGCCGTTCTGCTGTGAGTCAAAGATTTTCGAATCGGACGAAAAACTGATAGTGAATTGTAACGTTCAGGGCCACCTAATGACGATGGATCACTCAAATTGCGTCCCGATTCAATACATCCTCCTCCAGCAGACTTGTCCCCATGGGTCTATTGCTGCCACGGGCACCTTATGGCCGTTCTGCAGTGAGTCAAAGATTTTCGAATCGGACGAAAAACTGATAGTGAATTGTAACGTTCAGGGCCACCTAATGACGATGGATCACTCAAATTGCGTCCCGATTCAATACATCGTCCTCCAGCAGACTTGTCTCCATGGGTCTATTGCTGCCTCGGGCACCTTATGGCCGTTCTGCTGTGAGTCAAAGATTTTCGAATCGGACGAAAAACTGATAGTGAATTGTAACGTTGAGGGCCACCTAGAGACGATGGATCACTCAAATTGCGTCCCGATTCAATACATCGTCCTCCAGCAGACTTGTTTCAATGGGTCTATTGCTGCCTCGGGCACCTAACGGCCGTTCTGCTGTGAGTCAAAGATTTTCGAATTTGACGAAAAACTGATAGTGAATTGTAACATTCAGGGCCACCTAATAACGATGGAACACTCAAATTGCGTCTCGATTCAATACATCGTCCTCCAGCCGAATTGTCTCCATGGGTCTATTGCTGCCTCGGGCACCTTATGGCCGTTCTGCTGTGAGTCAAAGATTTTCGAATCGGACGAAAAACTGATAGTGAATTGTAACGTTCAGGGCCTCCTAATGACGATGGAACACTCAATTTGCGTCCCGATTCAATACATCGTCCTCCAGCAGACTTGTCTCCATGGGTCTATTGCTGCCTCGGGCACCTTATGGCCGTTCTGCTGTGAGTCAAAGATTTTCGAATCGGACGAAAAACTGATAGTGAATTGTAACGTTGTGGGCCACCTAATGACGATGGATCACTCAAATTGCGTCCCGATTCAATACATCGTCCTCCAGCAGACTTGTCTCCATGGGTCTATTGCTGCCTCGGGCACCCAATGGCCGTTCTGCTGTGAGTCAAAGAATTTCGAATCTGACGAAAAACTGATAGTTAATTGTAACATTTTGGGCCATCTAATGACGATGGAACACTCAAACTGCGTCCCGATTCAATACATCGTCCTCCAGCGGACTTGTCTCCATGGGTCTATTGCTGCCTCGGGCACCTTATGGCCGTTATGCTGTGAGTCTAGATTATCGAAAGGGACGAAAAACTGACAGTGAATTGTAACGTTCAGGGCCACCTAATGACGATGGATCACTCAAATTGCGTCCCGATTCAATACATCGTCCTCCAGCAGACTTGTCTCCATGGGTCTATTGCTGCCTCGGGCACCTTTTGGCCGTTCTGATGTGAGTCAAAGATTTCCGAATCGGACGAAAAACTGATAGTGAATTGTAACATTCAGGGCCACCTAATGACGATGGATCACTCAAATTGCGTCCCGATTCAATACATCGTCTTCCAGCCCACTTGTCTCCATGGGTCTATTGCTGCCTCGGGCACCTTATGGCCGTTCTGCTGTGAGTCAAAGATTTTCGAATCGGACGAAAAACTGATAATGAATTGTAACGTTCAGGGCCTGCTAATGACGATGGAACACTCAAATTGCGTCCCGATTCAATACATCGTCCTCCAGCAGACTTGTCTCCATGGGTCTATTGCTGCCTCGGGCACCTTATGGCCGTTCTGCTGTGAGTCAAAGATTTTCGAATCGGACGTAAAACTGATAGTGAATTGTAACGTTCAGGGCCTCCTAATGACGATGGATCACTCAAATTGCGTCCCGATTCAATACATCGTCCTCCAGCAGACTTGTCTCCATGGGTCTATTGCTGCCTCGGGCACCTTATGGCCGTTCTGCTGTGAGTCAAAGATTTTCGAATCTGACGAAAAACTGATAGTGAATTGTAACATTCAGGGCCACGTAATGACGATGGATCACTCAAATTGCGTCCCGATTCAATACATCGTCCTCCAGCCAACTTGTCTCCATGGGTCTATTGCTGCCTCGGGCAACTTATGGTCGTTCTGCTGTGAGTCAAAGATTTTCGAATCTGACGAAAAACTGATAGTGAATTGTAACGTTCAGGGCCTCCTAATGACGATGGAACTCTCAAATTGCGTCCCGATTCAATACATCGTCCTCCAGCAGACTTGTCTCCATGGGTCTATTGCAGCCTCGGGCACCTTATGGCCGTTCTGCTGTGAGTCAAAGATTTTCGAATCGGACGAAAAACTGATAGTGAATTGTAACGTTCAGGGATTCCTAATGACGATGGAACACTCAAATTGCGTCCCGATTCAATACATCGTCCTCCAGCAGACTTGTCTCCATGGGTCTATTGCTGCCTCGGGCACCTTATGGCCGTTCTGATGTGAGTCAAAGATTTCCGAATCGGACGAAAAACTGATAGTGAATTGTAACGTTCAGGGCCACCTAATGACGATGGATCACTCAAATTGCGTCCCGATTCAATACATCGTCCTCCAGCAGACTTGTCTCCATGGGTCTATTGCTGACTCGGGCACCGAATGGCCGTTCTGCTGTGAGTCAAAGATTTTCGAATCTGACGAAAAACTGATAGTGAATTGTAACGTTCAGGGCCACCTAATGACGATGGATCACTCAAATTGCGTCCCGATTCAATACATCGTCCTCCAGCAGACTTGTCTCCATGGGTCTATTGCTGCCTCGGACACCCAATGGCCGTTCTGCTGTGAGTCAAAGAATTTCGAATCTGACGAAAAACTGATAGTGAATTGTAACATTCAGGGCCACGTAATGACGATGGATCACTCAAATTGCGTCCTGATTCAATACATCGTCCTCCAGCCGACTTGTCTCCATGGGTCTATTGCTGCCTCGGGCACCTTATGTCCGTTCTGCTGTGAGTCAAAGATTTTCGAATCGGACGAAAAACTGATAGTGAATTGTAACGTTCAGGGCCTCCTAATGACGATGGAACACTCAAATTGCGTCACGATTCAATACATCGTCCTCCAGCAGACTTGTCTCCATGGGTCTATTGCTGCCTCGGGCACCTTATGGCCGTTCTGCTGTGAGTCAAAGATTTCCGAATCGGACGAAAATCTGATAGTGAATTGTAACGTTAAGGGCCACCTAATGACGATGGATCACTCAAATTGCGTCCCGATTCAATACATCGTCCTCCAGCAGACTTGTCTCCATGGGTCTATTGCTGACTCGGGCACCCAATGGCCGTTCTGCTGTGAGTCAAAGATTTTCGAATCGGACGAAAAACTGATACTGAATTGTAACGTTCAGGGCCTCCTAATGACGATGGAACACTCAAATTGCGTCCCGATTCAATACATCGTCCTCCAGCAGACTTGTCTCCTTGGGTCTATTGCTGCCTCGGGCACCTTATGGCCGTTCTGCTGTGAGTCAAAGATTTCCGAATCGGACAAAAATCTGATAGTGAATTGTAACGTTAAGGGCCACCTAATGACGATGGATCACTCAAATTGCGTCCCGATTCAATACATCGTCCTCCAGCAGACTTGTCTCCATGGGTCTATTGCTGCCTCGGGCACCTTATGGCCGTTCTGCTGTGAGTCAAAGATTTTCGAATCGGACGAAAAACTGATAGTGAATTGTAACGTTCAGGGCCTCCTAATGACGATGGAACACTCAAATTGCGTCCCGATTCAATACATCGTCCTCCAGCAGACTTGTCTCCATGGGTCTATTGCTGCCTCGGGCACCTTATGGCCGTTCTGCTGTGAGTCAAAGATTTCCGAATCGGACGAAAATCTGATAGTGAATTGTAACGTTAAGGGCCACCTAATGACGATGGATCAATCAAATTGCGTCCCGATTCAATACATCGTCCTCCAGCAGACTTGTCTCCATGGGTCTATTGCTGCCTCGGGCACCTTATGGCCGTTCTGCTGTGAGTCAAAGATTTTCGAATCGGACGAAAAACTGATAGTGAATTGTAACGTTCAGGGCCTCCTAATGACGATGGAACACTCAAATTGCGTCCCGATTCAATACATCGTCCTCCAGCAGACTTGTCTCCATGGGTCTATTGCTGCCTCGGGCACCTTATGGCCGTTCTGCTGTGAGTCAAAGATTTCCGAATCGGACGAAAATCTGATAGTGAATTGTAACGTTAAGGGCCACCTAATGACGATGGATCACTCAAATTGCGTCCCGATTCAATACATCGTCCTCCAGCAGACTTGTCTCCATGGGTCTATTGCTGCCTCGGGCACCTTATGGCCGTTCTGCTGTGAGTCAAAGATTTCCGAATCGGACGAAAAACTGATAGTGAATTGTAACGTTCAGGGCCTCCTAATGACGATGGAACACTCAAATTGCGTCCCGATTCAATACATCGTCCTCCAGCAGACTTGTCTCCATGGGTCTATTGCTGCCTCGGGCACCTTATGGCCGTTCTGCTGTGAGTCAAAGATTTCCGAATCGGACGAAAATCTGATAGTGAATTGTAACGTTAAGGGCCACCTATTGACGATGGATCACTCAAATTGCGTCCCGATTCAATACATCGTCCTCCAGCAGACTTGTCTCCATGGGTCTATTGCTGACTCGGGCACCCAATGGCCGTTCTGCTGTGAGTCAAAGATTTTCGAATCGGACGAAAAACTGATAGTGAATTGTAACGTTCAGGGCCTCCTAATGACGATGGAACACTCAAATTGCGTCCCGATTCAATACATCGTCCTCCAGCAGACTTGTCTCCATGGGTCTATTGCTGCCTCGGGCACCTTATGGCCGTTCTGCTGTGAGTCAAAGTTTTCCGAATCGGACGAAAATCTGATAGTGAATTGTAACGTTAAGGGCCACCTAATGACGATGGATCACTCAAATTGCGTCCCGATTCAATACATCGTCCTCCAGCAGACTTGTCTCCATGGGTCTATTGCTGCCTCGGGCACCTTATGGCCGTTCTGCTGTGAGTCAAAGATTTCCGAATCGGACGAAAATCTGATAGTGAATTGTAACGTTAAGGGCCACCTAATGACGATGGATCACTCAAATTGCGTCCCGATTCAATACATCGTCCTCCAGCAGACTTGTCTCCATGGGTCTATTGCTGCCTCGGGCACCCAATGGCTGTTCTGCTGTGAGTCAAAGATTTTCGAATCTGACGAAAAACTGATAGTTAATTGTAACATTTTGGGCCATCTAATGACGATGGAACACTCAAACTGCGTCCCGATTCAATACATCGTCCTGTAGCCGACTTGTCTCCATGGGTCTATTGCTGCCTCGGGCACCTTATGGCCGTTATGCTGTGAGTCTAGATTATCGAATGGGACGAAAACCTGACAGTGAATTGTAACGTTCAGGGCCACCTAATGACGATGGATCACTCAAATTGCGTCCCGATTCAATACATCGTCCTCCAGCAGACTTGTCTCCATGGGTCTATTGCTGCCTCGGGCACCTTATGGCCGTTCTGCTGTGAGTCAAAGTTTTCCGAATCGGACGTAAAACTGATAGTGAATTGTAACGTTCAGGGCCACCTAATGACGATGGATCACTCAAATTGCGTCCCGATTCAATACATCGTCTTCCAGCCCACTTGTCTCCATGGGTCTATTGCTGCCTCGGGCACCTTATGGCCGTTCTGCTGTGAGTCAAAGATTTTCGAATCGGACGAAAAACTGATAATGAATTGTAACGTTCTGGGCCTCCTAATGACGATGGAACACTCAAATTGCGTCCCGATTCAATACATCGTCCTCCAGCAGACTTGTCTCCATGGGTCTATTGCTGCCTCGGGCACCTTATGGCCGTTCTGCTGTGAGTCAAAGATTTTCGAATCTGACGAAAAACTGATAGTGAATTGTAACATTCAGGGCCACGTAATGACAATGGATCACTCAAATTGCGTCCCGATTCAATACATCGTCCTCCAGCCGACTTGTCTCCATGGGTCTATTGCTGCCTCGGGCACCTTATGGCCGTTCTGCTGTGAGTCAAAGATTTTCGAATCGGACGAAAAACTGATAGTGAATTGTAACGTTCAGGGCCTCCTAATGACGATGGAACACTCAAATTGCGTCCCGATTCAATACATCGTCCTCCAGCAGACTTGTCTCCATGGGTCTATTGCTGCCTCGGGCACCTTATGGCCGTTCTGCTGTGAGTCAAAGATTTTCGAATCGGACGAAAAACTGATAGTGAATTGTAACGTTCAGGGCCTCCTAATGACGATGGAACACTCAAATTTCATCTCGATTCAATACATCGTCCTCCAGCCGACTTGTCTCCATGGGTCTATTGCTGCCTCGGGCACCTTATGTCCCTTCTGCTGTGAGTCAAAGATTTTCGAATCGGACGAAAAACTGATAGTGAATTGTAACGTTCAGGGTCTCCAAATGACGATGGAACACTCAAATTGCGTCCCGATTCAATACATCGTACTCCAGCAGACTTGTCTCCATGGGTCTATTGCTGCCTCGGGCACCTTATGGCCGTTCTGCTGTGAGTCAAATATTTCCGAATCGGACGAAAAACTGATTGTGAATTGTAACGTTCAGGGCCTCCTAATGACGATGGATCACTCAAATTGCGTCCCGATTCAATACATCGTCCTCCAGCAGACTTGTCTCCATGGGTCTATTGCTGCCTCGGGCACCTTATGGCCGTTCTGCTGTGAGTCAAAGATTTTCGAATCGGACGAAAAACTGATAGTGAATTGTAACGTTCATGGCCACCTAATGACGATGGATCACTCAAATTGCGTCCCGATTCAATACATCGTCCTCCAGCAGACTTGTCTCAATGGGTCTATTGCTGCCTCGGGCACCTTACGGCCGTTCTGCTGTTAGTCAAAGATTTTCGAATTTGACGAAAAACTGATAGTGAATTGTAACATTCAGGGCCACCTAATAACGATGGAACACTCAAATTGCGTCTCGATTCAATACATCGTCCTCCAGCCGAATTGTCTCCATGGGTCTATTGCTGCCTCGGGCACCTTATGGCCGTTCTGCTGTGAGTCAAAGATTTTCGAATCGGACGAAAAACTGATATTGAATTGTAACGTTCAGGGCCTCCTAATGACGATGGAACACTCAAATTGCGTCCGAATTCAATACATCGTCCTCCAGCAGACTTGTCTCCATGGGTCTATTGCTGCCTCGATCACCTTATGGCCGTTCTGCTGTGAGTCAAAGATTTTCGAATCGGACGAAAAACTGATAGTGAATTGTAACGTTCAGGGCCACCTAATGACGATGGATCACTCAAATTGCGTCCCGATTCAATACATCGTCCTCCAGCAGACTTGTCTCCATGGGTCTATTGCTGCCTCGGGCACCCAATGGCCGTTCTTCTGTGAGTCAAAGATTTTCGAATCTGACGAAAAACTGATAGTTAATTGTAACATTTTGGGCCATCTAATGACGATGGAACACTCAAACTGCGTCCCGAATCAATACATCGTCCTCCAGCCGACTTGTCTCCATGGGTCTATTGCTGCCTCGGGCACCTTATGGCCGTTATGCTGTGAGTCTAGATTATCGAATGGGACGAAAAACTGACAGTGAATTGTAACGTTCAGGGCCACCTAATGACGATGGATCACTCAAATTGCGTCGCGATTCAATACATCGTCCTCCAGCAGACTTGTCTCCATGGGTCTATTGCTGCCTCGGGCACCTTATGGCCGTTCTGCTGTGAGTCAAAGTTTTCCGAATCGGACGTAAAACTGATAGTGAATTGTAACGTTCAGGGCCACCTAATGACGATGGATCACTCAAATTGCGTCCCGATTCAATACATCGTCTTCCAGCCCACTTGTCTCCATGGGTCTATTGCTGCCTCGGGCACCTTATGGCCGTTCTGCTGTGAGTCAAAGATTTTCGAATCGGACGAAAAACTGATAATGAATTGTAACGTTCAGGGCCACCTAATGACGATGGAACACTCAAATTGCGTCCCGATTCAATGCATCGTCCTCCAGCAGACTTGTCTCCATGGGTCTATTGCTGCCTCGGGCACCTTATGGCCGTTCTGCTGTGAGTCAAAGATTTTCGAATCTGACGAAAAACTGATAGTGAATTGTAACATTCAGGGCCACGTAATGACGATGGATCACTCAAATTGCGTCCCGATTCAATACATCGTCCTCCAGCCGACTTGTCTCCATGGGTCTATTGCTGCCTCGGGCACCTTATGGCCGTTCTGCTGTGAGTCAAAGATTTTCGAATCGGACGAAAAACTGATAGTGAATTGTAACGTTCAGGGCCTCCTAATGACGATGGAACACTCAAATTGCGTCCCGATTCAATACATCGTCCTCCAGCAGACTTGTCTCCATGGGTCTATTGCTGCCTCGGGCACCTTATGGCCGTTCTGCTGTGAGTCAAAGATTTTCGAATCGGACGAAAAACTGATAGTGAATTGTAACGTTCAGGGCCTCCCAATGACGATGGAACACTCAAATTTCGTCTCGATTCAATACATCGTCCTCCAGCCGACTTGTCTCCATGGGTCTATTGCTGCCTCGGGCACCTTATGTCCGTTCTGCTGTGAGTCAAAGATTTTCGAATCGGACGAAAAACTGATAGTGAATTGTAACGTTCAGGGTCTCCAAATGACGATGGAACACTCAAATTGCGTCCCGATTCAATACATCGTACTCCAGCAGACTTGTCTCCATGGGTCTATTGCTGCCTCGGGTACCTTATGGCCGTTCTGCTGTGAGTCAAATATTTCCGAATCGGACGAAAAACTGATAGTGAATTGTAACGATCAGGGCCACCTAATGACGATGGATCACTCAAATTGCGTCCCGATTCAATACATCGTCCTCCAGCAGACTTGTCTCCATGGGTCTATTGCTGCCTCGGGCACCCAATGGCCGTTCTGCTGTGAGTCAAAGATTTTCGAATCTGACGAAAAACTGATAGTGAATTGTAACATTCAGGGCCACGTAATGACGATGGATCATTCAAATTGCGTCCCGATTCAATACATCGTCCTCCAGCCGACTTGTCTCCATGGGTCTATTGCTGCCTCGGGCACCTTATGGCCGTTCTGCTGTGAGTCAAAGATTTTCGAATCAGACGAAAAACTGATAGTGAATTGAAACGTTCAGGGCCTCCTAATGACGATGGAACACTCAAATTGCGTCCCGATTCAATACATCGTCCTCCAGCAGACTTGTCTCCATGGGTCTATTGCTGCCTAGGGCACCTTATGGCCGTTCTGCTGTGAGTCAAAGATTTTCGAATCGGACGATAAACTGATAGTGAATTGTAACGTTCAGGGCCTCCTAATGACGATGGAACACTCAAATTGCGTCCCGATTCAATACATCGTCCTCCAGCAGACTTGTCTCCATGGGTCTATTGCTGCCTCGGGCACCTTATGGCCGTTCTGCTGTGAGTCAAAGATTTCCGAATCGGACGAAAAACTGATAGTGAATTGTAACGTTCAGGGCCACCTAATGACGATGGATCACTCAAATTGCGTCCCGATTCAATACATCGTCTTCCAGCAGACTTGTCTCCATGGGTCTATTGCTGACTCGGGCACCCAATGGCCGTTCTGCTGTGAGTCAAAGATTTTCGAATCTGACGAAAAACTGATAGTGAATTGTAACGTTCAGGGCCACCTAATGACGATGGAACACTCAAATTGCGTCTCGATTCAATACATCGTCCTCCAGCCGACTTGTCTCCATGGGTCTATTGCTGCCTCGGGCACCTTATGTCCGTTCTGCTGTGAGTCAAAGATTTTCGAATCGGACGAAAAACTGATAGTGAATTGTAACGTTCAGGGCCTCCTAATGACGATGGAACACTCAAATTGCGTCCCGATTCAATACATCGTCCTCCAGCAGACTTGTCTCCATGGGTCTATTGCTGCCTCGGGCACCTTATGGCCGTTCTGCTTTGAGTCAAATATTTCCGAATCGGACGAAAATCTGATAGTGAATTGTAACTTTCAGGGCCACCTAATGACGATGGATCACTCAAATTGCGTCCCGATTCAATACATCGTCCTCCAGCTGGCATGTCTCCATGGGTCTATTGCTGCCTCGGGCATTTTATGGCCGTTCTGCTGTGAGTCAAAGATTTCCGAATCGGACGAAAAACTGATAGTGAATTGTAACTTTCAGGGCCACCTAATGACGATGGAACACTCAAATTGCGTCCCGATTCAATACATCGTCTTTCAGCCGACTTGTCTCCATGGGTCTATTGCTGCCTCGAGCACCTTATGGCCGTTCTGCTGTGAGTCAAAGATTTTCGAATCGGACGAAAAACTGCTAATGAATTGTAACGTTCAGGACCTCCTAATGAAGATGGAACACTCAAATTGCGTCCCGATTCAATACATCGTCCTCCAGCAGACTTGTCTCCATGGGTCTATTGCTGCCTCGGGCACCTTATTGCCGTTCTGCTGTGAGTCAAAGATTTTCGAATCGGACGAAAAACTGATTGCGAATTGTAACGTTCAGGGCCACCTAATGACGATGGATCACACAAATTGCGTCCCGATTCAATACATCGTCCTCCAGCAGACTTGTCTCCATGGGTCTATTGCTGCCTCGGGCACCCAATGGCCGTTCTTCTGTGAGTCAAAGATTTTCGAATCTGACGAAAAACTGATAGTTAATTGTAACATTTTGGGCCATCTAATGACGATGGAACACTCAAACTGCGTCCCGAATCAATACATCGTCCTCCAGCCGACTTGTCTCCATGGGTCTATTGCTGCCTCGGGCACCTTATGGCCGTTATGCTGTGAGTCTAGATTATCGAATGGGACGAAAAACTGACAGTGAATTGTAACGTTCAGGGCCACCTAATGACGATGGATCACTCAAATTGCGTCCCGATTCAATACATCGTCCTCCAGCAGACTTGTCTCCATGGGTCTATTGCTGCCTCGGGCACCTTATGGCCGTTCTGCTGTGAGTCAAAGATTTTCGAATCTGACGAAAAACTGATAGTGAATTGTAACATTCAGGGCCACGTAATGACGATGGATCACTCAAATTGCGTCCCGATTCAATACATCGTCCTCCAGCCGACTTGTCTCCATGGGTCTATTGCTGCCTCGGGCACCTTATGGCCGTTCTGCTGTGAGTCAAAGATTTTCGAATCGGACGAAAAACTGATAGTGAATTGTAACGTTCAGGGCCTCCTAATGACGATGGAACACTCAAATTGCGTCCCGATTCAATACATCGTCCTCCAGCAGACTTGTCTCCATGGGTCTATTGCTGCCTCGGGCACCTTATGGCCGTTCTGCTGTGAGTCAAAGATTTTCGAATCGGACGAAAAACTGATAGTGAATTGTAACGTTCAGGGCCTCCTAATGACGATGGAACACTCAAATTTCGTCTCGATTCAATACATCGTCCTCCAGCCGACTTGTCTCCATGGGTCTATTGCTGCCTCGGGCACCTTATGTCCGTTCTGCTGTGAGTCAAAGATTTTCGAATCGGACGAAAAACTGATAGTGAATTGTAACGTTCAGGGTCTCCAAATGACGATGGAACACTCAAATTGCGTCCCGATTCAATACATCGTACTCCAGCTGACTTGTCTCCATGGGTCTATTGCTGCCTCGGGTACCTTATGGCCGTTCTGCTGTGAGTCAAATATTTCCGAATCGGACGAAAAACTGATAGTGAATTGTAACGATCAGGGCCACCTAATGACGATGGATCACTCAAATTGCGTCCCGATTCAATACATCGTCCTCCAGCAGACTTGTCTCCATGGGTCTATTGCTGCCTCGGGCACCCAATGGCCGTTCTGCTGTGAGTCAAAGATTTTCGAATCTGACGAAAAACTGATAGTGAATTGTAACATTCAGGGCCACGTAATGACGATGGATCACTCAAATTGCGTCCCGATTCAATACATCGTCCTCCAGCCGACTTGTCTCCATGGGTCTATTGCTGCCTCGGGCACCTTATGGCCGTTCTGCTGTGAGTCAAAGATTTTCGAATCAGACGAAAAACTGATAGTGAATTGTAACGTTCAGGGCCTCCTAATGACGATGGAACACTCAAATTGCGTCCCGATTCAATACATCGTCCTCCAGCAGACTTGTCTCCATGGGTCTATTGCTGCCTCGGGCACCTTAAGGCCGTTCTGCTGTGAGTCAAAGATTTTCGAATCGGACGATAAACTGATAGTGAATTGTAACGTTCAGGGCCTCCTAATGACGATGGAACACTCAAATTGCGTCCCGATTCAATACATCGTCCTCCAGCAGACTTGTCTCCATGGGTCTATTGCTGCCTCGGGCACCTTATGGCCGTTCTGCTGTGAGTCAAAGATTTCCGAATCGGACGAAAAACTGATAGTGAATTGTAACGTTCAGGGCCACCTAATGACGATGGATCACTCAAATTGCGTCCCGATTCAATACATCGTCTTCCAGCAGACTTGTCTCCATGGGTCTATTGCTGACTCGGGCACCCAATGGCCGTTCTGCTGTGAGTCAAAGATTTTCGAATCTGACGAAAAACTGATAGTGAATTGTAACGTTCAGGGCCACCTAATGACGATGGAACACTCAAATTGCGTCTCGATTCAATACATCGTCCTCCAGCCGACTTGTCTCCATGGGTCTACTGCTGCCTCGGGCACCTTATGTCCGTTCTGCTGTGAGTCAAAGATTTTCGAATCGGACGAAAAACTGATAGTGAATTGTAACGTTCAGGGCCTCCTAATGACGATGGAACACTCAAATTGCGTCCCGATTCAATACATCGTCCTCCAGCAGACTTGTCTCCATGGGTCTATTGCTGCCTCGGGCACCTTATGGCCGTTCTGCTTTGAGTCAAATATTTCCGAATCGGACGAAAAACTGATAGTGAATTGTAACTTTCAGGGCCACCTAATGACGATGGATCACTCAAATTGCGTCCCGATTCAATACATCGTCCTCCAGCTGGCATGTCTCCATGGGTCTATTGCTGCCTCGGGCATTTTATGGCCGTTCTGCTGTGAGTCAAAGATTTCCGAATCGGACGAAAAACTGATAGTGAATTGTAACTTTCAGGGCCACCTAATGACGATGGAACACTCAAATTGCGTCCCGATTCAATACATCGTCTTTCAGCCGACTTGTCTCCATGGGTCTATTGCTGCCTCGAGCACCTTATGGCCGTTCTGCTGTGAGTCAAAGATTTTCGAATCGGACGAAAAACTGCTAATGAATTGTAACGTTCAGGACCTCCTAATGAAGATGGAACACTCAAATTGCGTCCCGATTCAATACATCGTCCTCCAGCAGACTTGTCTCCATGGGTCTATTGCTGCCTCGGGCACCTTATTGCCGTTCTGCTGTGAGTCAAAGATTTTCGAATCGGACGAAAAACTGATTGTGAATTGTAACGTTCAGGGCCTCCTAATGACGATGGATCACTCAAATTGCGTCCCGATTCAATACATCGTCCTCCAGCAGACTTGTCTCCATGGGTCTATTGCTGCCTCGGGCACCTTATGGCCGTTCTGCTGTGAGTCAAAGATTTTCGAATCTGACGAAAAACTGATAGTGAATTGTAACATTCAGGGCCACGTAATGACGATGGATCACTCAAATTGCGTCCCGATTCAATACATCGTCCTCCAGCCGACTTGTCTCCATGGGTCTATTGCTGCCTCGGGCACCTTATGGCCGTTCTGCTGTGAGTCAAAGATTTTCGAATCGGACGAAAAACTGATAGTGAATTGTAACGTTCAGGGCCTCCTAATGACGATGGAACACTCAAATTGCGTCCCGATTCAATACATCGTCCTCCAGCAGACTTGTCTCCATGGGTCTATTGCTGCCTCGGGCACCTTATGGCCGTTCTGCTGTGAGTCAAAGATTTTCGAATCGGACGATAAACTGATAGTGAATTGTAACGTTCAGGGCCTCCTAATGACAATGGAACACTCAAATTGCGTCCCGATTCAATACATCGTCCTCCAGCAGACTTATCTCCATGGGTCTATTGCTGCCTCGGGCACCTTATGGCCGTTCTGCTGTGAGTCAAAGATTTCCGAATCGGACGAAAAACTGATAGTGAATTGTAACGTTCAGGGCCACCTAATGACGATGGATCACTCAAATTGCGTCCCGATTCAATACATCGTCCTCCAGCAGACTTGTCTCCATGGGTCTATTGCTGACTCGGGCACCCAATGGCCGTTCTGCTGTGAGTCAAAGATTTTCGAATCTGACGAAAAACTGATAGTGAATTGTAACGTTCAGGGCCACCTAATGACGATGGAACACTCAAATTGCGTCTCGATTCAATACATCGTCCTCCAGCCGACTTGTCTCCATGGGTCTATTGCTGCCTCGGGCACCTTATGTCCGTTCTGCTGTGAGTCAAAGATTTTCGAATCGGACGAAAAACTGATAGTGAATTGTAACGTTCAGGGCCTCCTAATGACGATGGAACACTCAAATTGCGTCCCGATTCAATACATCGTCCTCCAGCAGACTTGTCTCCATGGGTCTATTGCTGCCTCGGGCACCTTATGGCCGTTCTGCTTTGAGTCAAATATTTCCGAATCGGACGAAAAACTGATAGTGAATTGTAACGTTCAGGGCCACCTAATGACGATGGATCACTCAAATTGCGTCCCGATTCAATACATCGTCCTCCAGCCGGCATGTCTCCATGGGTCTATTGCTGCCTCGGGCATTTTATGGCCGTTCTGCTGTGAGTCAAAGATTTCCGAATCGGACGAAAAACTGATAGTGAATTGTAACTTTCAGGGCCACCTAATGACGATGGAACACTCAAATTGCGTCCCGATTCAATACATCGTCTTCCAGCCGACTTGTCTCCATGGGTCTATTGCTGCCTCGAGCACCTTATGGCCGTTCTGCTGTGAGTCAAAGATTTTCGAATCGGACGAAAAACTGATAGTGAATTGTAACGTTCAGGACCTCCTAATGAAGATGGAACACTCAAATTGCGTCCCGATTCAATACATCGTCCTCCAGCAGACTTGTCTCCATGGGTCTATTGCTGCCTCGGGCACCTTATTGCCGTTCTGCTGTGAGTCAAAGATTTTCGAATCGGACGAAAAACTGATTGTGAATTGTAACGTTCAGGGCCTCCTAATGACGATGGATCACTCAAATTGCGTCCCGATTCTATACATCGTCCTCCAGCAGACTTGTCTCCATGGGTCTATTGCTGTCTCGGGCACCTTATTGCCGTTCTGCTGTGAGTCAAAGATTTTCGAATCTGACGAAAAACTGATAGTGAATTGTAACATTCAGGGCCACGTAATGACGATGGATCACTCAAATTGCGTCCCGATTCAATACATCGTCCTCCAGCCGACTTGTCTCTATGGGTCTATTGCTGCCTCGGGCACCTTATAGCCGTTCTGCTGTGAGTCAAAGATTTTCGAATCGGACGAAAAACTGATAGTGAATTGTAACGTTCAGGGCCACCTAATGACGATGGATCACTCAAATTTCGTCCCGATTCAATACATCGTCCTCCAGCAGACTTGTCTCCATGGGTCTATTGCTGCCTCGGGCACCTTATGGCCGTTCTGCTGTGAGTCAAAGATTTTCGAATCGGACGAAAAACTGATAGTGAATTGTAACGTTCAGGGCCTCCTAATGACGATGGAACACTCAAATTGCGTCCCGATTCAATACATCGTCCTCCAGCCGACTTGTCTCCATGGGTCTATTGCTGCCTCGGGCACCTTATGGCCGTTCTGCTGTGAGTCAAAGATTTTCGAATCGGACGAAAAACTGATAGTGAATTGTAACGTTCACGGCCACCTATCGACGATGAATCACTCAAATTGCGTCCCGATTCAATACATCGTCCTCCAGCAGACTTGTCTCCATGGGTCTATTGCTGCCTCGGGCACCTTATGGCCGTTCTGCTGTGAGTCAAAGATTTTCGAATCTGACGAAAAACTGATGGTGAATTGTAACGTTCAGGGCCTCCTAATGACGATGGAACACTCAAATTGCGTCCCGATTCAATACATCGCCCTCCAGCAGACTTGTCTCCATGGGTCTAATGCTGCCTCGGGCACCTTATGGCCGTTCTGCTGTGAGTCAAATATTTCCGAATCGGACGAAAAACTGATAGTGAATTGTAACTTTCAGGGCCACCTAATGACGATGGATCACTCAAATTGCGTCCCGATTCAATACATCGTCCTCCAGCAGACTTGTCTCCATGGGTCTATTGCTGCCTCGGGCACCCAATGGCCGTTCTGCTGTGAGTCAAAGATTTTCGAATCTGACGAAAAACTGATAGTTAATTGTAACATTCAGGGCCACCTAATGACGATGGAACACTCAAATTGCGTCCCGATTCAATACATCGTCCTCCAGCCGACTTGTCTCCATGGGTCTATTGCTGCCTCGGGCACCTTATGGCCGTTATGCTATGAGTCTAGATTATCGAATGGGACGAAAAACTGATAGTGAATTGTAACGTTCAGGGCCACCTAATGACGATGGATCACTCAAATTGCGTCCCGATTCAATACATCGTCCTCCAGCAGACTTGTCTCCATGGGTCTATTGCTGTCTCGGGCACCTTATTGCCGCTCTGCTGTGAGTCAAAGATTTTCGAATCTGACGAAAAACTGATAGTGAATTGTAACATTCAGGGCCATGTAATGACGATGGATCACTCAAATTGCGACCCGATTCAATACATCGTCCTCCAGCCGACTTGTCTCCAAGGGTCTATTGCTGCCTCGGGCACCTTATGGCCGTTCTGCTGTGAGTCAAAGATTTTCGAATGGGACCAAAAACTGATAGTGAATTGTAACGTTCAGGGCCTCCTAATGACGATGGAACACTCAAATAGCGTCCCGATTCAATACATAGTCCTCCAGCAGACTTGTCTCCATGGGTCTATTGCTGCCTCGGGCACCTTATGGCCGTTCTGCTGTGAGTCAGAGATTTTCGAATCGGCCGAAAAACTGATAGTGAATTGTAACATTCACGGCCACCTAATGACGATGGATCACTCAAATTGCGTCCCGATTCAATACATCGTCCTCCAGCCGACTTGTCTCCATGGGTCTATTGCTGCCTCGGGCACCTTATGGCCGTTCTGCTGTGAGTCAAAGATTTTCGAATCGGACGAAAAACTGATAGTGAATTGTAACGTTCGGGGCCTCCTAATGACGATGGAACACTCAAATTGCGTCCCGATTCAATACATCGTCCTCCAGCCGACTTGTCTCCATGGGTCTATTGCTGCCTCGGGCACCTTATGGCCGTTCTGCTGTGAGTCAAAGATTTTCGAATCGGACGAAAAACTAATAGTGAATTGTAACGTTCACGGCCACCTATCGACGATGAATCACTCAAATTGCGTCCCGATTCAATACATCGTCCTCCAGCAGACTTGTCTCCATGGGTCTATTGCTGCCTCGGGCACCTTATGGCCGTTCTGCTGTGAGTCAAAGATTTTCGAATCTGACGAAAAACTGATAGTGAATTGTAACGTTCAGGGCCTCCTAATGACGATGGAACACTCAAATTGCGTCCCGATTCAATACATCGCCCTCCAGCAGACTTGTCTCCATGGGTCTATTGCTGCCTCGGGCACCTTATGGCCGTTCTGCTGTGAGTCAAATATTTCCGAATCGGACGAAAAACTGATAGTGAATTGTAACGTTGAGGGCCACCTAATGACGATGGATCACTCAAATTGCGTCCCGATTCAATACATCGTCCTCCAGCAGACTTGTCTCCATGGGTCTATTGCTGCTTCGGGCACCCAATGGCCGTTCTGCTGTGAGTCAAAGATTTTCGAATCTGACGAAAAACTGATAGTTAATTGTAACATTCAGGGCCACCTAATGACGATGGAACACTCAAATTGCGTCCCGATTCAATACATCGTCCTCCAGCCGACTTGTCTCCATGGGTCTATTGCTGCCTCGGGGACCTTATGGCCGTTATGCTGTGAGTCTAGATTATCGAATGGGACGAAAAACTGATAGTGAATTGTAACGTTCAGGGCCACCTAATGACGATGGATCACTCAAATTGCGTCCCGATTCAATACATCGTCCTCCAGCAGACTTGTCTCCATGGGTCTATTGCTGTCTCGGGCACCTTATTGCCGCTCTGCTGTGAGTCAAAGATTTTCGAATCTGACGAAAAACTGATAGTGAATTGTAACATTCAGGGCCATGTAATGACGATGGATCACTCAAATTGCGACCCGATTCAAAACATCGACCTCCAGCCGACTTGTCTCCATGGGTCTATTGCTGCCTCGGGCACCTTATGGTCGTTCTGCTGTGAGTCAAAGATTTTCGAATCGGACGAAAAACTGATAGTGAATTGTAACGTTCAGGGCCTCCTAATGACGATGGAACACTCAAATTGCGTCCCGATTCAATACATAGTCCTCCAGCAGACTTGTCTCCATGGGTCTATTGCTGCCTCGGGCACCTTATGGCCGTTCTGCTGTGAGTCAGAGATTTTCGAATCGGACGAAAAACTGATAGTGAATTGTAACATTCAGGGCCACCTAATGACGATGGACCATACAAATTGCGTCCCGATTCAATACATCGTCCTACAGCCGACTTGACTCCATGGGTCTATTGCTGCCTCGGGCACCTTATGGCCGTTTTGCTGTGAGTCAAAGATTTTCGAATCTGACGAAAAACTGATAGTGAATTGTAACATTCAGGGCCACCTAATGACGATGGAACACTCAAATTGCGTCTCGATTAAATACATCGTTCTCCAGCCGACTTGTCTCCATGGGTCTATTGCTGCCTCGGGCACCTTATGGCCGTTCTGCTGTGAGTCAAAGATTTTCGAATCGGACGAAAAACTGATAGTGAATTGTAACGTTCAGGGCCTCCTAATGACGATGGAACACTCAAATTGCGTCCCCATTCAATACATCGTCCTCCAGCCGACTTGTCTCCATGGGTCCATTGCTGCCTCGGGCACCTTATGGCCGTTCTGCTGTGAGTCAAAGATTTTCGAATCGGACGAAAAACTGATAGTGAATTGTAACGTTCACGGCCACCTAATGACGATGAATCACTCAAATTGCGTCCCGATTCAATACATCGTCCTCCAGCAGACTTGTCTCCATGGGTCTATTGCTGCCTCGGGCACCTTATGGCCGTTCTGCTGTGAGTCAAAGATTTTCGAATCTAACGAAAAACTGATAGTGAATTGTAACATTCAGGGCCACGTAATGACGATGGATCACTCAAATTGCGTCCCGATTCAATACATCGTCCTCCAGCCGACTTGTCTCCATGGGTCTATTGCTGCCTCGAGCACCTTATGGCCGTTCCGCTGTGAGTCAAAGATTTTCGAATCGGACGAAAAACTGATAGTGAATTGTAGCGTTCAGGGCCACCTAATGACGATGGAACACTCAAATTGCGTCCCGATTCAATACATCGTCCTCCAGCAGACTTGTCCCCATGGGTCTATTGCTGCCTCGGGCACCTTATGGCCGTTCTGCTGTGAGTCAAAGATTTTCGAATCTGACGAAAAACTGATAGTTAATTGTAACGTTCAGGGCCTCCTAATGACGATGGAACACTCAAATTGCGTCCCAATTCAATACATAGTCCTCCAGCAGACTTGTCTCCATGGGTGTATTGCTGCCTCGGGCACCTTACGGCCGTTCTGCTGTGAGTCAAAGATTTTCGAATCTGACGAAAAACTGATAGTGAATTGTAACATTCACGGCCACCTAATGACGATGGATCACTCAAATTGCGTCCCGATTCAATACATCGTCCTCCAGCCGACTTGTCTTCATGGGTCCATTGCTGCCTCGGGCACCTTATGGCCGTTCTGCTGTGAGTCAAAGATTTTCGAATCGGACGAAAAACTGATAGTGAATTGTAACGTTCAGGGCCACCTAATGACGATGGATCACTCAAATTGCGTCCCGATTCAATACATCGTCCTCCAGCAGACTTGTTTCCATGGGTCTATTGCTGCCTCGGGCACTATATGGCCGTTCTGCTAGGACTCAAAGATTTTCGAATCGGACTTAAAACTGATAGTGAATTGTAACGTTCAGGGCCTCCTAATGACGATGGAACACTCAAATTGCGTCCCAATTCAATACATAGTCCTCCAGCAGACTTGTCTCCATGGGTCTATTGCTGCCTCGGGCACCTTATGGCCGTTCTGCTGTGAGTCAGAGATTTTCGAATCGGACGAAAAACTGATAGTTAATTGTAACATTCAGGGCCACCTAATGACGATGGACCATACAAATTGCGTCCCGATTCAATACCTCGTCCTCCAGCCGACTTGACTCCATGGGTCTATTGCTGCCTCGGGCACCTTATGGCCGTTCTGCTGTGAGTCAAAGATTTTCGAATCTGACGAAAAACTGATAGTGAATTGTAATATTCAGGGCCACCTAAAAACGATGGAACACTTACATTGCGTCTCGATTAAATACATCGTTCTCCAGCCGACTTGTCTCCATGGGTCTATTGCTGCCTCGGGCACCTTATGGCCGTTCTGCTGTGAGTCAAAGATTTTCGAATCGGACGAAAAACTGATAGTGAATTGTAACGTTCAGGGCCTCCTAATGACGATGGAACACTCAAATTGCGGCCCGATTCAATACATCGTCCTCCAGCCGACTTGTCTCCATGGGTCTATTGCTGCTCTCGGGCACCTTATGGCCGTTCTGCTGTGAGTCAAAGATTTTCGAATCGGACGAAAAACTGATAGTGAATTGTAACGTTCACGGCCACCTAATGACGATGAATCACTCAAATTGCGTCCCGATTCAATACATCGTCCTCCAGCAGACTTGTCTCCATGGGTCTAATGCTGAGTCGGGCACCTTATGGCCGTTCTGCTGTGAGTCAAAGATTTTCGAATCTAACGAAAAACTGATAGTGAATTGTAACATTCAGGGCCACGTAATGACGATGGATCACTCAAATTGCGTCCCGATTCAATACATCGTCCTCCAGCCGACATGTCTCCATGGGTCTATTGCTGCCTCGGGCACCTTATGGCCGTTCTGCTGTGAGTCAAAGATTTTCGAATCGGACGAAAAACTGATAGTGAATTGTAGCTTTCAGGGCCACCTAATGACGATGGATCACTCAAATTGCGTCCCGATTCAATACATCGTCCTCCAGCCGACTTGTCTCCATGGGTCTATTGCTGCCTCGGGCACCTTATGCCCGTTCTGCTGTGGGTCAAAGATTTTCGAATCTGACGAAAAACTGATAGTGATTTGTAACGTTCAGGGCCTCCTAATGACGATGGAACACTCAAATTGCGTCCCGATTCAATACATCGTCCTCCAGCAGACTTGTCTCCATGGGTCTATTGCTGCCTCGGGCACCTTATGGCCGTTCTGCTGTGAGTCAAAGATTTTCGAATCTGACGAAAAACTGATAGTGAATTGTAACGTTCAGGGCCACCTAATGACGATGGATCACTCAAATTGCGTCCCGATTCAATACATCGTCCTCCAGCAGACTTGTTTCCATGGGTCTTATGCTGCCTCGGGCACATTATGGCCGTTCTGTAGTGAGTCAAAAATTTTCGAATCGGACGAAAGACTGATAGTGAATTGTAACGTTCAGGGCCTTCTTATGACGATGGAACACTCAAATTGCGTCCCGATTCAATACATTGTCCTCCAGCCGACTTGTCTCCATGGGTCTATTGCTGCCTCAGGCACCTTATGGCCGTTATGCTGTGAGTCAAAGAGTTTCGAATCGGACGAATAACTGATAGTGTATAGTAACTTTCAGGGCCACCTAATGACGATGGATCACTCAAATTGCGTCCCGATTCAATACATCGTCTTCCAGCCGACTTTTCCCCATGGGTCTATTGCTGCCTCGGGCATCTTACGGCTGCTCTGCTGTGAGTCAAAGATTTTCGAATCGGACGAAAAACTGATAGTGAATTGTAACGTTCAGGGCCTCCTAATGACGATGGAACACTCAAATTGCGTCCCGATTCAATGCATCGTCCTCCAGCAGACTTGTCTCCATGGGTCTATTGCTGCCTCGGGCACCTTATGGCTGTTCTGCTGTGAGTCAAAGATTTTCGAATCTGACGAAAAACTGATAGAGATTTGTAACGTTCAGGGCCTCCTAATGACGTAGGAACACTCAAATTGCGTCCGATTCAATACATCGTCCTCCTCTATTGCTGCCTCGGGCTCCTTATGGCCGTTCTGCTGTGAGTCAAAGATTTTCGAATCGGACGAAAAACTGATAGTGAATTGTAACGTTCAGGGCCACCTAATGACGATGGATCACTCAAATTGCGTCCCGATTCAATACATCGTCCTCCAGCAGACTTGTCTCCATGGGTCTATTGCTGCCTCGGGCACCTTATGTCCGTTCTGCTGTGAGTCAAAGATTTTCGAATCGGACGAAAAACTGATAGTGAATTGTAACATTCAGGGCCACCTAATGACGATGGACCACACAAATTGCGTCCCGATTCAATACATCGTCCTCCAGCCGACTTGACTCCATGGGTCTATTGCTGCCTCGGGCACCTTATGGCCGTCCTGCTGTGAGTCTAGACTATCGAATGGGTCGAAAAACTGATAGTGAATTGTAACGTTCAGGGCCACCAAATCACGATGGATCACTCAAATTGCGTCCCGATTCAATACATCGTCCTCCAGCCAACTTGTCTCCATGGGTCTATTGCTGCCTCGGGCACCTTATGGCCGTTCTGCTGTGTGTCAAAGATTTTCGAATCGGACGAAAAACTGATAGTGAATTGTAACATTCATGGCCTCCTAATGACGATGGAACACTCAAATTGCGTCCCGATTCAATACATCGTCCTCCAGCAGACTTGTCTCCATGGGTCTATTGCTGCCTCGGGCACCTTATGGCCGTTCTGCTGTGAGTCAAAGATTTTCGAATCGGACGAAAAACTGATAGTGAATTGTAACGTTCAGGGCCACCTAATGACGGTGGATCACTCAAATTGCGTCCCGAATCAATACATCGTCCTCTAGCAGACTTGTCTCTATGGGTCTATTGCTGCCTCGGGCACCTTATGGCCGTTCTGCTGTGAGTCAAAGATTTTCGAATCGGACGAAAAACTGATAGTGAATTGTAACATTCAGGGCCACCTAATGACGATGGACCACACAAATTGCGTCCCGATTCAATACATCGTCCTCCAGCCGACTTGACTCCATGGGTCTATTGCTGCCTCTGGCACCTTATGGCCGTTCTGCTGTGAGTCTAGTTTATCGAATGGGACGAAAAACTGATAGTGAATTGTAACGTTCAGGGCCACCAAATGTCGATGTATCACTCAAATTGCGTCCTGATTCAATACATCGTCTTCCAGCCGACTTGTCTCCATGGGTCTATTGCTGCCTCGGGCACATTATGGCCGTTCTGCTGTGACTCAAAGATTTTTTAATCGGACGAAAAACTGATAGTGAATTGTAACGTTCAGGACCTCCTAATGACGATGGAACACTCAAATTGAGTCCCGATTCAATACATCGTCCTCCAGCAGACTTTTCTCCATGGGTCTATTGCTGCCTCGGGCACCTTATGGCCGTTCTGCTGTGAGTCAAAGATTTTTGGAATCGGACGAAAAACTGATAGTTAATTGTAACATTCAGGGCCACCTAATGACGATGGACCACACAAATTGCGTCCCGATTCAATACATCGTCCTCCAGCCGACTTGACTCCATGGGTCTATTGCTGCCTCGGGCACCTTATGGCCGTTCTGCTGTGAGTCAAAGATTTTCGAATCTGACGAAAAACTGATAGTGAATTGCAACATTCAGGGCCACCTAATGACGATGGAACACTCAAATTGCGTCTCGATTCAATACATCGTCCTCCAGCCGACTTGTCTCCATGGGTCTATTGCTGCCTCGGGCACCTTATGGCCGTTCTGCTGTGAGTCAAAGATTTTCGAATCGGACGAAAAACTGATAGTGAATTGTAACGTTCAGGGCCTCCTAATGACGATGGATCACTCAAATTGCGTCCCGATTCAATACATCATCCTCCAGCAGACTTGTTTCCATGGGTCTATTGCTGCCTCGGGCACATTATGGCCGTTCTGCTGTGACTCAAAGATTTTCGAATCGGACGAAAAACTGATAGTGAATTGTAACGTTCAGGGCCTCCTAATGACGATGGAACACTCAAATTGCGTCCCGATTCAATACATAGTCCTCCAGCAGACTTGTCTCCATGGGTCTATTGCTGCCTCGGGCACCTTATGGCCGTTCTGCTGTGAGTCAGAGATTTTCGAATCGGACGAAAAACTGATAGTGAATTGTAACATTCAGGGCCTCCTAATGACGATGGACCATACAAATTGCGTCTCGATTAAATACATCGTTCTCCAGCCGACTTGTCTCCATGGGTCTATTGCTGCCTCGGGCAACTTATGGCCGTTCTGCTGTGAGTCAAAGAATTTCGAATCGGACGAAAAACTGATAGTGAATTGTAGCGTTCAGGGCCACCTAATGACGATGGATCACTCAAATTGCGTCCCGATTCAATACATCGTCCTCCAGCAGACTTATCCCCATGGGTCTATTGCTGCCTCGGGCACCTTATGGCCGTTCTGCTGTGAGTCAAACATTTTCGAATCTGACGAAAAACTGATAGTGAATTGTAACATTCACGGCCACCTAATGACGATGGATCACTCAAATTGCGTCCCGATTCAATACATCGTCCTCCAGCCGACTTGTCTTCATGGGTCCATTGCTGCCTCGGGCACCTTATGGCCGTTCTGCTGTGAGTTAAAGATTTTCGAATCGGACGAAAAACTGATAGTGAATTGTAACGTTCAGGGCCACCTAATGACGATGGATCACTCAAATTGCGTCCCGATTCAATACATCGTCCTCCAGCAGACTTGTTTCCATGGGTCTATTGCTGCCTCGGGCACATTATGGCCGTTCTGCTGTGACTCAAAGATTTTCGAATCGGACGAAAAACTGATAGTGAATTGTAACGTTCAGGGCCTCCTAATGACGATGGAACACTCAAATTGCGTCCCAATTCAATACATAGTCCTCCAGCAGACTTGTCTCCATGGGTCTATTGCTGCCTCGGGCACCTTACGGCCGGTCTGCTGTGAGTCAAAGATTTTCGAATCTGACGAAAAACTGATAGTGAATTGTAACATTCACGGCCACCTAATGACGATGGAACACTCAAATTGCGTCCCGATTCAATACATCGTCCTCCAGCCGACTTGTCACCATGGGTCTATTGCTGCCTCGGGGACCTTATGGCCGTTATGCTGTGAGTCTAGATTATCGAATGGGACGAAAAACTGATAGTGAATTGTAACGTTCAGGGCCACCTAATGACGATGGATCACTCAAATTGCGTCCCGATTCAATACATCGTCCTCCAGCAGACTTGTCTCCATGGGTCTATTGCTGTCTCGGGCACCTTATTGCCGCTCTGCTGTGAGTCAAAGATTTTCGAATCTGACGAAAAACTGATAGTGAATTGTAACATTCAGGGCCATGTAATGACGATGGATCACTCAAATTGCGACCCGATTCAATACATCGACCTCCAGCCGACTTGTCTCCATGGGTCTATTGCTGCCTCGGGCACCTTATGGTCGTTCTGCTGTGAGTCAAAGATTTTCGAATCGGACGAAAAACTGATAGTGAATTGTAACGTTCAGGGCCTCCTAATGACGATGGAACACTCAAATTGCGTCCCCATTCAATACATCGTCCTCCAGCCGACTTGTCTCCATGGGTCCATTGCTGCCTCGGGCACCTTATGGCCGTTCTGCTGTGAGTCAAAGATTTTCGAATCGGACGAAAAACTGATAGTGAATTGTAACGTTCACGGCCACCTAATGACGATGAATCACTCAAATTGCGTCCCGATTCAATACATCGTCCTCCAGCACACTTGTCTCCATGGGTCTATTGCTGCCTCGGGCACCTTATGGCCGTTCTGCTGTGAGTCAAAGATTTTCGAATCTAACGAAAAACTGATAGTGAATTGTAACATTCAGGGCCACGTAATGACGATGGATCACTCAAATTGCGTCCCGATTCAATACATCGTCCTCCAGCCGACTTGTCTCCATGGGTCTATTGCTGCCTCGGGCACCTTATGGCCGTTCCGCTGTGAGTCAAAGATTTTCGAATCGGACGAAAAACTGATAGTGAATTGTAGCGTTCAGGGCCACCTAATGACGATGGAACACTCAAATTGCGTCCCGATTCAATACATCGTCCTCCAGCAGACTTGTCCCCATGGGTCTATTGCTGCCTCGGGCACCTTATGGCCGTTCTGCTGTGAGTCAAAGATTTTCGAATCTGACGAAAAACTGATAGTGAATTGTAACATTCACGGCCACCTAATGACGATGGATCACTCAAATTGCGTCCCGATTCAATACATCGTCCTCCAGCCGACTTGTCTTCATGGGTCCATTGCTGCCTCGGGCACCTTATGGCCGTTCTGCTGTGAGTTAAAGATTTTCGAATCGGACGAAAAACTGATAGTGAATTGTAACGTTCAGGGCCACCTAATGACGATGGATCACTCAAATTGCGTCCCGATTCAATACATCGTCCTCCAGCAGACTTGTTTCCATGGGTCTATTGCTGCCTCGGGCACATTATGGCCGTTCTGCTGTGACTCAAAGATTTTCGAATCGGACGAAAAACTGATAGTGAATTGTAACGTTCAGGGCCTCCTAATGACGATGGAACACTCAAATTGCGTCCCAATTCAATACATAGTCCTCCAGCAGACTTGTCTCCATGGGTCTATTGCTGCCTCGGGCACCTTACGGCCGTTCTGCTGTGAGTCAAAGATTTTCGAATCTGACGAAAAACTGATAGTGAATTGTAACATTCACGGCCACCTAATGACGATGGATCACTCAAATTGCGTCCCGATTCAATACATCGTCCTCCAGCCGACTTGTCTTCATGGGTCCATTGCTGCCTCGGGCACCTTATGGCCGTTCTGCTGTGAGTCAAAGATTTTCGAATCGGACGAAAAACTGATAGTGAATTGTAACGTTCAGGGCCACCTAATGACGATGGATCACTCAAATTGCGTCCCGATTCAATACATCGTCCTCCAGCAGACTTGTTTCCATGGGTCTATTGCTGCCTCGGGCACTATATGGCCGTTCTGCTGGGACTCAAAGATTTTCGAATCGGACGAAAAACTGATAGTGAATTGTAACGTTCAGGGCCTCCTAATGACGATGGAACACTCAAATTGCGTCCCAATTCAATACATAGTCCTCCAGCAGACTTGTCTCCATGGGTCTATTGCTGCCTCGGGCACCTTATGGCCGTTCTGCTGTGAGTCAGAGATTTTCGAATCGGACGAAAAACTGATAGTTAATTGTAACATTCAGGGCCACCTAATGACGATGGACCATACAAATTGCGTCCCGATTCAATACCTCGTCCTCCAGCCGACTTGACTCCATGGGTCTATTGCTGCCTCGGGCACCTTATGGCCGTTCTGCTGTGAGTCAAAGATTTTCGAATCTGACGAAAAACTGATAGTGAATTGTAACGTTCAGGGCCACCTAAAAACGATGGAACACTTAAATTGCGTCTCGATTAAATACATCGTTCTCCAGCCGACTTGTCTCCATGGGTCTATTGCTGCCTCGGGCACCTTATGGCCGTTCTGCTGTGAGTCAAAGATTTTCGAATCGGACGAAAAACTGATAGTGAATTGTAACGTTCAGGGCCTCCTAATGACGATGGAACACTCAAATTGCGGCCCGATTCAATACATCGTCCTCCAGCCGACTTGTCTCCATGGGTCTATTGCTGCTCTCGGGCACCTTATGGCCGTTCTGCTGTGAGTCAAAGATTTTCGAATCGGACGAAAAACTGATAGTGAATTGTAACGTTCACGGCCACCTAATGACGATGAATCACTCAAATTGCGTCCCGATTCAATACATCGTCCTCCAGCAGACTTGTCTCCATGGGTCTAATGCTGCCTCGGGCACCTTATGGCCGTTCTGCTGTGAGTCAAAGATTTTCGAATCTAACGAAAAACTGATAGTGAATTGTAACATTCAGAGCCACGTAATGACGATGGATCACTCAAATTGCGTCCCGATTCAATACATCGTCCTCCAGCCGACATGTCTCCATGGGTCTATTGCTGCCTCGGGCACCTTATGGCCGTTCTGCTGTGAGTCAAAGATTTTCGAATCGGACGAAAAACTGATAGTGAATTGTAGCGTTCAGGGCCACCTAATGACGATGGATCACTCAAATTGCGTCCCGATTCAATACATCGTCCTCCAGCCGACTTGTCTCCATGGGTCTATTGCTGCCTCGGGCACCTTATGGCCGTTCTGCTGTGGGTCAAAGATTTTCGAATCTGACGAAAAACTGATAGTGATTTGTAACGTTCAGGGCCTCCTAATGACGATGGCACACTCAAATTGCGTCCCGATTCAATACATCGTCCTCCAGCAGACTTGTCTCCATGGGTCTATTGCTGCCTCGGGCACCTTATGGCCGTTCTGCTGTGAGTCAAAGATTTTCGAATCTGACGAAAAACTGATAGTGAATTGTAACGTTCAGGGCCACCTAATGACGATGGATCACTCAAATTGCGTCCCGATTCAATACATCGTCCTCCAGCAGACTTGTTTCCATGGGTCTTATGCTGCCTCGGGCACATTTTGGCCGTTCTGCAGTGAGTCAAAAATTTTCGAATCGGACGAAAGACTGATAGTGAATTGTAACGTTCAGGGCCTCCTAATGACGATGGAACACTCAAATTGCGTCCCGATTCAATACATTGTCCTCCAGCCGACTTGTCTCCATGGGTCTATTGCTGCCTCAGGCACCTTATGGCCGTTATGCTGTGAGTCAAAGATTTTCGAATCGGACGAATAACTGATAGTGTATTGTAACTTTCAGGGCCACCTAATGACGATGGATCACTCAAATTGCGTCCCGATTCAATACATCGTCTTCCAGCCGACTTTTCCCCATGGGTCTATTGCTGCCTCGGGCATCTTACGGCCGCTCTGCTGTGAGTCAAAGATTTTCGAATCGGACGAAAAACTGATAGTGAATTGTAACGTTCAGGGCCTCCTAATGACGATGGAACACTCAAATAGCGTCCCGATTCAATGCATCGTCCTCCAGCAGACTTGTCTCCATGGGTCTATTGCTGCCTCGGGCACCTTATGGCTGTTCTGCTGTGAGTCAAAGATTTTCGAATCTGACGAAAAACTGATAGAGATTTGTAACGTTCAGGGCCTCCTAATGACGATGGAAAACTCAAATTGCGTCCCGATTCAATACATCGTCCTCCTCTATTGCTGCCTCGGGCACCTTATGGCCGTTCTGCTGTGAGTCAAAGATTTTCGAATCGGACGAAAAACTGATAGTGAATTGTAACGTTCAGGGCCACCTAATGACGATGGATCACTCAAATTGCGTCCCGATTCAATACATCGTCCTCCAGCAGACTTGTCTCCATGGGTCTATTGCTGCCTCGGGCACCTTATGTCCGTTCTGCTGTGAGTCAAAGATTTTCGAATCGGACGAAAAACTGATAGTGAATTGTAACATTCAGGGCCACCTAATGACGATGGACCACACAAATTGCGTCCCGATTCAATACATCGTCCTCCAGCCGACTTGACTCCATGGGTCTATTGCTGCCTCGGGCACCTTATGGCCGTCCTGCTGTGAGTCTAGACTATCGAATGGGACGAAAAACTGATAGTGAATTGTAACGTTCAGGGCCACCAAATCACGATGGATCACTCAAATTGCGTCCCGATTCAATACATCGTCCTCCAGCCAACTTGTCTCCATGGGTCTATTGCTGCCTCGGGCACCTTATGGCCGTTCTGCTGTGAGTCAAAGATTTTCGAATCGGACGAAAAACTGATAGTGAATTGTAACATTCATGGCCTCCTAATGACGATGGAACACTCAAATTGCGTCCCGATTCAATACATCGTCCTCCAGCAGACTTGTCTCCATGGGTCTATTGCTGCCTCGGGCACCTTATGGCCGTTCTGCTGTGAGTCAAAGATTTTCGAATCGGACGAAAAACTGATAGTGATTTGTAACGTTCAGGGCCTCCTAATGACGATGGCACACTCAAATTGCGTCCCGATTCAATACATCGTCCTCCAGCAGACTTGTCTCCATGGGTCTATTGCTGCCTCGGGCACCTTATGGCCGTTCTGCTGTGAGTCAAAGATTTTCGAATCTGACGAAAAACTGATAGTGAATTGTAACGTTCAGGGCCACCTAATGACGATGGATCACTCAAATTGCGTCCCGATTCAATACATCGTCCTCCAGCAGACTTGTTTCCATGGGTCTTATGCTGCCTCGGGCACATTATGGCCGTTCTGCAGTGAGTCAAAAATTTTCGAATCGGACGAAAGACTGATAGTGAATTGTAACGTTCAGGGCCTCCTAATGACGATGGAACACTCAAATTGCGTCCCGATTCAATACATTGTCCTCCAGCCGACTTGGCTCCATGGGTCTATTGCTGCCTCAGGCACCTTATGGCCGTTATGCTGTGAGTCAAAGATTTTCGAATCGGACGAATAACTGATAGTGTATTGTAACTTTCAGGGCCACCTAATGACGATGGATCACTCAAATTGCGTCCCGATTCAATACATCGTCTGCCAGCCGACTTTTCCCCATGGGTCTATTGCTGCCTCGGGCATCTTACGGCCGCTCTGCTGTGAGTCAAAGATTTTCGAATCGGACGAAAAACTGATAGTGAATTGTAACGTTCAGGGCCTCCTAATGACGATGGAACACTCAAATTGCGTCCCGATTCAATGCATCGTCCTCCAGCAGACTTGTCTCCATGGGTCTATTGCTGCCTCGGGCACCTTATGGCTGTTCTGCTGTGAGTCAAAGATTTTCGAATCTGACGAAAAACTGATAGAGATTTGTAACGTTCAGGGCCTCCTAATGACGATGGAAAACTCAAATTGCGTCCCGATTCAATACATCGTCCTCCTCTATTGCTGCCTCGGGCACCTTATGGCCGTTCTGCTGTGAGTCAAAGATTTTCGAATCGGACGAAAAACTGATAGTGAATTGTAACGTTCAGGGCCACCTAATGACGATGGGTCACTCAAATTGCGTCCCGATTCAATACATCGTCCTCCAGCAGACTTGTCTCCATGGGTCTATTGCTGCCTCGGGCACCTTATGTCCGTTCTGCTGTGAGTCAAAGATTTTCGAATCGGACGAAAAACTGATAGTGAATTGTAACATTCAGGGCCACCTAATGACGATGGACCACACAAATTGCGTCCCGATTCAATACATCGTCCTCCAGCCGACTTGACTCCATGGGTCTATTGCTGCCTCGGGCACCTTATGGCCGTCCTGCTGTGAGTCTAGACTATCGAATGGGACGAAAAACTGATAGTGAATTGTAACGTTCAGGGCCACCAAATCATGATGGATCACTCAAATTGCGTCCCGATTCAATACATCGTCCTCCAGCCAACTTGTCTCCATGGGTCTATTGCTGCCTCGGGCACCTTATGGCCGTTCTGCTGTGAGTCAAAGATTTTCGAATCGGACGAAAAACTGATAGTGAATTGTAACATTCATGGCCTCCTAATGACGATGGAACACTCAAATTGCGTCCCGATTCAATACATCGTCCTCCAGCAGACTTGTCTCCATGGGTCTATTGCTGCTACGGGCACCTTATGGCCGTTCTGCTGTGAGTCAAAGATTTTCGAATCGGACGAAAAACTGATAGTGATTTGTAACGTTCAGGGCCTCCTAATGACGATGGCACACTCAAATTGCGTCCCGATTCAATACATCGTCCTCCAGCAGACTTGTCTCCATGGGTCTATTGCTGCCTCGGGCACCTTATGGCCGTTCTGCTGTGAGTCAAAGATTTTCGAATCTGACGAAAAACTGATAGTGAATTGTAACGTTCAGGGCCACCTAATGACGATGGATCACTCAAATTGCGTCCCGATTCAATACATCGTCCTCCAGCAGACTTGTTTCCATGGGTCTTATGCTGCCTCGGGCACATTATGGCCGTTCTGCAGTGAGTCAAAAATTTTCGAATCGGACGAAAGACTGATAGTGAATTGTAACGTTCAGGGCCTCCTAATGACGATGGAACACTCAAATTGCGTCCCGATTCAATACATTGTCCTCCAGCCGACTTGTCTCCATGGGTCTATTGCTGCCTCAGGCACCTTATGGCCGTTATGCTGTGAGTCAAAGATTTTCGAATCGGACGAATAACTGATAGTGTATTGTAACTTTCAGGGCCACCTAATGACGATGGATCACTCAAATTGCGTCCCGATTCAATACATCGTCTTCCAGCCGACTTTTCCCCATGGGTCTATTGCTGCCTCGGGCATCTTACGGCCGCTCTGCTGTGAGTCAAAGATTTTCGAATCGGACGAAAAACTGATAGTGAATTGTAACGTTCAGGGCCTCCTAATGACGATGGAACACTCAAATTGCGTCCCGATTCAATGCATCGTCCTCCAGCAGACTTGTCTCCATGGGTCTATTGCTGCCTCGGGCACCTTATGGCTGTTCTGCTGTGAGTCAAAGATTTTCGAATCTGACGAAAACCTGATAGAGATTTGTAACGTTCAGGGCCTCCTAATGACGATGGAAAACTCAAATTGCGTCCCGATTCAATACATCGTCCTCCTCTATTGCTGCCTCGGGCACCTTATGGCCGTTCTGCTGTGAGTCAAAGATTTTCGAATCGGACGAAAAACTGATAGTGAATTGTAACGTTCAGGGCCACCTAATGACGATGGATCACTCAAATTGCGTCCCGATTCAATACATCGTCCTCCAGCAGACTTGTCTCCATGGGTCTATTGCTGCCTCGGGCACCTTATGTCCGTTCTGCTGTGAGTCAAAGATTTTCGAATCGGACGAAAAACTGATAGTGAATTGTAACATTCAGGGCCACCTAATGACGATGGACCACACAAATTGCGTCCCGATTCAATACATCGTCCTCCAGCCGACTTGACTCCATGGGTCTATTGCTGCCTCGGGCACCTTATGGCCGTCCTGCTGTGAGTCTAGACTATCGAATGGGACGAAAAACTGATAGTGAATTGTAACGTTCAGGGCCACCAAATCACGATGGATCACTCAAATTGCGTCCCGATTCAATACATCGTCCTCCAGCCAACTTGTCTCCATGGGTCTATTGCTGCCTCGGGCACCTTATGGCCGTTCTGCTGTGAGTCAAAGATTTTCGAATCGGACGAAAAACTGATAGTGAATTGTAACATTCATGGCCTCCTAATGACGATGGAACACTCAAATTGCGTCCCGATTCAATACATCGTCCTCCAGCAGACTTGTCTCCATGGGTCTATTGCTGCCTCGGGCACCTTATGGCCGTTCTGCTGTGAGTCAAAGATTTTCGAATCGGACGAAAAACTGATAGTGAATTGTAACGTTCAGGGCCACCTAATGACGGTGGATCACTCAAATTGCGTCCCGAATCAATACATCGTCCTCCAGCAGACTTGTCTCTATGGGTCTATTGCTGCCTCGGGCACCTTATGGCCGTACTGCTGTGAGTCAAAGATTTTCGAATCGGACGAAAAACTGATAGTGAATTGTAACATTCAGGGCCACCTAATGACGATGGACCACACAAATTGCGTCCCGATTCAATACATCGTCCTCCAGCCGACTTGACTCCATGGGTCTATTGCTGCCTCGGGCACCTTATGGCCGTTCTGCTGTGAGTCTAGTTTATCGAATGGGACGAAAAACTGATAGTGAATTGTAACGTTCAGGGCCACCAAATGACGATGGATCACTCAAATTGCGTCCTGATTCAATACATCGTCTTCCAGCCGACTTGTCTCCATGGGTCTATTGCTGCCTCGGGCACATTATGGCCGTTCTGCTGTGACTCAAAGATTTTTTAATCGGACGAAAAACTGATAGTGAATTGTAACGTTCAGGGCCTCCTAATGACGATGGAACACTCAAATTGAGTCCCGATTCAATACATCGTCCTCCAGCAGACTTTTCTCCATGGGTCTATTGCTGCCTCGGGCACCTTATGGCCGTTCTGCTGTGAGTCAAAGATTTTTGGAATCGGACGAAAAACTGATAGTTAATTGTAACATTCAGGGCCACCTAATGACGATGGACCACACAAATTGCGTCCCGATTCAATACATCGTCCTCCAGCCGACTTGACTCCATGGGTCTATTGCTGCCTCGGGCACCTTATGGCCGTTCTGCTGTGAGTCAAAGATTTTCGAATCTGACGAAAAACTGATAGTGAATTGCAACATTCAGGGCCACCTAATGACGATGGAACACTCAAATTGCGTCTTGATTCAATACATCGTCCTCCAGCCGACTTGTCTCCATGGGTCTATTGCTGCCTCGGGCACCTTATGGCCGTTCTGCTGTGAGTCAAAGATTTTCGAATCGGACGAAAAACTGATAGTGAATTGTAACGTTCAGGGCCTCCTAATGACGATGGATCACTCAAATTGCGTCCCGATTCAATACATCATCCTCCAGCAGACTTGTTTCCATGGGTCTATTGCTGCCTCGGGCACATTATGGCCGTTCTGCTGTGACTCAAAGATTTTCGAATCGGACGAAAAACTGATAGTGAATTGTAACGTTCAGGGCCTCCTAATGACGATGGAACACTCAAATTGCGTCCCGATTCAATACATAGTCCTCCAGCAGACTTGTCTCCATGGGTCTATTGCTGCCTCGGGCACCTTATGGCCGTTCTGCTGTGAGTCAGAGATTTTCGAATCGGACGAAAAACTGATAGTGAATTGTAACATTCAGGGCCACCTAATGACGATGGACCATACAAATTGCGTCCCGATTTAATACATCGTCCTCCAGCCGACTTGACTCCATGGGTCTATTGCTGCCTCGGGCACCTTATGGCCGTTCTGCTGTGAGTCAAAGATTTTCGAATCTGAGGAAAAACTGATAGTGAATTGTAACATTCAGGGCCACCTAATGACGATGGAACACTCAAATTGCGTCTCGATTAAATACATCGTTCTCCAGCCGACTTGTCTCCATGGGTCTATTGCTGCCTCGGGCAACTTATGGCCGTTCTGCTGTGAGTCAAAGAATTTCGAATCGGACGAAAATCTGATAGTGAATTGTAGCGTTCAGGGCCACCTAATGACGATGGATCACTCAAATTGCGTCCCGATTCAATACATCGTCCTCCAGCAGACTTGTCCCCATGGGTCTATTGCTGCCTCGGGCACCTTATGGCCGTTCTGCTGTGAGTCTAAGATTTTCGAATCTGACGAAAAACTGATAGTGAATTGTAACATTCACGGCCACCTAATGACGATGGATCACTCAAATTGCGTCCCGATTCAATACATCGTCCTCCAGCAGACTTGTCCCCATGGGTCTATTGCTGCCTCGGGCACCTTATGGCCGTTCTGCTGTGAGTCAAAGATTTTCGAATCTGACGAAAAACTGATAGTGAATTGTAACATTCACGGCCACCTAATGACGATGAATCACTCAAATTGCGTCCCGATTCAATACATCGTCCTCCAGCAGACTTGTCTCCATGGGTCTAATGCTGCCTCGGGCACCTTATGGCCGTTCTGCTGTGAGTCAAAGATTTTCGAATCTAACGAAAAACTGATAGTGAATTGTAACATTCAGGGCCACGTAATGACGATGGATCACTCAAATTGCGTCCCGATTCAATACATCGTCCTCCAGCCGACATGTCTCCATGGGTCTATTGCTGCCTCGGGCACCTTATGGCCGTTCTGCTGTGAGTCAAAGATTTTCGAATCGGACGAAAAACTGATAGTGAATTGTAGCGTTCAGGGCCACCTAATGACGATGGATCACTCAAATTGCGTCCCGATTCAATACATCGTCCTCCAGCCGACTTGTCTCCATGGGTCTATTGCTGCCTCGGGCACCTTATGGCCGTTCTGCTGTGGGTCAAAGATTTTCGAATCTGACGAAAAACTGATAGTGATTTGTAACGTTCAGGGCCTCCTAATGACGATGGCACACTCAAATTGCGTCCCGATTCAATACATCGTCCTCCAGCAGACTTGTCTCCATGGGTCTATTGCTGCCTCGGACACCTTATGGCCGTTCTGCTGTGAGTCAAAGATTTTCGAATCTGACGAAAAACTGATAGTGAATTGTAACGTTCAGGGCCACCTAATGACGATGGATCACTCAAATTGCGTCCCGATTCAATACATCGTCCTCCAGCAGACTTGTTTCCATGGGTCTTATGCTGCCTCGGGCACATTATGGCCGTTCTGCAGTGAGTCAAAAATTTTCGAATCGGACGAAAGACTGATAGTGAATTGTAACGTTCAGGGCCTCCTAATGACGATGGAACACTCAAATAGCGTCCCGATTCAATGCATCGTCCTCCAGCAGACTTGTCTCCATGGGTCTATTGCTGCCTCGGGCACCTTATGGCTGTTCTGCTGTGAGTCAAAGATTTTCGAATCTGACGAAAAACTGATAGAGATTTGTAACGTTCAGGGCCTCCTAATGACGATGGAAAACTCAAATTGCGTCCCGATTCAATACATCGTCCTCCTCTATTGCTGCCTCGGGCACCTTATGGCCGTTCTGCTGTGAGTCAAAGATTTTCGAATCGGACGAAAAACTGATAGTGAATTGTAACGTTCAGGGCCACCTAATGACGATGGATCACTCAAATTGCGTCCCGATTCAATACATCGTCCTCCAGCAGACTTGTCTCCATGGGTCTATTGCTGCCTCGGGCACCTTATGTCCGTTCTGCTGTGAGTCAAAGATTTTCGAATCGGACGAAAAACTGATAGTGAATTGTAACATTCAGGGCCACCTAATGACGATGGACCACACAAATTGCGTCCCGATTCAATACATCGTCCTCCAGCCGACTTGACTCCATGGGTCTATTGCTGCCTCGGGCACCTTATGGCCGTCCTGCTGTGAGTCTAGACTATCGAATGGGACGAAAAACTGATAGTGAATTGTAACGTTCAGGGCCACCAAATCACGATGGATCACTCAAATTGCGTCCCGATTCAATACATCGTCCTCCAGCCAACTTGTCTCCATGGGTCTATTGCTGCCTCGGGCACCTTATGGCCGTTCTGCTGTGAGTCAAAGATTTTCGAATCGGACGAAAAACTGATAGTGAATTGTAACATTCATGGCCTCCTAATGACGATGGAACACTCAAATTGCGTCCCGATTCAATACATCGTCCTCCAGCAGACTTGTCTCCATGGGTCTATTGCTGCCTCGGGCACCTTATGGCCGTTCTGCTGTGAGTCAAAGATTTTCGAATCGGACGAAAAACTGATAGTGATTTGTAACGTTCAGGGCCTCCTAATGACGATGGCACACTCAAATTGCGTCCCGATTCAATACATCGTCCTCCAGCAGACTTGTCTCCATGGGTCTATTGCTGCCTCGGGCACCTTATGGCCGTTCTGCTGTGAGTCAAAGATTTTCGAATCTGACGAAAAACTGATAGTGAATTGTAACGTTCAGGGCCACCTAATGACGATGGATCACTCAAATTGCGTCCCGATTCAATACATCGTCCTCCAGCAGACTTGTTTCCATGGGTCTTATGCTGCCTCGGGCACATTATGGCCGTTCTGCAGTGAGTCAAAAATTTTCGAATCGGACGAAAGACTGATAGTGAATTGTAACGTTCAGGGCCTCCTAATGACGATGGAACACTCAAATTGCGTCCCGATTCAATACATTGTCCTCCAGCCGACTTGTCTCCATGGGTCTATTGCTGCCTCAGGCACCTTATGGCCGTTATGCTGTGAGTCAAAGATTTTCGAATCGGACGAATAACTGATAGTGTATTGTAACTTTCAGGGCCACCTAATGACGATGGATCACTCAAATTGCGTCCCGATTCAATACATCGTCTTCCAGCCGACTTTTCCCCATGGGTCTATTGCTGCCTCGGGCATCTTACGGCCGCTCTGCTGTGAGTCAAAGATTTTCGAATCGGACGAAAAACTGATAGTGAATTGTAACGTTCAGGGCCTCCTAATGACGATGGAACACTCAAATAGCGTCCCGATTCAATGCATCGTCCTCCAGCAGACTTGTCTCCATGGGTCTATTGCTGCCTCGGGCACCTTATGGCTGTTCTGCTGTGAGTCAAAGATTTTCGAATCTGACGAAAAACTGATAGAGATTTGTAACGTTCAGGGCCTCCTAATGACGATGGAAAACTCAAATTGCGTCCCGATTCAATACATCGTCCTCCTCTATTGCTGCCTCGGGCACCTTATGGCCGTTCTGCTGTGAGTCAAAGATTTTCGAATCGGACGAAAAACTGATAGTGAATTGTAACGTTCAGGGCCACCTAATGACGATGGATCACTCAAATTGCGTCCCGATTCAATACATCGTCCTCCAGCAGACTTGTCTCCATGGGTCTATTGCTGCCTCGGGCACCTTATGTCCGTTCTGCTGTGAGTCAAAGATTTTCGAATCGGACGAAAAACTGATAGTGAATTGTAACATTCAGGGCCACCTAATGACGATGGACCACACAAATTGCGTCCCGATTCAATACATCGTCCTCCAGCCGACTTGACTCCATGGGTCTATTGCTGCCTCGGGCACCTTATGGCCGTCCTGCTGTGAGTCTAGACTATCGAATGGGACGAAAAACTGATAGTGAATTGTAACGTTCAGGGCCACCAAATCACGATGGATCACTCAAATTGCGTCCCGATTCAATACATCGTCCTCCAGCCAACTTGTCTCCATGGGTCTATTGCTGCCTCGGGCACCTTATGGCCGTTCTGCTGTGAGTCAAAGATTTTCGAATCGGACGAAAAACTGATAGTGAATTGTAACATTCATGGCCTCCTAATGACGATGGAACACTCAAATTGCGTCCCGATTCAATACATCGTCCTCCAGCAGACTTGTCTCCATGGGTCTATTGCTGCCTCGGGCACCTTATGGCCGTTCTGCTGTGAGTCAAAGATTTTCGAATCGGACGAAAAACTGATAGTGATTTGTAACGTTCAGGGCCTCCTAATGACGATGGCACACTCAAATTGCGTCCCGATTCAATACATCGTCCTCCAGCAGACTTGTCTCCATGGGTCTATTGCTGCCTCGGGCACCTTATGGCCGTTCTGCTGTGAGTCAAAGATTTTCGAATCTGACGAAAAACTGATAGTGAATTGTAACGTTCAGGGCCACCTAATGACGATGGATCACTCAAATTGCGTCCCGATTCAATACATCGTCCTCCAGCAGACTTGTTTCCATGGGTCTTATGCTGCCTCGGGCACATTATGGCCGTTCTGCAGTGAGTCAAAAATTTTCGAATCGGACGAAAGACTGATAGTGAATTGTAACGTTCAGGGCCTCCTAATGACGATGGAACACTCAAATTGCGTCCCGATTCAATACATTGTCCTCCAGCCGACTTGTCTCCATGGGTCTATTGCTGCCTCAGGCACCTTATGGCCGTTATGCTGTGAGTCAAAGATTTTCGAATCGGACGAATAACTGATAGTGTATTGTAACTTTCAGGGCCACCTAATGACGATGGATCACTCAAATTGCGTCCCGATTCAATACATCGTCTTCCAGCCGACTTTTCCCCATGGGTCTATTGCTGCCTCGGGCATCTTACGGCCGCTCTGCTGTGAGTCAAAGATTTTCGAATCGGACGAAAAACTGATAGTGAATTGTAACGTTCAGGGCCTCCTAATGACGATGGAACACTCAAATTGCGTCCCGATTCAATGCATCGTCCTCCAGCAGACTTGTCTCCATGGGTCTATTGCTGCCTCAGGCACCTTATGGCTGTTCTGCTGTGAGTCAAAGATTTTCGAATCTGACGAAAAACTGATAGAGATTTGTAACGTTCAGGGCCTCCTAATGACGATGGAAAACTCAAATTGCGTCCCGATTCAATACATCGTCCTCCTCTATTGCTGCCTCGGGCACCTTATGGCCGTTCTGCTGTGAGTCAAAGATTTTCGAATCGGACGAAAAACTGATAGTGAATTGTAACGTTCAGGGCCACCTAATGACGATGGATCACTCAAATTGCGTCCCGATTCAATACATCGTCCTCCAGCAGACTTGTCTCCATGGGTCTATTGCTGCCTCGGGCACCTTATGTCCGTTCTGCTGTGAGTCAAAGATTTTCGAATCGGACGAAAAACTGATAGTGAATTGTAACATTCAGGGCCACCTAATGACGATGGACCACACAAATTGCGTCCCGATTCAATACATCGTCCTCCAGCCGACTTGACTCCATGGGTCTATTGCTGCCTCGGGCACCTTATGGCCGTCCTGCTGTGAGTCTAGACTATCGAATGGGACGAAAAACTGATAGTGAATTGTAACGTTCAGGGCCACCAAATCATGATGGATCACTCAAATTGCGTCCCGATTCAATACATCGTCCTCCAGCCAACTTGTCTCCATGGGTCTATTGCTGCCTCGGGCACCTTATGGCCGTTCTGCTGTGAGTCAAAGATTTTCGAATCGGACGAAAAACTGATAGTGAATTGTAACATTCATGGCCTCCTAATGACGATGGAACACTCAAATTGCGTCCCGATTCAATACATCGTCCTCCAGCAGACTTGTCTCCATGGGTCTATTGCTGCCTCGGGCACCTTATGGCCGTTCTGCTGTGAGTCAAAGATTTTCGAATCGGACGAAAAACTGATAGTGATTTGTAACGTTCAGGGCCTCCTAATGACGATGGCACACTCAAATTGCGTCCCGATTCAATACATCGTCCTCCAGCAGACTTGTCTCCATGGGTCTATTGCTGCCTCGGGCACCTTATGGCCGTTCTGCTGTGAGTCAAAGATTTTCGAATCTGACGAAAAAGTGATAGTGAATTGTAACGTTCAGGGCCACCTAATGACGATGGATCACTCAAATTGCGTCCCGATTCAATACATCGTCCTCCAGCAGACTTGTTTCCAATGGTCTTATGCTGCCTCGGGCACATTATGGCCGTTCTGCAGTGAGTCAAAAATTTTCGAATCGGACGAAAGACTGATAGTGAATTGTAACGTTCAGGGCCTCCTAATGACGATGGAACACTCAAATTGCGTCCCGATTCAATACATTGTCCTCCAGCCGACTTGTCTCCATGGGTCTATTGCTGCCTCAGGCACCTTATGGCCGTTATGCTGTGAGTCAAAGATTTTCGAATCGGACGAATAACTGATAGTGTATTGTAACTTTCAGGGCCACCTAATGACGATGGATCACTCAAATTGCGTCCCGATTCAATACATCGTCTTCCAGCCGACTTTTCCCCATGGGTCTATTGCTGCCTCGGGCATCTTACGGCCGCTCTGCTGTGAGTCAAAGATTTTCGAATCGGACGAAAAACTGATAGTGAATTGTAACGTTCAGGGCCTCCTAATGACGATGGAACACTCAAATTGCGTCCCGATTCAATGCATCGTCCTCCAGCAGACTTGTCTCCATGGGTCTATTGCTGCCTCGGGCACCTTATGGCTGTTCTGCTGTGAGTCAAAGATTTTCGAATGTGACGAAAAACTGATAGAGATTTGTAACGTTCAGGGCCTCCTAATGACGATGGAAAACTCAAATTGCGTCCCGATTCAATACATCGTCCTCCTCTATTGCTGCCTCGGGCACCTTATGGCCGTTCTGCTGTGAGTCAAAGATTTTCGAATCGGACGAAAAACTGATAGTGAATTGTAACGTTCAGGGCCACCTAATGACGATGGATCACTCAAATTGCGTCCCGATTCAATACATCGTCCTCCAGCAGACTTGTCTCCATGGGTCTATTGCTGCCTCGGGCACCTTATTGCCGTTCTGCTGTGAGTCAAAGATTTTCGAATCGGACGAAAAACTGATAGTGAATTGTAACATTCAGGGCCACCTAATGACGATGGACCACACAAATTGCGTCCCGATTCAATACATCGTCCTCCAGCCGACTTGACTCCATGGGTCTATTGCTGCCTCGGGCACCTTATGGCCGTCCTGCTGTGAGTCTAGACTATCGAATGGGACGAAAAACTGATAGTGAATTGTAACGTTCAGGGCCACCAAATCACGATGGATCACTCAAATTGCGTCCCGATTCAATACATCGTCCTCCAGCCAACTTGTCTCCATGGGTCTATTGCTGCCTCGGGCACCTTATGGCCGTTCTGCTGTGAGTCAAAGATTTTCGAATCGGACGAAAAACTGATAGTGAATTGTAACATTTATGGCCTCCTAATGACGATGGAACACTCAAATTGCGTCCCGATTCAATACATCGTCCTCCAGCAGACTTGTCTCCATGGGTCTATTGCTGCCTCGGGCACCTTATGGCCGTTCTGCTGTGAGTCAAAGATTTTCGAATCGGACGAAAAACTGATAGTGAATTGTAACGTTCAGGGCCACCTAATGACGGTGGATCACTCAAATTGCGTCCCGAATCAATACATCGTCCTCCAGCAGACTTGTCTCTATGGGTCTATTGCTGCCTCGGGCACCTTATGGCCGTACTGCTGTGAGTCAAAGATTTTCGAATCGGACGAAAAACTGATAGTGAATTGTAACATTCAGGGCCACCTAATGACGATGGACCACACAAATTGCGTCCCGATTCAATACATCGTCCTCCAGCCGACTTGACTCCATGGGTCTATTGCTGCCTCGGGCACCTTATGGCCGTTCTGCTGTGAGTCTAGTTTATCGAATGGGACGAAAAACTGATAGTGAATTGTAACGTTCAGGGCCACCAAATGACGATGGATCACTCAAATTGCGTCCTGATTCAATACATCGTCTTCCAGCCGACTTGTCTCCATGGGTCTATTGCTGCCTCGGGCACATTATGGCCGTTCTGCTGTGACTCAAAGATTTTTTAATCGGACGAAAAACTGATAGTGAATTGTAACGTTCAGGGCCTCCTAATGACGATGGAACACTCAAATTGAGTCCCGATTCAATACATCGTCCTCCAGCAGACTTTTCTCCATGGGTCTATTGCTGCCTCGGGCACCTTATGGCCGTTCTGCTGTGAGTCAAAGATTTTTGGAATCGGACGAAAAACTGATAGTTAATTGTAACATTCAGGGCCACCTAATGACGATGGACCACACAAATTGCGTCCCGATTCAATACATCGTCCTCCAGCCGACTTGACTCCATGGGTCTATTGCTGCCTCGGGCACCTTATGGCCGTTCTGCTGTGAGTCAAAGATTTTCGAATCTGACGAAAAACTGATAGTGAATTGCAACATTCAGGGCCACCTAATGACGATGGAACACTCAAATTGCGTCTCGATTCAATACATCGTCCTCCAGCCGACTTGTCTCCATGGGTCTATTGCTGCCTCGGGCACCTTAAGGCCGTTCTGCTGTGAGTCAAAGATTTTCGAATCGGACGAAAAACTGATAGTGAATTGTAACGTTCAGGGCCTCCTAATGACGATGGATCACTCAAATTGCGTCCCGATTCAATACATCATCCTCCAGCAGACTTGTTTCCATGGGTCTATTGCTGCCTCGGGCACATTATGGCCGTTCTGCTGTGACTCAAAGATTTTCGAATCTGACGAAAAACTGATAGTGAATTGTAACGTTCAGGGCCTCCTAATGACGATGGAACACTCAAATTGCGTCCCGATTCAATACATAGTCCTCCAGCAGACTTGTCTCCATGGGTCTATTGCTGCCTCGGGCACCTTATGGCCGTTCTGCTGTGAGTCAGAGATTTTCGAATCGGCCGAAAAACTGATAGTGAATTGTAACATTCAGGGCCACCTAATGACGATGGACCATACAAATTGCGTCCCGATTCAATACATCGTCCTCCAGCCGACTTGACTCCATGGGTCTATTGCTGCCTCGGGCACCTTATGGCCGTTCTGCTGTGAGTCAAAGATTTTCGAATCTGAGGAAAAACTGATAGTGAATTGTAACATTCAGGGCCACCTAATGACGATGGAACACTCAAATTGCGTCTCGATTAAATACATCGTTCTCCAGCCGACTTGACTCCATGGGTCTATTGCTGCCTCGGGCAACTTATGGCCGTTCTGCTGTGAGTCAAAGAATTTCGAATCGGACGAAAAACTGATAGTGAATTGTAGCGTTCAGGGCCACCTAATGACGATGGATCACTCAAATTGCGTCCCGATTCAATACATCGTCCTCCAGCAGACTTGTCCCCATGGGTCTATTGCTGCCTCGGGCACCTTATGGCCGTTCTGCTGTGAGTCAAAGATTTTCGAATCTGACGAAAAACTGATAGTGAATTGTAACATTCACGGCCACCTAATGACGATGGATCACTCAAATTGCGTCCCGATTCAATACATCGTCCTCCAGCCGACTTGTCTTCATGGGTCCATTGCTGCCTCGGGCACCTTATGGCCGTTCTGCTGTGAGTTAAAGATTTTCGAATCGGACGAAAAACTGATAGTGAATTGTAACGTTCAGGGCCACCTAATGACGATGGATCACTCAAATTGCGTCCCGATTCAATACATCGTCCTCCAGCAGACTTGTTTCCATGGGTCTATTGCTGCCTCGGGCACATTATGGCCGTTCTGCTGTGACTCAAAGATTTTCGAATCGGACGAAAAACTGATAGTGAATTGTAACGTTCAGGGCCTCCTAATGACGATGGAACACTCAAATTGCGTCCCAATTCAATACATAGTCCTCCAGCAGACTTGTCTCCATGGGTCTATTGCTGCCTCGGGCACCTTACGGCCGGTCTGCTGTGAGTCAAAGATTTTCGAATCTGACGAAAAACTGATAGTGAATTGTAACATTCACGGCCACCTAATGACGATGGATCACTCAAATTGCGTCCCGATTCAATACATCGTCCTCCAGCCGACTTGTCTTCATGGGTCCATTGCTGCCTCGGGCACCTTATGGCCGTTCTGCTGTGAGTCAAAGATTTTCGAATCGGACGAAAAACTGATAGTGAATTTTAACGTTCAGGGCCACCTAATGACGATGGATCACTCAAATTGCGTCCCGATTCAATACATCGTCCTCCAGCAGACGTGTTTCCATGGGTCTATTGCTGCCTCGGGCACTATATGGCCGTTCTGCTGTGACTCAAAGATTTTCGAATCGGACGAAAAACTGATAGTGAATTGTAACGTTCAGGGCCTCCTAATGACGATGGAACACTCAAATTGCGTCCCAATTCAATACATAGTCCTCCAGCAGACTTGTCTCCATGGGTCTATTGCTGCCTCGGGCACCTTATGGCCGTTCTGCTGTGAGTCAGAGATTTTCGAATCGGACGAAAAACTGATAGTGAATTGTAACATTCAGGGCCACCTAATGACGATGGACCATACAAATTGCGTCCCGATTCAATACATCGTCCTCCAGCCGACTTGACTCCATGGGTCTATTGCTGCCTCGGGCACCTTATGGCCGTTCTGCTGTGAGTCAAAGATTTTCGAATCTGACGAAAAACTGATAGTGAATTGTAATATTCAGGGCCACCTAAAAACGATGGAACACTTAAATTGCGTCTCGATTAAATACATCGTTCTCCAGCCGACTTGTCTCCATGGGTCTATTGCTGCCTCGGGCACCTTATGGCCGTTCTGCTGTGAGTCAAAGATTTTCAAATCGGACGAAAAACTGATAGTGAATTGTAACGTTCAGGGCCTCCTAATGACGATGGAACACTCAAATTGCGGCCCGATTCAATACATCGTCCTCCAGCCGACTTGTCTCCATGGGTCTATTGCTGCCTCGGGCACCTTATGGCCGTTCTGCTGTGAGTCAAAGATTTTCGAATCGGACGAAAAACTGATAGTGAATTGTAACGTTCACGGCCACCTAATGACGATGAATCACTCAAATTGCGTCCCGATTCAATACATCGTCCTCCAGCAGACTTGTCTCCATGGGTCTAATGCTGCCTCGGGCACCTTATGGCCGTTCTGCTGTGAGTCAAAGATTTTCGAATCTAACGAAAAACTGATAGTGAATTGTAACATTCAGGGCCACGTAATGACGATGGATCACTCAAATTGCGTCCCGATTCAATACATCGTCCTCCAGCCGACATGTCTCCATGGGTCTATTGCTGCCTCGGGCACCTTATGGCCGTTCTGCTGTGAGTCAAAGATTTTCGAATCGGACGAAAAACTGATAGTGAATTGTAGCGTTCAGGGCCACCTAATGACGATGGATCACTCAAATTGCGTCCCGATTCAATACATCGTCCTCCAGCCGACTTGTCTCCATGGGTCTATTGCTGCCTCGGGCACCTTATGGCCGTTCTGCTGTGGGTCAAATATTTTCGAATCTGACGAAAAACTGATAGTGATTTGTAACGTTCAGGGCCTCCTAATGACGATGGAACACTCAAATTGCGTCCAGATTCAATACATCGTCCTCCAGCAGACTTGTCTCCATGGGTCTATTGCTGCCTCGGGCACCTTATGGCCGTTCTGCTGTGAGTCAAAGATTTTCGAATCTGACGAAAAACTGATAGTGAATTGTAACGTTCAGGGCCACCTAATGACGATGGATCACTCAAATTGCGTCCCGATTCAATACATCGTCCTCCAGCAGACTTGTTTCCATGGGTCTTATGCTGCCTCGGGCACATTATGGCCGTTCTGCAGTGAGTCAAAGATTTTCGAATCGGACGAAAGACTGATAGTGAATTGTAACGTTCAGGGCCTCCTAATGACGATGGAACACTCAAATTGCGTCCCGATTCAATACATTGTCCTCCAGCCGACTTGTCTCCATGGGTCTATTGCTGCCTCAGGCACCTTATGGCCGTTATGCTGTGAGTCAAAGATTTTCGAATCGGACGAATAACTGATAGTGTATTGTAACTTTCAGGGCCACCTAATGACGATGGATCACTCAAATTGCGTCCCGATTCAATACATCGTCTTCCAGCCGACTCTTCCCCATGGGTCTATTGCTGCCTCGGGCATCTTACGGCCGCTCTGCTGTGAGTCAAAGATTTTTGAATCGGACGAAAAACTGATAGTGAATTGTAACGTTCAGGGCCTCCTAATGACGATGGAACACTCAAATTGCGTCCCGATTCAATGCATCGTCCTCCAGCAGACTTGTCTCCATGGGTCTATTGCTGCCTCGGGCACCTTATGGCCGTTCTGCTGTGAGTCAAAGATTTTCGAATCTGACGAAAAACTGATAGAGATTTGTAACGTTCAGGGCCTCCTAATGACGATGGAACACTCAAATTGCGTCCCGATTCAATACATCGTCCTCCTCTATTGCTGCCTCGGGCACCTTATGGCCGTTCTGCTGTGAGTCAAAGATTTTCGAATCGGACGAAAAACTGATAGTGAATTGTAACGTTCAGGGCCACCTAATGACGATGGATCACTCAAATTGCGTCCCGATTCAATACATCGTCCTCCAGCAGACTTGTCTCCATGGGTCTATTGCTGCCTCGGGCACCTTATGTCCGTTCTGCTGTGAGTCAAAGATTTTCGAATCGGACGAAAAACTGATAGTGAATTGTAACATTCAGGGCCACCTAATGACGATGGACCACACAAATTGCGTCCCGATTCAATACATCGTCCTCCAGCCGACTTGACTCCATGGGTCTATTGCTGCCTCGGGCACCTTATGGCCGTCCTGCTGTGAGTCTAGACTATCGAATGGGACGAAAAACTGATAGTGAATTGTAACGTTCAGGGCCACCAAATCACGATGGATCACTCAAATTGCGTCCCGATTCAATACATCGTCCTCCAGCCAACTTGTCTCCATGGGTCTATTGCTGCCTCGGGCACCTTATGGCCGTTCTGCTGTGAGTCAAAGATTTTCGAATCGGACGAAAAACTGATAGTGAATTGTAACATTCATGGCCTCCTAATGACGATGGAACACTCAAATTGCGTCCCGATTCAATACATCGTCCTCCAGCAGACTTGTCTCCATGGGTCTATTGCTGCCTCGGGCACCTTATGGCCGTTCTGCTGTGAGTCAAAGATTTTCGAATCGGTCGAAAAACTGATAGTGAATTGTAACATTCAGGGCCACCTAATGACGATGGACCACACAAATTGCGTCCCGATTCAATACATCGTCCTCCAGCCGACTTGACTCCATGGGTCTATTGCTGCCTCTGGCACCTTATGGCCGTTCTGCTGTGAGTCTAGTTTATCGAATGGGACGAAAAACTGATAGTGAATTGTAACGTTCAGGGCCACCAAATGACGATGGATCACTCAAATTGCGTCCTGATTCAATACATCGTCTTCCAGCCGACTTGTCTCCATGGGTCTATTGCTGCCTCGGGCACATTATGGCCATTCTGCTGTGACTCAAAGATTTTTTAATCGGACGAAAAACTGATAGTGAATTGTAACGTTCAGGGCCTCCTAATGACGATGGAACACTCAAATTGAGTCCCGATTCAATACATCGTCCTCCAGCAGACTTTTCTCCATGGGTCTATTGCTGCCTCGGGCACCTTATGGCCGTTCTGCTGTGAGTCAAAGATTTTTGGAATCGGACGAAAAACTGATAGTTAATTGTAACATTCAGGGCCACCTAATGACGATGGACCACACAAATTGCGTCCCGATTCAATACATCGTCCTCCAGCCGACTTGACTCCATGGGTCTATTGCTGCCTCGGGCACCTTATGGCTGTTCTGCTGTGAGTCAAAGATTTTCGAATCTGACGAAAAACTGATAGTGAATTGCAACATTCAGGGCCACCTAATGACGATGGAACACTCAAATTGCGTCTCGATTCAATACATCGTCCTCCAGCCGACTTGTCTCCATGGGTCTATTGCTGCCTCGGGCACCTTATGGCCGTTCTGCTGTGAGTCAAAGATTTTCGAATCGGACGAAAAACTGATAGTGAATTGTAACGTTCAGGGCCTCCTAATGACGATGGATCACTCAAATTGCGTCCCGATTCAATACATCATCCTCCAGCAGACTTGTTTCCATGGGTCTATTGCTGCCTCGGGCACATTATGGCCGTTCTGCTGTGACTCAAAGATTTTCGAATCGGACGAAAAACTGATAGTGAATTGTAACGTTCAGGGCCTCCTAATGACGATGGAACACTCAAATTGCGTCCCGATTCAATACATAGTCCTCCAGCAGACTTGTCTCCATGGGTCTATTTCTGCCTCGGGCACCCAATGGCCGTTCTGCTGTGAGTCAGAGATTTTCGAATCGGACGAAAAAATGATAGTGAATTGTAACATTCAGGGCCACCTAATGACGATGGACCATACAAATTGCGTCCCGATTCAATACATCGTCCTCCAGCCGACTTGACTCCATGGGTCTCTTGCTGCCTTGGGCACCTTATGGCCGTTCTGCTGTGAGTCAAAGATTTTCGAATCTGAGGAAAAACTGATAGTGAATTGTAACATTCAGGGCCACCTAATGACGATGGAACACTCAAATTGCGTCTCGATTAAATACATCGTTCTCCAGCCGACTTGTCTCCATGGGTCTATTGCTGCCTCGGGCAACTTATGGCCGTTCTGCTGTGAGTCAAAGAATTTCGAATCGGACGAAAAACTGATAGTGAATTGTAACGTTCACGGCCACCTAATGACGATGAATCACTCAAATTGCGTCCCGATTCAATACATCGTCCTCCAGCAGACTTGTCTCCATGGGCCTATTGCTGCCTCGGGCACCTTATGGCCGTTCTGCTGTGAGTCAAAGATTTTCGAATCTAACGAAAAACTGATAGTGAATTGTAACATTCAGGGCCACGTAATGACGATGGATCACTCAAATTGCGTCCCGATTCAATACGTATTCCTCCAGCCGACTTGTCTCCATGGGTCTATTGCTGCCTCGGGCACCTTATGGCCGTTCTGCTGTGAGTCAAAGATTTTCGAATCGGACGAAAAACTGATAGTGAATTGTAGCGTTCAGGGCCACTAAATGACGATGGATCACTCAAATTGCGTCCCGATTCAATACATCGTCCTCCAGCAGACTTGTCTCCATGGGTCTATTGCTGCCTCGGGCACCTTATGGCCGTTCTGCTGTGAGTCAAAGATTTTCGAATCTGACGAAAAACTGATAGTGAATTGTGACATTCACGGCCACCTAATGACGATGGATCACTCAAATTGCGTCCCGATTCAATACATCGTCCTCCAGCCGACTTGTCTTCATGGGTCCATTGCTGCCTCGGGCACCTTATGGCCGTTCTGCTGTGAGTCAAAGATTTTCGAATCGGACGAAAAACTGATAGTGAATTGTAACGTTCAGGGCCACGTAATGACGATGGATCACTCAAATTGCGTCCCGATTCAATACATCGTCCTCCAGCAGACTTGTTTCCATGGGTCTATTGCTGCCTCGGGCACATTATGGCCGTTCTGCTGTGAGTCAAAGATTTTCGAATCGGACGAAAAACTGATAGTGAATTGTAACGTTCAGGGCCTCCTAATGACGATGGAACACTCAAATTGCGTCCCAATTCAATACATAGTCCTCCAGCAGACTTGTCTCCATGGGTCTATTGCTGCCTCGGGCACCTTATGGCCGTTCTGCTGTGAGTTAGAGATTTTCGAATCGGACGAAAAACTGATAGTGAATTGTAACATTCAGGACCACCTAATGACGATGGACCATACAAATTGCGTCCCGATTCAATACATCGTCCTCCAGCCGACTTGACTCCATGGGTCTATAGCTGCCTCGGGCACCTTATGGCCGTTCTGCTGTGAGTCAAAGATTTTCGAATCTGACGAAAAACTGATAGTGAATTGTAATATTCAGGGCCACCTAAAAACGATGGAACACTTAAATTGCGTCTCGATTAAATACATCGTTCTCCAGCCGACTTGTCTCCATGGGTCTATTGCTGCCTCGAGCACCTTATGGCCTTTCTGCTGTGACTCAAAGATTTTCGAATCGGACGAAAAACTGATAGTGAATTGTAACGTTCAGGGCCTCCTAATGACGATGGATCACTCAAATTGCGTCCCGATTCAATACATCGTCCTCCAGCAGACTTGTCTCCATGGGTCTATTGCTGCCTCGGGCACCTTATGGCCGTTCTGCTGTGAGTGTAGATTATCGAATGGGACGAAAAACTGATAGAGAATTGTAACTTTCAGGGCCACCTAATGACGATGGATCACTCAAATTGCGTCCCGATTCAATACATCGTCCTCCAGCAGACTTGTCTCCATGAGTCTATTGCTGCCTCGGGCACCTTATGGCCGTTCTGCTGTGAGTCAAAGATTTTCGAATCGGACGAAAAACTGATAGTGAATTGTAACGTTCACGGCCACCTAATTACGATGAATCACTCAAATTGCGTCCCGATTCAATACATCGTCCTCCAGCAGACTTGTCTCCATGGGTCTATTGCTGCCTCGGGCACCTTATGGGCGTTCTGCTGTGAGTCAAAGATTTTCGAATCTGACGAAAAACTGATAGTGAATTGTAACATCCAGGGCCACGTAATGACGATGGATCACTCAAATTGCGTCCCGATTCAATACATCGTCCTCCAGCCGACTTGTCTCCATGCGTCTATTGCTGCCTCGGGCACCTTATGGCCGTTCTGCTGTGACTCAAAGATTTTCGAATCGGACGAAAAACTGATAGTGAATTGTAACGTTCAGGGCCTCCTAATGACGATGGATCACTCAAATTGCGTCCCGATTCAATACATCGTCCTCCAGCCGACTTGTCTCCATGGGTCTATTGCTGCCTCGGGCACCTTATGGCCTTTCTGCTGTGACTCAAAGATTTTCGAATCGGACGAAAAACTGATAGTGAATTGTAACGTTCAGGGCCTCCTAATGACGATGGAACACTCAAATTGCGTCCCGATTCAATACATTGTCCTCCAGCCGACTTGTCTCCATGGGTCTATTGCTGCCTCAGGCACCTTATGGCCGTTATGCTGTGAGTCTAGATTATCGAATGGGACGAAAAACTGATAGTGAATTGTAACTTTCAGGGCCACCTAATGACGATGTATCACTCAAATTGCGTCCCGATTCAATACATCGTCCTCCTGCAGACTTGTCTCCTTGGGTCTATTGCTGCCTCGGGCACCTTATGGCCGTTCTGCTGTGAGTCAAAGATTTTCGAATCGGACGAAAAACTGTAAGTGTATTGTAACTTTCAGGGCCACCTAATGACGATGGATCACTCAAATTGCGTCCCGATTCAATACATCGTCTTCCAGCCGACTCTTCTCCATGTGTCTATTGCTGCCTCGGGCACCTTATGGCCGTTCTGCTGTGAGTCAAAGATTTTCGAATCGGACGAAAAACTGATAGTGAATTGTAACGTTCACAGCCACTTAATGACGATGAATCACTCAAATTGAGTCCCGATTCAATACATCGTCCTCCAGCCGACTAGTCTCCATGGGTCTATTGCTGCCTCGGGCACCTTATGGCCGTTCTGCAGTGAGTCAAAGATCTTCGAATCGGACGAAAGACTGATAGTGATTTGTAACGTTCAGGGCCACCTAATGACGATGGACCACACAAATTGCGTCCCGATTCAATACATCGTCCTCCAGCCGACTTGACTCCATGGGTCTATTGCTGCCTCGGGCACCTTATGGCCGTTCTGCTGTGAGTCTAGATTATCGAATGGGAAGAAAAACTGATAGTGAATTGTAACGTTCAGGACCACAAATCACGATGGATCACTCAAATTGCGTCCCGATTCAATACATCGTCCTCCAGCCAATTTGTCTCCATGGGTCTATTGCTGCCTCGGGCACCTTATGGCCGTTCTGCTGTGACTCAAAGATTTTTGAATCGGACGAAAAACTGATAGTGAATTGTAACGTTCAAGGCCTCCTAATGACTATGGAACACTCAAATTGCGCTCCGATTCAATACATCCTCCTCCAGCAGACTTGTCTCCATGGGTCTATTGCTGCCTCGGGGACCTTATGGCCGTTCTGCTGTGAGTCAAAGATTTTCGAATCGGACGAAAAGCTGATAGTGAATTATAACATTCAGGGCCACCTAATGACGATGGACCACACAAATTGCGTCCCGATTCAATACATCGTCCTCCAGCCGACTTGACTCCATGGGTCTATTGCTGCCTCGGGCACCTTATGGCCGTTCTGCTGTGAGTCAAAGATTTTCGAATCTGACGAAAAACTGATAGTGAATTGTAACATTCAGGGCCACCTAATGACGATGGAACACTCAAATTGCGTCTCGATTCAATACATCGTCCTCCATCCGACTTGTCTCCATGGGTCTATTGCTGCCTCGGGCACCTTATGGCCGTTCTGCTGTGAGTCAAAGATTTTCGAATCGGACGAAAAACTGATATTGAATTGTAACGTTCAGGGCCTCCTAATGACGATGGAACACTCACATTGCGTCCCGATTCAATACATCGTCCTCCAGCAGACTCGTCTCCATGGGTCTATTGCCTGCTCGGGCACCTTATGGCTGTTCTGCTGTGAATCAACGATTTTCGAATCGGACGAAAAATTGATAGTGAATTGTAACGTTCAGGGCCACCTAATGACGATGGATCACTCAAATTGCGTCCCGATTCAATACATCGTCCTCCAGCCGGCTTTTCTCCATGGGTCTATTGCTGCCTCGGGCACCTTATGGCCGTTATGCTGTGAGTCTAGATTATCGAATGGGACGAAAAACTGATAGTGAATTGTAACTTTCAGGGCCACCTAATGACGATGTATCACTCAAATTGCGTCCCGATTCAATACATCGTCCTCCTGCAGACTTGTCTCCTTGGGTCTATTGCTGCCTCGGGCACCTTATGGCCGTTCTGCTGTGAGTCAAAGATTTTCGAATCGGACGAAAAACTGTAAGTGTATTGTAACTTTCAGGGCCACCTAATGACGATGGATCACTCAAATTGCGTCCCGATTCAATACATCGTCTTCCAGCCGACTCTTCTCCATGGGTCTATTGCTGCCTCGGGCACCTTACGGCCGTTCTGCTGTGAGTCAAAGATTTTCGAATCGGACGAAAAACTGATAGTGAATTCTAACGTTCACAGCCACTTAATGACGATGAATCACTCAAATTGAGTCCCGATTCAATACATCGTCCTCCAGCCGACTAGTCTCCATGGGTCTATTGCTGCCTCGGGCACCTTATGGCCGTTCTGCAGTGAGTCAAAGATCTTCGAATCGGACGAAAGACTGATAGTGATTTGTAACGTTCAGGGCCTCCTAATGACGATGGAACACTCAAATTGCGTCTCGATTCAATACATCGTCCTCCAGCAGACTTGTCTCCATGGGTCTATTGCTGCCTCGGGCACCTTATGGCCGTTCTGCTGTGAGTAAAGATTTTCGAATCGGACGAAAAACTGATAGTGAATTGTAACGTTCAGGGCCACCTAATGACGATGGATCACTCAAATTGCGTCCCCATTCAATACATCGTCCTCCAGCAGACTTGTCTCCATGGGTCTATTGCTGCCTCGGGCACCTTATGGCCGTTCGGCTGTGAGTCAAAGATTTTCGAATCAGACGAGAAACTGATAGTGAATTGTAACATTCAGGGCCACCTAATGACGATGGACCACACAAATTGCGTCCCGATTCAATACATCGTCCTCCATTTGACTTGACTCCATGGGTCTATTGCTGCCTCGGGCACCTTATGGCCGTTCTGCTGTGAGTCTAGATTATCGAATGGGACGAAAAACTGATAGTGAATTGTAACGTTCGGGGCCACCAAATGACGATGGATCACTCAAATTGCGTCCCGATTCTATACATCGTCCTCCAGCCAACTTGTCTCCATGTGTCTATTGCTGCCTCGGGCACCTTATGGCCGTTCTGCTGTGAGTCAAAGATTTTCGAATCGGACGAAAAACTGATAGTGAATTGTAACATTCAGGGCCTCCTAATGACGATGGAACACTCAAATTGCGCTCCGATTCAATACATCCTCCTCCAGCAGACTTGTCTCCATGGGTCTATTGCTGCCTCGGGGACCTTATGGCCGTTCTGCTGTGAGTCAAAGATTTTCGAATCGGACGAAAAGCTGATAGTGAATTATAACATTCAGGGCCACCTAATGACGATGGACCACACAAATTGCGTCCCGATTCAATACATCGTCCTCCAGCCGACTTGACTCCATGGGTCTATTGCTGCCTCGGGCACCTTATGGCCGTTCTGCTGTGAGTCAAAGATTTTCGAATCTGACGAAAAACTGATAGTGAATTGTAACATTCAGGGCCACCTAATGACGATGGAACACTCAAATTGCGTCTCGATTCAATACATCGTCCTCCATCCGACTTGTCTCCATGGGTCTATTGCTGCCTCGGGCACCTTATGGCCGTTCTGCTGTGAGTCAAAGATTTTCGAATCGGACGAAAAACTGATATTGAATTGTAACGTTCAGGGCCTCCTAATGACGATGGAACACTCACATTGCGTCCCGATTCAATACATCGTCCTCCAGCAGACTCGTCTCCATGGGTCTATTGCCTGCTCGGGCACCTTATGGCTGTTCTGCTGTGAATCAACGATTTTCGAATCGGACGAAAAATTGATAGTGAATTGTAACGTTCAGGGCCACCTAATGACGATGGATCACTCAAATTGCGTCCCGATTCAATACATCGTCCTCCAGCCGACTTGACTCCATGGGTCTATTGCTGCCTCGGGCACCTTATGGCCGTTCTGCTGTGAGTCAAAGATTTTCGAATCTGACGAAAAACTGATAGTGAATTGCAACATTCAGGGCCACCTAATGACGATGGAACACTCAAATTACGTCTCGATTCAATACATCGTCCTCCAGCCGACTTGTCTCCATGGGTCTATTGCTGCCTCGGGCACCTTATGGCCGTTCTGCTGTGAGTCAAAGATTTTCGAATCGGACGAAAAACTGATATTGAATTGTAACGTTCAGGGCCTCCTAATGACGATGGAACACTCACATTGCGTCCCGATTCAATACATCGTCCTCCAGCAGACTTGTCTCCATGGGTCTATTGCCTGTTCGGGCACCTTATGGCTGTTCTGCTGTGAATCAAAGATTTTCGAATCGGACGAAAAATTGATAGTGAATTGTAACGTTCAGGGCCACCTAATGACGATGGATCACTCAAATTGCGTCCCGATTCAATACATCGTCCTCCAGCAGACTTGTCTCCATGGGTCTATTGCTGCCTCGGGCACCTTATGGCCGTTCTGCTGTGAGTCAAAGATTTTCGAATCTGACGAAAAACTGATAGTGAATTGTAACATTCGTGGCCACCTAATGACGATGGAACACTCAAATTGCGTCCCGATTCAATACATCGTCCTCCAGCCGACTTGTCTCCATGGGTCTATTGCTGCCTCGGGCACCTTATGGCCGTTATGCTGTGAGTCTAGATTATCGAATGGGACGAAAAACTGATAGTGAATTGTAACTTTCAGGGCCACCTAATGACGATGTATCACTCAAATTGCGTCCCGATTCAATACATCGTCCTCCTGCAGACTTGTCTCCTTGGGTCTATTGCTGCCTCGGGCACCTTATGGCCGTTCTGCTGTGAGTCAAAGATTTTCGAATCGGACGAAAAACTGTAAGTGTATTGTAACTTTCAGGGCCACCTAATGACGATGGATCACTCAAATTGCGTCCCGATTCAATACATCGTCTTCCAGCCGACTCTTCTCCATGGGTCTATTGCTGCCTCGGGCACCTTTTGGCCGTTCTGCTGTGAGTCAAAGATTTTCGAATCGGACGAAAAACTGATAGTGAATTGTAACGTTCACAGCCACCTAATGACGATGAATCACTCAAATTGAGTCCCGATTCAATACATCGTCCTCCAGCCGACTTGTCTCCATGGGTCTATTGCTGCCTCGGGCACCTTAAGGCCGTTCTGCAGTGAGTCAAAGATTTTCGAATCGGACGAAAGACTGATAGTGATTTGTAACGTTCAGGGCCTCCTAATGACGATGGAACACTCAAATTGCGTCTCGATTCAATACATCGTCCTTTAGCAGACTTGTCTCCATGGGTCTATTGCTGCCTCGGGCACCTTATGGCCGTTCTGCTGTGAGTCAAAGATTTTCGAATCGGACGAAAAACTGATAGTGAATTGTAACGTTCAGGGCCACCTAATGACGATGGATCACTCAAATTGCGTCCCAATTCAATACATCGTCCTCCAGCAGACTTGTCTCCATGGGTCTATCGCTGCCTCGGGCACCTTATGGCCGTTCTGCTGTGAGTCAAAGATTTTCGAATCGGACGAAAAACTGATAGTGAATTGTAACGTTCAGGGCCACCTAATGACGATGGAACACACAAATTGCGTCTGGATTCAATATATCGTCCTCCAGCCGACTTGTCTCCATGAGTCTATTGCTGCCTCGGGTACCTTATGGCCGTTCTGCTGTGAGTCAAAGATTTTCGAATCGGACGAAAAACTGATAGTGAATTGTAACGTTCAGGGCCTCCTAATAACGATGGAACACTCAAATTGCGTCCCGATTCAATACATCGTCCTCCAGCAGACTTGTCTCCAAGGGTCTATTGCTGCCTCGGGCACCTTATGGCCGTTATGCTGTGAGGTTAGATTATCGAATGGGACGAAAAACTGATAGTGAATTGTAACGTTCAGGGCCTCCTAATGACGATGGAACACTCAAATTGCGTCCCGATTCAATACATCGTCCTCCAGCAGACTTGTCTCCATGGGTCTATTGCTGCCTCGGGCACCTTATGGTCGTTCTGATGTGAGTCAAAGATTTTCGAATCGGACGAAAAACTGATAGTGAATTGTAACATTCAGGGCCACCTAATGACGATGGACCACACAAATTGCGTCCCGATTCAATACATCGTCCTCCAGCCGACTTGACTCCATGGGTCTATTGCTGCCTCGGGCACCTTATGGCCGTTCTGCTGTGAGTCTAGATTATCGAATGGGACGAAAAAATGATAGTGAAATGTAACGTTGAGGGCCACCAAATGACGATGGATCACTGAAATTGCGTCCCGATTCTATACATCGTCCTCCAGCCAACTTGTCGCCATGCGTCTATTGCTGCCTCGGGCACCTTATGGCCGTTCTGCTGTGAGTCAAAGATTTTCGAATCGGACGAAAAACTGATAGTGAATTGTAACGTTCAGGGCCTCCTAATGACGATGGAACACTCAAATTGCGTCCCGACTCAATACATCGTCCTCCAGCAGACTTGTCTCCATGGGTCTATTGCTGCCTCGGGCACCTTATTGCCGTTCTGCTGTGAGTCAAAGATTTTCGAATCGGACGAAAATCTGATAGTGAATTGTAACGTTCAGGGCCTCCTAATGACGATGGAACACTCAAATTGCGTCCCGATTCAATACATCGTCCTCCAGCAGACTTGTCTCCATGGGTCTATTGCTGCCTCGGGCACCTTATGGTCGTTCTGCTGTGAGTCAAAGATTTTCGAATCAGACGAAAAACTGATAGTGAATTGTTACGTTCAGGGCCACCTAATCACGATGGATCACTCAAATTGCGTCCCGATTCAATACATCGTCCTCCAGCCGACTTGTCTCCATGGGTCTATTGCTGCCTCGGGCACCTTATGGCCGTTCTGCTGTGAGTCAAAGATTTTCGAATCGGACGAAAAACTGATAGTGAATTGAAACGTTCAGGACCACCTAATGACGATGGAACACTCAAATTGCGTCCCGATTCAATACATCGTCCTCCAGCAGACTTGTCTCCATGGGTCTATTGCTGCCTCGGGCACCTTATGGCCGTTCTGCTGTGAGTCAAAGATTTTCGAATCTGACGAAAAACTGATAGTGAATTGTAACATTCAGGGCCACCTAATGACGATGGATCACTGAAATTGCGTCCCGATTCAATACATCGTCCTCCAGCCGACTTGTCTCCATGGGTCTATTGCTGCCTCGGGCACCTTATGGCCGTTCTGCTGTGAGTCAAAGATTTTCGAATCGGACGAAAAACTGATAGTGAATTGTAACGTTCAGGGCCTCCTAATGACGATGGAACACTCAAATTGCGTCCCGATTCAATACATCGTCCTCCAGCAGAATTGTTTCCATGGGTCTATTGCTGCCTCGGGCACATTATGGCCGTTCTGCTGTGACTCAAAGATTTTCGAATCGGACGAAAAACTGATAGTGAATTGTAACGTTCAAGGCCTCCTAATGACTATGGAACACTCAAATTGCGTTCCGATTCAATACATCGTCCTCCAGCAGACTTGTCTCCATGGGTCTATTGCTGCCTCGGGGACCTTATGGCCGTTCTGCTGTGAGTCAAAGATTTTCGAATCGGACGAAAAGCTGATAGTGAATTGTAACATTCAGGGCCACCTAATGACGATGGACCACACAAATTGCGTAACGATTCAATACATCGTCCTCCAGCCGACTTGACTCCATGGGTCTATTGCTGCCTCGGGCACCTTATGGCCGTTCTGCTGTGAGTCAGAGATTTTCGAATCTGACGAAAAACTGATAGTGAATTGAACATTCAGGGCCACCTAATGACGATGGAACACTCAAATTACGTCTCGATTCAATACATCGTCCTCCAGCCGACTTGTCTCCATGGGTCTATTGCTGCCTCGGGCACCTTATGGCCGTTCTGCTGTGAGTCAAAGATTTTCGAATCGGACGAAAAACTGATATTGAATTGTAACGTTCAGGGCCTCCTAATGACGATGGAACACTCACATTGCGTCCCGATTCAATACATCGTCCTCCAGCAGACTTGTCTCCATGGGTCTATTGCCTGTTCGGGCACCTTATGGCTGTTCTGCTGTGAATCAAAGATTTTCGAATCGGACGAAAAATTGATAGTGAATTGTAACGTTCAGGGCCACCTAATGACGATGGATCACTCAAATTGCGTCCCGATTCAATACATCGTCCTCCAGCAGACTTGTCTCCATGGGTCTATTGCTGCCTCGGGCACCTTATGGCCGTTCTGCTGTGAGTCAAAGATTTTCGAATCTGACGAAAAACTGATAGTGAATTGTAACATTCATGGCCACCTAATGACGATGGAACACTCAAATTGCGTCCCGATTCAATACATCGTCCTCCAGCCGACTTGTCTCCATGGGTCTATTGCTGCCTCGGGCACCTTATGGCCGTTATGCTGTGAGTCTAGATTATCGAATGGGACGAAAAACTGATAGTGAATTGTAACTTTCAGGGCCACCTAATGACGATGTATCACTCAAATTGCGTCCCGATTCAATACATCGTCCTCCTGCAGACTTGTCTCCTTGGGTCTATTGCTGCCTCGGGCACCTTATGGCCGTTCTGCTGTGAGTCAAAGATTATCGAATCGGACGAAAAACTGTAAGTGTATTGTAACTTTCAGGGCCACCTAATGACGATGGATCACTCAAATTGCGTCCCGATTCAATACATCGTCTTCCAGCCGACTCTTCTCCATGGGTCTATTGCTGCCTCGGGCACCTTTTGGCCGTTCTGCTGTGAGTCAAAGATTTTCGAATCGGACGAAAAACTGATAGTGAATTGTAACGTTCACAGCCACCTAATGACGATGAATCACTCAAATTGAGTCCCGATTCAATACATCGTCCTCCAGCCGACTTGTCTCCATGGGTCTATTGCTGCCTCGGGCACCTTAAGGCCGTTCTGCAGTGAGTCAAAGATTTTCGAATCGGACGAAAGACTGATAGTGATTTGTAACGTTCAGGGCCTCCTAATGACGATGGAACACTCAAATTGCGTCTCGATTCAATACATCGTCCTCCAGCAGACTTGTCTCCATGGGTCTATTGCTGCCTCGGGCACCTTATGGCCGTTCTGCTGTGAGTCAAAGATTTTCGAATCTGACGAAAAACTGATAGTTAATTGTAACGTTCAGGGCCACCTAATGACGATGGATCACTCAAATTGCGTCCCAATTCAATACATCGTCCTCCAGCAGACTTGTCTCCATGGGTCTATTGCTGCCTCGGGCACCTTATGGCCGTTCTGCTGTGAGTCAAAGATTTTCGAATCGGACGAAAAACTGATAGTGAATTGTAACGTTAAGGGCCACCGAATGACGATGGAACACTCAAATTGCGTCTGGATTCAATATATCGTCCTCCAGCCGACTTGTCTCCATGGGTCTATTGCTGCCTCGGGTACCTTATGGCCGTTCTGCTGTGAGTCAAAGATTTTCGAATCGGACGAAAAACTGATAGTGAATTGTAACGTTCAGGGCCTCCTAATGACGATGGAACACTCAAATTGCGTCCCGATTCAATACATCGTCCTCCAGCAGACTTGTCTCCATGGGTCTATTGCTGCCTCGGGCACCTTATGGCCGTTATGCTGTGAGGTTAGATTATCGAATGGGACGAAAAACTGATAGTGAATTGTAACGTTCAGGGCCTCCTAATGACGATGGAACACTCAAATTGCGTCCCGATTCAATACATCGTCCTCCAGCAGACTTGTTTCCATGGGTCTATTGCTGCCTCGGGCACCTTAAGGTCGTTCTGATGTGAGTCAAAGATTTTCGAATCTGACGAAAAACTGATAGTGAATTGTAACATTCAGGGCCACCTAATGACGATGGAACACTCAAATTGCGTCTAGATTCAATACATCGTCCTCCAGCCGACTTGTCTCCATGGGTCTATTGCTGCCTCGGGCACCTTATGGCCGTACTGCAGTGAGTCAAAGATTTTCGAATCGGACGAAAAACTGATAGTGAATTGTAACATTCAGGGCCACCTAATGACGATGGACCACACAAATTGCGTCCCGATTCAATACATCGTCCTCCAGCCGACTTGACTCCATGGGTCTATTGCTGCCTCGGGCACCTTATGGCCGTTCTGCTGTGAGTCTAGATTATCGAATGGGACGAAAAAATGATAGTGAAATGTAACGTTGAGGGCCACCAAATGACGATGGATCACTCAAATTGCGTCCCGATTCTATACATCGTCCTCCAGCCAACTTGTCGCCATGCGTCTATTGCTGCCTCGGGCACCTTATGGCCGTTCTGCTGTGAGTCAAAGATTTTCGAATCGGACGAAAAACTGATAGTGAATTGTAACGTTCAGGGCCTCCTAATGACGATGGAACACTCAAATTGCGTCCCGACTCAATACATCGTCCTCCAGCAGACTTGTCTCCATGGGTCTATTGCTGCCTCGGGCACCTTATGACCGTTCTGCTGTGAGTCAAAGATTTTCGAATCGGACGAAAAACTGATAGTGAATTGTAACGTTCATGGCCACCTAATGACGATGGAACACTCAAATTGCGTCTCGATTCAATACATCGTCCTCCAGCCGACTTGTCTCCATGGGTCTATAGCAGCCTCGGGCACCTTATTGCCGTTCTGCTGTGAGTCAAAGATTTTCGAATCGGACGAAAATCTGATAGTGAATTGTAACGTTCAGGGCCTCCTAATGACGATGGAACACTCAAATTGCGTCCCGATTCAATACATCGTCCTCCAGCAGACTTGTCTCCATGGGTCTATTGCTGCCTCGGGCACCTTATGACCGTTCTGCTGTCAGTCAAAGATTTTCGAATCAGACGAAAAACTGATAGTGAATTGTTACGTTCAGGGCCACCTAATCACGATGGATCACTCAAATTGCGTCCCGATTCAATACATCGTCCTCCAGCCGACTTGTCTCCATGGGTCTATTGCTGCCTCGGGCACCTTATGGCCGTTCTGCTGTGAGTCAAAGATTTTCGAATCGGACGAAAAACTGATAGTGAATTGTAACGTTCAGGACCACCTAATGACGATGGATCACTCAAATTGCGTCCCGATTCAATACATCGTCCTCCAGCAGACTTGTCTCCATGGGTCTATTGCTGCCTCGGGCACCTTATGGCCGTTCAGATGTGAGTCAAAGATTTTCGAATCGGACGAAAAACTGATAGTGAATTGTAACATTCAGGGCCACCTAATGACGATGGAACACTCAAATTGCGTCTCGATTCAATACATCGTCCTCCAGCCGACTTGTCTCCATTGGTCTATTGCTGCCTCGGGCACCTTATGGCCGTTCTGCTGTGAGTCAAAGATTTTCGAATCGGACGAAAAACTGATATTGAATTGTTACGTTCAGGGCCACCTAATGACGATGGATCACTCAAATTGCGTCGCGATTCAATACATCGTCCTCCAGCAGACTTGTCTCCATGGGTCTATTGCTGCCTCGGGCACCCAATGGCCGTTCTGCTGTGAGTCAAAGATTTTCGAATCTGACGAAAAACTGATAGTTAATTGTAACATTCAGGGCCACCTAATGACGATGGAACACTCAAATTGCGTCCCGATTCAATACATCGTCCTCCAGCCGACTTGTCTCCATGGGTCTATTGCTGCCTCGGGCACCTTATGGCCGTTCTGCTGTGAGTCTAGATTATCGAATGGGACGAAAAACTGATAGTGAATTGTAACGTTCAGGGCCACCAAATGACGATGGATCACTCAAATTGCGTCCCGATTCTATACATCGTCCTCCAGCAGACTTGTCTCCATGGGTCTATTGCTGCCTCGAGCACCTTATGGCCGTTCTGCTGTGAGTCAAAGATTTCCGAATCGGACGAAAAACTGATAATGAATTGTGACTTTCAGGGTCACCTAATGACGATGGATCACTCAAATTGCGCCCCAATTCAATACATCGTCTTCCAGCCGACTTGTCTCCATGGGTCTATTGCTGCCTCGGGCACCTTATGGCCGTTCTGCTGTGAGTCAAAGATGTTCGAATCGGACGAAAAACTGATAGTGAATTGTAACGTTCAGGGCCTCCTAATGACGATGGAACACTCAAATTGCGTCCCGATTCAATACATCGTCCTCCAGCAGACTTGTCTCCATGGGTCTATTGCTGCCTCGGGCACCTTATGGCCGTTCTGCTGTGAGTCAAAGATTTTCGAATCGGACGAAAAAGTGATAGTGAATTGTAACGTTCAGGGCCTCCTAATGACGATGGAACACTCAAATTGCGTCCCGATTCAATACATCGTCCTCCAGCCGACTTGTCTCCATGGGTCTATTGCTGCCTCGGGCACCTTATGGCCGTTATGCTGTGAGTCTAGATTATCGAATGGGACGAAAAACTGGTAGTGAATTGTAACGTTCAGGGCCACCTAATGACGATGGATCACTCAAATTGTGTCCCGATTCAATACATCGTCCTCCAGCAGACTTGTCTCCATGGGTCTATTGCTGCCTCGAGCACCTTATGGCCGTTCTGCTGTGAGTCAAAGATTTCCGAATCGGACGAAAAACTGATAATGAATTGTAACTTTCAGGGCCACCTAATGACGATGGATCACTCAAATTGCGTCCCGATTCAATACATCGTCTTCCAGCCGACTTGTCTCCATGGGTCTATTGCTGCCTCGGGCACCTTATGGCCGTTCTGCTGTGAGTCAAAGATTTTCGAATCGGACGAAAAACTGATAGTGAATTGTAACGTTCAGGGCCTCCTAATGACGATGGATCACTCAAATTGCGTCCCGATTCAATACATCGTCCTCCAGCAGACTTGTCTCCATGGGTCTATTGCTGCCTCGGGCACCTTATGGCCGTTCTGCTGTGAGTCAAAGATTTTCGAATCGGACGAAAAACTGATAGTGAATTGTAACGTTCAGGGCCTCCTAATGACGATGGATCACTCAAATTGCGTCCCGATTCAATACATCGTCCTCCAGCAGACTTGTCTCCATGGGTCTATTCCTGCATCGGGCACCTTATGGCCGTTCTGCTGTGAGTCAAAGATTTTCGAATCTGACGAAAAACTGATAGTGAATTGTAACATTCAGGGCCACGTAATGACGATGGATCACTCAAATTGCGTCCCGATTCAATACATCGTCCTCCAGCCGACTTGTCTCCATGGGTCTATTGCTGCCTCGGGCACCTTATGGCCGTTCTGCTGTGAGCCAAAGATTTTCGAATCGGACGAAAAACTGATAGTGAATTGTAACGTTCAGGGCCACCTAATGACGATGGATCACTCAAATTGCGTCCCGATTCAATACATCGTCCTCCAGCAGACTTGTCTCCATGGGTCTATTACTGCCTCGGGCACCTTATGGCCGTTCTGATGTGAGTCAAAGATTTTCGAATCTGACGAAAAACTGATAGTGAATTGTAACATTCAGGGCCACCTAATGACGATGGAACACTCAAATTGCGTCTAGATTCAATACATCGTCCTCCAGCCGACTTGTCTCCATGGGTCTATTGCTGCCTCGGGCACCGTATGTCCGTTATGCTGTGAGTCAAAGATTTTCGAATCGGACGAAAAACTGATAGTGAATTGTAACGTTCAGGGCCTCCTAATGACGATGGAACACTCAAATTGCGTCCCGATTCAATACATCGTCCTCCAGCAGACTTGTCTCCATGTGTCGAGTGCTGCCTCGGGCACCTTATGGCCGTTCTGCTGTGAGACAAAGATTTTCGAATCGGACGAAAAACTGATAGTGAATTGTTACGTTCAGGGCCACCTAATGACGATGGATCACTCAAATTGCGTCCCGATTCAATACATCGTCCTCCAGCATTCTTGTCTCCATGGGTCTATTTCTGCCTCGGGCACCCAATGGCCGTTCTGCTGTGAGTCAAAGATTTTCGAATCGGACGAAAAACTGATAGTGAATTGTAACGTTCAGGGCCACCTAATGACGAGGGATCACTCAAATTGCGTCCCGATTCAATACATCGTCCTCCAGCAGACTTGTCTCCATGGGTCTATTGCTGCCTCTGACACCTTATGGCCGTTCTCCTGTGAGTCAAAGATTTTCGAATCTGACGAAAAACTGATAGTGAATTGTAACATTTAGGGCCACGTAATGACGATGGATCACTCAATTTGCGTCCCGATTCAATACATCGTCCTCCAGCCGACTTGTCTCCATGGGTCTATTGCCGCCTCGGGCACCTTATGGCCGTTTTGCTGTGAGTCAAAGATTTTCGAATCGGACGAAAAACTGATAGTGAATTGTAAGGTTCAGGGCCTCCTAATGACGATGGAACATTCAAATTGCGTCCCGATTCAATACATCGTCCTCCAGCAGACTTGTCTCCATGGGTCTATTGCTGCCTCGGGCACCTTATGGCCGTTCTGCTGTGAGTCAAAGATTTTCGAATCGGACGAAAAACTGATAGTGAATTGTAACGTTCAGGGCCACCTAATGACGATGGATCACTCAAATTGCGTCCCGATTCAATACATCCTCCTCCAGCAGACTTGTCTCCATGGGTCTATTGCTGCCTCGGGCACCTTATGGCCGTTCTGCTGTGAGTCAAAGATTTTCGAATCGGACGAAAAACTGATAGTGAATTGTAACGTTCAGGGCCACCTAATGACGATGGATCACTCAAATTACGTCCCGATTCAATACATCGTCCTCCAGCAGACTTGTCTCCATGGGTCTATTGCTGCCTCGGGCACCTTATGGCCGTTCTGCTGTGAGTCAAAGATTTTCGAATCTGACGAAAAACTGATAGTGAATTGTAACATTCAGGGCCACCTAATGACGATGGATCACTCAAATTGCGTCCCGATTCAATACATCGTCCTCCAGCCGACTTGTCTTCATGGGTCTATTGCTGCCTCGGGCACCTTATGGCCGCTCTGCTGTGAGTCAAAGATTTTCGAATCGGTTTAAAAGCTGATAGTGATTTGTAACTTTCAGGGCCTCCTAATGACGATGGATCACTCAAATTGCGTCCCGATTCAATACATCGTCCTCCAGCAGACTTGTCTCCATGGGTCTATTGCTGCCTCGGGCACCCAATGGCCGTTCTGCTGTGAGTCAAAGATTTTCGAATCTGACGAAAAACTGATAGTTAATTGTAACATTCAGGGCCACCTAATGACGATGGAACACTCAAATTGCGTCCCGATTCAATACATCGTCCTCCAGCAGACTTGTCTCCATGGGTCTATTTCTGCCTCGGGCACCCAATGGCCGTTCTGCTGTGAGTCAAAGATTTTCGAATCTGACGAAAAACTGATAATGAATTGTAACTTTCAGGGCCACCTAATGACGATGGATCACTCAAATTGCGTCCCGATTCAATACATCGTCCTCCAGCCGACTTGTCTCCATGGGTCTATTGCCGCCTCGGGCACCTTATGGCCGTTTTGCTGTGAGTCAAAGATTTTCGAACCGGACGAAAAACTGATAGTGAATTGTAAGGTTCAGGGCCTCCTAATGACGATGGAACACTCAAATTGCGTCCGGATTCAATACATCGTCCTCCAGCAGACTTGTCTCCATGGGTCTATTGCTGCCTCGGGCACCTTATGGCAGTTTTGCTGTGAGTCAAAGATTTTCGAATCTGACGAAAAACTGATAGTGAATTGTAACGTTCAGGGCCACCTAATGACGATGGATCACTCAAATTGCGTCCCGATTCAATACATCCTCCTCCAGCAGACTTGTCTCCATGGGTCTATTGCTGCCTCGGGCACCTTATGGCCGTTCTGCTGTGAGTCAAAGATTTTCGAATCGGACGAAAAACTGATAGTGAATTGTAACGTTCAGGGCCACCTAATGACGATGGATCACTCAATTTGCGTCCCGATTCAATACATCGTCCTCCAGCCGACTTGTCTCCATGGGTCTATTGCCGCCTCGGGCACCTTATGGCCGTTTTGCTGTGAGTCAAAGATTTTCGAATCGGACGAAAAACTGATAGTGAATTGTAAGGTTCAGGGCCACCTAATGACGATGGATCACTCTAATTGCGTCCCGATTCAATACATCCTCCTCCAGCAGACTTGTCTCCATGGGTCTATTGCTGCCTCGGGCACCTTATGGCCGTTCTGCTGTGAGTCAAAGATTTTCGAATCGGACGAAAAACTGATAGTGAATTGTAACGTTCAGGGCCACCTAATGACGATGGATCACTCAAATTACGTCCCGATTAAATACATCGTCCTCCAGCAGACTTGTCTCCATGGGTCTATTGCTGCCTCGGGCACCTTATGGCCGTTCTGCTGTGAGTCAAAGATTTTCGAATCGGACGAAAAACTGATAGTGAATTGTAACGTTCAGGGCCACCTAATGACGATGGATCACTCAAATTACGTCCCGATTCAATACATCGTCCTCCAGCAGACTTGTCTCCATGGGTCTATTGCTGCCTCGGGCACCTTACGGCCGTTCTGCTGTGAGTCAAAGATTTTCGAATCTGATGAAAAACTGATAGTGAATTGTAACATTCAGGGCCACGTAATGACGATGGATCACTCAAATTGCGTCCCGATTCAATACATCGTCCTCCAGCCGACTTGTCTCCATGGGTCTATTGCCGCCTCGGGCACCTTATGGCCGTTTTGCTGTGAGTCAAAGATTTTCGAACCGGACGAAAAACTGATAGTGAATTGTAAGGTTCAGGGCCTCCTAATGACGATGGAGTACTCAAATTGCGTCCGGATTCAATACATCGTCTTCCAGCCGACTTGTCTCCATGGGTCTATTGCTGCCTCGGGCACCTTACGGCCGTTCTGCTGTGAGTCAAAGATTTTCGAATCTGATGAAAAACTGATAGTGAATTGTAACATTCAGGGCAGCGTAATGACGATGGATCACTCAAATTGCGTCCCGATTCAATACATCGTCCTCCAGCCGACTTGTCTCCATGGGTCTATTGCTGCCTCGGGCACCTTATGGCCGCTCTGCTGTGAGTCAAAGATTTTCGAATCGGACGAAAAGCTGATAGTGATTTGTAACTTTCAGGGCCTCCTAATGACGATGGATCACTCAACTTGCGTCCCGATTCAATACATCGTCCTCCTGCAGACTTGTCTCCATGGGTCTATTGCTGCCTCGGGCACCTTATGGCCGTTCTGCTGTGAGTCTAGATTATCGAATCGGACGAAAAACTGATAGTGAATTGTAACGTTCAGGGACACTTAATGACGATGGATCACTCAAATTGCGTCCCGATTCAATACATCGTCCTCCAGCCAACTTGTCTCCATGGGTCTATTGCTGCCTCGGGCACCTTATGGCCGTTCCGCTGTGAGTCAAAGATTTTCGAATCGGACGAAAAACTGATTGTGAATTGTAACGTTCACGACCACCTAATGACGATGGATCACTCAAATTGCGTCCCGATTCAATACATCGTCCTCCAGCCGACTTGCCTCCATGGGTCTATTGCTGCCTCGGGCACCTTATGGCCGCTCTGCTGTGAGTCAAAGATTTTCGAATCGGACGAAAAGCTGATAGTGATTTGTAACGTTCAGGGCCTCCTAATGACGATGGATCACTCAAATTGCGTCCCGATTCAAAACATCGTCCTCCAGCAGACTTGTCTTCATGGGTCTATTGCTGCCTCGGGCACCTTATGGCCGTTCTGCTGTGAGTCAAAGATTTTCGAATCGGACGAAAAACTGATAGTGAATTGTAACGTTCAGGGCCTCCTAATGACGATGGAACATTCAAATTGCGTACCGATTCAATACATCGTCCTCCAGCAGACTTGTCTCCATGGGTCTATTGCTGCCTCGGGCACCTTATGGCCGTTCTGCTGTGAGTCTAGATTATCGAATCGGACGAAAAACTGATAGTGAATTGTAACGTTCAGGGACACTTAATGACGATGGATCACTCAAATTGCGTCTCGATTCAATACATCGTCCTCCAGCCAACTTGTCTCCATGGGTCTATTGCTGCCTCGGGCACCTTATGGCCGTTCCGCTGTGAGTCAAAGATTTTCGAATCGGACGAAAAACTGATTGTGAATTGTAACGTTCACGACCACCTAATGACGATGGATCACTCAAATTACGTCCCGATTCAATACATCGTCTTCCAGCCGACTTGTCTCCATGGGTCTATTGCTGCCTCGGGCACCTTATGGCCGTTCTGCTGTGAGTCAAAGATTTTCGAATCGGACGAAAAACTGATAGTGAATTGTAACGTTCAGGGCCACCTAATGACGATGGATCACTCAAATTGCGTCCCGATTCAATACATCGTCCTCCAGCAGACTTGTCTCCATGGGTCTATTGCTGCCTCGGGCACCTTATGGCCGTTCTGCTGTGAGTCAAAGATTTTCGAATCCGACGAAAAACTGACAGTGAATTGTAACATTCAGGGCCACGTAATGACGATGGATCACTCAAATTGCGTCCCGATTCAATACATCGTCCTCCAGCCGTCTTGTCTCCATGGGTCTATTGCCGCCTCGGGCACCTTATGGCCGTTTTGCTGTGAGTCAAAGATTTTCGAATCGGACGATAAGCTGATAGTGATTTGTAACGTTCAGGGCCTCCTAATGACGATGGATCACTCAAATTGCGTCCCGATTCAATACATCGTCCTCCAGCAGACTTGTCTTCATGGGTCTATTGTTGCCTCGGGCACCTTATGGCCGTTCTGCTGTGAGTCAAAGATTTTCGAAACTGACGAATAACTGATAGTGAATTGTAACATTCAGTGCCACCTAATGACGATGGATCACTCAAATTGCGTCCCGATTCAATACATCGTCCTCCAGCCGACTTGTCTCCATGGGTCTATTGCTGCCTCGGGCACCTTATGGCCGTTCTGCTGTGAGTCAAAGATTTTCGAATCGGACGATAAGCTGATAGTGATTTGTAACGTTCAGGGCCTCCTAATGACGATGGATCACTCAAATTGCGTCCCGATTCAATACATCGTCCTCCAGCAGACTTGTCTTCATGGGTCTATTGTTGCCTCGGGCACCTTATGGCCGTTCTGCTGTGAGTCAAAGATTTTCGAATCGGACGAAAAACTGATAGTGAATTGTAATGTTCAGGGCCACCTAATGACGATGGATCACTCAAATTGCGTCCCGATTCAATACATCCTCCTCCAGCAGACTTGTTTCCATGGGTCTATTGCTGCCTCGGGCACATTATGGCCGTTCTGCTGTGAGTCAAAGATTTTCGGTTCGGACGAAAAACTGATAGTGAATTGTAACGTTCAGGGCCTCCTAATGACGATGGAACACTCAAATTGCGTCCCGATTCAATTCATCGTCCTCCAGCAGACTTGTCTCCATGGGTCTATTGCTGCCTCGGGCACCTTATGGCCGTTCTGCTGTGAGTCTAGATTATCGAATGGGACGAAAAACTGATAGTGAATTGTAACGTTCAGGGCCACCTAATGACGATGGATCACTCAAATTGCGTCCCGATTCAATACATCGTCCTCCAGCCAACTTGTCTCCATGGGTCTATTGCTGCCTCGGGCACCTTATGGCCGTTCTGCTGTGAGTCAAAGATTTTCGAAACTGACGAAAAACTGATAGTGAATTGTAACGTTCAGGGCCTCCTAATGACGATGGAACACTCAAATTGCGTCCCGATTCCATACATCGTCCTCCAGCCGACTTGTCTCCATGGGTCTATTGCTGCCTCGGGCACCTTATGGCCGTTCTGCTGTGAGTCAAAGATTTTCGAATCGGACGAAAAACTGATAGTGAATTGTAACGTTCACGGCCACCAATTGACGATGAATCACTCAAATTGCGTCCCGATTCAATACATCGTCCTCCAGCAGACTTGTCTCCATGGGTCTATTGCTGCCTCGGGCACCTTATGGCCGTTCTGGTGTGAGTCAAAGATTTTCGAATCTGAGGAAAAACTGATAGTGAATTGTAACATTCAGGGCCACGTAATGACGATGGATCACTCAAATTGCGTCCCGATTCAATACATCGTCCTCCAGCCGACTTGTCTCCATGGGTCTATTGCTGCCTCGGGCACCTTATGGCCGTTCTGCTGTGAGTCAAAGATTTTCTAATCGGACGAAAAACTGATAGTGAATTGTAACGTTCAGGGCCTCCTAATGACGATGGAACACTCAAATTGCGTCCCGATTCAATACATCGTTCTCCAGCAGACTTGTCTCCATGGGTCTATTGCTGCCTCGGGCACCTTATGGCCGTTCTGCTGTGACTCAAAGATTTTCGAATCTGACGAAAAGCTGATAGTGAATTGTAACGTTCAGGGCCTCCTAATGACGATGGAACACTCAAATTGCGTCCCGATTCAATACATCGTCCTCCTGCAGACTTGTCTCCATGGGTCAATTGCTGCCTCGGGCACCTTATTGCCGTTCTGCTGTGAGTCAAAGATTTTCGAATCGGACGAAAAACTGATAGTGAATTGTAACATTAAGGGCCACCTAATGACGATGGACCACACAAATTGCGTCCCGATTCAATACATCGTCCTCCAGCCGACTTGACTCCATGGGTCTATTGCTGCCTCGGGCATCTTATGGCCGTTCTGCTGTAAGTCTAGTTTATCGAATGGGACGAAAAACTGATAGTGAATTGTAACGTTCAGGGCCACCTAATGACGATGGATCACTCAAATTGCGTCCCGATTCAATACATCGTCCTCCAGCCAACTTGTCTCCATGGGTCTATTGCTGCCTCGGGCACGTTATGGCCGTTCTGCTGTGAGTCAAAGATTTTCGAATCGGACGAAAAACTGATAATGAATTGTAACGTTCAGGGCCACCTAATGACGATGGATCACTCAAATTGCGTCCCGATTCAATACATTGTCCTCCAGCAGACTTGTCTCCATGGGTCTATTGCTGCCTCGGGCACCTTATGGCCGTTATGCTGTGAGTCAAAGATTTTCTAATCTGACAAAAAACTGATAGTGAATTGTAACTTTCAGGGCCATCTAATGACGATGGATCACTCAAATTGCGTCACGATTCAATACATCGACCTCCATCCGACTTGTCTCCGTGGGTCTATTGCTGCCTCGGGCATCTTATGGCCGTTCTGCTGTGAGTCAAAGATTTTCGAATCGGACGAAAAACTGATAGTGAATTGTAACGTTCAGGGCCTCCTAATGACGATGGAACACTCAAATTGCGTCCCGATTCAATACATCGTCCGCCAGCAGACTTGTCTCCATGGGTCTATTGCTGCCTCGGGCACCTTATGGCCGTTCTGCTGTGAGTCAAAGATTTTAGAATCGGACGAAAAACTGATAGTGAATTGTAACGTTCAGGGCCACCTAATGACGATGGATCACTCAAATTGCGTCCCGATTCAATACATCGTCCTCCAGCAGACTTGTCTCCATGGGTCTATTGCTGCCTCGGGCACCTTATGGCCGTTCTGCTGTGAGTGTAGATTATCGAATGGGACGAAAAACTGATAGAGAATTGTAACTTTCAGGGCCACCTAATGACGATGGATCACTCAAATTGCGTCCCGATTCAATACATCGTCCTCCAGCAGACTTGTCTCCATGAGTCTATTGCTGCCTCGGGCACCTTATGGCCGTTCTGCTGTGAGTCAAAGATTTTCGAATCTGACGAAAAACTGATAGTGAATTGTAACATTCAGGGCCACCTAATGACGATGGATCACTCAAATTGCGTCCCGATTCAATACATCGTCCTCCAGCCGACTTGTCTCCATGGGTCTATTGCTGCCTCGGGCACCTTATGGCCGTTCTGCTGTGAGTCAAAGATTTTCGAATCGGACGAAAAACTGATAGTGAATTGTAACGTTCACGGCCACCTAATGACGATGAATCACTCAAATTGCATCCCGATTCAATACATCCTCCTCCAGCAGACTTGTCTCCATGGGTCTATTGCTGCCTCGGGCACCTTAAGGCCGTTCTGGTGTGAGTCAAAGATTTTCGAATCTGAGGAAAAACTGATAGTGAATTGTAACATTCAGGGCCACGTAATGACGATGGATCACTCAAATTGCGTCCCGATTCAATACATCGTCCTCCAGCCGACTTGTCTCCATGGGTCTGTTGCTGCCTCGGGCACCTTATGGCCGTTCTGCTGTGAGTCGAAGATTTTCGAATCGGACGAAAAACTGATAGTGAATTGTAACGTTCAGAGCCACCTAATGACGATGGATCACTCAAATTGCGTCCCGATTCAATACATCCTCCTCCAGCAGACTTGTCTCCATGGGTCTATTGCTGCCTCGGGCACCTTAAGGCCGTTCTGGTGTGAGTCAAAGATTTTCGAATCTGAGGAAAAACTGATAGTGAATTGTAACATTCAGGGCCACGTAATGAGGATGGATCACTCAAATTACGTCCCGATTCAATACATCGTCCTCCAGCAGACTTGTCTCCATGGGTCTATTGCTGCCTCGGGCACCCAATGGCCGTTCTGCTGTGAGTCAAAGATTTTCGAAACTGACGAATAACTGATAGTGAATTGTAACATTCAGTGCCACCTAATGACGATGGATCACTCAAATTGCGTCCCGATTCAATACATCGTCCTCCAGCCCACTTGTCTCCATGGTTCTATTGCTGCCTCGGGCACCTTATGGCCGTTCTGCTGTGAGTCAAAGATTTTCGAATCGGACGATAAGCTGATAGTGATTTGTAACGTTCAGGGCCTCCTAATGACGATGGATCACTCAAATTGCGTCCCGATTCAATACATCGTCCTCCAGCAGACTTGTCTTCATGGGTCTATTGCTGCCTCGGGCACCTTATGGCCGTTCTGCTGTGAGTCAAAGATTTTCGAATCGGACGAAAAACTGATAGTGAATTGTAATGTTCAGGGCCACCTAATGACGATGGATCACTCAAATTGCGTCCCGATTCAATACATCGTCCTCCAGCAGACTTGTTTCCATGGGTCTATTGCTGCCTCGGGCACATTATGGCCGTTCTGCTGTGAGTCAAAGATTTTCGAATCGGACGAAAAACTGATAGTGAATTGTAACGTTCAGGGCCTCCTAATGAAGATGGAACACTCAAATTGCGTCCCGATTCAATACATCGTCCTCCAGCAGACTTGTCTCCATGGGTCTATTGCTGCCTCGGGCACCTTATGGCCGTTCTGCTGTGAGTCTAGATTATCGAATGGGACGAAAAACTGATAGTGAATTGTAACGTTCAGGGCCACATAATGACGATGGATCACTCAAATTGCGTCCCGATTCAATACATCGTCCTCCAGCCAACTTGTCTCCATGGGTCTATTGCTGCCTCGGGCACCTTATGGCCGTTCTGCTGTGAGTCAAAGATTTTTGAATCGGACGAAAAACTGATAGTGAATTGTAACGTTCAGGGCCTCCTAATGACGATGGAACACTCAAATTGCGTCCCGATTCAATACATCGTCCTCCAGCCGACTTGCCTCCATGGGTCTATTGCTGCCTCGGGCACCTTAAGGCCGTTCTGGTGTGAGTCAAAGATTTTCGAATCTGAGGAAAAACTGATAGTGAATAGTAACATTCAGGGCCACGTAATGACGATGGATCACTCAAATTGCGTCCCGATTCAATACATCGTCCTCCAGCCGACTTGTCTCCATGGGTCTATTGCTGCCTCGGGCACCTTATGGCCGTTCTGCTGTGAGTCAAAGATTTTCGAATCGGACGAAAAACTGATAGTGAATTGTAACGTTCAGGGCCTCCTAATGACGATGGAACACTCAAATTGCGTCCCGATTCAATACATCGTCCTCCAGCAGACTTGTCTCCATGGGTCTATTGCTGCCTCGGGCACCTTGTGGCCGTTCTGCTGTGACTCAAAGATTTTCGAATCTGACGAAAAGCTGATAGTGAATTGTAACGTTCAGGGCCTCCTAATGACGATAGAACACTCAAATTGCGTCCCGATTCAATACATCGTCCTCCTGCAGACTTGTCTCCATGGGTCTATTGCTGCCTCGGGCACCTTATGGCCGTTCTGCTGTGAGTCAAAGATTTTCGAATCGGACGAAAAACTGATAGTGAATTGTAACATTCAGGGCCACCTAATGACGATGGACCACACAAATTGCGTCCCGATTCAATACATCGTCCTCCAGCCGACTTGACTCCATGGGTCTATTGCTGCCTCGGGCATCTTATGGCCGTTCTGCTGTGAGTCTAGTTTATCGAATGGGACGAAAAACTGATAGTGAATTGTAACGTTCAGGGCCACCTAATGACGATGGATCACTCAAATTGCGTCCCGATTCAATACATCGTCCTCCAGCCAACTTGTCTCCATGGGTCTATTGCTGCCTCGGGCACCTTATGGCCGTTCTGCTGTAAGTCAAAGATTTTCGAATCGGACGAAAAACTGATAGTGAATTGTAACGTTCAGGGCCTCCTAATGACGATGGAACACTCAAATTGCGTCCTGATTCAATACATCGTCCTCCAGCCGACTTGTCTCCATGGGTCTATTGCTGCCTCGGGCACCTAACGGCCGTTCTGCTGTGAGTCAAAGATTTTCGAATCGGACGAAAAACTGATAATGAATTGTAACGTTCAGGGCCACCTAATGACGATGGATCACTCAAATTGCGTCCCGATTCAATACATTGTCCTCCAGCAGACTTGTCTCCATGGGTCTATTGCTGCCTCGGGCACCTTATGGCCGTTATGCTGGGAGTCAAAGATTTTCTAATCTGACAAAAAACTGATAGTGAATTGTAACTTTCAGGGCCACCTAATGACGATGGATCACTCAAATTGCGTCACGATTCAATACATCGACCTCCAGCCGACTTGTCTCCATGGGTCTATTGCTGCCTCGGGCATCTTATGGCCGTTCTGCTGTGAGTCAAAGATTTTCGAATCGGACGAAAAACTGATAGTGAATTGTAACGTTCAGGGCCTCCTAATGACGATAGAACACTCAAATTGCGTCCCGATTCAATACATCGTCCGCCAGCAGACTTGTCTCCATGGGTCTATTGCTGCCTCGGGCACCTTATGGCCGTTCTGCTGTGAGTCAAAGATTTTAGAATCGGACGAAAAACTGATAGTGAATTGTAACGTTCAGGGCCACCTAATGACGATGGATCACTCAAATTGCGTCCCGATTCATTACATCGTCCTCCAGCAGACTTGTCTCCATGGGTCTATTGCTGCCTCGGGCACCTTATGGCCGTTCTGCTGTGAGTCTAGATTATCGAATGGGACGAAAAACTGATAGAGAATTGTAACGTTCAGGGCCACCTAATGACGATGGATCACTCAAATTGCGTCCCGATTCAATACATCGTCCTCCAGCAGACTTGTCTCCATGAGTCTATTGCTGCCTCGGGCACCTTATGGCCGTTCTGCTGTGAGTCAAAGATTTTCGAATCTGACGAAAAACTGATAGTGAATTGTAACATTCAGGGCCACCTAATGACGATGGATCACTCAAATTGCGTCCCGATTCAATACATCGTCCTCCAGCCGACTTGTCTCCATGGGTCTATTGCTGCCTCGGGCACCTCATGGCCGTTCTGCTGTGAGTCAAAGATTTTCGAATCAGACGAAAAACTGATAGTGATTTGTAACTTTCAGGGCCTCCTAATGACGATGGATCACTCAAATTGCGTCCCGATTCAATACATCGTCCTCCAGCAGACTTGTCTTCATGGGTCTATTGCTGCCTCGGGCACCTTATGGCCGTTCTGCTGTGAGTCAGAGATTTTCGAATCGGACGAAAAACTGATAGTGAATTGTAATGTTCAGGGCCACCTAATAACGATGGATCACTCAAATTGCGTCCCGATTCAATACATCGTCATCCAGCAGACTTGTTTCCATGGGTCTATTGCTGCCTCGGGCACATTATGGCCGTCCTGCTGTGAGTCAAAGATTTTCGAATCGGACGAAAAACTGATAGTGAATTGTAACGTTCAGGGCCTCCTAATGACGATGGAACACTCAAATTGCGTCCCGATTCAATACATCCTCCTCCAGCAGACTTGTCTCCATGGGTCTATTGCTGCCTCGGGCACCTTATGGCCGTTCTGCTGTGAGTCAAAGATTTTCGAATCGGACGAAAAACTGATAGTGAATTGTAACGTTCACGGCCACCTAATGACGATGAATCACTCAAATTGCGTCCCGATTCAATACATCGTCCTCCAGCAGACTTGTCTCCATGGGTCTATTGCTGCCTCGGGCACCTTAAGGCCGTTCTGGTGTGAGTCAAAGATTTTCGAATCTGAGGAAAAACTGATAGTGAATAGTAACATTCAGGGCCACGTAATGACGATGGATCACTCAAATTGCGTCCCGATTCAATACATCGTCCTCCAGCCGACTTGTCTCCATGGGTCTATTGCTGCCTCGGGCACCTTATGGCCGTTCTGCTGTGAGTCAAAGATTTTCGAATCGGACGAAAAACTGATAGTGAATTGTAACGTTCAGGGCCTCCTAATGACGATGGAACACTCAAATTGCGTCCCGATTCAATACATCGTCCTCCAGCAGACTTGTCTCCATGGGTCTATTGCTGCCTCGGGCACCTTGTGGCCGTTCTGCTGTGACTCAAAGATTTTCGAATCTGACGAAAAGCTGATAGTGAATTGTAACGTTCAGGGCCTCCTAATGACGATGGAACACTCAAATTGCGTCCCGATTCAATACATCGTCCTCCTGCAGACTTGTCTCCATGGGTCTATTGCTGCCTCGGGCACCTTATGGCCGTTCTGCTGTGAGTCAAAGATTTTCGAATCGGACGAAAAACTGATAGTGAATTGTAACATTCAGGGCCACCTAATGACGATGGACCACACAAATTGCGTCCCGATTCAATACATCGTCCTCCAGCCGACTTGACTCCATGGGTCTATTGCTGCCTCGGGCATCTTATGGCCGTTCTGCTGTGAGTCTAGTTTATCGAATGGGACGAAAAACTGATAGTGAATTGTAACGTTCAGGGCCACCTAATGACGATGGATCACTCAAATTGCGTCCCGATTCAATACATCGTCCTCCAGCCAACTTGTCTCCATGGGTCTATTGCTGCCTCGGGCACCTTATGGCCGTTCTGCTGTAAGTCAAAGATTTTCGAATCGGACGAAAAACTGATAGTGAATTGTAACGTTCAGGGCCTCCTAATGACGATGGAACACTCAAATTGCGTCCTGATTCAATACATCGTCCTCCAGCCGACTTGTCTCCATGGGTCTATTGCTGCCTCGGGCACCTAATGGCCGTTCTGCTGTGAGTCAAAGATTTTCGAATCGGACGAAAAACTGATAATGAATTGTAACGTTCAGGGCCACCTAATGACGATGGATCACTCAAATTTCGTCCCGATTCAATACATTGTCCTCCAGCAGACTTGTCTCCATGGGTCTATTGCTGCCTCGGGCACCTTATGGCCGTTATGCTGGGAGTCAAAGATTTTCTAATCTGACAAAAAACTGATAGTGAATTGTAACTTTCAGGGCCACCTAATGACGATGGATCACTCAAATTGCGTCACGATTCAATACATCGACCTCCAGCCGACTTGTCTCCATGGGTCTATTGCTGCCTCGGGCATCTTATGGCCGTTCTGCTGTGAGTCAAAGATTTTCGAATCGGACGAAAAACTGATAGTGAATTGTAACGTTCAGGGCCTCCTAATGACGATAGAACACTCAAATTGCGTCCCGATTCAATACATCGTCCGCCAGCAGACTTGTCTCCATGGGTCTATTGCTGCCTCGGGCACCTTATGGCCGTTCTGCTGTGAGTCAAAGATTTTAGAATCGGACGAAAAACTGATAGTGAATTGTAACGTTCAGGGCCACCTAATGACGATGGATCACTCAAGTTGCGTCCCGATTCATTACATCGTCCTCCAGCAGACTTGTCTCCATGGGTCTATTGCTGCCTCGGGCACCTTATGGCCGTTCTGCTGTGAGTCTAGATTATCGAATGGGACGAAAAACTGATAGAGAATTGTAACGTTCAGGGCCACCTAATGACGATGGATCACTCAAATTGCGTCCCGATTCAATACATCGTCCTCCAGCAGACTTGTCTCCATGAGTCTATTGCTGCCTCGGGCACCTTATGGCCGTTCTGCTGTGAGTCAAAGATTTTCGAATCTGACGAAAAACTGATAGTGAATTGTAACATTCAGGGCCACCTAATGACGATGGATCACTCAAATTGCGTCCCGATTCAATACATCGTCCTCCAGCCGACTTGTCTCCATGGGTCTATTGCTGCCTCGGGCACCTCATGGCCGTTCTGCTGTGAGTCAAAGATTTTCGAATCAGACGAAAAACTGATAGTGATTTGTAACTTTCAGGGCCTCCTAATGACGATGGATCACTCAAATTGCGTCCCGATTCAATACATCGTCCTCCAGCAGACTTGTCTTCATGGGTCTATTGCTGCCTCGGGCACCTTATGGCCGTTCTGCTGTGAGTCAGAGATTTTCGAATCGGACGAAAAACTGATAGTGAATTGTAATGTTCAGGGCCACCTAATAACGATGGATCACTCAAATTGCGTCCCGATTCAATACATCGTCATCCAGCAGACTTGTTTCCATGGGTCTATTGCTGCCTCGGGCACATTATGGCCGTCCTGCTGTGAGTCAAAGATTTTCGAATCGGACGAAAAACTGATAGTGAATTGTAACGTTCAGGGCCTCCTAATGACGATGGAACACTCAAATTGCGTCCCGATTCAATACATCCTCCTCCAGCAGACTTGTCTCCATGGGTCTATTGCTGCCTCGGGCACCTTATGGCCGTTCTGCTGTGATTCAAAGATTTTCGGATCGGACGACAAACTGATAGTGAATTGTAACATTCAGGGCCACCTAATGACGATGGATCACTCAAATTGCGTCCCGATTCAATACATCGTCCTCCAGCCGACTTGTCTCCATGGGTCTATTGCTGCCTCGGGCACCTTATGGCCGTTCTGCTGTGAGTCAAAGATTTTCGAATCGGACGAAAAACTGATAGTGAATTGTAACGTTCAGGGCCACCTAATGAGGATGGATCACTCAAATTACGTCCCGATTCAATACATCGTCCTCCAGCAGACTTGTCTCCATGGGTCTATTGCTGCCTCGGGCACCCAATGGCCGTTCTGCTGTGAGTCAAAGATTTTCGAATCGGACGAATAACTGATAGTGAATTGTAACTTTCAGGGCCACCTAATGACGATTGATCACTCAAATTGTGTCACGATTCAATACATCGACCTCCAGCCGACTTGTCTCCATGGGTCTATTGCTGCCTCGGGCATCTTATGGCCGTTCTGCTGTGAGTCAAAGATTTTCGAATCGGACGAAAAACTGTTAGTGAATTGTAACGTTCAGGGCCTCCTAATGACGATAGAACACTCAAATTGCGTCCCGATTCAATACATCGTCCGCCAGCAGACTTGTCTCCATGGGTCTATTGCTGCCTCGGGCACCTTATGGCCGTTCTACTGTGAGTCAAAGATTTTCGAATCGGACGAAAAACTGATAGTGAATTGTAACGTTCAGGGCCACCTAATGATGATGGATCACTCAAATTGCGTCCCGAATCAATACATCGTCCTCCAGCAGACTTGTCTCCATGGGTCTATTGCTGCCTCGGGCACCTCATGGCCGTTCTGCTGTGAGTCTAGATTATCGAATGGGACGAAAAACTGATAGAGAATTGTAACGTTCAGGGCCACCGAATGACGATGGATCACTCAAATTGCGTCCCGATTCAATACATCGTCCTCCAGCAGACTTGTCTCCAAGAGTCTATTGCTGCCTCGGGCACCTTACGGCCGTTCTGCTGTGAGTCAAAGATTTTCGAATCTGACGAAAAACTGATAGTGAATTGTAACATTCAGGGCCACCTAATGACGATGGATCACTCAAATTGCGTCCCGATTCAATACATCGTCCTCCAGCCGACTTGTCTCCATGGGTCTATTGCTGCCTCGGGCACCTTATGGCCGTTCTGCTGTGAGTCAAAGATTTTCGAATCGGACGAAAAACTGATAGTGATTTGTAACTTTCAGGGCCTCCTAATGACGATGGATCACTCAAATTGCGTCCCGATTCAATACATCGTCCTCCAGCAGACTTGTCTTCATGGGTCTATTGCTGCCTCGGGCACCTTATGGCCGTTCTGCTGTGAGTCAGAGATTTTCGAATCGGACGAAAAACTGATAGTGAATTGTAATGTTCAGGGCCACCTAATGACGATGGATCACTCAAATTGCGACCCGATTCAATACATCGTCATCCAGCAGACTTGTTTCCATGGGTCTATTGCTGCCTCGGGCACATTATGGCCGTCCTGCTGTGAGTCAAAGATTTTCGAATCGGACGAAAAACTGATAGTGAATTGTAACGTTCAGGGCCTCCTAATGACGATGGAACACTTAAATTGCGTCCCGATTCAATACATCGTCCTCCAGCAGACTTGTCTCCATGGGTCTATTGCTGCCTCGGGCACCTCATGGCCGTTCTGCTGTGAGTCTAGATTATCGAATGGGACGAAAAACTGATAGTGAATTGTAACGTTCAGGGCCACCTAATGTCGATGGATCACTCAAATTGCGTCCCGATTCAATACATCGTCCTCCAGCCAACTTGTCTCCATGGGTCTATTGCTGCCTCGGGCACCTTATGGCCGTTCTGCTGTGAGTTAAAGATTTTCGAATCGGACGAGAAACTGATAGTGAATTGTAACGTTCACGGCCACCTAATGACGATGAATCACTCAAATTACGTCCCGATTCAATACTTCGTCCTCCAGCAGACTTGTCTCCATGGGTCTATTGCTGCCTCGGGCACCTTATGGCCGTTCTGGTGTGAGTCAAAGATTTTCGAATCTGAGGAAAAACTGATAGTGAATTGTAACATTCAGGGCCACGTAATGACGATGGATCACTCAAATTGCGTCCCGATTCAATACATCGTCCTCCAGCCGACTTGTCTCCATGGGTCTATTGCTGCCTCGGGCACCTTATGGCCGTTCTGCTGTGAGTCAAAGATTTTCGAATCGGACGAAAAACTGATAGTGAATTGTAACGTTCACGGCCACCTAATGACGATGAATCACTCAAATTGCGTCCCGATTCAATACATCCTCCTCCAGCAGACTTGTCTCCATGGGTCTATTGCTGCCTCGGGCACCTTATGGCCGTTCTGCTGTGACTCAAAGATTTTCGAATCTGACGAAAAGCTGATAGTGAATTGTAACGTTCAGGGCCTCCTAATGACGATGGAACACTCAAATTGCGTCCCGATTCAATACATCGTCCTCCAGCCGACTTGTCTCCATGGGTCTATTGCTGCCTCGGGCACCTTATGGCCGTTCTGCTGTGAGTCAAAGATTTTCGAATCGGACGAAAAACTGACAGTGAATTGTAACGTTCACGGCCACCTAATGACGATGAATCACTCAAATTGCGTCCCGACTCAATACATCGTCCTCCAGCAGACTTGTCTCCATGGGTCTATTGCTGCCTCGGGCACCTTATGGCCGTTCTGGTGTGAGTCAAAGATTTTCGAATCTGAGGACAAACTGTCAGTGAATTGTAACATTCAGGGCCACGTAATGACGATGGATCACTCAAATTGCGTCCCGATTCAATACATCGTCCTCCAGCCGACTTGTCTCCATGGGTCTATTGCTGCCTCGGGCACCTTATGGCCGTTCTGCTGTGAGTCAAAGATTTTCGAATCGGACGAATAACTGATAGTGAATTGTAACGTTCAGGGCCTCCTAATGACATTGGAACACTCAAATTGCGTCCCGATTCATTACATCGTCCTCCAGCAGACTTGTCTCCATGGGTCTATTGCTGCCTCGGGCACCTTATGGCCGTTCTGCTGTGAGTCAAAGATTTTCGAATCGGACGATAAGCTGATAGTGATTTGTAACGTTCAGGGCCTCCTAATGACGATGGATCACTCAAATTGCGTCCCGATTCAATACATCGTCCTCCAGCAGACTTGTTTCCATGGGTCTATTGCTGCCTCGGGCACATTATGGCCGTTCTGCTGTGAGTCAAAGATTTTCGAATCGGACGAAAAACTGATAGTGAATTGTAAAGTTCAGGGCCTCCTAATGACGATGGAACACTCAAATTGCGTCCCGATTCAATACATCGTCCTCCAGCAGACTTGTCTCCATGGGTCTATTGCTGCCTCGGGCACCTTATGGCCGTTCTGCTGTGAGTCTAGATTATCGAATGGGACGAAAAACTGATAGTGAATTGTAACATTCAGGGCCACCTAATGTCGATGGATCACTCAAATTGCGTCCCGATTCAATACATCGTCCTCCAGCCAACTTGTCTCCATGGGTCTATTGCTGCCTCGGGCACCTTATGGCCGTTCTGCTGTGAGTCAAAGATTTTTGAATCGGACGAAAAACTGATAGTGAATTGTAACGTTCAGGGCCTCCTAATGACGATGGAACACTCAAATTGCGTCCCGATTCAATACATCGTCCTCCAGCCGACTTGTCTCCATGGGTCTATTGCTGCCTCGGGCACCTTATGGCCGTTCTGCTGTGAGTCAAAGATTTTCGAATCGGACGAAAAACTGATAGTGAATTGTAACGTTCACGGCCACCTAATGACGATGAATCACTCAAATTACGTCCCGATTCAATACATCGTCCTCCAGCAGACTTGTCTCCATGGGTCTATTGCTGCCGCGGGCACCTTATGGCCGTTCTGGTGTGAGTCAAAGATTTTCGAATCTGAGGAAAAACTGATAGTGAATTGTAACTTTCAGGGCCACGTAATGACGATGGATCACTCAAATTGCGTCCCGATTCAATACATCGTCCTCCTGCCGACTTGTCTCCATGGGTCTATTGCTGCCTCGGGCACCTTATGGCCGTTCTGCTGTGAGTCAAAGATTTTCGAATCGGACGATAAGCTGATAGTGATTTGTAACGTTCAGGGCCTCCTAATGACGATGGATCACTCAAATTGCGTCCCGATTCAATACATCGTCCTCCAGCAGACTTGTCTTCATGGGTCTATTGCTGCCTCGGGCACCTTATGGCCGTTCTGCTGTGAGTCAAAGATTTTCGAATCGGACAAAAAACTGATAGTGAATTGTAATGTTCAGGGCCACCTAATGACGATGGATCACTCAAATTGCGTCCCGATTCAATACATCGTCCTCCAGCAGACTTGTTTCGATGGGTCAATTGCTGCCTCGGGCACATTATGGCCGTTCTGCTGTGAGTAAAAGATTTTCGAATCGGACGAAAAACTGATAGTGAATTGTAACGTTCAGGGCCTCCTAATGACGATGGAACACTCAAATTGCGTCCCGATTCAATACATCGTCCTCCAGCAGACTTGTCTCCATGGGTCTATTGCTGCCTCGGGCACCTTATGGCCGTTCTGCTGTGAGTCAAAGATTTTCGAATCTGACGATAAGCTGATAGTGATTTGTAACGTTCAGGGCCTCCTAATGACGATGGATCACTCAAATTGCGTCCCGATTCAATACATCGTCCTCCAGCAGACTTGTTTCCATGGGTCTATTGCTGCCTCGGGCACATTATGGCCGTTCTGCTGTGAGTCAAAGATTTTCGAATCGGACGAAAAACTGATAGTGAATTGTAACGTTCAGGGCCTCCTAATGACGATGGAACACTCAAATTGCGTCCCGATTCAATACATCGTCCTCCAGCAGACTTGTCTCCATGGGTCTATTGCTGCCTCAGGCACATTATGGCCGTTCTGCTGTGAGTCAAAGATTTTCGAATCGGACGAAAAACTGATAGTGAATTGTAACGTTCAGGGCCTCCTAATGACGATGGAACACTTAAATTGCGTCCCGATTCAATACATCGTCCTCCAGCAGACTTGTCTCCATGGGTCTAATGCTGCCTCGGGCACCTCATGGCCGTTCTGCTGTGAGTCTAGATTATCGAATGGGACGAAAAAGTGATAGTGAATTGTAACGTTCAGGGCCACCTAATGTCGATGGATCACTCAAATTGCGTCCCGATTCAATACATCGTCCTCCAGCCAACTTGTCTCCATGGGACTATTGCTGCCTCGGGCACCTTATGGCCGTTCTGCTGTGAGTCAAAGATTTTCGAATCGGACGAGAAACTGATAGTGAATTGTAACGTTCACGGCCACCTAATGACGATGAATCACTCAAATTACGTCCCGATTCAATACATCGTCCTCCAGCAGACTTGTCTCCATGGGTCTATTGCTGCCTCGGGCACCTTATGGCCGTTCTGGTGTGAGTCAAAGATTTTCGAATCTGAGGAAAAACTGATAGTGAATTGTAACATTCAGGGCCACGTAATGACGATGGATCACTCAAATTGCGTCCCGATTCAATACATCGTCCTCCAGCCGACTTGTCTCCATGGGTCTATTGCTGCCTCGGGCACCTTATGGCCGTTCTGCTGTGAGTCAAAGATTTTCGAATCGGACGAAAAACTGATAGTGAATTGTAACGTTCACGGCCACCTAATGACGATGAATCACTCAAATTGCGTCCCGATTCAATACATCGTTCTCCAGCAGACTTGTCTCCATGGGTCTATTGCTGCCTCGGGCACCTTACGGCCGTTCTGCTGTGACTCAAAGATTTTCGAATCTGACGAAAAGCTGATAGTGAATTGTAACGTTCAGGGCCTCCTAATGACGATGGAACACTCAAATTGCGTCCCGATTCAATACATCGTCCTCCAGCAGACTTGTCTCCATGGGTCTATTGCTGCCTCGGGCACCTTATGGCCGTTCTGCTGTGAGTCTAGATTATCGAATGGGACGAAAAACTGATAGTGAATTGTAACGTTCAGGGCCACCTAATGACGATGGATCACTCAAATTGCGTCCCGATTCAATACATCGTCCTCCAGCCGACTTGTCTCCATGGGTCTATTGCTGCCTCGGGCACATTATGGCCGTTCTGCAGTGAGTCAAAGATTTTCGAATCGGACGAAAGACTGATAGTGATTTGTAACGTTCAGGGCCTCCTAATGACGATGGAACACTCAAATTGCTTCCCGATTCAATACATCGTCCTCCAGCAGACTTGTCTTCATGGGTCTATTGCTGCCTCGGGCACCTTAAGGCCGTTATGCTGTGAGTCAAAGATTTTCGAATCGGACGAAAAACTGATAGTGAATTGCAACGTTCAGGGCAACCTAATGACGATGGATCACTCAAATTGCGTCCCGATTCAATACATCGTCCTCCTGGAGACTTGTCTCCATGGGTCTATTGCTGCCTCGGGCACCTTATGGCCGTTCTGCTGTGAGTCAAAGATTTTTGAATCGGACGAAAAACTGATAGTGAATTGTAACGTTCAGGGCCTCCTAATGACGATGGAACACTCAAATTGCGTCCCGATTCAATACATCGTCCTCCAGCCGACTTGTCTCCATGGGTCTATTGCTGCCTCGGGCACCTTATGGCCGTTCTGCTGTGAGTCAAAGATTTTCGAATCGGACGAAAAACTGATAGTGAATTGTAACGTTCACGGCCACCTAATGACGATGAATCACTCAAATTGCGTCCCGACTCAATACATCGTCCTCCAGCAGACTTGTCTCCATGGGTCTATTGCTGCCTCGGGCACCTTATGGCCGTTCTGGTGTGAGTCAAAGATTTTCGAATCTGAGGAAAAACTGATAGTGAATTGTAACATTCAGGGCCACGTAATGACGATGGATCACTCAAATTGCGTCCCGATTCAATACATCGTCCTCCAGCCGACTTGTCTCCATGGGTCTATTGCTGCCTCGGGCACCTTATGGCCATTCTGCTGTGAGTCAAAGATTTTTGAATCGGACGATAAGCTGATAGTGATTTGTAACGTTCAGGGCCTCCTAATGACGATGGATCACTCAAATTGCGTCCCGATTCAATACATCGTCCTCCAGCAGACTTGTCTTCATGGGTCTATTGCTGCCTCGGGCACCTTATGGCCGTTCTGCTGTGAGTCAAAGATTTTCGAATCGGACAAAAAACTGATAGTGAATTGTAATGTTCAGGGCCACCTAATGACGATGGATCACTCAAATTGCGTCCCGATTCAATACATCGTCCTCCAGCAGACTTGTTTCGATGGGTCTATTGCTGCCTCGGGCACTTTATGGCCGTTCTGCTGTGAGTAAAAGATTTTCGAATCGGACGAAAAACTGATAGTGAATTGTAACGTTTCTGGGCCTCCTAATGACGATGGAACACTCAAATTGCGTCCCGATTCAATACATCGTCCTCCAGCAGACTTGTCTCCATGGGTCTATTGCTGCCTCGGGCACCTTATGGCCGTTCTGCTGTGAGTCAAAGATTTTCGAATCGGACGATAAGCTGATAGTGATTTGTAACGTTCAGGGCCTCCTAATGACGATGGATCACTCAAATTGCGTCCCGATTCAATACATCGTCCTCCAGCAGACTTGTTTCCATGGATCTATTGCTGCCTCGGGCACATTATGGCCGTTCTGCTGTGAGTCAAAGATTTTCGAATCGGACGAAAAACTGATAGTGAATTGTAACGTTCAGGGCCTCCTAATGACGATGGAACACTCAAATTGCGTCCCGATTCAATACATCGTCCTCCAGCAGACTTGTCTCCATGGGTCTATTGCTGCCTCGGGCACATTATGGCCGTTCTGCTGTGAGTCAAAGATTTTCGAATCGGACGAAAAACTGATAGTGAATTGTAACGTTCAGGGCCTCCTAATGACGATGGAACACTTAAATTGCGTCCCGATTCAATACATCGTCCTCCAGCAGACTTGTCTCCATGGATCTATTGCTGCCTCGGGCACCTCATGGCCGTTCTGCTGTGAGTCTAGATTATCGAATGGGACGAAAAACTGATAGTGAATTGTAACGTTCAGGGCCACCTAATGTCGATGGATCACTCAAATTGCGTCCCGATTCAATACATCGTCCTCCAGCCAACTTGTCTCCATTGGTCTATTGCTGCCTCGGGCACCTTATGGCCGTTCTGCTGTGAGTCAAAGATTTTCGAATCGGACGAGAAACTGATAGTGAATTGTAACGTTCACGGCCACCTAATGACGATGAATCACTCAAATTACGTCCCGATTCAATACATCGTCCTCCAGCAGACTTGTCTCCATGGGTCTATTGCTGCCTCGGGCACCTTATGGCCGTTCTGGTGTGAGTCAAAGATTTTCGAATCTGAGGAAAAACTGATAGTGAATTGTAACATTCAGGGCCACGTAATGACGATGGATCACTCAAATTGCGTCCCGATTCAATACATCGTCCTCCAGCCGACTTGTCTCCATGGGTCTATTGCTGCCTCGGGCACCTTAAGGCCGTTCTGCTGTGAGTCAAAGATTTTCGAATCGGACGAATAACTGATAGTGAATTGTAACATTCAGTGCCACCTAATGACGATGGATCACTCAAATTGCGTCCCGATTCAATACATCGTCCTCCAGCAGACTTGTTTCGATGGGTCTATTGCTGTCTCGGGCACATTATGGCCGTTCTGCTGTGAGTAAAAGATTTTCGAATCGGACGAAAAACTGATAGTGAATTGTAACGTTCAGGGCCTCCTAATGACGATGGAACACTCAAATTGCGTCCCGATTCAATACATCGTCCTCCAGCAGACTTGTCTCCATGGGTCTATTGCTGCCTCGGGCACCTTATGGCCGTGCTGCTGTGAGTCAAAGATTTTCGAATCGGACGATAAGCTGATAGTGATTTGTAACGTTCAGGGCCTCCTAATGACGATGGATCACTCAAATTGCGTCCCGATTCAATACATCGTCCTCCAGCAGACTTGTTTCCATGGGTCTATTGCTGCCTCGGGCACATTATGGCCGTTCTGCTGTGAGTCAAAGATTTTCGAATCGGACGAAAAACTGATAGTGAATTGTAACATTCCGGGCCTCCTAATGACGATGGAACACTCAAATTGCGTCCCGATTCAATACATCGTCCTCCAGCAGACTTGTCTCCATGGGTCTATTGATGCCTCGGGCACATTATGGCCGTTCTGCTGTGAGTCAAAGATTTTCGAATCGGACGAAAAACTGATAGTGAATTGTAACGTTCAGGGCCTCCTAATGACGATGGAACACTTAAATTGCGTCCCGATTCAATACATCGTCCTCCAGCAGACTTGTCTCCATGGGTCTATTGCTGCCTCGGGCACCTCATGGCCGTTCTGCTGTGAGTCTAGATTATCGAATGGGACGAAAAACTGATAGTGAATTGTAACGTTCAGGGCCACCTAATGTCGATGGATCACTCAAATTGCGTCCCGATTCAATACATCGTCCTCCAGCCAACTTGTCTCCATGGGTCTATTGCTGCCTCGGGCACCTTATGGCCGTTCTGCTGTGAGTCAAAGATTTTCGAATCGGACGAGAAACTGATAGTGAATTGTAACGTTCACGGCCACCTAATGACGATGAATCACTCAAATTACGTCCCGATTCAATACATCGTCCTCCAGCAGACTTGTCTCCATGGGTCTATTGCTGCCTCGGGCACCTTATGGCCGTTCTGGTGTGAGTCAAAGATTTTCGAATCTGAGGAAAACTGATAGTGAATTGTAACATTCAGGGCCACGTAATGACGATGGATCACTCAAATTGCGTCCCGATTCAATACATCGTCCTCCAGCCGACTTGTCTCCATGGGTCTATTGCTGCCTCGGGCACCTTATGGCCGTTCTGCTGTGACCCAAAGATTTTCGAATCTGACGAAAAGCTGATAGTGAATTGTAACGTTCAGGGCCTCCTAATGACGATGGAACACTCAAATTGCGTCCCGATTCAATACATCGTCCTCCAGCCGACTTGTCTCCATGGGTCTATTGCTGCCTCGGGCACCTTATGGCCGTTCTGCTGTGAGTCAAAGATTTTCGAATCGGACGAAAAACTGACAGTGAATTGTAACGTTCACGGCCACCTAATGACGATGAATCACTCAAATTGCGTCCCGACTCAATACATCGTCCTCCAGCAGACTTGTCTCCATGGGTCTATTGCTGCCTCGGGCACCTTATGGCCGTTCTGGTGTGAGTCAAAGATTTTCGAATCTGAGGAAAAACTGTCAGTGAATTGTAACATTCAGGGCCACGTAATGACGATGGATCACTCAAATTGCGTCCCGATTCAATACATCGTCCTCCAGCCGACTTGTCTCCATGGGTCTATTGCTGCCTCGGGCACCTTATGGCCGTTCTGCTGTGAGTCAAAGATTTTCGAATCGGACGAATAACTGATAGTGAATTGTAACGTTCAGGGCCTCCTAATGACGATGGAACACTCAAATTGCGTCCCGATTCAATACATCGTCCTCCAGCAGACTTGTCTCCATGGGTCTATTGCTGCCTCGGGCACCTTATGGCCGTTCTGCTGTGAGTCAAAGATTTTCGAATCGGACGATAAGCTGATAGTGATTTGTAACGTTCAGGGCCTCCTAATGACGATGGATCACTCAAATTGCGTCCCGATTCAATACATCGTCCTCCAGCAGACTTGTTTCCATGGGTCTATTGCTGCCTCGGGCACATTATGGCCGTTCTGCTGTGAGTCAAAGATTTTCGAATCGGACGAAAAACTGATAGTGAATTGTAACGTTCAGGGCCTCCTAATGACGATGGAACACTCAAATTGCGTCCCGATTCAATACATCGTCCTCCAGCAGACTTGTCTCCATGCGTCTATTGCTGCCTCGGGCACATTATGGCCGTTCTGCTGTGAGTCAAAGATTTTCGAATCGGATGAAAAACTGATAGTGAATTGTAACGTTCAGGGCCTCCTAATGACGATGGAACACTCAAATTGCGTCCCGATTCAATACATCGTCCTCCAGCAGACTTGTCTCCATGGGTCTATTGCTGCCTCGGGCACCTTATGGCCGTTCTGCTGTGAGTCTAGATTATCGAATGGGACGAAAAACTGATAGTGAATTGTAACGTTCAGGGCCACCTAATGTCGATGGATCACTCAAATTGCGTCCCGATTCAATACATCGTCCTCCAGCCAACTTGTCTCCATGGGTCTATTGCTGCCTCGGGCACCTTATGGCCGTTCTGCTGTGAGTCAAAGATTTTTGAATCGGACGAAAAACTGATAGTGAATTGTAACGTTCAGGGCCTCCTAATGACGATGGAACACTCAAATTGCGTCCCGATTCAATACATCGTCCTCCAGCCGACTTGTCTCCATGGGTCTATTGCTGCCTCGGGCACCTTATGGCCGTTCTGGTGTGAGTCAAAGATTTTCGAATCTGAGGAAAAACTGATAGTGAATTGTAACATTCAGGGCCACGTAATGACGATGGATCACTCAAATTGCGTCCCGATTCAATACATCGTCCTCCAGCCGACTTGTCTCCATGGGTCTATTGCTGCCTCGGGCACCTTAAGGCCGTTCTGCTGTGAGTCAAAGATTTTCGAATCGGACGAATAACTGATAGTGAATTGTAACATTCAGTGCCACCTAATGACGATGGATCACTCAAATTGCGTCCCGATTCAATACATCGTCCTCCAGCAGACTTGTTTCGATGGGTCTATTGCTGCCTCGGGCACATTATGGCCGTTCTGCTGTGAGTAAAAGATTTTCGAATCGGACGAAAAACTGATAGTGAATTGTAACGTTCAGGGCCTCCTAATGACGATGGAACACTCAAATTGCGTCCCGATTCAATACATCGTCCTCCAGCAGACTTGTCTCCATGGGTCTATTGCTGCCTCGGGCACCTTATGGCCGTTCTGCTGTGAGTCAAAGATTTTCGAATCGGACGATAAGCTGATAGTGATTTGTAACGTTCAGGGCCTCCTAATGACGATGGATCACTCAAATTGCGTCCCGATTCAATACATCGTCCTCCAGCAGACTTGTTTCCATGGGTCTATTGGTGCCACGGGCACATTATGGCCGTTCTGCTGTGAGTCAAAGATTTTCGAATCGGACGAAAAACTGATAGTGAATTGTAACGTTCAGGGCCTCCTAATGACGATGGAACACTCAAATTGCGTCCCGATTCAATACATCGTCCTCCAGCAGACTTGTCTCCATGGGTCTATTGATGCCTCGGGCACATTATGGCCGTTCTGCTGTGAGTCAAAGATTTTCGAATCGGACGAAAAACTGATAGTGAATTGTAACGTTCAGGGCCTCCTAATGACGATGGAACACTTAAATTGCGTCCGGATTCAATACATCGTCCTCCAGCAGACTTGTCTCCATGGGTCTATTGCTGCCTCGGGCACCTCATGGCCGTTCTGCTGTGAGTCTAGATTATCGAATGGGACGAAAAACTGATAGTGAATTGTAACGTTCAGGGCCACCTAATGTCGATGGATCACTCAAATTGCGTCCCGATTCAATACATCGTCCTCCAGCCAACTTGTCTCCATGGGTCTATTGCTGCCTCGGGCACCTTATGGCCGTTCTGCTGTGAGTCAAAGATTTTCGAATCGGACGAGAAACTGATAGTGAATTGTAACGTTCACGGCCACCTAATGACGATGAATCACTCAAATTACGTCCCGATTCAATACATCGTCCTCCAGCAGACTTGTCTCCATGGGTCTATTGCTGCCTCGGGCACCTTATGGCCGTTCTGGTGTGAGTCAAAGATTTTCGAATCTGAGGAAAACTGATAGTGAATTGTAACATTCAGGGCCACGTAATGACGATGGATCACTCAAATTGCGTCCCCGATTCAATACATCGTCCTCCAGCCGACTTGTCTCCATGGGTCTATTGCTGCCTCGGGCACCTTATGGCCGTTCTGCTGTGACTCAAAGATTTTCGAATCTGACGAAAAGCTGATAGTGAATTGTAACGTTCAGGGCCTCCTAATGACGATGGAACACTCAAATTGCGTCCCGATTCAATACATCGTCCTCCAGCCGACTTGTCTCCATGGGTCTATTGCTGCCTCGGGCACCTTATGGCCGTTCTGCTGTGAGTCAAAGATTTTCGAATCGGACGAAAAACTGACAGTGAATTGTAACGTTCACGGCCACCTAATGACGATGAATCACTCAAATTGCGTCCCGACTCAATACATCGTCCTCCAGCAGACTTGTCTCCATGGGTCTATTGCTGCCTCGGGCACCTTATGGCCGTTCTGGTGTGAGTCAAAGATTTTCGAATCTGAGGAAAAACTGTCAGTGAATTGTAACATTCAGGGCCACGTAATGACGATGGATCACTCAAATTGCGTCCCGATTCAATACATCGACCTCCAGCCGACTTGTCTCCATGGGTCTATTGCTGCCTCGGGCACCTTATGGCCGTTCTGCTGTGAGTCAAAGATTTTCGAATCGGACGAATAACTGATAGTGAATTGTAACGTTCAGGGCCTCCTAATGACGATGGAACACTCAAATTGCGTCCCGATTCAATACATCGTCCTCCAGCAGACTTGTCTCCATGGGTCTATTGCTGCCTCGGGCACCTTATGGCCGTTCTGCTGTGAGTCAAAGATTTTCGAATCGGACGATAAGCTGATAGTGATTTGTAACGTTCAGGGCCTCCTAATGACGATGGATCACTCAAATTGCGTCCCGATTCAATACATCGTCCTCCAGCAGACTTGTTTCCATGGGTCTATTGCTGCCTCGGGCACATTATGGCCGTTCTGCTGTGAGTCAAAGATTTTCGAATCGGACGAAAAACTGATAGTGAATTGTAACGTTCAGGGCCTCCTAATGACGATGGAACACTCAAATTGCGTCCCGATTCAATACATCGTCCTCCAGCAGACTTGTCTCCATGCGTCTATTGCTGCCTCGGGCACATTATGGCCGTTCTGCTGTGAGTCAAAGATTTTCGAATCGGATGAAAAACTGATAGTGAATTGTAACGTTCAGGGCCTCCTAATGACGATGGAACACTCAAATTGCGTCCCGATTCAATACATCGTCCTCCAGCAGACTTGTCTCCATGGGTCTATTGCTGCCTCGGGCACCTTATGGCCGTTCTGCTGTGAGTCTAGATTATCGAATGGGACGAAAAACTGATAGTGAATTGTAACGTTCAGGGCCACCTAATGTCGATGGATCACTCAAATTGCGTCCCGATTCAATACATCGTCCTCCAGCCAACTTGTCTCCATGGGTCTATTGCTGCCTCGGGCACCTTATGGCCGTTCTGCTGTGAGTCAAAGATTTTTGAATCGGACGAAAAACTGATAGTGAATTGTAACGTTCAGGGCCTCCTAATGACGATGGAACACTCAAATTGCGTCCCGATTCAATACATCGTCCTCCAGCCGACTTGTCTCCATGGGTCTATTGCTGCCTCGGGCACCTTATGGCCGTTCTGCTGTGAGTCAAAGATTTTCGAATCGGACGAAAAACTGATAGTGAATTGTAACATTCAGGGCCACGTAATGACGATGGATCACTCAAATTGCGTCCCGATTCAATACATCGTCCTCCAGCCGACTTGTCTCCATGGGTCTATTGCTGCCTCGGGCACCTTATGGCCGTTCTGCTGTGAGTCAAAGATTTTCGAATCGGACGATAAGCTGATAGTGATTTGTAACTTTCAGGGCCTCCTAATGACGATGGATCACTCAAATTGCGTCCCGATTCAATACATCGTCCTCCAGCAGACTTGTCTTCATGGGTCTATTGCTGCCTCGGGCACCTTATGGCCGTTCTGCTGTGAGTCAAAGATTTTCGAATCGGACAAAAAACTGATAGTGAATTGTAATGTTCAGGGCCACCTAATGACGATGGATCACTCAAATTGCGTCCCGATTCAATACATCGTCCTCCAGCAGACTTGTTTCGATGGGTCTATTGCTGCCTCGGGAACATTATGGCCGTTCTGCTGTGAGTAAAAGATTTTCGAATCGGACGAAAAACTGATAGTGAATTGTAACGTTCAGGGCCTCCTAATGACGATGGAACACTCAAATTGCGTCCCGATTCAATACATCGTCCTCCAGCAGACTTGTCTCCATGGGTCTATTGCTGCCTCGGGCACCTTATGACCGTTCTGCTGTGAGTCAAAGATTTTCGAATCGGACGATAAGCTGATAGTGATTTGTAACGTTCAGGGCCTCCTAATGACGATGGATCACTCAAATTGCGTCCCGATTCAATACATCGTCCTCCAGCAGACTTGTTTCCATGGGTCTATTGCTGCCTCGGGCACATTATGGCCGTTCTGCTGTGAGTCAAAGATTTTCGAATCGGACGAAAAACTGATAGTGAATTGTAACGTTCAGGGCTTCCTAATGACGATGGAACACTCAAATTGCGTCCCGATTCAATACATCGTTCTCCAGCAGACTTGTCTCCATGGGTCTATTGCTGCCTCGGGCACATTATGGCCGTTCTGCTGTGAGTCAAAGATTTTCGAATCGGACGAAAAACTGATAGTGAATTGTAACGTTCAGGGCCTCCTAATGACGATGGAACACTTAAATTGCGTCCCGATTCAATACATCGTCCTCCAGCAGACTTGTCTCCATGGGTCTATTGCTGCCTCGGGCACCTCATGGCCGTTCTGCTGTGAGTCTAGATTATCGAATGGGACGAAAAACTGATAGTGAATTGTAACGTTCAGGGCCACCTAATGTCGATGGATCACTCAAATTGCGTCCCGATTCAATACATCGTCCTCCAGCCAACTTGTCTCCATGGGTCTATTGCTGCCTCGGGCACCTTATGGCCGTTCTGCTGTGAGTCAAAGATTTTCGAATCGGACGAGAAACTGATAGTGAATTGTAACGTTCACGGCCACCTAATGACGATGAATCACTCAAATTACGTCCCGATTCAATACATCGTCCTCCAGCAGACTTGTCTCCATGGGTCTATTGCTGCCTCGGGCACCTTATGGCCGTTCTGGTGTGAGTCAAAGATTTTCGAATCTGAGGAAAAACTGATAGTGAATTGTAACATTCAGGGCCACGTAATGACGATGGATCACTCAAATTGCGTCCCGATTCAATACATCGTCCTCCAGCCGACTTGTCTCCATGGGTCTATTGCTGCCTCGGGCACCTTATGGCCGTTCTGCTGTGAGTCAAAGATTTTCGAATCGGACGAAAAACTGATAGTGAATTGTAACGTTCACGGCCACCTAATGACGATGAATCACTCAAATTGCGTCCCGATTCAATACATCGTTCTCCAGCAGACTTGTCTCCATGGGTCTATTGCTGCCTCGGGCACCTTACGGCCGTTCTGCTGTGACTCAAAGATTTTCGAATCTGACGAAAAGCTGATAGTGAATTGTAACGTTCAGGGCCTCCTAATGACGATGGAACACTCAAATTGCGTCCCGATTCAATACATCGTCCTCCAGCAGACTTGTCTCCATGGGTCTATTGCTGCCACGGGCACCATATGGCCGTTCTGCTGTGAGTCTAGATTATCGAATGGGACGAAAAACTGATAGTGAATTGTAACGTTCAGGGCCACCTAATGACGATGGATCACTCAAATTGCGTCCCGATTCAATACATCGTCCTCCTGCCGACTTGTCTCCATGGGTCTATTGCTGCCTCGGGCACCTTATGGCCGTTCTGCTGTGAGTCAAAGATTTTTGAATCGGACGAAAAACTGATAGTGAATTGTAACGTTCAGGGCCTCCTAATGACGATGGAACACTCAAATTGCGTCCCGATTCAATACATCGTCCTCCAGCCGACTTGTCTCCATGGGTCTATTGCTGCCTCGGGCACCTTATGGCCGTTCTGCAGTGAGTCAAAGATTTTCGAATCGGACGAAAGACTGATAGTGAGTTGTAACGTTCAGGGCCTCCTAATGACGATGGAACACTCAAATTGCTTCCCGATTCAATACATCGTCCTCCAGCAGACTTGTCTTCATGGGTCTATTGCTGCCTCGGGCACCTTAAGGCCGTTCTGCTGTGAGTCAAAGATTTTCGAATCGGACGAAAAACTGATAGTGAATTGTAACGTTCAGGGCAACCTAATGACGATGGATCACTCAAATTGCGTCCCGATTCAATACATCGTCCTCCTGGAGACTTGTCTCCATGGGTCTATTGCTGCCTCGGGCACCTTATGGCCGTTCTGCTGTGAGTCAAAGATTTTTGAATCGGACGAAAAACTGATAGTGAATTGTAACGTTCAGGGCCTCCTAATGACGATGGAACACTCAAATTGCGTCCCGATTCAATACATCGTCCTCCAGCCGACTTGTCTCCATGGGTCTATTGCTGCCTCGGGCACCTTATGGCCGTTCTGCTGTGAGTCAAAGATTTTCGAATCGGACGAAAAACTGATAGTGAATTGTAACGTTCACGGCCACCTAATGACGATGAATCACTCAAATTGCGTCCCGACTCAATACATCGTCCTCCAGCAGACTTGTCTCCATGGGTCTATTGCTGCCTCGGGCACCTTATGGCCGTTCTGCTGTGAGTCAAAGATTTTCGAATCTGAGGAAAAACTGATAGTGAATTGTAACATTCAGGGCCACGTAATGACGATGGATCACTCAAATTGCGTCCCGATTCAATACATCGTCCTCCAGCCGACTTGTCTCCATGGGTCTATTGCTGCCTCGGGCACCTTATGGCCGTTCTGCTGTGAGTCAAAGATTTTCGAATCGGACGATAAGCTGATAGTGATTTGTAACGTTCAGGGCCTCCTAATGACGATGGATCACTCAAATTGCGTCCCGATTCAATACATCGTCCTCCAGCAGACTTGTCTTCATGGGTCTATTGCTGCCTCGGGCACCTTATGGCCGTTCTGCTGTGAGTCAAAGATTTTCGAACCGGACAAAAAACTGATAGTGAATTTTAACGTTCAGGGCCACCTAATGACGATGGATCACTCAAATTGCGTCCCGATTCAATACATCGTCCTCCAGCCAACTTGTCTCCATGGGTCTATTGCTGCCTCGGGCACCTTATGGCCGTTCTGCTGTGAGTCAAAGATTTTCGAATCGGACGAGAAACTGATAGTGAATTGTAACGTTCACGGCCACCTAATGACGATGAATCACTCAAATTACGTCCCGATTCAATACATCGTCCTCCAGCAGACTTGTCTCGATGGGTCTATTGCTGCCTCGGGCACCTTATGGCCGTTCTGGTGTGAGTCAAAGATTTTCGAATCTGAGGAAAAACTGATAGTGAATTGTAACATTCAGGGCCACGTAATGACGATGGATCACTCAAATTGCGTCCCGATTCAATACATCGTCCTCCAGCCGACTTGTCTCCATGGGTCTATTGCTGCCTCGGGCACCTTATGGCCGTTCTGCTGTGAGTCAAAGATTTTCGAATCGGACGAAAAACTGATAGTGAATTGTAACGTTCACGGCCACCTAATGACGATGAATCACTCAAATTGCGTCCCGATTCAATACATCGTTCTCCAGCAGACTTGTCTCCATGGGTCTATTGCTGCCTCGGGCACCTTACGGCCGTTCTGCTGTGACTCAAAGATTTTCGAATCTGACGAAAAGCTGATAGTGAATTGTAACGTTCAGGGCCTCCTAATGACGATGGAACACTCAAATTGCGTCCCGATTCAATACATCGTCCTCCAGCAGACTTGTCTCCATGGGTCTATTGCTGCCTCGGGCACCTTATGGCCGTTCTGCTGTGAGTCTAGATTATCGAATGGGACGAAAAACTGATAGTGAATTGTAACGTTCAGGGCCACCTAATGACGATGGATCACTCAAATTGCGTCCCGATTCAATACATCGTCCTCCTGCCAAGTTGTCTCCATGGGTCTATTGCTGCCTCGGGCACCTTATGGCCGTTCTGCTGTGAGTCAAAGATTTTTGAATCGGACGAAAAACTGATAGTGAATTGTAACGTTCAGGGCCTCCTAATGACGATGGAACACTCAAATTGCGTCCCGATTCAATACATCGTCCTCCAGCCGACTTGTCTCCATGGGTCTATTGCTGCCTCGGGCACCTTATGGCCGTTCTGCAGTGAGTCAAAGATTTTCGAATCGGACGAAAGACTGATAGTGATTTGTAACGTTCAGGGCCTCCTAATGACGATGGAACACTCAAATTGCTTCCCGATTCAATACATCGTCCTCCAGTAGACTTGTCTTCATGGGTCTATTGCTGCCTCGGGCACCTTAAGGCCGTTCTGCTGTGAGTCAAAGATTTTCGAATCGGACGAAAAACTGATAGTGAATTGTAACGTTCAGGGCAACCTAATGACGATGGATCACTCAAATTGCGTCCCGATTCAATACATCGTCCTCCTGGAGATTTGTCTCCATGGGTCTATTGCTGCCTCGGGCACCTTATGGCCGTTCTGCTGTGAGTCAAAGATTTTTGAATCTGACGAAAAACTGATAGTGAATTGTAACGTTCACGGCCACCTAATGACGATGAATCACTCAAATTGCGTCCCGACTCAATACATCGTCCTCCAGCAGACTTGTCTCCATGGGTCTATTGCTGCCTCGGGCACCTTATGGCCGTTCTGCTGTGAGTCAAAGATTTTCGAATCTGAGGAAAAACTGATAGTGAATTGTAACATTCAGGGCCACGTAATGACGATGGATCACTCAAATTGCGTCCCGATTCAATACATCGTCCTCCAGCCGACTTGTCTCCATGGGTCTATTGCTGCCTCGGGCACCTTATGGCCGTTCTGCTGTGAGTCAAAGATTTTCGAATCGGACGATAAGCTGATAGTGCTTTGTAACGTTCAGGGCCTCCTAATGACGATGGATCACTCAAATTGCGTCCCGATTCAATACATCGTCCTCCAGCAGACTTGTCTTCATGGGTCTATTGCTGCCTCGGGCACCTTATGGCCGTTCTGCTGTGAGTCAAAGATTTTCGAATCGGACAAAAAACTGATAGTGAATTGTAATGTTCAGGGCCACCTAATGACGATGGATCACTCAAATTGCGTCCCGATTCAATACATCGTCCTCCAGCAGACTTGTTTCGATGGGTCTATTGCTGCCTCGGGCACATTATGGCCGTTCTGCTGTGAGTAAAAGATTTTCGAATCGGACGAAAAACTGATAGTGAATTGTAACGTTCAGGGCCTCCTAATGACGATGGAACACTCAAATTGCGTCCCGATTCAATACATCGTCCTCCAGCAGACTTGTCTCCATGGGTCTATTGCTGCCTCGGGCACCTTATGGCCGTTCTGCTGTGAGTCAAAGATTTTCGAATCGGACGATAAGCTGATAGTGATTTGTAACGTTCAGGGCCTCCTAATGACGATGGATCACTCAAATTGCGTCCCGATTCAATACATCGTCCTCCAGCAGACTTGTTTCCATGGGTCTATTGCTGCCTCGGGCACATTATGGCCGTTCTGCTGTGAGTCAAAGATTATCGAATCGGACGAAAAACTGATAGTGAATTGTAACGTTCAGGGCCTCCTAATGACGATGGAACACTCAAATTGCGTCCCGATTCAATACATCGTCCTCCAGCAGACTTGTCTCCATGGGTCTATTGCTGCCTCGGGCACATTATGGCCGTTCTGCTGTGAGTCAAAGATTTTCGAATCGGACGAAAAACTGATAGTGAATTGTAACGTTCAGGGCCTCCTAATGACGATGGAACACTTAAATTGCGTCCCGATTCAATACATCGTCCTCCAGCAGACTTGTCTCCATGGGTCTATTGCTGCCTCGGGCACCTCATGGCCGTTCTGCTGTGAGTCTAGATTATCGAATGGGACGAAAAACTGATAGTGAATTGTAACGTTCAGGGCCACCTAATGTCGATGGATCACTCAAATTGCGTCCCGATTCAATACATCGTCCTCCAGCCAACTTGTCTCCATTGGTCTATTGCTGCCTCGGGCACCTTATGGCCGTTCTGCTGTGAGTCAAAGATTTTCGAATCGGACGAGAAACTGATAGTGAATTGTAACGTTCACGGCCACCTAATGACGATGAATCACTCAAATTACGTCCCGATTCAATACATCGTCCTCCAGCAGACTTGTCTCCATGGGTCTATTGCTGCCTCGGGCACCTTATGGCCGTTCTGCTGTGAGTCAAAGATTTTCGAATCTGACGAAAAACTGATAGTGAATTGTAACATTCAGGGCCACGTAATGACGATGGATCACTCAAATTGCGTCCCGATTCAATACATCGTCCTCCAGCCGACTTGTCTCCATGGGTCTATTGCTGCCTCGGGCACCTTATGGCCGTTCTGCTGTGAGTCAAAGATTTTCGAATCGGACGAAAAACTGATAGTGAATTGTAACGTTCACGGCCACCTAATGACGATGAATCACTCAAATTGCGTCCCGATTCAATACATCGTTCTCCAGCAGACTTGTCTCCATGGGTCTATTGCTGCCTCGGGCACCTTATGGCCGTTCTGCTGTGACTCAAAGATTTTCGAATCTGACGAAAAGCTGATAGTGAATTGTAACGTTCAGGGCCTCCTAATGACGATGGAACACTCAAATTGCGTCCCGATTCAATACATCGTCCTCCAGCCGACTTGTCTCCATGGGTCTATTGCTGCCTCGGGCACCTTATGGCCGTTCTGCTGTGAGTCAAAGATTTTCGAATCGGACGAAAAACTGACAGTGAATTGTAACGTTCACGGCCACCTAATGACGATGAATCACTCAAATTGCGTCCCGACTCAATGCATCGTCCTCCAGCAGACTTGTCTCCATGGGTCTATTGCTGCCTCGGGCACCTTATGGCCGTTCTGGTGTGAGTCAAAGATTATCGAATCTGAGGAAAAACTGTCAGTGAATTGTAACATTCAGGGCCACGTAATGACGATGGGTTCACTCAAATTGCGTCCCGATTCAATACATCGTCCTCCAGCCGACTTGTCTCCATGGGTCTATTGCTGCCTCGGGCACCTTAAGGCCGTTCTGCTGTGAGTCAAAGATTTTCGAATCGGACGAATAACTGATAGTGAATTGTAACATTCAGTGCCACCTAATGACGATGGATCACTCAAATTGCGTCCCGATTCAATACATCGTCCTCCAGCCGACTTGTCTCCATGGGTCTATTGCTGCCTCGGGCACCTTATGTCCGTTCTGCTGTGAGTCAAAGATTTTCGAATCGGACGATAAGCTGATAGTGATTTGTAACGTTCAGGGCCTCCTAATGACGATGGATCACTCAAATTGCGTCCCGATTCAATACATCGTCTTCCAGCAGACTTGTCTTCATGGGTCTATTGCTGCCTCGGGCACCTTATGGCCGTTCTGCTGTGAGTCAAAGATTTTCGAATCGGACGAAAAACTGATAGTGAATTGTAATGTTCAGGGCCACCTAATGACGATGGATCACTCAAATTGCGTCCCGATTCAATACATCGTCCTCCAGCAAACTTGTTTCGATGGGTCTATTGCTGCCTCGGGCACATTATGGCCGTTCTGCTGTGAGTCAAAGATTATCGAATCGCACGAAAAACTGATAGTGAATTGTAACGTTCAGGGCCTCCTAATGACGATGGAACACTCAAATTGCGTCCCGATTCAATACATCGTCCTCCAGCAGACTTGTCTCCATGGGTCTATTGCTGCCTCGGGCACCTTATGGCCGTTCTGCTGTGAGTCAAAGATTTTCGAATCGGACGATAAGCTGATAGTGATTTGTAACGTTCAGGGCCTCCTAATGACGATGGATCACTCAAATTGCGTCCCGATTCAATACATCGTCCTCCAGCAGACTTGTTTCCATGGGTCTATTGCTGCCTCGGTCACATTATGGCCGTTCTGCTGTGAGTCAAAGATTTTCGAATCGGACGAAAAACTGATAGTGAATTGTAACGTTCAGGGCCTCCTAATGACGATGGAACACTCAAATTGCGTCCCGATTCAATACATCGTCCTCCAGCAGACTTGTCTCCATGGGTCTATTGCTGCCTCGGGCACATTATGGCCGTTCTGCTGTGAGTCAAAGATTTTCGAATCGGACGAAAAACTGATAGTGAATTGTAACGTTCAGGGCCTCCTAATGACGATGGAACACTCAAATTGCGTCCCGATTCAATACATCGTCCTCCAGCCAACTTGTCTCCATGGGTCTATTGCTGCCTCGGGCACCTTATGGCCGTTCTGCTGTGAGTCAAAGATTTTCGAATCGGACGAGAAACTGATAGTGAATTGTAACGTTCAGGGCCACCTAATGTCGATGGATCACTCAAATTGCGTCCCGATTCAATACATCGTCCTCCAGCCAACTTGTCTCCATGGGTCTATTGCTGCCTAGGGCACCTTATGGCCGTTCTGCTGTGAGTCAAAGATTTTTGAATCGGACGAAAAACTGATAGTGAATTGTAACGTTCAGGGCCTCCTAATTACGATGGAACACTCAAATTGCGTCCCGATTCAATACATCGTCCTCCAGCCGACTTGTCTCCATGGGTCTATTGCTGCCTCGGGCACCTTATGGCCGTCCTGCTGTGAGTCAAAGATTTTCGAATCGGACGAAAAACTGATAGTGAATTGTAACGTTCACGGCCACCTAATGACGATGAATCACTCAAATTACGTCCCGATTCAATACATCGTCCTCCAGCAGACTTGTCTCCATGGGTCTATTGCTGCCTCGGGCACCTTATGGCCGTTCTGGTGAGAGTCAAAGATTTTCGAATCTGAGGAAAAACTGATAGTGAATTGTAACATTCAGGGCCACGTAATGACGATGGATCACTCAAATTGCATCCCTATTCAATACATCGTCCTCCAGCCGACTTGTCTCCATGGGTCTATTGCTGCCTCGGGCACCTTATGGCCGTTCTGCTGTGAGTCAAAGATTTTCGAATCGGACGAAAAACTGATAGTGAATTGTAAAGTTCACGGCCACCTAATGACGATGAATCACTCAAATTGCGTCCCGATTCAATACATCGTTCTCCAGCAGACTTGTCTCCATGGGTCTATTGCTAGCCTCAGGCACCTCATGGCTGTTCTGCTGTGACTCAAAGATTTTCGAATCTGACGAAAAGCTGATAGTGAATTGTAACGTTCAGGGCCTCCTAATGACGATGGAACACTCAAATTGCGTCCCGATTCAATACATCGTCCTCCTGCAGACTTGTCTCCTTGGGTCTATTGCTGCCTCGGGCACCTTATGGCCGTTCTGCTGTGAGTCAAAGATTTTCGAATCGGACGAAAAACTGATAGTGGATTGTAACATTCAGGGCCACCTAATGACGATGGACCACACAAATTGCGTCCCGATTCAATACATCGTCCTCCAGCCGTTTTGACTCCATGGGTCTATTGCTGATTCGGGCATCTTATGGCCGTTCCGCTGTGAGTCTAGTTTATCGAATGGGACGAAAAACTGATAGTGAATTGTAACGTTCAGGGCCACCTAATGACGATGGATCACTCAAATTGCGTCCCGATTCAATACATCGTCCTCCAGCCGACTTGTCTCCATGGGTCTATTGCTGCCTCGGGCACCTTATGGCCGTTCTGCTGTAAGTCAAAGATTTTCGAATCGGACGAAAAACTGATAGTGAATTGTAACGTTCAGGGCCTCCTAATGACGATGGAACACTCAAATTGCGTCCCGATTCAATACATCGTCCTCCAGCAGACTTGTCTCCATGGGTCTATTGCTGCCTCGGGCACCTTATGGCCGTTCTGCTGTGAGTCAAAGATTTTCGAATCGGACGAAAAACTGATAGTGAATTGTAACGTTCAGGGCCTCCTAATGACGATGGAACACTCAAATTGCGTCCCTATTCAATACATCGTCCGCCAGCAGACTTGTCTCCATGGGTCTATTGCTGCCTCGGGCACCTTATGGCCGTTCTGCTGTGAGTCAAAGATTTTAGAATCGGACGAAAAACTGATAGTGAATTGTAACGTTCAGGGCCACCTAATGACGATGGATCACTCAAATTGCGTCCCGATTCAATACATCGTCCTCCAGCAGACTTGTCTCCATGGGTCTATTGCTGCCTCGGGCACCTTATGGCCGTTCTGCTGTGAGTCTAGATTATCGAATGGGACGAAAAACTGATAGAGAATTGTAACGTTCAGGGCCACCTAATGACAATGGATCACTCAAATTGCGTCCCGATTCAATACATCGTCCTCCAGCCGACTTGTCTCCATGGGTCTATTGCTGCCTCGGGCACCTTATGGCCGTTCTGCTGTGAGTCAAAGATTTTCGAATCTGACGAAAAACTGATAGTGAATTGTAATGTTCAGGGCCACCTAATGACGATGGATCACTCAAATTGCGTCCCGATTCAATACATCGTCATCCAGCAGACTTGTTTTCATGGGTCTATTGCTGCCTCGGGCACATTATGGCCGTCCTGCTGTGAGTCAAAGATTTTCGTATCGGACGAAAAACTGATAGTGAATTGTAACGTTCAGGGCCTCCTAATGACGATGGAACACTCAAATTGCGTCCCGATTCAATACATCGTCCTCCAGCAGACTTGTCTCCATGGGTCTATTGCTGCCTCGGGCACCTTATGGCCGTTCTGCTGTGATTCAAAGATTTTCGGATCGGACGACAAACTGATAGTGAATTGTAAATTTCAGGGCCACCTAATGACGATGGATCACTCAAATTGCGTCCCGATTCAATACATCGTCCTCCAGCCGACTTGTCTCCATGGGTCTATTGCTGCCTCGGGCACCTTATGGCCGTTCTGCTGTGAGTCAAAGATTTTCGAATCGGACGAAAAACTGATAGTGAATTGTAAGGTTCAGGGCCTCCTAATGACGATGGAACACTCAAATTGCGTCCCGATTCAATACATCGTCCTCCAGCAGACTTGTCTCCATGGGTCTATTGCTGCCTCGGCCACCTTATGGCCGTTCTGCAGTGAGTCAAAGATTTTCGAATCGGACGAAAGACTGATAGTGATTTGTAACGTTCAGGGCCTCCTAATGACGATGGAACACTCAAATTGCGTCCCGATTCAATACATCGTCCTCCAGCAGACTTGTCTTCATGGGTCTATTGCTGCCTCGGGCACCTTACGGCCGTTCTGCTGTGAGTCAAAGATTTTCGAATCGGACGAATAACTGATAGTGAATTGTAACGTTCAGGGCAACCTAATGACGATGGATCACTCAAATTGCGTCCCGATTCAATACATCGTCCTCCTGCAGACTTGTCTCCATGGGTCTATTGCTGCCTCGGGCACCTTATGGCCGTTCTGCTGTGAGTCAAAGATTTTCGAATCGGACGAAAAATTGATAGTGAAATGTAACGTTCAGGGCCACCTAATGACGATGGATCACTCAAATTGCGTCCCGATTCAATACATCGTCCTCCAGCAGACTTGTCTCCATGGGTCTATTGCTGCCTCGGGCACCTTATGGCCGTTCTGCTGTGAGTCTAGATTATCGAAAGGGACGAAAAACTGATAGAGAATTGTAAAGTTCAGGGCCACCTAATGACGATGGATCACTCAAATTGCGTCCCGATTCAATACATCGTCCTCCAGCAGACTTGTCTTCATGAGTCAATTGCTGCCTCGGGCACCTTATGGCCGTTATGCTGTGAGTCAAAGATTTTCTAATCTGACGAAAAACTGATACTGAATTGTAACTTTCAGGGCCACCTAATGACGATGGATCACTCAAATTGCGTCACGATTCAATACATCGACCTCCAGCCGACTTGTCTCCATGGGTCTATTGCTGCCTCGGGCACCTTATGGCATTTCTGCTGTGAGTCTAGATTATCGAATGGGACGAAAAACTGATAGTGAATTGTAACGTTCAGGGCCACCTAATGACGATGGATCACTCAAATTGCGTCCCGATTCAATACATCGTCCTCCAGCCAACTTGTCTCCATGGGTCTAATGCTGCCTCGGGCACCTTATGGCCGTTCTGCTGTAAGTCAAAGATTTTCGAATCGGACGAAAAACTGATAGTGAATTGTAACGTTCAGGGCCTCCTAATGACGATGGAGCACTCAAATTGCGTCCCGATTCAATACATCGTCCGCCAGCAGACTTGTCTCCATGGGTCTATTGCTGCCTCGGGCGCCTTATGGCCGTTCTGCTGTGAGTCAAAGATTTTCGAATCGGACGAAAAACTGATAGTGAAGTGTAACGTTCAGGGCCACCTAATGACGATGGATCACTCAAAATGCGTCCCGATTCAATACATCGTCCTCCAGCAGACTTGTCTCCATGGGTCTATTGCTGCCTCGGGCACCTTATGGCCGTTCTGCTGTGGGTCAAAAATTTTCGAATCTGACGAAAAACTGATAGTGAATTGTAACCTTCAGGGCCACCTAATGACGATGGATCACTCAAATTGCGTCCCGATTCAATACATCGTCCTCCAGCAGACTTGTCTCCATGGGTCTATTGCTGCCTCGTGGACCTTAGGGCCGTTCTGCTGTGAGTCAAAGATTTTCGAAACGGACGAAAAACTGATAGTGAATTGCAACGTTCAGGGCCACCTAATGACGAAGGATCACTCAAATTGCGTCCCGATTCAATACATCGTCCTCCAGCAGACTTGTCTCCATGGGTCTATTGCTGCCTCGGGCACCTTATGGCCGTTCTGCTGTGAGTAAAAAATTTTCGAATCTGACGAAAAACTGATAGTGAATTGTAACATTCAGGGCCTCCTAATGACGATGGAACAATCAAATTGCGTCCCGATTCAATACATCGTCCTCCAGCAGACTTGTCTCCATGGGTCTATTGCTGCCTCGGGCACCTTATGGCCGTTCCGATCTGAGTCAAAGATTTTCGAATCTGACGAAAAACTGATAGTGAATTGTAACATTCAGGGCCACCTAATGACGATGGAACACTCAAATTGCGTCCCGATTCAATACATCGTCCTCCAGCCGACTTGTCTCCATGGCCGTTATGCTGTGAGTCCAAATTATCGAATGGGACGAAAAACTGATAGTGAATTGTAACATTCAGGGCCTCCTAATGACGATGGAACACTCAAATTGCGTCCCGATTCAATACATCGTCCTCCAGCAGACTTGTCTCCATGGGTCTATTGCTGCCTCGGGCACCTTATGGCCGTTCTGCTGTGAGTCAAAGATTTTCGAATCGGACGAAAAACTGATAGTGAATTTTAACGTTCAGGGCCACCTAATGACGATGGATCACTCAAATTGCGTCCCGATTCAATACATCGTCCTCCCGCAGACTTGTCTCCATGGGTCTATTGCTGCCTAGGGCACCTTATGGCCGTTCTGCTGTGAGTCAAAGATTTTCGAATCGGACGAAAAACTGATAGTGAATTGTAACGTTCAGGGCCACCTAATGACGATGGATCACTCAAATTGCGTCCCGATTCAATACATCGTCCTCCAGCAGACTTGTCTCCATGGGTCTATTGCTGCCTCGGGCACCTTATGGGCGTTCTGCTATGAGTCAAAGATTTTCGAATCTGACGAAAAACTGATAGTGAATTGTAACATTCAGGGCCACGTAATGACGATGGATCACTCAAATTGCGTCCCGATTCAATACATCGTCCTCCAGCCGACTTGTCTCCATGGGTCTATTGCTGCCTTAGGGCACCTTATGGCCGTTCTGCTGTGAGTCAAAGATTTTCGAATCGGACGAAAAACTGATAGTGAATTGTAACGTTCAGGGCCACCTAATGACGATGGATCACTCAAATTGCGACCCGATTCAATACATCGTCCTCCAGCAGACTTGTCTCCATGGGTCTATTGCTGCCTCGTGCACCTTATTGCCGTCCTGCTGTGAGTCAAAGATTTTCGAATCCGACGAAAAACTGATAGTGAATTGTAACGTTCAGGGCCACCTAATGACGATGGATCACTCAAATTGCGACCCGATTCAATACATCGTCCTCCAGCAGACTTGTCTCCATGGGTCTATTGCAGCCTCGTGCACCTTATGGCCGTTCTGCTGTGAGTCAAAGATTTTCGAATCGGACGAAAAACTGATAGTGAATTGTAACGTTCAGGGCCACCTAATGACGATGGATCACTCAAATTGCGTCCCGATTCAATACATCGTCCTCCAGCAGACTTGTCTCCATGGGTCTATTGCTGCCTCGGTCACGTTATGGCTGTTCTGCTGTCAGTCAAAGATTTTCGAATCTGACGAAAAACTGATAGTGATTTGTAACATTCAGGGCCACCTAATGACGATGGATCACTCAAATTGCGTCCCGATACAATACATCGTCCTCCAGCCGGCTTGTCTCCACGGGTCCATTGCTGCCTCGGGCACCTTAGGGCCGTTCTGCTGTGAGTCAAAGATTTTCGAATCGGACGAAAAACTGATAGTGAATTGTAACGTTCAGGGCCACCTAATGACGATGGAACACTCAAATTGCGTCCCGATTCAATACATCGTCCTCCAGCAGACTTGTCTCCATGGGTCTATTGCTGCCTCGGGCACTTATGGCCATTCTGCTGTGAGTCAAAGGTTTTCGAATCTGACGAAAAACTGATAGTGAATTGTAACGTTCAGGGCCACCTAATGACGATGGATCACTCAAATTGCGTCCCGATTCAATACATCGTCCTCCAGCCGACTTGTCTCCATGGGTCTATTGCTGCCTCGGGCACCTTATGGCCGTTCTGCTGTGAGTCAAAAATTTTCGAATCTGACGAAAAACTGATAGTGAATTGTAACTTTCAGGGCCACCTAATGACGATGTATCACTCAAATTGCGTCCCGATACAATACATCGTCCTCCAGCCGACTTGTCTCCACGGGTCCATTGCAGCCTCGGGCACCTTAGGGCCGTTCTGCTGTGAGTCAAAGATTTTCGAATCGGACGAAAAACTGATAGTGAATTGCAACGTTCAGGGCCACCTAATGACGATGGAACACTCAAATTGCGTCCCGATTCAATACATCGTCCTCCAGCACACTTGTCTCCATGGGTCTATTGCTGCCTCGGGCACCTTATGGCCATTCTGCTGTGAGTCAAAGGTTTTCGAATCTGACGAAAAACTGATAGTGAATTGTAACGTTCAGGGCCACCTAATGACGATGGATCACTCAAATTGCGTCCCGATTCAATACATCGTCCTCCAGCCGACTTGTCTCCATGGGTCTATTGCTGCCTCGGGCACCTTAGGGCCGTTCTGCTGTGAGTCAAAGATTTTCGAATCGGACGAAAAACTGATAGTGAATTGTATCATTCAGGACCACCTAATGACGATGGATCACTCAAATTGCGTCCCGATTCAATACATCGTCCTCCAGCAGACTTGTCTCCATGGGTCTATTGCTGCCTCGGGCACCTTATGGCCGTTCTGCTGTGAGTCAAAAATTTTCGAATCTGACGAAAAACTGATAGTGAATTGTAACTTTCAGGGCCACCTAATGACGATGGATCACTCAAATTGCGTCCCGATTCAATACATCGTCCTCCAGCAGACTTGTCTCCATGGGTCTATTGCTGCCTCGGGCACCTTATGGCCGTTCTGCTGTGAGTCAAAGATTTTCGAATCGGACGAAAAACTGATAGTGAATTGTAACGTTCAGGGCCTCCTAATGACGATGGAACACTCAAATTGCGTCCCGATTCAATACATCGTCCTCCAGCAGACTTGTCTCCATGGGTCTATTGCTGCCTCGGGCACCTTATGGCCGTTCTGCTGTGAGTCAAAGATTTTCGAATCGGACGATAAGCTGATAGTGATTTGTAACGTTCAGGGCCTCCTAATGACGATGGATCACTCAAATTGCGTCCCGATTCAATACATCGTCCTCCAGCAGACTTGTTTCCATGGGTCTATTGCTGCCTCGGTCACATTATGGCCGTTCTGCTGTGAGTCAAAGATTTTCGAATCGGACGAAAAACTGATAGTGAATTGTAACGTTCAGGGCCTCCTAATGACGATGGAACACTCAAATTGCATCCCGATTCAATACATCGTCCTCCAGCAGACTTGTCTCCATGGGTCTATTGCTGCCTCGGGCACATTATGGCCGTTCTGCTGTGAGTCAAAGATTTTCGAATCGGACGAAAAACTGATAGTGAATTGTAACGTTCAGGGCCTCCTAATGACGATGGAACACTCAAATTGCGTCCCGATTCAATACATCGTCCTCCAGCCAACTTGTCTCCATGGGTCTATTGCTGCCTCGGGCACCTTATGGCCGTTCTGCTGTGAGTCAAAGATTTTCGAATCGGACGAGAAACTGATAGTGAATTGTAACGTTCAGGGCCACCTTATGTCGATGGATCACTCAAATTGCGTCCCGATTCAATACATCGTCCTCCAGCAGACTTGTCTCCATGGGTCTATTGTTGCCTCGGGCACCTTATGGTCGTTCTGCTGTGAGTCAAAGATTTTCGAATCGGACGAAAAACTGATAGTGAATTGTAACGTTCAGGGCCACCTAATGACGATGGATCACTCAAATTGCGTCCCGATTCAATACATCGTCCTCCAGCAGACTTGTCTCCATGGGTCTATTTCTGCCTCGGGCACTTTATGGCCGTTCTGCTGTGAGTCAAAGATTTTCGAATCGGACGAAAAACTGATAGTCAATTGTAACATTCAGGGCCACCTAATGACGATGGATCACTCAAATTGCGTCCCGATTCAATACATCGTCTTCCAGCCGACTTGTCTCCATGGGTCTATTGCTGCCTAGGGCACCTTATGGCCGTTCTGCTGTGAGTCAAAGATTTTCGAATCGGACGAAAAACTGATAGTGAATTGTAACGTTCAGGGCCACCTAATGACGATGGATCACTCAAATTGCGACCCGATTCAATACATCGTCCTCCAGCAGACTTGTCTCCATGGGTCTATTGCTGCCTCGTGCACCTTATGGCCGTTCTGCTGTGAGTCAAAGATTTTCGAATCCGACGAAAAACTGATAGTGAATTGTAACGTTCAGGGCCACCTAATGACGATGGATCACTCAAATTGCGACCCGATTCAATACATCGTCCTCCAGCAGACTTGCCTCCATGGGTCTATTGCAGCCTCGTGCACCTTATGGCCGTTCTGCTGTGAGTCAAAGATTTTCGAATCGGACGAAAAACTGATAGGGAATTGTAACGTTCAGGGCCACCTAATGACGATGGATCACTCAAATTGCGTCCCGATTCAATACATCGTCCTCCAGCAGACTTGTCTACATGGGTCTATTGCTGCCTCGGGCACCTTATGGCCGTTCTGCTGTGAGTCAAAGATTTTCGAATCGGACGAAAAACTGATAGTGAATTGTAACGTTCAGGGCCTCCTAATGACGATGGAACACTCAAATTGCGTCCCGATTCAATACATCGTCCTCCAGCAGACTTGTCTCCATGGGTCTATTGCTGCCTCGGGCACCTTATGGCCGTTCTGCTGTGAGTCAAAGATTTTCGAATCGGACGAAAAACTGATAGTTCAGGGCCACGTAATGACGATGGATCACTCAAATTGCGTCCCGATTCAATACATCGTCCTCCAGCAGACTTGTCTCCATGGGTCTATTGTTGCCTCGGGCACCGTATGGCCGTTCTGCTGTGAGTCAAAGATTTTCGAATCGGACGAAAAACTGATAGTGAATTGTAACGTTCAGGGCCACCTAATGACGATGGATCACTCAAATTGCGTCCCGATTCAATACATCGTCCTCCAGCAGACTTGTCTCCATGGGTCTATTTCTGCCTCGGGCACTTTATGGCCGTTCTGCTGTGAGTCAAAGATTTTCGAATCGGACGAAAAACTGATAGTCAATTGTAACATTCAGGGCCACCTAATGACGATGGATCACTCAAATTGCGTCCCGATTCAATACATCGTCCTCCAGCCGACTTGACTTCATGGGTCTATAGCTGCCTCGGGCACCTTATGGCCGTTCTGCTGTGAGTCTAGATTATCGAATGGGACGAAAAACTGATAGTGAATTGTAACGTTCAGCGGAGGGCCTGTGCGGGGTGTGGCAGTGTCGTGCTGGAGGGCCCACTGGTAGCGATGTGGGCTTCCTCGCCTATCCTCGCCTCGCATCGCCTCGCCTCACACCAGGTGTCTGCGTAGTTTGCAGTGCATTCGCACCATTCCTATCCCTGTCCCTGTCCCCGTCCCGACTTGTACCGACTTTGCTCGACTGCCGCTCGCTGCCGCTCGGGTCGTGGTCCATATGACAGCGCAAGCATGACAAACGTCTGCGGGACGAGACGAGACGAGACGAGACGAGACGACTATGGAATAAATTCGTGGTTACAAATCAAATTTGGAACTCTACACTCCTACACAACAATAGGCGGTGACGTATTTCAGAAATCACCTGCCGATTCGTACTGTTTTGTCGTTTTCAAAGTCTTCTTGGCAAACTTGGTTAGCACATTCTCCCTCAAACTGAGTTAATTACTGCATTTTCGTACCATTACAGTAGTTTAAAAGGCTTAAAGAAGCATCTTTGTCACAACAGAAAGGTAGTTTGAAAATTGGGCTGGCGACATAACAAAAGAAAAACAGGAAGGGAGCCAGCAGCACCCGGGTTTTCCAGGCGGTCACCCATCCAAGTACTAGCCGGGCCCGATGTTGCTTAACTTCGGTGATCGGACGAGAACCGGTGTATTCATCATGGTATGGCCGTTGGCGCTCATCTAATGTAGGAGCACGGCAGAATTCGCGTTCGGCTTTTCTCCCAACACACAAAATGTTAGTTTTCGGCCGCATTTGACGAAAGCGCTTCCTTCCGCAACCGCCAGTTCCTCGAGGACGGCTCGGGGAGGCGCGCCCGGCGTCCCAGCAGAGTGACGGCCGAATTGGCGGGCGCACCCCCGCGTGTGTGAGACGCACTGCTGCTCGTTGCACCCCCTGTCATTCGCTGGGCGCGTGCAGCCTTCGACACTAGCGGAGGACGAATCTTGTCCCTGGTGTTCAGCGGAGGGCCTGTGCGGGGTGTGGCAGTGTCGTGCTGGAGGGCCCACTGGTAGCGATGTGGGCTTCCTCGCCTCGCCTCGCCTCGCCTCACACCAGGTGTCTGCGTAGTTTGCAGTGCATTCGCACCATTCCTATCCCTGTCCCTGTCCCCGTCCCGACTTGTCCCGACTTTGCTCGACTGCCGCTCGCTGCCGCTCGGCTCGTGGTCCATATGACAGCGCAAGCACGACAAACGTCTGCGGGACGAGACGAGACGAGACGAGGCGATTAAGGAATAAATTCGTGGTTACAAATCATATTTGGAACTCTACACTCCTACACAACAATAGGCGGTGACGTATTTCAGAAATCACCTGCCGATTCGTACTGTTTTGTCGTTTTCAAAGTCTTCTTGGCAAACTTGGTTAGCACATTCTCCCTCAAACTGAGTTAATTACTGCATTTTCGTACCATTACAGTAGTTTAAAAGGCTTAAGGAAGCATCTTTGTCACAACAGACAGGTAGTTTGAAAATTGGGCTGGCGACATTACAAAAAAAAAAAAAACAGGAAGGGAGCCAACAGCACCCGGGTTTCCCAGGCGGTCACCCATCCAAGTACTAGCCGGGCCCGATGATGCTTAACTTCGGTGATCGGACGAGAACCGGTGTATTCATCATGGTATGGCCGTTGGCGCTCATCTAATGTAGGAGCACGGCAGAATTCGCGTTCGGCTTTTCTCCCAACACACAAAATGTTAGTTTTCGGCCGCATTTGACGAAAGCGCTTCCTTCCGCAACCGCCAGTTCCTCGAGGACGGCGCGGGGAGGCGCGCCCGGCGTCCCAGCAGAGTGACGGCCGAATTGGCGGGCGCACCGCCGCGTGTGTGAGACGCACTGCTGTTCGTTGCACCCCCTGTCATTCGCTGGGCGCGTGCAGCCTTCGACACTAGCGGAGGACGCATCTTGTCCCTGGTGTTCAGCGGAAGGCCTGAGCGGGGTGTGGCAGTGTCGTGCTGGAGGGCCCACTGGTACGATGTGGGCTTCCTCGCCTCGCCTCGCCTCGCCTCACACCAGGTGTCTGCGTAGTTTGCAGTGCATTCGCACCATTCCTATCCCTGTCCCTGTCCCCGTCCCGACTTGTCCCGACTTTGCTCGACTGCCGCTCGCTGCCGCTCGGGTCGTGGTCCATATGACAGCGCAAGCACGACAAACGTCTGCGGGACGAGACGAGACGAGACGAGACGAGACGACTAAGGAATAAATTCGTGGTTACAAATCAAATTTGGAACTCTACACTCCTACACAACAATAGGCGGTGACGTATTTCAGAAATCACCTGCCGATTCGTACTGTTTTGTCGTTTTCAAAGTCTTCTTGGCAAACTTGGTTAGCACATTCTCCCTCAAACTGAGTTAATTACTGCATTTTCGTACCATTACAGTAGTTTAAAAGGCTTAAGGAAGCATCTTTGTCACAACAGAAAGGTAGTTTGAAAATTGGGCTGGCGACATAACAAAAGAAAAACAGGAAGGGAGCCAGCAGTACCCGGGTTTTCCAGGCGGTCACCCATCCACGTACTAGCCGGGCCCGATGTTGCTTAACATCGGTGATCGGACGAGAACCGGTGTATTCATCATGGTATGGCCGTTGGCGCTCATCTAATGTAGGAGCACGGCAGAATTCGCGTTCGGCTTTTCTCCCAACACACAAAATGTTAGTTTTCGGCCGCATTTGACGAAAGCGCTTCCTTCCGCAACCGCCAGTTCCTCGAGGACGGCGCGGGGAGGCGCGCCCGGCGTCCCAGCAGAGTGACGGCCGAATTGACGGGCGCACCGCCGCGTGTGTTAGACGCACTGCTGCTCGTCGCACCCCCTGTCATTCGCTGGGCGCGTGCAGCCTTCGACACTAGCGGAGGACGCATCTTGTCCCTGGTGTTCAGCGGAGGGCCTGTGCGGGGTGTGGCAGTGTCGTGCTGGAGGGCCCACTGGTAGCGATGTGGGTTTCCTCGCCTCGCCACGCCTCGCCACGCCTCGCCTCACACCAGGTGTCTGCGTAGTTTGCAGTGCATTCGCACCATTCCTATCCCTGTCCCTGTCCCCGTCCCGACTTGTCCCGACTTTGCTCGACTGCCGCTCGCTGCCGCTCGGGTCGTGGTCCATATGACAGCGCAAGCACGACAAACGTCTGCGGGACGAGACGAGACGAGACGAGACGAGGCGACTAAGGAATAAATTCGTGGTTACAAATCAAATTTGGAACTCTACACTCCTACACAACAATAGGCGGTGACGTATTTCAGAAATCACCTGCCGATTCGTACTGTTTTGTCGTTTTCAAAGTCTTCTTGGCAAACTTGGTTAGCACATTCTCCCTCAAACTGAGTTAATTACTGCATTTTCGTACCATTACAGTAGTTTAAAAGGCTTAAGGAAGCATCTTTGTCACAACAGAAAGGTAGTTTGAAAATTGGGCTGGCGACATTACAAAAAAAAAAAAAAACAGGAAGGGAGCCAACAGCACCCGGGTTTCCCAGGCGGTCACCCATCCAAGTACTAGCCGGGCCCGATGATGCTTAACTTCGGTGATCGGACGAGAACCGGTGTATTCATCATGGTATGGCCGTTGGCGCTCATCTAATGTAGGAGCACGGCAGAATTCGCGTTCGGCTTTTCTCCCAACACACAAAATGTTAGTTTTCGGCCGCATTTGACGAAAGCGCTTCCTTCCGCAACCGCCAGTTCCTCGAGGACGGCGCGGGGAGGCGCGCCCGGCGTCCCAGCAGAGTGACGGCCGAATTGGCGGGCGCACCGCCGCGTGTGTGAGACGCACTGCTGTTCGTTGCACCCCCTGTCATTCGCTGGGCGCGTGCAGCCTTCGACACTAGCGGAGGACGCATCTTGTCCCTGGTGTTCAGCGGAAGGCCTGAGCGGGGTGTGGCAGTGTCGTGCTGGAGGGCCCACTGGTACGATGTGGGCTTCCTCGCCTCGCCTCGCCTCGCCTCACACCAGGTGTCTGCGTAGTTTGCAGTGCATTCACACCATTCCTATCCCTGTCCCTGTCCCCGTCCCGACTTGTCCCGACTTTGCTCGACTGCCGCTCGCTGCCGCTCGGGTCGTGGTCCATATGACAGCGCAAGCACGACAAACGTCTGCGGGACGAGACGAGACGAGACGAGACGAGACGACTAAGGAATAAATTCGTGGTTACAAATCAAATTTGGAACTCTACACTCCTACACAACAATAGGCGGTGACGTATTTCAGAAATCACCTGCCGATTCGTACTGTTTTGTCGTTTTCAAAGTCTTCTTGGCAAACTTGGTTAGCACATTCTCCCTCAAACTGAGTTAATTACTGCATTTTCGTACCATTACAGTAGTTTAAAAGGCTTAAGGAAGCATCTTTGTCACAACAGAAAGGTAGTTTGAAAATTGGGCTGGCGACATAACAAAAGAAAAACAGGAAGGGAGCCAGCAGCACCCGGGTTTTCCAGGCGGTCACCCATCCACGTACTAGCCGGGCCCGATGTTGCTTAACTTCGGTGATCGGACGAGAACCGGTGTATTCATCATGGTATGGCCGTTGGCGCTCATCTAATGTAGGAGCACGGCAGAATTCGCGTTCGGCTTTTCTCCCAACACACAAAATGTTAGTTTTCGGCCGCATTTGACGAAAGCGCTTCCTTCCGCAACCGCCAGTTCCTCGAGGACGGCGCGGGGAGGCGCGCCCGGCGTCCCAGCAGAGTGACGGCCGAATTGGCGGGCGCACCGCCGCGTGTGTTAGACGCACTGCTGCTCGTCGCACCCCCTGTCATTCGCTGGGCGCGTGCAGCCTTCGACACTAGCGGAGGACGCATCTTGTCCCTGGTGTTCAGCGGAGGGCCTGTGCGGGGTGTGGCAGTGTCGTGCTGGAGGGCCCACTGGTAGCGATGTGGGTTTCCTCGCCTCGCCACGCCTCGCCACGCCTCGCCTCACACCAGGTGTCTGCGTAGTTTGCAGTGCATTCGCACCATTCCTATCCCTGTCCCTGTCCCCGTCCCGACTTGTCCCGACTTTGCTCGACTGCCGCTCGCTGCCGCTCGGGTCGTGGTCCATATGACAGCGCAAGCACGACAAACGTCTGCGGGACGAGACGAGACGAGACGAGACGAGGCGACTAAGGAATAAATTCGTGGTTACAAATCAAATTTGGAACTCTACACTCCTACACAACAATAGGCGGTGACGTATTTCAGAAATCACCTGCCGATTCGTACTGTTTTGTCGTTTTCAAAGTCTTCTTGGCAAACTTGGTTAGCACATTCTCCCTCAAACTGAGTTAATTACTGCATTTTCGTACCATTACAGTAGTTTAAAAGGCTTAAGGAAGCATCTTTGTCACAACAGAAAGGTAGTTTGAAAATTGGGCTGGCGACATTACAAAAAAAAAAAAACAGGAAGGGAGCCAACAGCACCCGGGTTTCCCAGGCGGTCACCCATCCAAGTACTAGCCGGGCCCGATGATGCTTAACTTCGGTGATCGGACGAGAACCGGTGTATTCATCATGGTATGGCCGTTGGCGCTCATCTAATGTAGGAGCACGGCAGAATTCGCGTTCGGCTTTTCTCCCAACACACAAAATGTTAGTTTTCGGCCGCATTTGACGAAAGCGCTTCCTTCCGCAACCGCCAGTTCCTCGAGGACGGCGCGGGGAGGCGCGCCCGGCGTCCCAGCAGAGTGACGGCCGAATTGGCGGGCGCACCGCCGCGTGTGTGAGACGCACTGCTGCTCGTTGCACCCCCTGTCATTCGCTGGGTGCGTGCGGCCTTCGACACTAGCGGAGGACGAATCTTGTCCCTGGTGTTCAGCGGAGGGCCTGTGCGGGGTGTGGCAGTGTCGTGCTGGAGGGCCCACTGGTACGATGTGGGCTTCCTCGCCTCGCCTCGCCTCGCCTCACACCAGGTGTCTGCGTAGTTTGCAGTGCATTCGCACCATTCCTATCCCTGTCCCTGACCCCGTCCCGACTTGTCCCGACTTTGCTCGACTGCCGCTCGCTGCCGCTCGGGTCGTGGTCCATATGACAGCGAAAGCACAACAAACGTCTGCGGGACGAGACGAGACGAGACGAGACGACTAAGGAATAAGTTCGTGGTTACAAATCAAATTTGGAACTCAACACACCTACACAACAATAGGCGGTGACGTATTTCAGAAATCACCTGCCGATTCGTAGTGTTTTGTCGTTTTCAAAGTCTTCTTGGCAAACTTGGTTAGCACATTCTCCCTCAAACTGAGTTAATTACTGCATTTTCGTACCATTACAGTAGTTTAAAAGGCTTAAGGAAGCATCTTTGTCACAACAGAAAGGTAGTTTGAAAATTGGGCTGGCGACATTACAAAAAAAAAAAAACAGGAAGGGAGCCAACAGCACCCGGGTTTCCCAGGCGGTCACCCATCCAAGTACTAGCCGGGCCCGATGATGCTTAACTTCGGTGATCGGACGAGAACCGGTGTATTCATCATGGTATGGCCGTTGGCGCTCATCTAATGTAGGAGCACGGCAGAATTCGCGTTCGGCTTTTCTCCCAACACACAAAATGTTAGTTTTCGGCCGCATTTGACGAAAGCGCTTCCTTCCGCAACCGCCAGTTCCTCGAGGACGGCTCGGGGAGGCGCGCCCGGCGTCCCAGCAGAGTGACGGCCGAATTGGCGGGCGCACCGCCGCGTGTGTGAGACGCACTGCTGCTCGTTGCACCCCCTGTCATTCGCTGGGCGCGTGCAGCCTTCGACACTAGCGGAGGACGAATCTTGTCCCTGGTGTTCAGCGGAGGGCCTGTGCGGGGTGTGGCAGTGTCGTGCTGGAGGGCCCACTGGTAGCGATGTGGGCTTCCTCGCCTCGCCTCGCCTCGCCTCACACCAGGTGTCTGCGTAGTTTGCAGTGCATTCGCACCATTCCTATCCCTGTCCCTGTCCCCGTCCCGACTTGTCCCGACTTTGCTCGACTGCCGCTCGCTGCCGCTCGGCTCGTGGTCCATATGACAGCGCAAGCACGACAAACGTCTGCGGGACGAGACGAGACGAGACGAGGCGACTAAGGAATAAATTCGTGGTTACAAATCATATTTGGAACTCTACACTCCTACACAACAATAGGCGGTGACGTATTTCAGAAATCACCTGCCGATTCGTACTGTTTTGTCGTTTTCAAAGTCTTCTTGGCAAACTTGGTTAGCACATTCTCCCTCAAACTGAGTTAATTACTGCATTTTCGTACCATTACAGTAGTTTAAAAGGCTTAAGGAAGCATCTTTGTCACAACAGACAGGTAGTTTGAAAATTGGGCTGGCGACATTACAAAAAAAAAAAAAACAGGAAGGGAGCCAACAGCACCCGGGTTTCCCAGGCGGTCACCCATCCAAGTACTAGCCGGGCCCGATGATGCTTAACTTCGGTGATCGGACGAGAACCGGTGTATTCATCATGGTATGGCCGTTGGCGCTCATCTAATGTAGGAGCACGGCAGAATTCGCGTTCGGCTTTTCTCCCAACACACAAAATGTTAGTTTTCGGCCGCATTTGACGAAAGCGCTTCCTTCCGCAACCGCCAGTTCCTCGAGGACGGCGCGGGGAGGCGCGCCCGGCGTCCCAGCAGAGTGACGGCCGAATTGGCGGGCGCACCGCCGCGTGTGTGAGACGCACTGCTGTTCGTTGCACCCCCTGTCATTCGCTGGGCGCGTGCAGCCTTCGACACTAGCGGAGGACGCATCTTGTCCCTGGTGTTCAGCGGAAGGCCTGAGCGGGGTGTGGCAGTGTCGTGCTGGAGGGCCCACTGGTACGATGTGGGCTTCCTCGCCTCGCCTCGCCTCGCCTCACACCAGGTGTCTGCGTAGTTTGCAGTGCATTCGCACCATTCCTATCCCTGTCCCTGTCCCCGTCCCGACTTGTCCCGACTTTGCTCGACTGCCGCTCGCTGCCGCTCGGGTCGTGGTCCATATGACAGCGCAAGCACGACAAACGTCTGCGGGACGAGACGAGACGAGACGAGACGAGACGACTAAGGAATAAATTCGTGGTTACAAATCAAATTTGGAACTCTACACTCCTACACAACAATAGGCGGTGACGTATTTCAGAAATCACCTGCCGATTCGTACTGTTTTGTCGTTTTCAAAGTCTTCTTGGCAAACTTGGTTAGCACATTCTCCCTCAAACTGAGTTAATTACTGCATTTTCGTACCATTACAGTAGTTTAAAAGGCTTAAGGAAGCATCTTTGTCACAACAGAAAGGTAGTTTGAAAATTGGGCTGGCGACATAACAAAAGAAAAACAGGAAGGGAGCCAGCAGTACCCGGGTTTTCCAGGCGGTCACCCATCCACGTACTAGCCGGGCCCGATGTTGCTTAACATCGGTGATCGGACGAGAACCGGTGTATTCATCATGGTATGGCCGTTGGCGCTCATCTAATGTAGGAGCACGGCAGAATTCGCGTTCGGCTTTTCTCCCAACACACAAAATGTTAGTTTTCGGCCGCATTTGACGAAAGCGCTTCCTTCCGCAACCGCCAGTTCCTCGAGGACGGCGCGGGGAGGCGCGCCCGGCGTCCCAGCAGAGTGACGGCCGAATTGACGGGCGCACCGCCGCGTGTGTTAGACGCACTGCTGCTCGTCGCACCCCCTGTCATTCGCTGGGCGCGTGCAGCCTTCGACACTAGCGGAGGACGCATCTTGTCCCTGGTGTTCAGCGGAGGGCCTGTGCGGGGTGTGGCAGTGTCGTGCTGGAGGGCCCACTGGTAGCGATGTGGGTTTCCTCGCCTCGCCACGCCTCGCCACGCCTCGCCTCACACCAGGTGTCTGCGTAGTTTGCAGTGCATTCGCACCATTCCTATCCCTGTCCCTGACCCCGTCCCGACTTGTCCCGACTTTGCTCGACTGCCGCTCGCTGCCGCTCGGGTCGTGGTCCATATGACAGCGCAAGCACGACAAACGTCTGCGGGACGAGACGAGACGAGACGAGACGAGACGACTAAGGAATAAATTCGTGGTTACAAATCAAATTTGTAACTCTACACTCCTACACAACAATAGGCGGTGACGTATTTCAGAAATCACCTGCCGATTCGTACTGTTTTGTCGTTTTCAAAGTCTTCTTGGCAAACTTGGTTAGCACATTCTCCCTCAAACTGAGTTAATTACTGCATTTTCGTACCATTACAGTAGTTTAAAAGGCTTAAGGAAGCATCTTTGTCACAACAGAAAGGTAGTTTGAAAATTGGGCTGGCGACATAACAAAAGAAAAACAGGAAGGGAGCCAGCAGTACCCGGGTTTTCCAGGCGGTCACCCATCCACGTACTAGCCGGGCCCGATGTTGCTTAACATCGGTGATCGGACGAGAACCGGTGTATTCATCATGGTATGGCCGTTGGCGCTCATCTAATGTAGGAGCACGGCAGAATTCGCGTTCGGCTTTTCTCCCAACACACAAAATGTTAGTTTTCGGCCGCATTTGACGAAAGCGCTTCCTTCCGCAACCGCCAGTTCCTCGAGGACGGCGCGGGGAGGCGCGCCCGGCGTCCCAGCAGAGTGACGGCCGAATTGACGGGCGCACCGCCGCGTGTGTTAGACGCACTGCTGCTCGTCGCACCCCCTGTCATTCGCTGGGCGCGTGCAGCCTTCGACACTAGCGGAGGACGCATCTTGTCCCTGGTGTTCAGCGGAGGGCCTGTGCGGGGTGTGGCAGTGTCGTGCTGGAGGGCCCACTGGTAGCGATGTGGGTTTCCTCGCCTCGCCACGCCTCGCCACGCCTCGCCTCACACCAGGTGTCTGCGTAGTTTGCAGTGCATTCGCACCATTCCTATCCCTGTCCCTGTCCCCGTCCCGACTTGTCCCGACTTTGCTCGACTGCCGCTCGCTGCCGCTCGGGTCGTGGTCCATATGACAGCGCAAGCACGACAAACGTCTGCGGGACGAGACGAGACGAGACGAGACGAGGCGACTAAGGAATAAATTCGTGGTTACAAATCAAATTTGGAACTCTACACTCCTACACAACAATAGGCGGTGACGTATTTCAGAAATCACCTGCCGATTCGTACTGTTTTGTCGTTTTCAAAGTCTTCTTGGCAAACTTGGTTAGCACATTCTCCCTCAAACTGAGTTAATTACTGCATTTTCGTACCATTACAGTAGTTTAAAAGGCTTAAGGAAGCATCTTTGTCACAACAGAAAGGTAGTTTGAAAATTGGGCTGGCGACATTACAAAAAAAAAAAAAAACAGGAAGGGAGCCAACAGCACCCGGGTTTCCCAGGCGGTCACCCATCCAAGTACTAGCCGGGCCCGATGATGCTTAACTTCGGTGATCGGACGAGAACCGGTGTATTCATCATGGTATGGCCGTTGGCGCTCATCTAATGTAGGAGCACGGCAGAATTCGCGTTCGGCTTTTCTCCCAACACACAAAATGTTAGTTTTCGGCCGCATTTGACGAAAGCGCTTCCTTCCGCAACCGCCAGTTCCTCGAGGACGGCGCGGGGAGGCGCGCCCGGCGTCCCAGCAGAGTGACGGCCGAATTGGCGGGCGCACCGCCGCGTGTGTGAGACGCACTGCTGTTCGTTGCACCCCCTGTCATTCGCTGGGCGCGTGCAGCCTTCGACACTAGCGGAGGACGCATCTTGTCCCTGGTGTTCAGCGGAAGGCCTGAGCGGGGTGTGGCAGTGTCGTGCTGGAGGGCCCACTGGTACGATGTGGGCTTCCTCGCCTCGCCTCGCCTCGCCTCACACCAGGTGTCTGCGTAGTTTGCAGTGCATTCACACCATTCCTATCCCTGTCCCTGTCCCCGTCCCGACTTGTCCCGACTTTGCTCGACTGCCGCTCGCTGCCGCTCGGGTCGTGGTCCATATGACAGCGCAAGCACGACAAACGTCTGCGGGACGAGACGAGACGAGACGAGACGAGACGACTAAGGAATAAATTCGTGGTTACAAATCAAATTTGGAACTCTACACTCCTACACAACAATAGGCGGTGACGTATTTCAGAAATCACCTGCCGATTCGTACTGTTTTGTCGTTTTCAAAGTCTTCTTGGCAAACTTGGTTAGCACATTCTCCCTCAAACTGAGTTAATTACTGCATTTTCGTACCATTACAGTAGTTTAAAAGGCTTAAGGAAGCATCTTTGTCACAACAGAAAGGTAGTTTGAAAATTGGGCTGGCGACATAACAAAAGAAAAACAGGAAGGGAGCCAGCAGCACCCGGGTTTTCCAGGCGGTCACCCATCCACGTACTAGCCGGGCCCGATGTTGCTTAACTTCGGTGATCGGACGAGAACCGGTGTATTCATCATGGTATGGCCGTTGGCGCTCATCTAATGTAGGAGCACGGCAGAATTCGCGTTCGGCTTTTCTCCCAACACACAAAATGTTAGTTTTCGGCCGCATTTGACGAAAGCGCTTCCTTCCGCAACCGCCAGTTCCTCGAGGACGGCGCGGGGAGGCGCGCCCGGCGTCCCAGCAGAGTGACGGCCGAATTGGCGGGCGCACCGCCGCGTGTGTTAGACGCACTGCTGCTCGTCGCACCCCCTGTCATTCGCTGGGCGCGTGCAGCCTTCGACACTAGCGGAGGACGCATCTTGTCCCTGGTGTTCAGCGGAGGGCCTGTGCGGGGTGTGGCAGTGTCGTGCTGGAGGGCCCACTGGTAGCGATGTGGGTTTCCTCGCCTCGCCACGCCTCGCCACGCCTCGCCTCACACCAGGTGTCTGCGTAGTTTGCAGTGCATTCGCACCATTCCTATCCCTGTCCCTGTCCCCGTCCCGACTTGTCCCGACTTTGCTCGACTGCCGCTCGCTGCCGCTCGGGTCGTGGTCCATATGACAGCGCAAGCACGACAAACGTCTGCGGGACGAGACGAGACGAGACGAGACGAGGCGACTAAGGAATAAATTCGTGGTTACAAATCAAATTTGGAACTCTACACTCCTACACAACAATAGGCGGTGACGTATTTCAGAAATCACCTGCCGATTCGTACTGTTTTGTCGTTTTCAAAGTCTTCTTGGCAAACTTGGTTAGCACATTCTCCCTCAAACTGAGTTAATTACTGCATTTTCGTACCATTACAGTAGTTTAAAAGGCTTAAGGAAGCATCTTTGTCACAACAGAAAGGTAGTTTGAAAATTGGGCTGGCGACATTACAAAAAAAAAAAAAAACAGGAAGGGAGCCAACAGCACCCGGGTTTCCCAGGCGGTCACCCATCCAAGTACTAGCCGGGCCCGATGATGCTTAACTTCGGTGATCGGACGAGAACCGGTGTATTCATCATGGTATGGCCGTTGGCGCTCATCTAATGTAGGAGCACGGCAGAATTCGCGTTCGGCTTTTCTCCCAACACACAAAATGTTAGTTTTCGGCCGCATTTGACGAAAGCGCTTCCTTCCGCAACCGCCAGTTCCTCGAGGACGGCGCGGGGAGGCGCGCCCGGCGTCCCAGCAGAGTGACGGCCGAATTGGCGGGCGCACCGCCGCGTGTGTGAGACGCACTGCTGTTCGTTGCACCCCCTGTCATTCGCTGGGCGCGTGCAGCCTTCGACACTAGCGGAGGACGCATCTTGTCCCTGGTGTTCAGCGGAAGGCCTGAGCGGGGTGTGGCAGTGTCGTGCTGGAGGGCCCACTGGTACGATGTGGGCTTCCTCGCCTCGCCTCGCCTCGCCTCACACCAGGTGTCTGCGTAGTTTGCAGTGCATTCACACCATTCCTATCCCTGTCCCTGTCCCCGTCCCGACTTGTCCCGACTTTGCTCGACTGCCGCTCGCTGCCGCTCGGGTCGTGGTCCATATGACAGCGCAAGCACGACAAACGTCTGCGGGACGAGACGAGACGAGACGAGACGAGACGACTAAGGAATAAATTCGTGGTTACAAATCAAATTTGGAACTCTACACTCCTACACAACAATAGGCGGTGACGTATTTCAGAAATCACCTGCCGATTCGTACTGTTTTGTCGTTTTCAAAGTCTTCTTGGCAAACTTGGTTAGCACATTCTCCCTCAAACTGAGTTAATTACTGCATTTTCGTACCATTACAGTAGTTTAAAAGGCTTAAGGAAGCATCTTTGTCACAACAGAAAGGTAGTTTGAAAATTGGGCTGGCGACATAACAAAAGAAAAACAGGAAGGGAGCCAGCAGCACCCGGGTTTTCCAGGCGGTCACCCATCCACGTACTAGCCGGGCCCGATGTTGCTTAACTTCGGTGATCGGACGAGAACCGGTGTATTCATCATGGTATGGCCGTTGGCGCTCATCTAATGTAGGAGCACGGCAGAATTCGCGTTCGGCTTTTCTCCCAACACACAAAATGTTAGTTTTCGGCCGCATTTGACGAAAGCGCTTCCTTCCGCAACCGCCAGTTCCTCGAGGACGGCGCGGGGAGGCGCGCCCGGCGTCCCAGCAGAGTGACGGCCGAATTGGCGGGCGCACCGCCGCGTGTGTTAGACGCACTGCTGCTCGTCGCACCCCCTGTCATTCGCTGGGCGCGTGCAGCCTTCGACACTAGCGGAGGACGCATCTTGTCCCTGGTGTTCAGCGGAGGGCCTGTGCGGGGTGTGGCAGTGTCGTGCTGGAGGGCCCACTGGTAGCGATGTGGGTTTCCTCGCCTCGCCACGCCTCGCCACGCCTCGCCTCACACCAGGTGTCTGCGTAGTTTGCAGTGCATTCGCACCATTCCTATCCCTGTCCCTGTCCCCGTCCCGACTTGTCCCGACTTTGCTCGACTGCCGCTCGCTGCCGCTCGGGTCGTGGTCCATATGACAGCGCAAGCACGACAAACGTCTGCGGGACGAGACGAGACGAGACGAGACGAGGCGACTAAGGAATAAATTCGTGGTTACAAATCAAATTTGGAACTCTACACTCCTACACAACAATAGGCGGTGACGTATTTCAGAAATCACCTGCCGATTCGTACTGTTTTGTCGTTTTCAAAGTCTTCTTGGCAAACTTGGTTAGCACATTCTCCCTCAAACTGAGTTAATTACTGCATTTTCGTACCATTACAGTAGTTTAAAAGGCTTAAGGAAGCATCTTTGTCACAACAGAAAGGTAGTTTGAAAATTGGGCTGGCGACATTACAAAAAAAAAAAAACAGGAAGGGAGCCAACAGCACCCGGGTTTCCCAGGCGGTCACCCATCCAAGTACTAGCCGGGCCCGATGATGCTTAACTTCGGTGATCGGACGAGAACCGGTGTATTCATCATGGTATGGCCGTTGGCGCTCATCTAATGTAGGAGCACGGCAGAATTCGCGTTCGGCTTTTCTCCCAACACACAAAATGTTAGTTTTCGGCCGCATTTGACGAAAGCGCTTCCTTCCGCAACCGCCAGTTCCTCGAGGACGGCGCGGGGAGGCGCGCCCGGCGTCCCAGCAGAGTGACGGCCGAATTGGCGGGCGCACCGCCGCGTGTGTGAGACGCACTGCTGCTCGTTGCACCCCCTGTCATTCGCTGGGTGCGTGCGGCCTTCGACACTAGCGGAGGACGAATCTTGTCCCTGGTGTTCAGCGGAGGGCCTGTGCGGGGTGTGGCAGTGTCGTGCTGGAGGGCCCACTGGTACGATGTGGGCTTCCTCGCCTCGCCTCGCCTCGCCTCACACCAGGTGTCTGCGTAGTTTGCAGTGCATTCGCACCATTCCTATCCCTGTCCCTGACCCCGTCCCGACTTGTCCCGACTTTGCTCGACTGCCGCTCGCTGCCGCTCGGGTCGTGGTCCATATGACAGCGCAAGCACGACAAACGTCTGCGGGACGAGACGAGACGAGACGAGACGAGACGACTAAGGAATAAATTCGTGGTTACAAATCAAATTTGGAACTCTACACTCCTACACAACAATAGGCGGTGACGTATTTCAGAAATCACCTGCCGATTCGTACTGTTTTGTCGTTTTCAAAGTCTTCTTGGCAAACTTGGTTAGCACATTCTCCCTCAAACTGAGTTAATTACTGCATTTTCGTACCATTACAGTAGTTTAAAAGGCTTAAGGAAGCATCTTTGTCACAACAGAAAGGTAGTTTGAAAATTGGGCTGGCGACATAACAAAAGAAAAACAGGAAGGGAGCCAGCAGCACCCGGGTTTTCCAGGCGGTCACCCATCCACGTACTAGCCGGGCCCGATGTTGCTTAACTTCGGTGATCGGACGAGAACCGGTGTATTCATCATGGTATGGCCGTTGGCGCTCATCTAATGTAGGAGCACGGCAGAATTCGCGTTCGGCTTTTCTCCCAACACACAAAATGTTAGTTTTCGGCCGCATTTGACGAAAGCGCTTCCTTCCGCAACCGCCAGTTCCTCGAGGACGGCGCGGGGAGGCGCGCCCGGCGTCCCAGCAGAGTGACGGCCGAATTGGCGGGCGCACCGCCGCGTGTGTTAGACGCACTGCTGCTCGTCGCACCCCCTGTCATTCGCTGGGCGCGTGCAGCCTTCGACACTAGCGGAGGACGCATCTTGTCCCTGGTGTTCAGCGGAGGGCCTGTGCGGGGTGTGGCAGTGTCGTGCTGGAGGGCCCACTGGTAGCGATGTGGGTTTCCTCGCCTCGCCACGCCTCGCCACGCCTCGCCTCACACCAGGTGTCTGCGTAGTTTGCAGTGCATTCGCACCATTCCTATCCCTGTCCCTGTCCCCGTCCCGACTTGTCCCGACTTTGCTCGACTGCCGCTCGCTGCCGCTCGGGTCGTGGTCCATATGACAGCGCAAGCACGACAAACGTCTGCGGGACGAGACGAGACGAGACGAGACGAGGCGACTAAGGAATAAATTCGTGGTTACAAATCAAATTTGGAACTCTACACTCCTACACAACAATAGGCGGTGACGTATTTCAGAAATCACCTGCCGATTCGTACTGTTTTGTCGTTTTCAAAGTCTTCTTGGCAAACTTGGTTAGCACATTCTCCCTCAAACTGAGTTAATTACTGCATTTTCGTACCATTACAGTAGTTTAAAAGGCTTAAGGAAGCATCTTTGTCACAACAGAAAGGTAGTTTGAAAATTGGGCTGGCGACATTACAAAAAAAAAAAAACAGGAAGGGAGCCAACAGCACCCGGGTTTCCCAGGCGGTCACCCATCCAAGTACTAGCCGGGCCCGATGATGCTTAACTTCGGTGATCGGACGAGAACCGGTGTATTCATCATGGTATGGCCGTTGGCGCTCATCTAATGTAGGAGCACGGCAGAATTCGCGTTCGGCTTTTCTCCCAACACACAAAATGTTAGTTTTCGGCCGCATTTGACGAAAGCGCTTCCTTCCGCAACCGCCAGTTCCTCGAGGACGGCGCGGGGAGGCGCGCCCGGCGTCCCAGCAGAGTGACGGCCGAATTGGCGGGCGCACCGCCGCGTGTGTGAGACGCACTGCTGCTCGTTGCACCCCCTGTCATTCGCTGGGTGCGTGCGGCCTTCGACACTAGCGGAGGACGAATCTTGTCCCTGGTGTTCAGCGGAGGGCCTGTGCGGGGTGTGGCAGTGTCGTGCTGGAGGGCCCACTGGTACGATGTGGGCTTCCTCGCCTCGCCTCGCCTCGCCTCGCCTCACACCAGGTGTCTGCGTAGTTTGCAGTGCATTCGCACCATTCCTATCCCTGTCCCTGACCCCGTCCCGACTTGTCCCGACTTTGCTCGACTGCCGCTCGCTGCCGCACGGGTCGTGGTCCATATGACAGCGCAAGCACGACAAACGTCTGCGGGACGAGACGAGACGAGACGAGACGACTAAGGAATAAGTTCGTGGTTACAAATCAAATTTGGAACTCAACACACCTACACAACAATAGGCGGTGACGTATTTCAGAAATCACCTGCCGATTCGTAGTGTTTTGTCGTTTTCAAAGTCTTCTTGGCAAACTTGGTTAGCACATTCTCCCTCAAACTGAGTTAATTACTGCATTTTCGTACCATTACAGTAGTTTAAAAGGCTTAAGGAAGCATCTTTGTCACAACAGAAAGGTAGTTTGAAAATTGGGCTGGCGACATTACAAAAAAAAAAAAACAGGAAGGGAGCCAACAGCACCCGGGTTTCCCAGGCGGTCACCCATCCAAGTACTAGCCGGGCCCGATGATGCTTAACTTCGGTGATCGGACGAGAACCGGTGTATTCATCATGGTATGGCCGTTGGCGCTCATCTAATGTAGGAGCACGGCAGAATTCGCGTTCGGCTTTTCTCCCAACACACAAAATGTTAGTTTTCGGCCGCATTTGACGAAAGCGCTTCCTTCCGCAACCGCCAGTTCCTCGAGGACGGCGCGGGGAGGCGCGCCCGGCGTCCCAGCAGAGTGACGGCCGAATTGGCGGGCGCACCGCCGCGTGTGTGAGACGCACTGCTGCTCGTTGCACCCCCTGTCATTCGCTGGGTGCGTGCGGCCTTCGACACTAGCGGAGGACGCATCTTGTCCCTGGTGTTCAGCGGAAGGCCTGAGCGGGGTGTGGCAGTGTCGTGCTGGAGGGCCCACTGGTACGATGTGGGCTTCCTCGCCTCGCCTCGCCTCGCCTCACACCAGGTGTCTGCGTAGTTTGCAGTGCATTCACACCATTCCTATCCCTGTCCCTGTCCCCGTCCCGACTTGTCCCGACTTTGCTCGACTGCCGCTCGCTGCCGCTCGGGTCGTGGTCCATATGACAGCGCAAGCACGACAAACGTCTGCGGGACGAGACGAGACGAGACGAGACGAGACGACTAAGGAATAAATTCGTGGTTACAAATCAAATTTGGAACTCTACACTCCTACACAACAATAGGCGGTGACGTATTTCAGAAATCACCTGCCGATTCGTACTGTTTTGTCGTTTTCAAAGTCTTCTTGGCAAACTTGGTTAGCACATTCTCCCTCAAACTGAGTTAATTACTGCATTTTCGTACCATTACAGTAGTTTAAAAGGCTTAAGGAAGCATCTTTGTCACAACAGAAAGGTAGTTTGAAAATTGGGCTGGCGACATAACAAAAGAAAAACAGGAAGGGAGACAGCAGCACCCGGGTTTTCCAGGCGGTCACCCATCCACGTACTAGCCGGGCCCGATGTTGCTTAACTTCGGTGATCGGACGAGAACCGGTGTATTCATCATGGTATGGCCGTTGGCGCTCATCTAATGTAGGAGCACGGCAGAATTCGCGTTCGGCTTTTCTCCCAACACACAAAATGTTAGTTTTCGGCCGCATTTGACGAAAGCGCTTCCTTCCGCAACCGCCAGTTCCTCGAGGACGGCGCGGGGAGGCGCGCCCGGCGTCCCAGCAGAGTGACGGCCGAATTGGCGGGCGCACCGCCGCGTGTGTTAGACGCACTGCTGCTCGTCGCACCCCCTGTCATTCGCTGGGCGCGTGCAGCCTTCGACACTAGCGGAGGACGCATCTTGTCCCTGGTGTTCAGCGGAGGGCCTGTGCGGGGTGTGGCAGTGTCGTGCTGGAGGGCCCACTGGTAGCGATGTGGGTTTCCTCGCCTCGCCACGCCTCGCCACGCCTCGCCTCACACCAGGTGTCTGCGTAGTTTGCAGTGCATTCGCACCATTCCTATCCCTGTCCCTGTCCCCGTCCCGACTTGTCCCGACTTTGCTCGACTGCCGCTCGCTGCCGCTCGGGTCGTGGTCCATATGACAGCGCAAGCACGACAAACGTCTGCGGGACGAGACGAGACGAGACGAGACGAGGCGACTAAGGAATAAATTCGTGGTTACAAATCAAATTTGGAACTCTACACTCCTACACAACAATAGGCGGTGACGTATTTCAGAAATCACCTGCCGATTCGTACTGTTTTGTCGTTTTCAAAGTCTTCTTGGCAAACTTGGTTAGCACATTCTCCCTCAAACTGAGTTAATTACTGCATTTTCGTACCATTACAGTAGTTTAAAAGGCTTAAGGAAGCATCTTTGTCACAACAGAAAGGTAGTTTGAAAATTGGGCTGGCGACATTACAAAAAAAAAAAAACAGGAAGGGAGCCAACAGCACCCGGGTTTCCCAGGCGGTCACCCATCCAAGTACTAGCCGGGCCCGATGATGCTTAACTTCGGTGATCGGACGAGAACCGGTGTATTCATCATGGTATGGCCGTTGGCGCTCATCTAATGTAGGAGCACGGCAGAATTCGCGTTCGGCTTTTCTCCCAACACACAAAATGTTAGTTTTCGGCCGCATTTGACGAAAGCGCTTCCTTCCGCAACCGCCAGTTCCTCGAGGACGGCGCGGGGAGGCGCGCCCGGCGTCCCAGCAGAGTGACGGCCGAATTGGCGGGCGCACCGCCGCGTGTGTGAGACGCACTGCTGCTCGTTGCACCCCCTGTCATTCGCTGGGTGCGTGCGGCCTTCGACACTAGCGGAGGACGAATCTTGTCCCTGGTGTTCAGCGGAGGGCCTGTGCGGGGTGTGGCAGTGTCGTGCTGGAGGGCCCACTGGTACGATGTGGGCTTCCTCGCCTCGCCTCGCCTCGCCTCGCCTCACACCAGGTGTCTGCGTAGTTTGCAGTGCATTCGCACCATTCCTATCCCTGTCCCTGACCCCGTCCCGACTTGTCCCGACTTTGCTCGACTGCCGCTCGCTGCCGCTCGGGTCGTGGTCCATATGACAGCGCAAGCACGACAAACGTCTGCGGGACGAGACGAGACGAGACGAGACGACTAAGGAATAAGTTCGTGGTTACAAATCAAATTTGGAACTCAACACACCTACACAACAATAGGCGGTGACGTATTTCAGAAATCACCTGCCGATTCGTAGTGTTTTGTCGTTTTCAAAGTCTTCTTGGCAAACTTGGTTAGCACATTCTCCCTCAAACTGAGTTAATTACTGCATTTTCGTACCATTACAGTAGTTTAAAAGGCTTAAGGAAGCATCTTTGTCACAACAGAAAGGTAGTTTGAAAATTGGGCTGGCGACATTACAAAAAAAAAAAAACAGGAAGGGAGCCAACAGCACCCGGGTTTCCCAGGCGGTCACCCATCCAAGTACTAGCCGGGCCCGATGATGCTTAACTTCGGTGATCGGACGAGAACCGGTGTATTCATCATGGTATGGCCGTTGGCGCTCATCTAATGTAGGAGCACGGCAGAATTCGCGTTCGGCTTTTCTCCCAACACACAAAATGTTAGTTTTCGGCCGCATTTGACGAAAGCGCTTCCTTCCGCAACCGCCAGTTCCTCGAGGACGGCGCGGGGAGGCGCGCCCGGCGTCCCAGCAGAGTGACGGCCGAATTGGCGGGCGCACCGCCGCGTGTGTGAGACGCACTGCTGCTCGTTGCACCCCCTGTCATTCGCTGGGTGCGTGCGGCCTTCGACACTAGCGGAGGACGCATCTTGTCCCTGGTGTTCAGCGGAAGGCCTGAGCGGGGTGTGGCAGTGTCGTGCTGGAGGGCCCACTGGTACGATGTGGGCTTCCTCGCCTCGCCTCGCCTCGCCTCACACCAGGTGTCTGCGTAGTTTGCAGTGCATTCACACCATTCCTATCCCTGTCCCTGTCCCCGTCCCGACTTGTCCCGACTTTGCTCGACTGCCGCTCGCTGCCGCTCGGGTCGTGGTCCATATGACAGCGCAAGCACGACAAACGTCTGCGGGACGAGACGAGACGAGACGAGACGAGACGACTAAGGAATAAATTCGTGGTTACAAATCAAATTTGGAACTCTACACTCCTACACAACAATAGGCGGTGACGTATTTCAGAAATCACCTGCCGATTCGTACTGTTTTGTCGTTTTCAAAGTCTTCTTGGCAAACTTGGTTAGCACATTCTCCCTCAAACTGAGTTAATTACTGCATTTTCGTACCATTACAGTAGTTTAAAAGGCTTAAGGAAGCATCTTTGTCACAACAGAAAGGTAGTTTGAAAATTGGGCTGGCGACATAACAAAAGAAAAACAGGAAGGGAGCCAGCAGCACCCGGGTTTTCCAGGCGGTCACCCATCCACGTACTAGCCGGGCCCGATGTTGCTTAACTTCGGTGATCGGACGAGAACCGGTGTATTCATCATGGTATGGCCGTTGGCGCTCATCTAATGTAGGAGCACGGCAGAATTCGCGTTCGGCTTTTCTCCCAACACACAAAATGTTAGTTTTCGGCCGCATTTGACGAAAGCGCTTCCTTCCGCAACCGCCAGTTCCTCGAGGACGGCGCGGGGAGGCGCGCCCGGCGTCCCAGCAGAGTGACGGCCGAATTGGCGGGCGCACCGCCGCGTGTGTTAGACGCACTGCTGCTCGTCGCACCCCCTGTCATTCGCTGGGCGCGTGCAGCCTTCGACACTAGCGGAGGACGCATCTTGTCCCTGGTGTTCAGCGGAGGGCCTGTGCGGGGTGTGGCAGTGTCGTGCTGGAGGGCCCACTGGTAGCGATGTGGGTTTCCTCGCCTCGCCACGCCTCGCCACGCCTCGCCTCACACCAGGTGTCTGCGTAGTTTGCAGTGCATTCGCACCATTCCTATCCCTGTCCCTGTCCCCGTCCCGACTTGTCCCGACTTTGCTCGACTGCCGCTCGCTGCCGCTCGGGTCGTGGTCCATATGACAGCGCAAGCACGACAAACGTCTGCGGGACGAGACGAGACGAGACGAGACGACTAAGGAATAAGTTCGTGGTTACAAATCAAATTTGGAACTCAACACACCTACACAACAATAGGCGGTGACGTATTTCAGAAATCACCTGCCGATTCGTAGTGTTTTGTCGTTTTCAAAGTCTTCTTGGCAAACTTGGTTAGCACATTCTCCCTCAAACTGAGTTAATTACTGCATTTTCGTACCATTACAGTAGTTTAAAAGGCTTAAGGAAGCATCTTTGTCACAACAGAAAGGTAGTTTGAAAATTGGGCTGGCGACATTACAAAAAAAAAAAAACAGGAAGGGAGCCAACAGCACCCGGGTTTCCCAGGCGGTCACCCATCCAAGTACTAGCCGGGCCCGATGATGCTTAACTTCGGTGATCGGACGAGAACCGGTGTATTCATCATGGTATGGCCGTTGGCGCTCATCTAATGTAGGAGCACGGCAGAATTCGCGTTCGGCTTTTCTCCCAACACACAAAATGTTAGTTTTCGGCCGCATTTGACGAAAGCGCTTCCTTCCGCAACCGCCAGTTCCTCGAGGACGGCGCGGGGAGGCGCGCCCGGCGTCCCAGCAGAGTGACGGCCGAATTGGCGGGCGCACCGCCGCGTGTGTGAGACGCACTGCTGCTCGTTGCACCCCCTGTCATTCGCTGGGTGCGTGCGGCCTTCGACACTAGCGGAGGACGAATCTTGTCCCTGGTGTTCAGCGGAGGGCCTGTGCGGGGTGTGGCAGTGTCGTGCTGGAGGGCCCACTGGTACGATGTGGGCTTCCTCGCCTCGCCTCGCCTCGCCTCGCCTCACACCAGGTGTCTGCGTAGTTTGCAGTGCATTCGCACCATTCCTATCCCTGTCCCTGACCCCGTCCCGACTTGTCCCGACTTTGCTCGACTGCCGCTCGCTGCCGCTCGGGTCGTGGTCCATATGACAGCGCAAGCACGACAAACGTCTGCGGGACGAGACGAGACGAGACGAGACGACTAAGGAATAAGTTCGTGGTTACAAATCAAATTTGGAACTCAACACACCTACACAACAATAGGCGGTGACGTATTTCAGAAATCACCTGCCGATTCGTAGTGTTTTGTCGTTTTCAAAGTCTTCTTGGCAAACTTGGTTAGCACATTCTCCCTCAAACTGAGTTAATTACTGCATTTTCGTACCATTACAGTAGTTTAAAAGGCTTAAGGAAGCATCTTTGTCACAACAGAAAGGTAGTTTGAAAATTGGGCTGGCGACATTACAAAAAAAAAAAAACAGGAAGGGAGCCAACAGCACCCGGGTTTCCCAGGCGGTCACCCATCCAAGTACTAGCCGGGCCCGATGATGCTTAACTTCGGTGATCGGACGAGAACCGGTGTATTCATCATGGTATGGCCGTTGGCGCTCATCTAATGTAGGAGCACGGCAGAATTCGCGTTCGGCTTTTCTCCCAACACACAAAATGTTAGTTTTCGGCCGCATTTGACGAAAGCGCTTCCTTCCGCAACCGCCAGTTCCTCGAGGACGGCGCGGGGAGGCGCGCCCGGCGTCCCAGCAGAGTGACGGCCGAATTGGCGGGCGCACCGCCGCGTGTGTGAGACGCACTGCTGCTCGTTGCACCCCCTGTCATTCGCTGGGTGCGTGCGGCCTTCGACACTAGCGGAGGACGCATCTTGTCCCTGGTGTTCAGCGGAAGGCCTGAGCGGGGTGTGGCAGTGTCGTGCTGGAGGGCCCACTGGTACGATGTGGGCTTCCTCGCCTCGCCTCGCCTCGCCTCACACCAGGTGTCTGCGTAGTTTGCAGTGCATTCACACCATTCCTATCCCTGTCCCTGTCCCCGTCCCGACTTGTCCCGACTTTGCTCGACTGCCGCTCGCTGCCGCTCGGGTCGTGGTCCATATGACAGCGCAAGCACGACAAACGTCTGCGGGACGAGACGAGACGAGACGAGACGAGACGACTAAGGAATAAATTCGTGGTTACAAATCAAATTTGGAACTCTACACTCCTACACAACAATAGGCGGTGACGTATTTCAGAAATCACCTGCCGATTCGTACTGTTTTGTCGTTTTCAAAGTCTTCTTGGCAAACTTGGTTAGCACATTCTCCCTCAAACTGAGTTAATTACTGCATTTTCGTACCATTACAGTAGTTTAAAAGGCTTAAGGAAGCATCTTTGTCACAACAGAAAGGTAGTTTGAAAATTGGGCTGGCGACATAACAAAAGAAAAACAGGAAGGGAGCCAGCAGCACCCGGGTTTTCCAGGCGGTCACCCATCCACGTACTAGCCGGGCCCGATGTTGCTTAACTTCGGTGATCGGACGAGAACCGGTGTATTCATCATGGTATGGCCGTTGGCGCTCATCTAATGTAGGAGCACGGCAGAATTCGCGTTCGGCTTTTCTCCCAACACACAAAATGTTAGTTTTCGGCCGCATTTGACGAAAGCGCTTCCTTCCGCAACCGCCAGTTCCTCGAGGACGGCGCGGGGAGGCGCGCCCGGCGTCCCAGCAGAGTGACGGCCGAATTGGCGGGCGCACCGCCGCGTGTGTTAGACGCACTGCTGCTCGTCGCACCCCCTGTCATTCGCTGGGCGCGTGCAGCCTTCGACACTAGCGGAGGACGCATCTTGTCCCTGGTGTTCAGCGGAGGGCCTGTGCGGGGTGTGGCAGTGTCGTGCTGGAGGGCCCACTGGTAGCGATGTGGGTTTCCTCGCCTCGCCACGCCTCGCCACGCCTCGCCTCACACCAGGTGTCTGCGTAGTTTGCAGTGCATTCGCACCATTCCTATCCCTGTCCCTGTCCCCGTCCCGACTTGTCCCGACTTTGCTCGACTGCCGCTCGCTGCCGCTCGGGTCGTGGTCCATATGACAGCGCAAGCACGACAAACGTCTGCGGGACGAGACGAGACGAGACGAGACGACTAAGGAATAAGTTCGTGGTTACAAATCAAATTTGGAACTCAACACACCTACACAACAATAGGCGGTGACGTATTTCAGAAATCACCTGCCGATTCGTAGTGTTTTGTCGTTTTCAAAGTCTTCTTGGCAAACTTGGTTAGCACATTCTCCCTCAAACTGAGTTAATTACTGCATTTTCGTACCATTACAGTAGTTTAAAAGGCTTAAGGAAGCATCTTTGTCACAACAGAAAGGTAGTTTGAAAATTGGGCTGGCGACATTACAAAAAAAAAAAAACAGGAAGGGAGCCAACAGCACCCGGGTTTCCCAGGCGGTCACCCATCCAAGTACTAGCCGGGCCCGATGATGCTTAACTTCGGTGATCGGACGAGAACCGGTGTATTCATCATGGTATGGCCGTTGGCGCTCATCTAATGTAGGAGCACGGCAGAATTCGCGTTCGGCTTTTCTCCCAACACACAAAATGTTAGTTTTCGGCCGCATTTGACGAAAGCGCTTCCTTCCGCAACCGCCAGTTCCTCGAGGACGGCGCGGGGAGGCGCGCCCGGCGTCCCAGCAGAGTGACGGCCGAATTGGCGGGCGCACCGCCGCGTGTGTGAGACGCACTGCTGCTCGTTGCACCCCCTGTCATTCGCTGGGTGCGTGCGGCCTTCGACACTAGCGGAGGACGCATCTTGTCCCTGGTGTTCAGCGGAAGGCCTGAGCGGGGTGTGGCAGTGTCGTGCTGGAGGGCCCACTGGTACGATGTGGGCTTCCTCGCCTCGCCTCGCCTCGCCTCACACCAGGTGTCTGCGTAGTTTGCAGTGCATTCACACCATTCCTATCCCTGTCCCTGTCCCCGTCCCGACTTGTCCCGACTTTGCTCGACTGCCGCTCGCTGCCGCTCGGGTCGTGGTCCATATGACAGCGCAAGCACGACAAACGTCTGCGGGACGAGACGAGACGAGACGAGACGACTAAGGAATAAGTTCGTGGTTACAAATCAAATTTGGAACTCAACACACCTACACAACAATAGGCGGTGACGTATTTCAGAAATCACCTGCCGATTCGTAGTGTTTTGTCGTTTTCAAAGTCTTCTTGGCAAACTTGGTTAGCACATTCTCCCTCAAACTGAGTTAATTACTGCATTTTCGTACCATTACAGTAGTTTAAAAGGCTTAAGGAAGCATCTTTGTCACAACAGAAAGGTAGTTTGAAAATTGGGCTGGCGACATTACAAAAAAAAAAAAACAGGAAGGGAGCCAACAGCACCCGGGTTTCCCAGGCGGTCACCCATCCAAGTACTAGCCGGGCCCGATGATGCTTAACTTCGGTGATCGGACGAGAACCGGTGTATTCATCATGGTATGGCCGTTGGCGCTCATCTAATGTAGGAGCACGGCAGAATTCGCGTTCGGCTTTTCTCCCAACACACAAAATGTTAGTTTTCGGCCGCATTTGACGAAAGCGCTTCCTTCCGCAACCGCCAGTTCCTCGAGGACGGCGCGGGGAGGCGCGCCCGGCGTCCCAGCAGAGTGACGGCCGAATTGGCGGGCGCACCGCCGCGTGTGTGAGACGCACTGCTGCTCGTTGCACCCCCTGTCATTCGCTGGGTGCGTGCGGCCTTCGACACTAGCGGAGGACGCATCTTGTCCCTGGTGTTCAGCGGAAGGCCTGAGCGGGGTGTGGCAGTGTCGTGCTGGAGGGCCCACTGGTACGATGTGGGCTTCCTCGCCTCGCCTCGCCTCGCCTCACACCAGGTGTCTGCGTAGTTTGCAGTGCATTCACACCATTCCTATCCCTGTCCCTGTCCCCGTCCCGACTTGTCCCGACTTTGCTCGACTGCCGCTCGCTGCCGCTCGGGTCGTGGTCCATATGACAGCGCAAGCACGACAAACGTCTGCGGGACGAGACGAGACGAGACGAGACGAGACGACTAAGGAATAAATTCGTGGTTACAAATCAAATTTGGAACTCTACACTCCTACACAACAATAGGCGGTGACGTATTTCAGAAATCACCTGCCGATTCGTACTGTTTTGTCGTTTTCAAAGTCTTCTTGGCAAACTTGGTTAGCACATTCTCCCTCAAACTGAGTTAATTACTGCATTTTCGTACCATTACAGTAGTTTAAAAGGCTTAAGGAAGCATCTTTGTCACAACAGAAAGGTAGTTTGAAAATTGGGCTGGCGACATAACAAAAGAAAAACAGGAAGGGAGCCAGCAGCACCCGGGTTTTCCAGGCGGTCACCCATCCACGTACTAGCCGGGCCCGATGTTGCTTAACTTCGGTGATCGGACGAGAACCGGTGTATTCATCATGGTATGGCCGTTGGCGCTCATCTAATGTAGGAGCACGGCAGAATTCGCGTTCGGCTTTTCTCCCAACACACAAAATGTTAGTTTTCGGCCGCATTTGACGAAAGCGCTTCCTTCCGCAACCGCCAGTTCCTCGAGGACGGCGCGGGGAGGCGCGCCCGGCGTCCCAGCAGAGTGACGGCCGAATTGGCGGGCGCACCGCCGCGTGTGTTAGACGCACTGCTGCTCGTCGCACCCCCTGTCATTCGCTGGGCGCGTGCAGCCTTCGACACTAGCGGAGGACGCATCTTGTCCCTGGTGTTCAGCGGAGGGCCTGTGCGGGGTGTGGCAGTGTCGTGCTGGAGGGCCCACTGGTAGCGATGTGGGTTTCCTCGCCTCGCCACGCCTCGCCACGCCTCGCCTCACACCAGGTGTCTGCGTAGTTTGCAGTGCATTCGCACCATTCCTATCCCTGTCCCTGTCCCCGTCCCGACTTGTCCCGACTTTGCTCGACTGCCGCTCGCTGCCGCTCGGGTCGTGGTCCATATGACAGCGCAAGCACGACAAACGTCTGCGGGACGAGACGAGACGAGACGAGACGACTAAGGAATAAGTTCGTGGTTACAAATCAAATTTGGAACTCAACACACCTACACAACAATAGGCGGTGACGTATTTCAGAAATCACCTGCCGATTCGTAGTGTTTTGTCGTTTTCAAAGTCTTGTTGGCAAACTTGGTTAGCACATTCTCCCTCAAACTGAGTTAATTACTGCATTTTCGTACCATTACAGTAGTTTAAAAGGCTTAAGGAAGCATCTTTGTCACAACAGAAAGGTAGTTTGAAAATTGGGCTGGCGACATTACAAAAAAAAAAAAACAGGAAGGGAGCCAACAGCACCCGGGTTTCCCAGGCGGTCACCCATCCAAGTACTAGCCGGGCCCGATGATGCTTAACTTCGGTGATCGGACGAGAACCGGTGTATTCATCATGGTATGGCCGTTGGCGCTCATCTAATGTAGGAGCACGGCAGAATTCGCGTTCGGCTTTTCTCCCAACACACAAAATGTTAGTTTTCGGCCGCATTTGACGAAAGCGCTTCCTTCCGCAACCGCCAGTTCCTCGAGGACGGCGCGGGGAGGCGCGCCCGGCGTCCCAGCAGAGTGACGGCCGAATTGGCGGGCGCACCGCCGCGTGTGTGAGACGCACTGCTGCTCGTTGCACCCCCTGTCATTCGCTGGGTGCGTGCGGCCTTCGACACTAGCGGAGGACGCATCTTGTCCCTGGTGTTCAGCGGAAGGCCTGAGCGGGGTGTGGCAGTGTCGTGCTGGAGGGCCCACTGGTACGATGTGGGCTTCCTCGCCTCGCCTCGCCTCGCCTCACACCAGGTGTCTGCGTAGTTTGCAGTGCATTCACACCATTCCTATCCCTGTCCCTGTCCCCGTCCCGACTTGTCCCGACTTTGCTCGACTGCCGCTCGCTGCCGCTCGGGTCGTGGTCCATATGACAGCGCAAGCACGACAAACGTCTGCGGGACGAGACGAGACGAGACGAGACGACTAAGGAATAAGTTCGTGGTTACAAATCAAATTTGGAACTCAACACACCTACACAACAATAGGCGGTGACGTATTTCAGAAATCACCTGCCGATTCGTAGTGTTTTGTCGTTTTCAAAGTCTTCTTGGCAAACTTGGTTAGCACATTCTCCCTCAAACTGAGTTAATTACTGCATTTTCGTACCATTACAGTAGTTTAAAAGGCTTAAGGAAGCATCTTTGTCACAACAGAAAGGTAGTTTGAAAATTGGGCTGGCGACATTACAAAAAAAAAAAAACAGGAAGGGAGCCAACAGCACCCGGGTTTCCCAGGCGGTCACCCATCCAAGTACTAGCCGGGCCCGATGATGCTTAACTTCGGTGATCGGACGAGAACCGGTGTATTCATCATGGTATGGCCGTTGGCGCTCATCTAATGTAGGAGCACGGCAGAATTCGCGTTCGGCTTTTCTCCCAACACACAAAATGTTAGTTTTCGGCCGCATTTGACGAAAGCGCTTCCTTCCGCAACCGCCAGTTCCTCGAGGACGGCGCGGGGAGGCGCGCCCGGCGTCCCAGCAGAGTGACGGCCGAATTGGCGGGCGCACCGCCGCGTGTGTGAGACGCACTGCTGCTCGTTGCACCCCCTGTCATTCGCTGGGTGCGTGCGGCCTTCGACACTAGCGGAGGACGCATCTTGTCCCTGGTGTTCAGCGGAAGGCCTGAGCGGGGTGTGGCAGTGTCGTGCTGGAGGGCCCACTGGTACGATGTGGGCTTCCTCGCCTCGCCTCGCCTCGCCTCACACCAGGTGTCTGCGTAGTTTGCAGTGCATTCACACCATTCCTATCCCTGTCCCTGTCCCCGTCCCGACTTGTCCCGACTTTGCTCGACTGCCGCTCGCTGCCGCTCGGGTCGTGGTCCATATGACAGCGCAAGCACGACAAACGTCTGCGGGACGAGACGAGACGAGACGAGACGAGACGACTAAGGAATAAATTCGTGGTTACAAATCAAATTTGGAACTCTACACTCCTACACAACAATAGGCGGTGACGTATTTCAGAAATCACCTGCCGATTCGTACTGTTTTGTCGTTTTCAAAGTCTTCTTGGCAAACTTGGTTAGCACATTCTCCCTCAAACTGAGTTAATTACTGCATTTTCGTACCATTACAGTAGTTTAAAAGGCTTAAGGAAGCATCTTTGTCACAACAGAAAGGTAGTTTGAAAATTGGGCTGGCGACATAACAAAAGAAAAACAGGAAGGGAGCCAGCAGCACCCGGGTTTTCCAGGCGGTCACCCATCCACGTACTAGCCGGGCCCGATGTTGCTTAACTTCGGTGATCGGACGAGAACCGGTGTATTCATCATGGTATGGCCGTTGGCGCTCATCTAATGTAGGAGCACGGCAGAATTCGCGTTCGGCTTTTCTCCCAACACACAAAATGTTAGTTTTCGGCCGCATTTGACGAAAGCGCTTCCTTCCGCAACCGCCAGTTCCTCGAGGACGGCGCGGGGAGGCGCGCCCGGCGTCCCAGCAGAGTGACGGCCGAATTGGCGGGCGCACCGCCGCGTGTGTTAGACGCACTGCTGCTCGTCGCACCCCCTGTCATTCGCTGGGCGCGTGCAGCCTTCGACACTAGCGGAGGACGCATCTTGTCCCTGGTGTTCAGCGGAGGGCCTGTGCGGGGTGTGGCAGTGTCGTGCTGGAGGGCCCACTGGTAGCGATGTGGGTTTCCTCGCCTCGCCACGCCTCGCCACGCCTCGCCTCACACCAGGTGTCTGCGTAGTTTGCAGTGCATTCGCACCATTCCTATCCCTGTCCCTGTCCCCGTCCCGACTTGTCCCGACTTTGCTCGACTGCCGCTCGCTGCCGCTCGGGTCGTGGTCCATATGACAGCGCAAGCACGACAAACGTCTGCGGGACGAGACGAGACGAGACGAGACGAGGCGACTAAGGAATAAATTCGTGGTTACAAATCAAATTTGGAACTCTACACTCCTACACAACAATAGGCGGTGACGTATTTCAGAAATCACCTGCCGATTCGTACTGTTTTGTCGTTTTCAAAGTCTTCTTGGCAAACTTGGTTAGCACATTCTCCCTCAAACTGAGTTAATTACTGCATTTTCGTACCATTACAGTAGTTTAAAAGGCTTAAGGAAGCATCTTTGTCACAACAGAAAGGTAGTTTGAAAATTGGGCTGGCGACATTACAAAAAAAAAAAAACAGGAAGGGAGCCAACAGCACCCGGGTTTCCCAGGCGGTCACCCATCCAAGTACTAGCCGGGCCCGATGATGCTTAACTTCGGTGATCGGACGAGAACCGGTGTATTCATCATGGTATGGCCGTTGGCGCTCATCTAATGTAGGAGCACGGCAGAATTCGCGTTCGGCTTTTCTCCCAACACACAAAATGTTAGTTTTCGGCCGCATTTGACGAAAGCGCTTCCTTCCGCAACCGCCAGTTCCTCGAGGACGGCGCGGGGAGGCGCGCCCGGCGTCCCAGCAGAGTGACGGCCGAATTGGCGGGCGCACCGCCGCGTGTGTGAGACGCACTGCTGCTCGTTGCACCCCCTGTCATTCGCTGGGTGCGTGCGGCCTTCGACACTAGCGGAGGACGAATCTTGTCCCTGGTGTTCAGCGGAGGGCCTGTGCGGGGTGTGGCAGTGTCGTGCTGGAGGGCCCACTGGTACGATGTGGGCTTCCTCGCCTCGCCTCGCCTCGCCTCGCCTCACACCAGGTGTCTGCGTAGTTTGCAGTGCATTCGCACCATTCCTATCCCTGTCCCTGACCCCGTCCCGACTTGTCCCGACTTTGCTCGACTGCCGCTCGCTGCCGCTCGGGTCGTGGTCCATATGACAGCGCAAGCACGACAAACGTCTGCGGGACGAGACGAGACGAGACGAGACGACTAAGGAATAAGTTCGTGGTTACAAATCAAATTTGGAACTCAACACACCTACACAACAATAGGCGGTGACGTATTTCAGAAATCACCTGCCGATTCGTAGTGTTTTGTCGTTTTCAAAGTCTTCTTGGCAAACTTGGTTAGCACATTCTCCCTCAAACTGAGTTAATTACTGCATTTTCGTACCATTACAGTAGTTTAAAAGGCTTAAGGAAGCATCTTTGTCACAACAGAAAGGTAGTTTGAAAATTGGGCTGGCGACATTACAAAAAAAAAAAAACAGGAAGGGAGCCAACAGCACCCGGGTTTCCCAGGCGGTCACCCATCCAAGTACTAGCCGGGCCCGATGATGCTTAACTTCGGTGATCGGACGAGAACCGGTGTATTCATCATGGTATGGCCGTTGGCGCTCATCTAATGTAGGAGCACGGCAGAATTCGCGTTCGGCTTTTCTCCCAACACACAAAATGTTAGTTTTCGGCCGCATTTGACGAAAGCGCTTCCTTCCGCAACCGCCAGTTCCTCGAGGACGGCGCGGGGAGGCGCGCCCGGCGTCCCAGCAGAGTGACGGCCGAATTGGCGGGCGCACCGCCGCGTGTGTGAGACGCACTGCTGCTCGTTGCACCCCCTGTCATTCGCTGGGTGCGTGCGGCCTTCGACACTAGCGGAGGACGAATCTTGACCCTGGTGTTCAGCGGAGGGCCTGTGCGGGGTGTGGCAGTGTCGTGCTGGAGGGCCCACTGGTACGATGTGGGCTTCCTCGCCTCGCCTCGCCTCGCCTCACACCAGGTGTCTGCGTAGTTTGCAGTGCATTCGCACCATTCCTATCCCTGTCCCTGACCCCGTCCCGACTTGTCCCGACTTTGCTCGACTGCCGCTCGCTGCCGCTCGGGTCGTGGTCCATATGACAGCGCAAGCACGACAAACGTCTGCGGGACGAGACGAGACGAGACGAGACGAGGCGACTAAGGAATAAATTCGTGGTTACAAATCAAATTTGGAACTCTACACTCCTACACAACAATAGGCGGTGACGTATTTCAGAAATCACCTGCCGATTCGTACTGTTTTGTCGTTTTCAAAGTCTTCTTGGCAAACTTGGTTAGCACATTCTCCCTCAAACTGAGTTAATTACTGCATTTTCGTACCATTACAGTAGTTTAAAAGGCTTAAGGAAGCATCTTTGTCACAACAGAAAGGTAGTTTGAAAATTGGGCTGGCGACATTACAAAAGAAAAACAGGAAGGGAGCCAGCAGCACCCGGGTTTTCCAGGCGGTCACCCATCCACGTACTAGCCGGGCCCGATGTTGCTTAACTTCGGTGATCGGACGAGAACCGGTGTATTCATCATGGTATGGCCGTTGGCGCTCATCTAATGTAGGAGCACGGCAGAATTCCCGTTCGGCTTTTCTCCCAACACACAAAATGTTAGTTTTCGGCCGCATTTGACGAAAGCGCTTCCTTCCGCAACCGCCAGTTCCTCGAGGACGGCGCGGGGAGGCGCGCCCGGCGTCCCAGCAGAGTGACGGCCGAATTGGCGGGCGCACCGCCGCGTGTGTTAGACGCACTGCTGCTCGTCGCACCCCCTGTCATTCGCTGGGCGCGTGCAGCCTTCGACACTAGCGGAGGACGCATCTTGTCCCTGGTGTTCAGCGGAGGGCCTGTGCGGGGTGTGGCAGTGTCGTGCTGGAGGGCCCACTGGTAGCGATGTGGGTTTCCTCGCCTCGCCACGCCTCGCCACGCCTCGCCTCACACCAGGTGTCTGCGTAGTTTGCAGTGCATTCGCACCATTCCTATCCCTGTCCCTGTCCCCGTCCCGACTTGTCCCGACTTTGCTCGACTGCCGCTCGCTGCCGCTCGGGTCGTGGTCCATATGACAGCGCAAGCACGACAAACGTCTGCGGGACGAGACGAGACGAGACGAGACGAGGCGACTAAGGAATAAATTCGTGGTTACAAATCAAATTTGGAACTCTACACTCCTACACAACAATAGGCGGTGACGTATTTCAGAAATCACCTGCCGATTCGTACTGTTTTGTCGTTTTCAAAGTCTTCTTGGCAAACTTGGTTAGCACATTCTCCCTCAAACTGAGTTAATTACTGCATTTTCGTACCATTACAGTAGTTTAAAAGGCTTAAGGAAGCATCTTTGTCACAACAGAAAGGTAGTTTGAAAATTGGGCTGGCGACATTACAAAAGAAAAACAGGAAGGGAGCCAGCAGCACCCGGGTTTTCCAGGCGGTCACCCATCCACGTACTAGCCGGGCCCGATGTTGCTTAACTTCGGTGATCGGACGAGAACCGGTGTATTCATCATGGTATGGCCGTTGGCGCTCATCTAATGTAGGAGCACGGCAGAATTCGCGTTCGGCTTTTCTCCCAACACACAAAATGTTAGTTTTCGGCCGCATTTGACGAAAGCGCTTCCTTCCGCAACCGCCAGTTCCTCGAGGACGGCGCGGGGAGGCGCGCCCGGCGTCCCAGCAGAGTGACGGCCGAATTGGCGGGCGCACCGCCGCGTGTGTTAGACGCACTGCTGCTCGTCGCACCCCCTGTCATTCGCTGGGCGCGTGCAGCCTTCGACACTAGCGGAGGACGCATCTTGTCCCTGGTGTTCAGCGGAGGGCCTGTGCGGGGTGTGGCAGTGTCGTGCTGGAGGGCCCACTGGTAGCGATGTGGGTTTCCTCGCCTCGCCACGCCTCGCCACGCCTCGCCTCACACCAGGTGTCTGCGTAGTTTGCAGTGCATTCGCACCATTCCTATCCCTGTCCCTGTCCCCGTCCCGACTTGTCCCGACTTTGCTCGACTGCCGCTCGCTGCCGCTCGGGTCGTGGTCCATATGACAGCGCAAGCACGACAAACGTCTGCGGGACGAGACGAGACGAGACGAGACGAGGCGACTAAGGAATAAATTCGTGGTTACAAATCAAATTTGGAACTCTACACTCCTACACAACAATAGGCGGTGACGTATTTCAGAAATCACCTGCCGATTCGTACTGTTTTGTCGTTTTCAAAGTCTTCTTGGCAAACTTGGTTAGCACATTCTCCCTCAAACTGAGTTAATTACTGCATTTTCGTACCATTACAGTAGTTTAAAAGGCTTAAGGAAGCATCTTTGTCACAACAGAAAGGTAGTTTGAAAATTGGGCTGGCGACATTACAAAAGAAAAACAGGAAGGGAGCCAGCAGCACCCGGGTTTTCCAGGCGGTCACCCATCCACGTACTAGCCGGGCCCGATGTTGCTTAACTTCGGTGATCGGACGAGAACCGGTGTATTCATCATGGTATGGCCGTTGGCGCTCATCTAATGTAGGAGCACGGCAGAATTCCCGTTCGGCTTTTCTCCCAACACACAAAATGTTAGTTTTCGGCCGCATTTGACGAAAGCGCTTCCTTCCGCAACCGCCAGTTCCTCGAGGACGGCGCGGGGAGGCGCGCCCGGCGTCCCAGCAGAGTGACGGCCGAATTGGCGGGCGCACCGCCGCGTGTGTTAGACGCACTGCTGCTCGTCGCACCCCCTGTCATTCGCTGGGCGCGTGCAGCCTTCGACACTAGCGGAGGACGCATCTTGTCCCTGGTGTTCAGCGGAGGGCCTGTGCGGGGTGTGGCAGTGTCGTGCTGGAGGGCCCACTGGTAGCGATGTGGGTTTCCTCGCCTCGCCACGCCTCGCCACGCCTCGCCTCACACCAGGTGTCTGCGTAGTTTGCAGTGCATTCGCACCATTCCTATCCCTGTCCCTGTCCCCGTCCCGACTTGTCCCGACTTTGCTCGACTGCCGCTCGCTGCCGCTCGGGTCGTGGTCCATATGACAGCGCAAGCACGACAAACGTCTGCGGGACGAGACGAGACGAGACGAGACGAGGCGACTAAGGAATAAATTCGTGGTTACAAATCAAATTTGGAACTCTACACTCCTACACAACAATAGGCGGTGACGTATTTCAGAAATCACCTGCCGATTCGTACTGTTTTGTCGTTTTCAAAGTCTTCTTGGCAAACTTGGTTAGCACATTCTCCCTCAAACTGAGTTAATTACTGCATTTTCGTACCATTACAGTAGTTTAAAAGGCTTAAGGAAGCATCTTTGTCACAACAGAAAGGTAGTTTGAAAATTGGGCTGGCGACATTACAAAAGAAAAACAGGAAGGGAGCCAGCAGCACCCGGGTTTTCCAGGCGGTCACCCATCCACGTACTAGCCGGGCCCGATGTTGCTTAACTTCGGTGATCGGACGAGAACCGGTGTATTCATCATGGTATGGCCGTTGGCGCTCATCTAATGTAGGAGCACGGCAGAATTCCCGTTCGGCTTTTCTCCCAACACACAAAATGTTAGTTTTCGGCCGCATTTGACGAAAGCGCTTCCTTCCGCAACCGCCAGTTCCTCGAGGACGGCGCGGGGAGGCGCGCCCGGCGTCCCAGCAGAGTGACGGCCGAATTGGCGGGCGCACCGCCGCGTGTGTTAGACGCACTGCTGCTCGTCGCACCCCCTGTCATTCGCTGGGCGCGTGCAGCCTTCGACACTAGCGGAGGACGCATCTTGTCCCTGGTGTTCAGCGGAGGGCCTGTGCGGGGTGTGGCAGTGTCGTGCTGGAGGGCCCACTGGTAGCGATGTGGGTTTCCTCGCCTCGCCACGCCTCGCCACGCCTCGCCTCACACCAGGTGTCTGCGTAGTTTGCAGTGCATTCGCACCATTCCTATCCCTGTCCCTGTCCCCGTCCCGACTTGTCCCGACTTTGCTCGACTGCCGCTCGCTGCCGCTCGGGTCGTGGTCCATATGACAGCGCAAGCACGACAAACGTCTGCGGGACGAGACGAGACGAGACGAGACGAGGCGACTAAGGAATAAATTCGTGGTTACAAATCAAATTTGGAACTCTACACTCCTACACAACAATAGGCGGTGACGTATTTCAGAAATCACCTGCCGATTCGTACTGTTTTGTCGTTTTCAAAGTCTTCTTGGCAAACTTGGTTAGCACATTCTCCCTCAAACTGAGTTAATTACTGCATTTTCGTACCATTACAGTAGTTTAAAAGGCTTAAGGAAGCATCTTTGTCACAACAGAAAGGTAGTTTGAAAATTGGGCTGGCGACATTACAAAAGAAAAACAGGAAGGGAGCCAGCAGCACCCGGGTTTTCCAGGCGGTCACCCATCCACGTACTAGCCGGGCCCGATGTTGCTTAACTTCGGTGATCGGACGAGAACCGGTGTATTCATCATGGTATGGCCGTTGGCGCTCATCTAATGTAGGAGCACGGCAGAATTCGCGTTCGGCTTTTCTCCCAACACACAAAATGTTAGTTTTCGGCCGCATTTGACGAAAGCGCTTCCTTCCGCAACCGCCAGTTCCTCGAGGACGGCGCGGGGAGGCGCGCCCGGCGTCCCAGCAGAGTGACGGCCGAATTGGCGGGCGCACCGCCGCGTGTGTTAGACGCACTGCTGCTCGTCGCACCCCCTGTCATTCGCTGGGCGCGTGCAGCCTTCGACACTAGCGGAGGACGCATCTTGTCCCTGGTGTTCAGCGGAGGGCCTGTGCGGGGTGTGGCAGTGTCGTGCTGGAGGGCCCACTGGTAGCGATGTGGGTTTCCTCGCCTCGCCACGCCTCGCCACGCCTCGCCTCACACCAGGTGTCTGCGTAGTTTGCAGTGCATTCGCACCATTCCTATCCCTGTCCCTGTCCCCGTCCCGACTTGTCCCGACTTTGCTCGACTGCCGCTCGCTGCCGCTCGGGTCGTGGTCCATATGACAGCGCAAGCACGACAAACGTCTGCGGGACGAGACGAGACGAGACGAGACGAGGCGACTAAGGAATAAATTCGTGGTTACAAATCAAATTTGGAACTCTACACTCCTACACAACAATAGGCGGTGACGTATTTCAGAAATCACCTGCCGATTCGTACTGTTTTGTCGTTTTCAAAGTCTTCTTGGCAAACTTGGTTAGCACATTCTCCCTCAAACTGAGTTAATTACTGCATTTTCGTACCATTACAGTAGTTTAAAAGGCTTAAGGAAGCATCTTTGTCACAACAGAAAGGTAGTTTGAAAATTGGGCTGGCGACATTACAAAAAAAAAAAAACAGGAAGGGAGCCAACAGCACCCGGGTTTCCCAGGCGGTCACCCATCCAAGTACTAGCCGGGCCCGATGATGCTTAACTTCGGTGATCGGACGAGAACCGGTGTATTCATCATGGTATGGCCGTTGGCGCTCATCTAATGTAGGAGCACGGCAGAATTCGCGTTCGGCTTTTCTCCCAACACACAAAATGTTAGTTTTCGGCCGCATTTGACGAAAGCGCTTCCTTCCGCAACCGCCAGTTCCTCGAGGACGGCGCGGGGAGGCGCGCCCGGCGTCCCAGCAGAGTGACGGCCGAATTGGCGGGCGCACCGCCGCGTGTGTGAGACGCACTGCTGCTCGTTGCACCCCCTGTCATTCGCTGGGTGCGTGCGGCCTTCGACACTAGCGGAGGACGAATCTTGTCCCTGGTGTTCAGCGGAGGGCCTGTGCGGGGTGTGGCAGTGTCGTGCTGGAGGGCCCACTGGTACGATGTGGGCTTCCTCGCCTCGCCTCGCCTCGCCTCACACCAGGTGTCTGCGTAGTTTGCAGTGCATTCGCACCATTCCTATCCCTGTCCCTGACCCCGTCCCGACTTGTCCCGACTTTGCTCGACTGCCGCTCGCTGCCGCTCGGGTCGTGGTCCATATGACAGCGCAAGCACGACAAACGTCTGCGGGACGAGACGAGACGAGACGAGACGACTAAGGAATAAGTTCGTGGTTACAAATCAAATTTGGAACTCAACACACCTACACAACAATAGGCGGTGACGTATTTCAGAAATCACCTGCCGATTCGTAGTGTTTTGTCGTTTTCAAAGTCTTCTTGGCAAACTTGGTTAGCACATTCTCCCTCAAACTGAGTTAATTACTGCATTTTCGTACCATTACAGTAGTTTAAAAGGCTTAAGGAAGCATCTTTGTCACAACAGAAAGGTAGTTTGAAAATTGGGCTGGCGACATTACAAAAAAAAAAAAACAGGAAGGGAGCCAACAGCACCCGGGTTTCCCAGGCGGTCACCCATCCAAGTACTAGCCGGGCCCGATGATGCTTAACTTCGGTGATCGGACGAGAACCGGTGTATTCATCATGGTATGGCCGTTGGCGCTCATCTAATGTAGGAGCACGGCAGAATTCGCGTTCGGCTTTTCTCCCAACACACAAAATGTTAGTTTTCGGCCGCATTTGACGAAAGCGCTTCCTTCCGCAACCGCCAGTTCCTCGAGGACGGCGCGGGGAGGCGCGCCCGGCGTCCCAGCAGAGTGACGGCCGAATTGGCGGGCGCACCGCCGCGTGTGTGAGACGCACTGCTGCTCGTTGCACCCCCTGTCATTCGCTGGGTGCGTGCGGCCTTCGACACTAGCGGAGGACGAATCTTGTCCCTGGTGTTCAGCGGAGGGCCTGTGCGGGGTGTGGCAGTGTCGTGCTGGAGGGCCCACTGGTACGATGTGGGCTTCCTCGCCTCGCCTCGCCTCGCCTCACACCAGGTGTCTGCGTAGTTTGCAGTGCATTCGCACCATTCCTATCCCTGTCCCTGACCCCGTCCCGACTTGTCCCGACTTTGCTCGACTGCCGCTCGCTGCCGCTCGGGTCGTGGTCCATATGACAGCGCAAGCACGACAAACGTCTGCGGGACGAGACGAGACGAGACGAGACGAGGCGACTAAGGAATAAATTCGTGGTTACAAATCAAATTTGGAACTCTACACTCCTACACAACAATAGGCGGTGACGTATTTCAGAAATCACCTGCCGATTCGTACTGTTTTGTCGTTTTCAAAGTCTTCTTGGCAAACTTGGTTAGCACATTCTCCCTCAAACTGAGTTAATTACTGCATTTTCGTACCATTACAGTAGTTTAAAAGGCTTAAGGAAGCATCTTTGTCACAACAGAAAGGTAGTTTGAAAATTTTGCTGGCGACATTACAAAAAAAAAAAAAACAGGAAGGGAGCCAACAGCACCCGGGTTTCCCAGGCGGTCACCCATCCAAGTACTAGCCGGGCCCGATGATGCTTAACTTCGGTGATCGGACGAGAACCGGTGTATTCATCATGGTATGGCCGTTGGCGCTCATCTAATGTAGGAGCACGGCAGAATTCGCGTTCGGCTTTTCTCCCAACACACAAAATGTTAGTTTTCGGCCGCATTTGACGAAAGCGCTTCCTTCCGCAACCGCCAGTTCCTCGAGGACGGCGCGGGGAGGCGCGCCCGGCGTCCCAGCAGAGTGACGGCCGAATTGGCGGGCGCACCGCCGCGTGTGTGAGACGCACTGCTGCTCGTTGCACCCCCTGTCATTCGCTGGGTGCGTGCGGCCTTCGACACTAGCGGAGGACGAATCTTGTCCCTGGTGTTCAGCGGAGGGCCTGTGCGGGGTGTGGCAGTGTCGTGCTGGAGGGCCCACTGGTACGATGTGGGCTTCCTCGCCTCGCCTCGCCTCGCCTCACACCAGGTGTCTGCGTAGTTTGCAGTGCATTCGCACCATTCCTATCCCTGTCCCTGACCCCGTCCCGACTTGTCCCGACTTTGCTCGACTGCCGCTCGCTGCCGCTCGGGTCGTGGTCCATATGACAGCGCAAGCACGACAAACGTCTGCGGGACGAGACGAGACGAGACGAGACGACTAAGGAATAAGTTCGTGGTTACAAATCAAATTTGGAACTCAACACACCTACACAACAATAGGCGGTGACGTATTTCAGAAATCACCTGCCGATTCGTAGTGTTTTGTCGTTTTCAAAGTCTTCTTGGCAAACTTGGTTAGCACATTCTCCCTCAAACTGAGTTAATTACTGCATTTTCGTACCATTACAGTAGTTTAAAAGGCTTAAGGAAGCATCTTTGTCACAACAGAAAGGTAGTTTGAAAATTGGGCTGGCGACATTACAAAAAAAAAAAAAACAGGAAGGGAGCCAACAGCACCCGGGTTTCCCAGGCGGTCACCCATCCAAGTACTAGCCGGGCCCGATGATGCTTAACTTCGGTGATCGGACGAGAACCGGTGTATTCATCATGGTATGGCCGTTGGCGCTCATCTAATGTAGGAGCACGGCAGAATTCGCGTTCGGCTTTTCTCCCAACACACAAAATGTTAGTTTTCGGCCGCATTTGACGAAAGCGCTTCCTTCCGCAACCGCCAGTTCCTCGAGGACGGCGCGGGGAGGCGCGCCCGGCGTCCCAGCAGAGTGACGGCCGAATTGGCGGGCGCACCGCCGCGTGTGTGAGACGCACTGCTGCTCGTTGCACCCCCTGTCATTCGCTGGGTGCGTGCGGCCTTCGACACTAGCGGAGGACGAATCTTGTCCCTGGTGTTCAGCGGAGGGCCTGTGCGGGGTGTGGCAGTGTCGTGCTGGAGGGCCCACTGGTACGATGTGGGCTTCCTCGCCTCGCCTCGCCTCGCCTCACACCAGGTGTCTGCGTAGTTTGCAGTGCATTCGCACCATTCCTATCCCTGTCCCTGACCCCGTCCCGACTTGTCCCGACTTTGCTCGACTGCCGCTCGCTGCCGCTCGGGTCGTGGTCCATATGACAGCGCAAGCACGACAAACGTCTGCGGGACGAGACGAGACGAGACGAGACGAGGCGACTAAGGAATAAATTCGTGGTTACAAATCAAATTTGGAACTCTACACTCCTACACAACAATAGGCGGTGACGTATTTCAGAAATCACCTGCCGATTCGTACTGTTTTGTCGTTTTCAAAGTCTTCTTGGCAAACTTGGTTAGCACATTCTCCCTCAAACTGAGTTAATTACTGCATTTTCGTACCATTACAGTAGTTTAAAAGGCTTAAGGAAGCATCTTTGTCACAACAGAAAGGTAGTTTGAAAATTTTGCTGGCGACATTACAAAAAAAAAAAAAACAGGAAGGGAGCCAACAGCACCCGGGTTTCCCAGGCGGTCACCCATCCAAGTACTAGCCGGGCCCGATGATGCTTAACTTCGGTGATCGGACGAGAACCGGTGTATTCATCATGGTATGGCCGTTGGCGCTCATCTAATGTAGGAGCACGGCAGAATTCGCGTTCGGCTTTTCTCCCAACACACAAAATGTTAGTTTTCGGCCGCATTTGACGAAAGCGCTTCCTTCCGCAACCGCCAGTTCCTCGAGGACGGCGCGGGGAGGCGCGCCCGGCGTCCCAGCAGAGTGACGGCCGAATTGGCGGGCGCACCGCCGCGTGTGTGAGACGCACTGCTGCTCGTTGCACCCCCTGTCATTCGCTGGGTGCGTGCGGCCTTCGACACTAGCGGAGGACGAATCTTGTCCCTGGTGTTCAGCGGAGGACCTGTGCGGGGTGTGGCAGTGTCGTGCTGGAGGGCCCACTGGTACGATGTGGGCTTCCTCGCCTCGCCTCGCCTCGCCTCACACCAGGTGTCTGCGTAGTTTGCAGTGCATTCGCACCATTCCTATCCCTGTCCCTGACCCCGTCCCGACTTGTCCCGACTTTGCTCGACTGCCGCTCGCTGCCGCTCGGGTCGTGGTCCATATGACAGCGCAAGCACGACAAACGTCTGCGGGACGAGACGAGACGAGACGAGACGACTAAGGAATAAGTTCGTGGTTACAAATCAAATTTGGAACTCAACACACCTACACAACAATAGGCGGTGACGTATTTCAGAAATCACCTGCCGATTCGTAGTGTTTTGTCGTTTTCAAAGTCTTCTTGGCAAACTTGGTTAGCACATTCTCCCTCAAACTGAGTTAATTACTGCATTTTCGTACCATTACAGTAGTTTAAAAGGCTTAAGGAAGCATCTTTGTCACAACAGAAAGGTAGTTTGAAAATTGGGCTGGCGACATTACAAAAAAAAAAAAACAGGAAGGGAGCCAACAGCACCCGGGTTTCCCAGGCGGTCACCCATCCAAGTACTAGCCGGGCCCGATGATGCTTAACTTCGGTGATCGGACGAGAACCGGTGTATTCATCATGGTATGGCCGTTGGCGCTCATCTAATGTAGGAGCACGGCAGAATTCGCGTTCGGCTTTTCTCCCAACACACAAAATGTTAGTTTTCGGCCGCATTTGACGAAAGCGCTTCCTTCCGCAACCGCCAGTTCCTCGAGGACGGCGCGGGGAGGCGCGCCCGGCGTCCCAGCAGAGTGACGGCCGAATTGGCGGGCGCACCGCCGCGTGTGTGAGACGCACTGCTGCTCGTTGCACCCCCTGTCATTCGCTGGGTGCGTGCGGCCTTCGACACTAGCGGAGGACGAATCTTGTCCCTGGTGTTCAGCGGAGGGCCTGTGCGGGGTGTGGCAGTGTCGTGCTGGAGGGCCCACTGGTACGATGTGGGCTTCCTCGCCTCGCCTCGCCTCGCCTCACACCAGGTGTCTGCGTAGTTTGCAGTGCATTCGCACCATTCCTATCCCTGTCCCTGACCCCGTCCCGACTTGTCCCGACTTTGCTCGACTGCCGCTCGCTGCCGCTCGGGTCGTGGTCCATATGACAGCGCAAGCACGACAAACGTCTGCGGGACGAGACGAGACGAGACGAGACGAGGCGACTAAGGAATAAATTCGTGGTTACAAATCAAATTTGGAACTCTACACTCCTACACAACAATAGGCGGTGACGTATTTCAGAAATCACCTGCCGATTCGTACTGTTTTGTCGTTTTCAAAGTCTTCTTGGCAAACTTGGTTAGCACATTCTCCCTCAAACTGAGTTAATTACTGCATTTTCGTACCATTACAGTAGTTTAAAAGGCTTAAGGAAGCATCTTTGTCACAACAGAAAGGTAGTTTGAAAATTTTGCTGGCGACATTACAAAAAAAAAAAAAACAGGAAGGGAGCCAACAGCACCCGGGTTTCCCAGGCGGTCACCCATCCAAGTACTAGCCGGGCCCGATGATGCTTAACTTCGGTGATCGGACGAGAACCGGTGTATTCATCATGGTATGGCCGTTGGCGCTCATCTAATGTAGGAGCACGGCAGAATTCGCGTTCGGCTTTTCTCCCAACACACAAAATGTTAGTTTTCGGCCGCATTTGACGAAAGCGCTTCCTTCCGCAACCGCCAGTTCCTCGAGGACGGCGCGGGGAGGCGCGCCCGGCGTCCCAGCAGAGTGACGGCCGAATTGGCGGGCGCACCGCCGCGTGTGTGAGACGCACTGCTGCTCGTTGCACCCCCTGTCATTCGCTGGGTGCGTGCGGCCTTCGACACTAGCGGAGGACGAATCTTGTCCCTGGTGTTCAGCGGAGGACCTGTGCGGGGTGTGGCAGTGTCGTGCTGGAGGGCCCACTGGTACGATGTGGGCTTCCTCGCCTCGCCTCGCCTCGCCTCACACCAGGTGTCTGCGTAGTTTGCAGTGCATTCGCACCATTCCTATCCCTGTCCCTGACCCCGTCCCGACTTGTCCCGACTTTGCTCGACTGCCGCTCGCTGCCGCTCGGGTCGTGGTCCATATGACAGCGCAAGCACGACAAACGTCTGCGGGACGAGACGAGACGAGACGAGACGACTAAGGAATAAGTTCGTGGTTACAAATCAAATTTGGAACTCAACACACCTACACAACAATAGGCGGTGACGTATTTCAGAAATCACCTGCCGATTCGTAGTGTTTTGTCGTTTTCAAAGTCTTCTTGGCAAACTTGGTTAGCACATTCTCCCTCAAACTGAGTTAATTACTGCATTTTCGTACCATTACAGTAGTTTAAAAGGCTTAAGGAAGCATCTTTGTCACAACAGAAAGGTAGTTTGAAAATTGGGCTGGCGACATTACAAAAAAAAAAAAACAGGAAGGGAGCCAACAGCACCCGGGTTTCCCAGGCGGTCACCCATCCAAGTACTAGCCGGGCCCGATGATGCTTAACTTCGGTGATCGGACGAGAACCGGTGTATTCATCATGGTATGGCCGTTGGCGCTCATCTAATGTAGGAGCACGGCAGAATTCGCGTTCGGCTTTTCTCCCAACACACAAAATGTTAGTTTTCGGCCGCATTTGACGAAAGCGCTTCCTTCCGCAACCGCCAGTTCCTCGAGGACGGCGCGGGGAGGCGTGCCCGGCGTCCCAGCAGAGTGACGGCCGAATTGGCGGGCGCACCGCCGCGTGTGTGAGACGCACTGCTGCTCGTTGCACCCCCTGTCATTCGCTGGGTGCGTGCGGCCTTCGACACTAGCGGAGGACGAATCTTGTCCCTGGTGTTCAGCGGTGGGCCTGTGCGGGGTGTGGCAGTGTCGTGCTGGAGGGCCCACTGGTACGATGTGGGCTTCCTCGCCTCGCCTCGCCTCGCCTCACACCAGGTGTCTGCGTAGTTTGCAGTGCATTCGCACCATTCCTATCCCTGTCCCTGACCCCGTCCCGACTTGTCCCGACTTTGCTCGACTGCCGCTCGCTGCCGCTCGGGTCGTGGTCCATATGACAGCGCAAGCACGACAAACGTCTGCGGGACGAGACGAGACGAGACGAGACGAGGCGACTAAGGAATAAATTCGTGGTTACAAATCAAATTTGGAACTCTACACTCCTACACAACAATAGGCGGTGACGTATTTCAGAAATCACCTGCCGATTCGTACTGTTTTGTCGTTTTCAAAGTCTTCTTGGCAAACTTGGTTAGCACATTCTCCCTCAAACTGAGTTAATTACTGCATTTTCGTACCATTACAGTAGTTTAAAAGGCTTAAGGAAGCATCTTTGTCACAACAGAAAGGTAGTTTGAAAATTGGGCTGGCGACATTACAAAAAAAAAAAAAAACAGGAAGGGAGCCAACAGCACCCGGGTTTCCCAGGCGGTCACCCATCCAAGTACTAGCCGGGCCCGATGATGCTTAACTTCGGTGATCGGACGAGAACCGGTGTATTCATCATGGTATGGCCGTTGGCGCTCATCTAATGTAGGAGCACGGCAGAATTCGCGTTCGGCTTTTCTCCCAACACACAAAATGTTAGTTTTCGGCCGCATTTGACGAAAGCGCTTCCTTCCGCAACCGCCAGTTCCTCGAGGACGGCGCGGGGAGGCGCGCCCGGCGTCCCAGCAGAGTGACGGCCGAATTGGCGGGCGCACCGCCGCGTGTGTGAGACGCACTGCTGCTCGTTGCACCCCCTGTCATTCGCTGGGTGCGTGCGGCCTTCGACACTAGCGGAGGACGAATCTTGTCCCTGGTGTTCAGCGGAGGGCCTGTGCGGGGTGTGGCAGTGTCGTGCTGGAGGGCCCACTGGTACGATGTGGGCTTCCTCGCCTCGCCTCGCCTCGCCTCACACCAGGTGTCTGCGTAGTTTGCAGTGCATTCGCACCATTCCTATCCCTGTCCCTGACCCCGTCCCGACTTGTCCCGACTTTGCTCGACTGCCGCTCGCTGCCGCTCGGGTCGTGGTCCATATGACAGCGCAAGCACGACAAACGTCTGCGGGACGAGACGAGACGAGACGAGACGACTAAGGAATAAGTTCGTGGTTACAAATCATATTTGGAACTCAACACTCCTACACAACAATAGGCGGTGACGTATTTCAGAAATCACCTGCCGATTCGTAGTGTTTTGTCGTTTTCAAAGTCTTCTTGGCAAACTTGGTTAGCACATTCTCCCTCAAACTGAGTTAATTACTGCATTTTCGTACCATTACAGTAGTTTAAAAGGCTTAAGGAAGCATCTTTGTCACAACAGAAAGGTAGTTTGAAAATTGGGCTGGCGACATTACAAAAAAAAAAAAAAACAGGAAGGGAGCCAACAGCACCCGGGTTTCCCAGGCGGTCACCCATCCAAGTACTAGCCGGGCCCGATGATGCTTAACTTCGGTGATCGGACGAGAACCGGTGTATTCATCATGGTATGGCCGTTGGCGCTCATCTAATGTAGGAGCACGGCAGAATTCGCGTTCGGCTTTTCTCCCAACACACAAAATGTTAGTTTTCGGCCGCATTTGACGAAAGCGCTTCCTTCCGCAACCGCCAGTTCCTCGAGGACGGCGCGGGGAGGCGCGCCCGGCGTCCCAGCAGAGTGACGGCCGAATTGGCGGGCGCACCGCCGCGTGTGTGAGACGCACTGCTGCTCGTTGCACCCCCTGTCATTCGCTGGGTGCGTGCGGCCTTCGACACTAGCGGAGGACGAATCTTGTCCCTGGTGTTCAGCGGAGGGCCTGTGCGGGGTGTGGCAGTGTCGTGCTGGAGGGCCCACTGGTACGATGTGGGCTTCCTCGCCTCGCCTCGCCTCGCCTCACACCAGGTGTCTGCGTAGTTTGCAGTGCATTCGCACCATTCCTATCCCTGTCCCTGACCCCGTCCCGACTTGTCCCGACTTTGCCCGACTGCCGCTCGCTGCCGCTCGGGTCGTGGTCCATATGACAGCGCAAGCACGACAAACGTCTGCGGGACGAGACGAGACGAGACGAGACGACTAAGGAATAAGTTCGTGGTTACAAATCAAATTTGGAACTCAACACACCTACACAACAATAGGCGGTGACGTATTTCAGAAATCACCTGCCGATTCGTAGTGTTTTGTCGTTTTCAAAGTCTTCTTGGCAAACTTGGTTAGCACATTCTCCCTCAAACTGAGTTAATTACTGCATTTTCGTACCATTACAGTAGTTTAAAAGGCTTAAGGAAGCATCTTTGTCACAACAGAAAGGTAGTTTGAAAATTGGGCTGGCGACATTACAAAAAAAAAAAAACAGGAAGGGAGCCAACAGCACCCGGGTTTCCCAGGCGGTCACCCATCCAAGTACTAGCCGGGCCCGATGATGCTTAACTTCGGTGATCGGACGAGAACCGGTGTATTCATCATGGTATGGCCGTTGGCGCTCATCTAATGTAGGAGCACGGCAGAATTCGCGTTCGGCTTTTCTCCCAACACACAAAATGTTAGTTTTCGGCCGCATTTGACGAAAGCGCTTCCTTCCGCAACCGCCAGTTCCTCGAGGACGGCGCGGGGAGGCGCGCCCGGCGTCCCAGCAGAGTGACGGCCGAATTGGCGGCGCACCGCCGCGTGTGTGAGACGCACTGCTGCTCGTTGCACCCCCTGTCATTCGCTGGGTGCGTGCGGCCTTCGACACTAGCGGAGGACGAATCTTGTCCCTGGTGTTCAGCGGAGGGCCTGTGCGGGGTGTGGCAGTGTCGTGCTGGAGGGCCCACTGGTACGATGTGGGCTTCCTCGCCTCGCCTCGCCTCGCCTCACACCAGGTGTCTGCGTAGTTTGCAGTGCATTCGCACCATTCCTATCCCTGTCCCTGACCCCGTCCCGACTTGTCCCGACTTTGCTCGACTGCCGCTCGCTGCCGCTCGGGTCGTGGTCCATATGACAGCGCAAGCACGACAAACGTCTGCGGGACGAGACGAGACGAGACGAGACGACTAAGGAATAAGTTCGTGGTTACAAATCAAATTTGGAACTCAACACACCTACACAACAATAGGCGGTGACGTATTTCAGAAATCACCTGCCGATTCGTAGTGTTTTGTCGTTTTCAAAGTCTTCTTGGCAAACTTGGTTAGCACATTCTCCCTCAAACTGAGTTAATTACTGCATTTTCGTACCATTACAGTAGTTTAAAAGGCTTAAGGAAGCATCTTTGTCACAACAGAAAGGTAGTTTGAAAATTGGGCTGGCGACATTACAAAAAAAAAAAAACAGGAAGGGAGCCAACAGCACCCGGGTTTCCCAGGCGGTCACCCATCCAAGTACTAGCCGGGCCCGATGATGCTTAACTTCGGTGATCGGACGAGAACCGGTGTATTCATCATGGTATGGCCGTTGGCGCTCATCTAATGTAGGAGCACGGCAGAATTCGCGTTCGGCTTTTCTCCCAACACACAAAATGTTAGTTTTCGGCCGCATTTGACGAAAGCGCTTCCTTCCGCAACCGCCAGTTCCTCGAGGACGGCGCGGGGAGGCGCGCCCGGCGTCCCAGCAGAGTGACGGCCGAATTGGCGGGCGCACCGCCGCGTGTGTGAGACGCACTGCTGCTCGTTGCACCCCCTGTCATTCGCTGGGTGCGTGCGGCCTTCGACACTAGCGGAGGACGAATCTTGTCCCTGGTGTTCAGCGGAGGGCCTGTGCGGGGTGTGGCAGTGTCGTGCTGGAGGGCCCACTGGTACGATGTGGGCTTCCTCGCCTCGCCTCGCCTCGCCTCACACCAGGTGTCTGCGTAGTTTGCAGTGCATTCGCACCATTCCTATCCCTGTCCCTGACCCCGTCCCGACTTGTCCCGACTTTGCTCGACTGCCGCTCGCTGCCGCTCGGGTCGTGGTCCATATGACAGCGCAAGCACGACAAACGTCTGCGGGACGAGACGAGACGAGACGAGACGACTAAGGAATAAGTTCGTGGTTACAAATCAAATTTGGAACTCAACACTCCTACACAACAATAGGCGGTGACGTATTTCAGAAATCACCTGCCGATTCGTAGTGTTTTGTCGTTTTCAAAGTCTTCTTGGCAAACTTGGTTAGCACATTCTCCCTCAAACTGAGTTAATTACTGCATTTTCGTACCATTACAGTAGTTTAAAAGGCTTAAGGAAGCATCTTTGTCACAACAGAAAGGTAGTTTGAAAATTGGGCTGGCGACATTACAAAAAAAAAAAAAACAGGAAGGGAGCCAACAGCACCCGGGTTTCCCAGGCGGTCACCCATCCAAGTACTAGCCGGGCCCGATGATGCTTAACTTCGGTGATCGGACGAGAACCGGTGTATTCATCATGGTATGGCCGTTGGCGCTCATCTAATGTAGGAGCACGGCAGAATTCGCGTTCGGCTTTTCTCCCAACACACAAAATGTTAGTTTTCGGCCGCATTTGACGAAAGCGCTTCCTTCCGCAACCGCCAGTTCCTCGAGGACGGCGCGGGGAGGCGCGCCCGGCGTCCCAGCAGAGTGACGGCCGAATTGGCGGGCGCACCGCCGCGTGTGTGAGACGCACTGCTGCTCGTTGCACCCCCTGTCATTCGCTGGGTGCGTGCGGCCTTCGACACTAGCGGAGGACGAATCTTGTCCCTGGTGTTCAGCGGAGGGCCTGTGCGGGGTGTGGCAGTGTCGTGCTGGAGGGCCCACTGGTACGATGTGGGCTTCCTCGCCTCGCCTCGCCTCGCCTCACACCAGGTGTCTGCGTAGTTTGCAGTGCATTCGCACCATTCCTATCCCTGTCCCTGACCCCGTCCCGACTTGTCCCGACTTTGCCCGACTGCCGCTCGCTGCCGCTCGGGTCGTGGTCCATATGACAGCGCAAGCACGACAAACGTCTGCGGGACGAGACGAGACGAGACGAGACGACTAAGGAATAAGTTCGTGGTTACAAATCAAATTTGGAACTCAACACACCTACACAACAATAGGCGGTGACGTATTTCAGAAATCACCTGCCGATTCGTAGTGTTTTGTCGTTTTCAAAGTCTTCTTGGCAAACTTGGTTAGCACATTCTCCCTCAAACTGAGTTAATTACTGCATTTTCGTACCATTACAGTAGTTTAAAAGGCTTAAGGAAGCATCTTTGTCACAACAGAAAGGTAGTTTGAAAATTGGGCTGGCGACATTACAAAAAAAAAAAAACAGGAAGGGAGCCAACAGCACCCGGGTTTCCCAGGCGGTCACCCATCCAAGTACTAGCCGGGCCCGATGATGCTTAACTTCGGTGATCGGACGAGAACCGGTGTATTCATCATGGTATGGCCGTTGGCGCTCATCTAATGTAGGAGCACGGCAGAATTCGCGTTCGGCTTTTCTCCCAACACACAAAATGTTAGTTTTCGGCCGCATTTGACGAAAGCGCTTCCTTCCGCAACCGCCAGTTCCTCGAGGACGGCGCGGGGAGGCGCGCCCGGCGTCCCAGCAGAGTGACGGCCGAATTGGCGGCGCACCGCCGCGTGTGTGAGACGCACTGCTGCTCGTTGCACCCCCTGTCATTCGCTGGGTGCGTGCGGCCTTCGACACTAGCGGAGGACGAATCTTGTCCCTGGTGTTCAGCGGAGGGCCTGTGCGGGGTGTGGCAGTGTCGTGCTGGAGGGCCCACTGGTACGATGTGGGCATCCTCGCCTCGCCTCGCCTCGCCTCACACCAGGTGTCTGCGTAGTTTGCAGTGCATTCGCACCATTCCTATCCCTGTCCCTGACCCCGTCCCGACTTGTCCCGACTTTGCTCGACTGCCGCTCGCTGCCGCTCGGGTCGTGGTCCATATGACAGCGCAAGCACGACAAACGTCTGCGGGACGAGACGAGACGAGACGAGACGACTAAGGAATAAGTTCGTGGTTACAAATCAAATTTGGAACTCAACACACCTACACAACAATAGGCGGTGACGTATTTCAGAAATCACCTGCCGATTCGTAGTGTTTTGTCGTTTTCAAAGTCTTCTTGGCAAACTTGGTTAGCACATTCTCCCTCAAACTGAGTTAATTACTGCATTTTCGTACCATTACAGTAGTTTAAAAGGCTTAAGGAAGCATCTTTGTCACAACAGAAAGGTAGTTTGAAAATTGGGCTGGCGACATTACAAAAAAAAAAAAAACAGGAAGGGAGCCAACAGCACCCGGGTTTCCCAGGCGGTCACCCATCCAAGTACTAGCCGGGCCCGATGATGCTTAACTTCGGTGATCGGACGAGAACCGGTGTATTCATCATGGTATGGCCGTTGGCGCTCATCTAATGTAGGAGCACGGCAGAATTCGCGTTCGGCTTTTCTCCCAACACACAAAATGTTAGTTTTCGGCCGCATTTGACGAAAGCGCTTCCTTCCGCAACCGCCAGTTCCTCGAGGACGGCGCGGGGAGGCGCGCCCGGCGTCCCAGCAGAGTGACGGCCGAATTGGCGGGCGCACCGCCGCGTGTGTGAGACGCACTGCTGCTCGTTGCACCCCCTGTCATTCGCTGGGTGCGTGCGGCCTTCGACACTAGCGGAGGACGAATCTTGTCCCTGGTGTTCAGCGGAGGGCCTGTGCGGGGTGTGGCAGTGTCGTGCTGGAGGGCCCACTGGTACGATGTGGGCTTCCTCGCCTCGCCTCGCCTCGCCTCACACCAGGTGTCTGCGTAGTTTGCAGTGCATTCGCACCATTCCTATCCCTGTCCCTGACCCCGTCCCGACTTGTCCCGACTTTGCCCGACTGCCGCTCGCTGCCGCTCGGGTCGTGGTCCATATGACAGCGCAAGCACGACAAACGTCTGCGGGACGAGACGAGACGAGACGAGACGACTAAGGAATAAGTTCGTGGTTACAAATCAAATTTGGAACTCAACACACCTACACAACAATAGGCGGTGACGTATTTCAGAAATCACCTGCCGATTCGTAGTGTTTTGTCGTTTTCAAAGTCTTCTTGGCAAACTTGGTTAGCACATTCTCCCTCAAACTGAGTTAATTACTGCATTTTCGTACCATTACAGTAGTTTAAAAGGCTTAAGGAAGCATCTTTGTCACAACAGAAAGGTAGTTTGAAAATTGGGCTGGCGACATTACAAAAAAAAAAAAACAGGAAGGGAGCCAACAGCACCCGGGTTTCCCAGGCGGTCACCCATCCAAGTACTAGCCGGGCCCGATGATGCTTAACTTCGGTGATCGGACGAGAACCGGTGTATTCATCATGGTATGGCCGTTGGCGCTCATCTAATGTAGGAGCACGGCAGAATTCGCGTTCGGCTTTTCTCCCAACACACAAAATGTTAGTTTTCGGCCGCATTTGACGAAAGCGCTTCCTTCCGCAACCGCCAGTTCCTCGAGGACGGCGCGGGGAGGCGCGCCCGGCGTCCCAGCAGAGTGACGGTCGAATTGGCGGCGCACCGCCGCGTGTGTGAGACGCACTGCTGCTCGTTGCACCCCCTGTCATTCGCTGGGTGCGTGCGGCCTTCGACACTAGCGGAGGACGAATCTTGTCCCTGGTGTTCAGCGGAGGGCCTGTGCGGGGTGTGGCAGTGTCGTGCTGGAGGGCCCACTGGTACGATGTGGGCTTCCTCGCCTCGCCTCGCCTCGCCTCACACCAGGTGTCTGCGTAGTTTGCAGTGCATTCGCACCATTCCTATCCCTGTCCCTGACCCCGTCCCGACTTGTCCCGACTTTGCTCGACTGCCGCTCGCTGCCGCTCGGGTCGTGGTCCATATGACAGCGCAAGCACGACAAACGTCTGCGGGACGAGACGAGACGAGACGAGACGACTAAGGAATAAGTTCGTGGTTACAAATCAAATTTGGAACTCAACACACCTACACAACAATAGGCGGTGACGTATTTCAGAAATCACCTGCCGATTCGTAGTGTTTTGTCGTTTTCAAAGTCTTCTTGGCAAACTTGGTTAGCACATTCTCCCTCAAACTGAGTTAATTACTGCATTTTCGTACCATTACAGTAGTTTAAAAGGCTTAAGGAAGCATCTTTGTCACAACAGAAAGGTAGTTTGAAAATTGGGCTGGCGACATTACAAAAAAAAAAAAAAACAGGAAGGGAGCCAACAGCACCCGGGTTTCCCAGGCGGTCACCCATCCAAGTACTAGCCGGGCCCGATGATGCTTAACTTCGGTGATCGGACGAGAACCGGTGTATTCATCATGGTATGGCCGTTGGCGCTCATCTAATGTAGGAGCACGGCAGAATTCGCGTTCGGCTTTTCTCCCAACACACAAAATGTTAGTTTTCGGCCGCATTTGACGAAAGCGCTTCCTTCCGCAACCGCCAGTTCCTCGAGGACGGCGCGGGGAGGCGCGCCCGGCGTCCCAGCAGAGTGACGGCCGAATTGGCGGGCGCACCGCCGCGTGTGTGAGACGCACTGCTGCTCGTTGCACCCCCTGTCATTCGCTGGGTGCGTGCGGCCTTCGACACTAGCGGAGGACGAATCTTGTCCCTGGTGTTCAGCGGAGGGCCTGTGCGGGGTGTGGCAGTGTCGTGCTGGAGGGCCCACTGGTACGATGTGGGCTTCCTCGCCTCGCCTCGCCTCGCCTCACACCAGGTGTCTGCGTAGTTTGCAGTGCATTCGCACCATTCCTATCCCTGTCCCTGACCCCGTCCCGACTTGTCCCGACTTTGCTCGATTGCCGCTCGCTGCCGCTCGGGTCGTGGTCCATATGACAGCGCAAGCACGACAAACGTCTGCGGGACGAGACGAGACGAGACGAGACGACTAAGGAATAAGTTCGTGGTTACAAATCAAATTTGGAACTCAACACACCTACACAACAATAGGCGGTGACGTATTTCAGAAATCACCTGCCGATTCGTAGTGTTTTGTCGTTTTCAAAGTCTTCTTGGCAAACTTGGTTAGCACATTCTCCCTCAAACTGAGTTAATTACTGCATTTTCGTACCATTACAGTAGTTTAAAAGGCTTAAGGAAGCATCTTTGTCACAACAGAAAGGTAGTTTGAAAATTGGGCTGGCGACATTACAAAAAAAAAAAAACAGGAAGGGAGCCAACAGCACCCGGGTTTCCCAGGCGGTCACCCATCCAAGTACTAGCCGGGCCCGATGATGCTTAACTTCGGTGATCGGACGAGAACCGGTGTATTCATCATGGTATGGCCGTTGGCGCTCATCTAATGTAGGAGCACGGCAGAATTCGCGTTCGGCTTTTCTCCCAACACACAAAATGTTAGTTTTCGGCCGCATTTGACGAAAGCGCTTCCTTCCGCAACCGCCAGTTCCTCGAGGACGGCGCGGGGAGGCGCGCCCGGCGTCCCAGCAGAGTGACGGCCGAATTGGCGGCGCACCGCCGCGTGTGTGAGACGCACTGCTGCTCGTTGCACCCCCTGTCATTCGCTGGGTGCGTGCGGCCTTCGACACTAGCGGAGGACGAATCTTGTCCCTGGTGTTCAGCGGAGGGCCTGTGCGGGGTGTGGCAGTGTCGTGCTGGAGGGCCCACTGGTACGATGTGGGCTTCCTCGCCTCGCCTCGCCTCGCCTCACACCAGGTGTCTGCGTAGTTTGCAGTGCATTCGCACCATTCCTATCCCTGTCCCTGACCCCGTCCCGACTTGTCCCGACTTTGCTCGACTGCCGCTCGCTGCCGCTCGGGTCGTGGTCCATATGACAGCGCAAGCACGACAAACGTCTGCGGGACGAGACGAGACGAGACGAGACGACTAAGGAATAAGTTCGTGGTTACAAATCAAATTTGGAACTCAACACACCTACACAACAATAGGCGGTGACGTATTTCAGAAATCACCTGCCGATTCGTAGTGTTTTGTCGTTTTCAAAGTCTTCTTGGCAAACTTGGTTAGCACATTCTCCCTCAAACTGAGTTAATTACTGCATTTTCGTACCATTACAGTAGTTTAAAAGGCTTAAGGAAGCATCTTTGTCACAACAGAAAGGTAGTTTGAAAATTGGGCTGGCGACATTACAAAAAAAAAAAAACAGGAAGGGAGCCAACAGCACCCGGGTTTCCCAGGCGGTCACCCATCCAAGTACTAGCCGGGCCCGATGATGCTTAACTTCGGTGATCGGACGAGAACCGGTGTATTCATCATGGTATGGCCGTTGGCGCTCATCTAATGTAGGAGCACGGCAGAATTCGCGTTCGGCTTTTCTCCCAACACACAAAATGTTAGTTTTCGGCCGCATTTGACGAAAGCGCTTCCTTCCGCAACCGCCAGTTCCTCGAGGACGGCGCGGGGAGGCGCGCCCGGCGTCCCAGCAGAGTGACGGCCGAATTGGCGGGCGCACCGCCGCGTGTGTGAGACGCACTGCTGCTCGTTGCACCCCCTGTCATTCGCTGGGTGCGTGCGGCCTTCGACACTAGCGGAGGACGAATCTTGTCCCTGGTGTTCAGCGGAGGGCCTGTGCGGGGTGTGGCAGTGTCGTGCTGGAGGGCCCACTGGTACGATGTGGGCTTCCTCGCCTCGCCTCGCCTCGCCTCACACCAGGTGTCTGCGTAGTTTGCAGTGCATTCGCACCATTCCTATCCCTGTCCCTGACCCCGTCCCGACTTGTCCCGACTTTGCTCGACTGCCGCTCGCTGCCGCTCGGGTCGTGGTCCATATGACAGCGCAAGCACGACAAACGTCTGCGGGACGAGACGAGACGAGACGAGACGAGGCGACTAAGGAATAAATTCGTGGTTACAAATCAAATTTGGAACTCTACACTCCTACACAAGAATAGGCGGTGACGTATTTCAGAAATCACCTGCCGATTCGTACTGTTTTGTCGTTTTCAAAGTCTTCTTGGCAAACTTGGTTAGCACATTCTCCCTCAAACTGAGTTAATTACTGCATTTTCGTACCATTACAGTAGTTTAAAAGGCTTAAGGAAGCATCTTTGTCACAACAGAAAGGTAGTTTGAAAATTTTGCTGGCGACATTACAAAAAAAAAAAAAACAGGAAGGGAGCCAACAGCACCCGGGTTTCCCAGGCGGTCACCCATCCAAGTACTAGCCGGGCCCGATGATGCTTAACTTCGGTGATCGGACGAGAACCGGTGTATTCATCATGGTATGGCCGTTGGCGCTCATCTAATGTAGGAGCACGGCAGAATTCGCGTTCGGCTTTTCTCCCAACACACAAAATGTTAGTTTTCGGCCGCATTTGACGAAAGCGCTTCCTTCCGCAACCGCCAGTTCCTCGAGGACGGCGCGGGGAGGCGCGCCCGGCGTCCCAGCAGAGTGACGGCCGAATTGGCGGGCGCACCGCCGCGTGTGTGAGACGCACTGCTGCTCGTTGCACCCCCTGTCATTCGCTGGGTGCGTGCGGCCTTCGACACTAGCGGAGGACGAATCTTGTCCCTGGTGTTCAGCGGAGGGCCTGTGCGGGGTGTGGCAGTGTCGTGCTGGAGGGCCCACTGGTACGATGTGGGCTTCCTCGCCTCGCCTCGCCTCGCCTCACACCAGGTGTCTGCGTAGTTTGCAGTGCATTCGCACCATTCCTATCCCTGTCCCTGACCCCGTCCCGACTTGTCCCGACTTTGCTCGACTGCCGCTCGCTGCCGCTCGGGTCGTGGTCCATATGACAGCGCAAGCACGACAAACGTCTGCGGGACGAGACGAGACGAGACGAGACGACTAAGGAATAAGTTCGTGGTTACAAATCAAATTTGGAACTCAACACACCTACACAACAATAGGCGGTGACGTATTTCAGAAATCACCTGCCGATTCGTAGTGTTTTGTCGTTTTCAAAGTCTTCTTGGCAAACTTGGTTAGCACATTCTCCCTCAAACTGAGTTAATTACTGCATTTTCGTACCATTACAGTAGTTTAAAAGGCTTAAGGAAGCATCTTTGTCACAACAGAAAGGTAGTTTGAAAATTGGGCTGGCGACATTACAAAAAAAAAAAAAACAGGAAGGGAGCCAACAGCACCCGGGTTTCCCAGGCGGTCACCCATCCAAGTACTAGCCGGGCCCGATGATGCTTAACTTCGGTGATCGGACGAGAACCGGTGTATTCATCATGGTATGGCCGTTGGCGCTCATCTAATGTAGGAGCACGGCAGAATTCGCGTTCGGCTTTTCTCCCAACACACAAAATGTTAGTTTTCGGCCGCATTTGACGAAAGCGCTTCCTTCCGCAACCGCCAGTTCCTCGAGGACGGCGCGGGGAGGCGCGCCCGGCGTCCCAGCAGAGTGACGGCCGAATTGGCGGGCGCACCGCCGCGTGTGTGAGACGCACTGCTGCTCGTTGCACCCCCTGTCATTCGCTGGGTGCGTGCGGCCTTCGACACTAGCGGAGGACGAATCTTGTCCCTGGTGTTCAGCGGAGGGCCTGTGCGGGGTGTGGCAGTGTCGTGCTGGAGGGCCCACTGGTACGATGTGGGCTTCCTCGCCTCGCCTCGCCTCGCCTCACACCAGGTGTCTGCGTAGTTTGCAGTGCATTCGCACCATTCCTATCCCTGTCCCTGACCCCGTCCCGACTTGTCCCGACTTTGCTCGACTGCCGCTCGCTGCCGCTCGGGTCGTGGTCCATATGACAGCGCAAGCACGACAAACGTCTGCGGGACGAGACGAGACGAGACGAGACGACTAAGGAATAAGTTCGTGGTTACAAATCAAATTTGGAACTCAACACACCTACACAACAATAGGCGGTGACGTATTTCAGAAATCACCTGCCGATTCGTAGTGTTTTGTCGTTTTCAAAGTCTTCTTGGCAAACTTGGTTAGCACATTCTCCCTCAAACTGAGTTAATTACTGCATTTTCGTACCATTACAGTAGTTTAAAAGGCTTAAGGAAGCATCTTTGTCACAACAGAAAGGTAGTTTGAAAATTGGGCTGGCGACATTACAAAAAAAAAAAAAACAGGAAGGGAGCCAACAGCACCCGGGTTTCCCAGGCGGTCACCCATCCAAGTACTAGCCGGGCCCGATGATGCTTAACTTTGGTGATCGGACGAGAACCGGTGTATTCATCATGGTATGGCCGTTGGCGCTCATCTAATGTAGGAGCACGGCAGAATTCGCGTTCGGCTTTTCTCCCAACACACAAAATGTTAGTTTTCGGCCGCATTTGACGAAAGCGCTTCCTTCCGCAACCGCCAGTTCCTCGAGGACGGCGCGGGGAGGCGCGCCCGGCGTCCCAGCAGAGTGACGGCCGAATTGGCGGGCGCACCGCCGCGTGTGTGAGACGCACTGCTGCTCGTTGCACCCCCTGTCATTCGCTGGGTGCGTGCGGCCTTCGACACTAGCGGAGGACGAATCTTGTCCCTGGTGTTCAGCGGAGGGCCTGTGCGGGGTGTGGCAGTGTCGTGCTGGAGGGCCCACTGGTACGATGTGGGCTTCCTCGCCTCGCCTCGCCTCGCCTCACACCAGGTGTCTGCGTAGTTTGCAGTGCATTCGCACCATTCCTATCCCTGTCCCTGACCCCGTCCCGACTTGTCCCGACTTTGCTCGACTGCCGCTCGCTGCCGCTCGGGTCGTGGTCCATATGACAGCGCAAGCACGACAAACGTCTGCGGGACGAGACGAGACGAGACGAGACGACTAAGGAATAAGTTCGTGGTTACAAATCAAATTTGGAACTCAACACACCTACACAACAATAGGCGGTGACGTATTTCAGAAATCACCTGCCGATTCGTAGTGTTTTGTCGTTTTCAAAGTCTTCTTGGCAAACTTGGTTAGCACATTCTCCCTCAAACTGAGTTAATTACTGCATTTTCGTACCATTACAGTAGTTTAAAAGGCTTAAGGAAGCATCTTTGTCACAACAGAAAGGTAGTTTGAAAATTGGGCTGGCGACATTACAAAAAAAAAAAAAACAGGAAGGGAGCCAACAGCACCCGGGTTTCCCAGGCGGTCACCCATCCAAGTACTAGCCGGGCCCGATGATGCTTAACTTCGGTGATCGGACGAGAACCGGTGTATTCATCATGGTATGGCCGTTGGCGCTCATCTAATGTAGGAGCACGGCAGAATTCGCGTTCGGCTTTTCTCCCAACACACAAAATGTTAGTTTTCGGCCGCATTTGACGAAAGCGCTTCCTTCCGCAACCGCCAGTTCCTCGAGGACGGCGCGGGGAGGCGCGCCCGGCGTCCCAGCAGAGTGACGGCCGAATTGGCGGGCGCACCGCCGCGTGTGTGAGACGCACTGCTGCTCGTTGCACCCCCTGTCATTCGCTGGGTGCGTGCGGCCTTCGACACTAGCGGAGGACGAATCTTGTCCCTGGTGTTCAGCGGAGGGCCTGTGCGGGGTGTGGCAGTGTCGTGCTGGAGGGCCCACTGGTACGATGTGGGCTTCCTCGCCTCGCCTCGCCTCGCCTCACACCAGGTGTCTGCGTAGTTTGCAGTGCATTCGCACCATTCCTATCCCTGTCCCTGACCCCGTCCCGACTTGTCCCGACTTTGCTCGACTGCCGCTCGCTGCCGCTCGGGTCGTGGTCCATATGACAGCGCAAGCACGACAAACGTCTGCGGGACGAGACGAGACGAGACGAGACGACTAAGGAATAAGTTCGTGGTTACAAATCAAATTTGGAACTCTACACTCCTACACAACAATAGGCGGTGACGTATTTCAGAAATCACCTGCCGATTCGTACTGTTTTGTCGTTTTCAAAGTCTTCTTGGCAAACTTGGTTAGCACATTCTCCCTCAAACTGAGTTAATTACTGCATTTTCGTACCATTACAGTAGTTTAAAAGGCTTAAGGAAGCATCTTTGTCACAACAGAAAGGTAGTTTGAAAATTGGGCTGGCGACATTACAAAAAAAAAAAAACAGGAAGGGAGCCAACAGCACCCGGGTTTCCCAGGCGGTCACCCATCCAAGTACTAGCCGGGCCCGATGATGCTTAACTTCGGTGATCGGACGAGAACCGGTGTATTCATCATGGTATGGCCGTTGGCGCTCATCTAATGTAGGAGCACGGCAGAATTCGCGTTCGGCTTATCTCCCAACACACAAAATGTTAGTTTTCGGCCGCATTTGACGAAAGCGCTTCCTTCCGCAACCGCCAGTTCCTCGAGGACGGCGCGGGGAGGCGCGCCCGGCGTCCCAGCAGAGTGACGGCCGAATTGGCGGGCGCACCGCCGCGTGTGTGAGACGCACTGCTGCTCGTTGCACCCCCTGTCATTCGCTGGGTGCGTGCGGCCTTCGACACTAGCGGAGGACGAATCTTGTCCCTGGTGTTCAGCGGAGGGCCTGTGCGGGGTGTGGCAGTGTCGTGCTGGAGGGCCCACTGGTACGATGTGGGCTTCCTCGCCTCGCCTCGCCTCGCCTCACACCAGGTGTCTGCGTAGTTTGCAGTGCATTCGCACCATTCCTATCCCTGTCCCTGACCCCGTCCCGACTTGTCCCGACTTTGCTCGACTGCCGCTCGCTGCCGCTCGGGTCGTGGTCCATATGACAGCGCAAGCACGACAAACGTCTGCGGGACGAGACGAGACGAGACGAGACGACTAAGGAATAAGTTCGTGGTTACAAATCAAATTTGGAACTCAACACACCTACACAACAATAGGCGGTGACGTATTTCAGAAATCACCTGCCGATTCGTAGTGTTTTGTCGTTTTCAAAGTCTTCTTGGCAAACTTGGTTAGCACATTCTCCCTCAAACTGAGTTAATTACTGCATTTTCGTACCATTACAGTAGTTTAAAAGGCTTAAGGAAGCATCTTTGTCACAACAGAAAGGTAGTTTGAAAATTGGGCTGGCGACATTACAAAAAAAAAAAAAACAGGAAGGGAGCCAACAGCACCCGGGTTTCCCAGGCGGTCACCCATCCAAGTACTAGCCGGGCCCGATGATGCTTAACTTCGGTGATCGGACGAGAACCGGTGTATTCATCATGGTATGGCCGTTGGCGCTCATCTAATGTAGGAGCACGGCAGAATTCGCGTTCGGATTTCTCCCAACACACAAAATGTTAGTTTTCAGCCGCATTTGACGAAAGCGCTTCCTTCCGCAACCGCCAGTTCCTCGAGGACGGCGCGGGGAGGCGCGCCCGGCGTCCCAGCAGAGTGACGGCCGAATTGGCGGGCGCACCGCCGCGTGTGTGAGACGCACTGCTGCTCGTTGCACCCCCTGTCATTCGCTGGGTGCGTGCGGCCTTCGACACTAGCGGAGGACGAATCTTGTCCCTGGTGTTCAGCGGAGGGCCTGTGCGGGGTGTGGCAGTGTCGTGCTGGAGGGCCCACTGGTACGATGTGGGCTTCCTCGCCTCGCCTCGCCTCGCCTCACACCAGGTGTCTGCGTAGTTTGCAGTGCATTCGCACCATTCCTATCCCTGTCCCTGACCCCGTCCCGACTTGTCCCGACTTTGCTCGACTGCCGCTCGCTGCCGCTCGGGTCGTGGTCCATATGACAGCGCAAGCACGACAAACGTCTGCGGGACGAGACGAGACGAGACGAGACGACTAAGGAATAAGTTCGTGGTTACAAATCAAATTTGGAACTCAACACACCTACACAACAATAGGCGGTGACGTATTTCAGAAATCACCTGCCGATTCGTAGTGTTTTGTCGTTTTCAAAGTCTTCTTGGCAAACTTGGTTAGCACATTCTCCCTCAAACTGAGTTAATTACTGCATTTTCGTACCATTACAGTAGTTTAAAAGGCTTAAGGAAGCATCTTTGTCACAACAGAAAGGTAGTTTGAAAATTGGGCTGGCGACATTACAAAAAAAAAAAAAACAGGAAGGGAGCCAACAGCACCCGGGTTTCCCAGGCGGTCACCCATCCAAGTACTAGCCGGGCCCGATGATGCTTAACTTCGGTGATCGGACGAGAACCGGTGTATTCATCATGGTATGGCCGTTGGCGCTCATCTAATGTAGGAGCACGGCAGAATTCGCGTTCGGCTTTTCTCCCAACACACAAAATGTTAGTTTTCGGCCGCATTTGACGAAAGCGCTTCCTTCCGCAACCGCCAGTTCCTCGAGGACGGCGCGGGGAGGCGCGCCCGGCGTCCCAGCAGAGTGACGGCCGAATTGGCGGGCGCACCGCCGCGTGTGTGAGACGCACTGCTGCTCGTTGCACCCCCTGTCATTCGCTGGGTGCGTGCGGCCTTCGACACTAGCGGAGGACGAATCTTGTCCCTGGTGTTCAGCGGAGGGCCTGTGCGGGGTGTGGCAGTGTCGTGCTGGAGGGCCCACTGGTACGATGTGGGCTTCCTCGCCTCGCCTCGCCTCGCCTCACACCAGGTGTCTGCGTAGTTTGCAGTGCATTCGCACCATTCCTATCCCTGTCCCTGACCCCGTCCCGACTTGTCCCGACTTTGCTCGACTGCCGCTCGCTGCCGCTCGGGTCGTGGTCCATATGACAGCGCAAGCACGACAAACGTCTGCGGGACGAGACGAGACGAGACGAGACGACTAAGGAATAAGTTCGTGGTTACAAATCAAATTTGGAACTCTACACTCCTACACAACAATAGGCGGTGACGTATTTCAGAAATCACCTGCCGATTCGTACTGTTTTGTCGTTTTCAAAGTCTTCTTGGCAAACTTGGTTAGCACATTCTCCCTCAAACTGAGTTAATTACTGCATTTTCGTACCATTACAGTAGTTTAAAAGGCTTAAGGAAGCATCTTTGTCACAACAGAAAGGTAGTTTGAAAATTGGGCTGGCGACATTACAAAAAAAAAAAAACAGGAAGGGAGCCAACAGCACCCGGGTTTCCCAGGCGGTCACCCATCCAAGTACTAGCCGGGCCCGATGATGCTTAACTTCGGTGATCGGACGAGAACCGGTGTATTCATCATGGTATGGCCGTTGGCGCTCATCTAATGTAGGAGCACGGCAGAATTCGCGTTCGGCTTATCTCCCAACACACAAAATGTTAGTTTTCGGCCGCATTTGACGAAAGCGCTTCCTTCCGCAACCGCCAGTTCCTCGAGGACGGCGCGGGGAGGCGCGCCCGGCGTCCCAGCAGAGTGACGGCCGAATTGGCGGGCGCACCGCCGCGTGTGTGAGACGCACTGCTGCTCGTTGCACCCCCTGTCATTCGCTGGGTGCGTGCGGCCTTCGACACTAGCGGAGGACGAATCTTGTCCCTGGTGTTCAGCGGAGGGCCTGTGCGGGGTGTGGCAGTGTCGTGCTGGAGGGCCCACTGGTACGATGTGGGCTTCCTCGCCTCGCCTCGCCTCGCCTCACACCAGGTGTCTGCGTAGTTTGCAGTGCATTCGCACCATTCCTATCCCTGTCCCTGACCCCGTCCCGACTTGTCCCGACTTTGCTCGACTGCCGCTCGCTGCCGCTCGGGTCGTGGTCCATATGACAGCGCAAGCACGACAAACGTCTGCGGGACGAGACGAGACGAGACGAGACGACTAAGGAATAAGTTCGTGGTTACAAATCAAATTTGGAACTCAACACACCTACACAACAATAGGCGGTGACGTATTTCAGAAATCACCTGCCGATTCGTAGTGTTTTGTCGTTTTCAAAGTCTTCTTGGCAAACTTGGTTAGCACATTCTCCCTCAAACTGAGTTAATTACTGCATTTTCGTACCATTACAGTAGTTTAAAAGGCTTATGGAAGCATCTTTGTCACAACAGAAAGGTAGTTTGAAAATTGGGCTGGCGACATTACAAAAAAAAAAAAACAGGAAGGGAGCCAACAGCACCCGGGTTTCCCAGGCGGTCACCCATCCAAGTACTAGCCGGGCCCGATGATGCTTAACTTCGGTGATCGGACGAGAACCGGTGTATTCATCATGGTATGGCCGTTGGCGCTCATCTAATGTAGGAGCACGGCAGAATTCGCGTTCGGCTTTTCTCCCAACACACAAAATGTTAGTTTTCGGCCGCATTTGACGAAAGCGCTTCCTTCCGCAACCGCCAGTTCCTCGAGGACGGCGCGGGGAGGCGCGCCCGGCGTCCCAGCAGAGTGACGGCCGAATTGGCGGGCGCACCGCCGCGTGTGTGAGACGCACTGCTGCTCGTTGCACCCCCTGTCATTCGCTGGGTGCGTGCGGCCTTCGACACTAGCGGAGGACGAATCTTGTCCCTGGTGTTCAGCGGAGGGCCTGTGCGGGGTGTGGCAGTGTCGTGCTGGAGGGCCCACTGGTACGATGTGGGCTTCCTCGCCTCGCCTCGCCTCGCCTCACACCAGGTGTCTGCGTAGTTTGCAGTGCATTCGCACCATTCCTATCCCTGTCCCTGACCCCGTCCCGACTTGTCCCGACTTTGCTCGACTGCCGCTCGCTGCCGCTCGGGTCGTGGTCCATATGACAGCGCAAGCACGACAAACGTCTGCGGGACGAGACGAGACGAGACGAGACGAGGCGACTAAGGAATAAATTCGTGGTTACAAATCAAATTTGGAACTCTACACTCCTACACAACAATAGGCGGTGACGTATTTCAGAAATCACCTGCCGATTCGTACTGTTTTGTCGTTTTCAAAGTCTTCTTGGCAAACTTGGTTAGCACATTCTCCCTCAAACTGAGTTAATTACTGCATTTTCGTACCATTACAGTAGTTTAAAAGGCTTAAGGAAGCATCTTTGTCACAACAGAAAGGTAGTTTGAAAATTGGGCTGGCGACATTACAAAAAAAAAAAAACAGGAAGGGAGCCAACAGCACCCGGGTTTCCCAGGCGGTCACCCATCCAAGTACTAGCCGGGCCCGATGATGCTTAACTTCGGTGATCGGACGAGAACCGGTGTATTCATCATGGTATGGCCGTTGGCGCTCATCTAATGTAGGAGCACGGCAGAATTCGCGTTCGGCTTATCTCCCAACACACAAAATGTTAGTTTTCGGCCGCATTTGACGAAAGCGCTTCCTTCCGCAACCGCCAGTTCCTCGAGGACGGCGCGGGGAGGCGCGCCCGGCGTCCCAGCAGAGTGACGGCCGAATTGGCGGGCGCACCGCCGCGTGTGTGAGACGCACTGCTGCTCGTTGCACCCCCTGTCATTCGCTGGGTGCGTGCGGCCTTCGACACTAGCGGAGGACGAATCTTGTCCCTGGTGTTCAGCGGAGGGCCTGTGCGGGGTGTGGCAGTGTCGTGCTGGAGGGCCCACTGGTACGATGTGGGCTTCCTCGCCTCGCCTCGCCTCGCCTCACACCAGGTGTCTGCGTAGTTTGCAGTGCATTCGCACCATTCCTATCCCTGTCCCTGACCCCGTCCCGACTTGTCCCGACTTTGCTCGACTGCCGCTCGCTGCCGCTCGGGTCGTGGTCCATATGACAGCGCAAGCACGACAAACGTCTGCGGGACGAGACGAGACGAGACGAGACGACTAAGGAATAAGTTCGTGGTTACAAATCAAATTTGGAACTCAACACACCTACACAACAATAGGCGGTGACGTATTTCAGAAATCACCTGCCGATTCGTAGTGTTTTGTCGTTTTCAAAGTCTTCTTGGCAAACTTGGTTAGCACATTCTCCCTCAAACTGAGTTAATTACTGCATTTTCGTACCATTACAGTAGTTTAAAAGGCTTAAGGAAGCATCTTTGTCACAACAGAAAGGTAGTTTGAAAATTGGGCTGGCGACATTACAAAAAAAAAAAAACAGGAAGGGAGCCAACAGCACCCGGGTTTCCCAGGCGGTCACCCATCCAAGTACTAGCCGGGCCCGATGATGCTTAACTTCGGTGATCGGACGAGAACCGGTGTATTCATCATGGTATGGCCGTTGGCGCTCATCTAATGTAGGAGCACGGCAGAATTCGCGTTCGGCTTTTCTCCCAACACACAAAATGTTAGTTTTCGGCCGCATTTGACGAAAGCGCTTCCTTCCGCAACCGCCAGTTCCTCGAGGACGGCGCGGGGAGGCGCGCCCGGCGTCCCAGCAGAGTGACGGCCGAATTGGCGGGCGCACCGCCGCGTGTGTGAGACGCACTGCTGCTCGTTGCACCCCCTGTCATTCGCTGGGTGCGTGCGGCCTTCGACACTAGCGGAGGACGAATCTTGTCCCTGGTGTTCAGCGGAGGGCCTGTGCGGGGTGTGGCAGTGTCGTGCTGGAGGGCCCACTGGTACGATGTGGGCTTCCTCGCCTCGCCTCGCCTCGCCTCACACCAGGTGTCTGCGTAGTTTGCAGTGCATTCGCACCATTCCTATCCCTGTCCCTGACCCCGTCCCGACTTGTCCCGACTTTGCTCGACTGCCGCTCGCTGCCGCTCGGGTAGTGGTCCATATGACAGCGCAAGCACGACAAACGTCTGCGGGACGAGACGAGACGAGACGAGACGAGGCGACTAAGGAATAAATTCGTGGTTACAAATCAAATTTGGAACTCTACACTCCTACACAACAATAGGCGGTGACGTATTTCAGAAATCACCTGCCGATTCGTACTGTTTTGTCGTTTTCAAAGTCTTCTTGGCAAACTTGGTTAGCACATTCTCCCTCAAACTGAGTTAATTACTGCATTTTCGTACCATTACAGTAGTTTAAAAGGCTTAAGGAAGCATCTTTGTCACAACAGAAAGGTAGTTTGAAAATTGGGCTGGCGACATTACAAAAAAAAAAAAACAGGAAGGGAGCCAACAGCACCCGGGTTTCCCAGGCGGTCACCCATCCAAGTACTAGCCGGGCCCGATGATGCTTAACTTCGGTGATCGGACGAGAACCGGTGTATTCATCATGGTATGGCCGTTGGCGCTCATCTAATGTAGGAGCACGGCAGAATTCGCGTTCGGCTTTTCTCCCAACACACAAAATGTTAGTTTTCGGCCGCATTTGACGAAAGCGCTTCCTTCCGCAACCGCCAGTTCCTCGAGGACGGCGCGGGGAGGCGCGCCCGGCGTCCCAGCAGAGTGACGGCCGAATTGGCGGGCGCACCGCCGCGTGTGTGAGACGCACTGCTGCTCGTTGCACCCCCTGTCATTCGCTGGGTGCGTGCGGCCTTCGACACTAGCGGAGGACGAATCTTGTCCCTGGTGTTCAGCGGAGGGCCTGTGCGGTGGTGTGGCAGTGTCGTGCTGGAGGGCCCACTGGTACGATGTGGGCTTCCTCGCCTCGCCTCGCCTCGCCTCACACCAGGTGTCTGCGTAGTTTGCAGTGCATTCGCACCATTCCTATCCCTGTCCCTGACCCCGTCCCGACTTGTCCCGACTTTGCTCGACTGCCGCTCGCTGCCGCTCGGGTCGTAGTCCATATGACAGCGCAAGCACGACAAACGTCTGCGGGACGAGACGAGACGAGACGAGACGACTAAGGAATAAGTTCGTGGTTACAAATCAAATTTGGAACTCAACACACCTACACAACAATAGGCGGTGACGTATTTCAGAAATCACCTGCCGATTCGTAGTGTTTTGTCGTTTTCAAAGTCTTCTTGGCAAACTTGGTTAGCACATTCTCCCTCAAACTGAGTTAATTACTGCATTTTCGTACCATTACAGTAGTTTAAAAGGCTTAAGGAAGCATCTTTGTCACAACAGAAAGGTAGTTTGAAAATTGGGCTGGCGACATTACAAAAAAAAAAAAACAGGAAGGGAGCCAACAGCACCCGGGTTTCCCAGGCGGTCACCCATCCAAGTACTAGCCGGGCCCGATGATGCTTAACTTCGGTGATCGGACGAGAACCGGTGTATTCATCATGGTATGGCCGTTGGCGCTCATCTAATGTAGGAGCACGGCAGAATTCGCGTTCGGCTTTTCTCCCAACACACAAAATGTTAGTTTTCGGCCGCATTTGACGAAAGCGCTTCCTTCCGCAACCGCCAGTTCCTCGAGGACGGCGCGGGGAGGCGCGCCCGGCGTCCCAGCAGAGTGACGGCCGAATTGGCGGGCGCACCGCCGCGTGTGTGAGACGCACTGCTGCTCGTTGCACCCCCTGTCATTCGCTGGGTGCGTGCGGCCTTCGACACTAGCGGAGGACGAATCTTGTCCCTGGTGTTCAGCGGAGGGCCTGTGCGGGGTGTGGCAGTGTCGTGCTGGAGGGCCCACTGGTACGATGTGGGCTTCCTCGCCTCGCCTCGCCTCGCCTCACACCAGGTGTCTGCGTAGTTTGCAGTGCATTCGCACCATTCCTATCCCTGTCCCTGACCCCGTCCCGACTTGTCCCGACTTTGCTCGACTGCCGCTCGCTGCCGCTCGGGTCGTGGTCCATATGACAGCGCAAGCACGACAAACGTCTGCGGGACGAGACGAGACGAGACGAGACGAGGCGACTAAGGAATAAATTCGTGGTTACAAATCAAATTTGGAACTCTACACTCCTACACAACAATAGGCGGTGACGTATTTCAGAAATCACCTGCCGATTCGTACTGTTTTGTCGTTTTCAAAGTCTTCTTGGCAAACTTGGTTAGCACATTCTCCCTCAAACTGAGTTAATTACTGCATTTTCGTACCATTACAGTAGTTTAAAAGGCTTAAGGAAGCATCTTTGTCACAACAGAAAGGTAGTTTGAAAATTGGGCTGGCGACATTACAAAAAAAAAAAAACAGGAAGGGAGCCAACAGCACCCGTGTTTCCCAGGCGGTCACCCATCCAAGTACTAGCCGGGCCCGATGATGCTTAACTTCGGTGATCGGACGAGAACCGGTGTATTCATCATGGTATGGCCGTTGGCGCTCATCTAATGTAGGAGCACGGCAGAATTCGCGTTCGGCTTTTCTCCCAACACACAAAATGTTAGTTTTCGGCCGCATTTGACGAAAGCGCTTCCTTCCGCAACCGCCAGTTCCTCGAGGACGGCGCGGGGAGGCGCGCCCGGCGTCCCAGCAGGGTGACGGCCGAATTGGCGGGCGCACCGCCGCGTGTGTGAGACGCACTGCTGCTCGTTGCACCCCCTGTCATTCGCTGGGTGCGTGCGACCTTCAACACTAGCGGAGGACGAATCTTGTCCCTGGTGTTCAGCGGTGGGCCTGTGCGGGGTGTGGCAGTGTCGTGCTGGAGGGCCCACTGGTACGATGTGGGCTTCCTCGCCTCGCCTCGCCTCGCCTCACACCAGGTGTCTGCGTAGTTTGCAGTGCATTCGCACCATTCCTATCCCTGTCCCTGACCCCGTCCCGACTTGTCCCGACTTTGCTCGACTGCCGCTCGCTGCCGCTCGGGTCGTGGTCCATATGACAGCGCAAGCACGACAAACGTCTGCGGGACGAGACGAGACGAGACGAGACGACTAAGGAATAAGTTCGTGGTTACAAATCAAATTTGGAACTCAACACACCTACACAACAATAGGCGGTGACGTATTTCAGAAATCACCTGCCGATTCGTAGTGTTTTGTCGTTTTCAAAGTCTTCTTGGCAAACTTGGTTAGCACATTCTCCCTCAAACTGAGTTAATTACTGCATTTTCGTACCATTACAGTAGTTTAAAAGGCTTAAGGAAGCATCTTTGTCACAACAGAAAGGTAGTTTGAAAATTGGGCTGGCGACATTACAAAAAAAAAAAAAAACAGGAAGGGAGCCAACAGCACCCGGGTTTCCCAGGCGGTCACCCATCCAAGTACTAGCCGGGCCCGATGATGCTTAACTTCGGTGATCGGACGAGAACCGGTGTATTCATCATGGTATGGCCGTTGGCGCTCATCTAATGTAGGAGCACGGCAGAATTCGCGTTCGGCTTTTCTCCCAACACACAAAATGTTAGTTTTCGGCCGCATTTGACGAAAGCGCTTCCTTCCGCAACCGCCAGTTCCTCGAGGACGGCGCGGGGAGGCGCGCCCGGCGTCCCAGCAGAGTGACGGCCGAATTGGCGGGCGCACCGCCGCGTGTGTGAGACGCACTGCTGCTCGTTGCACCCCCTGTCATTCGCTGGGTGCGTGCGGCCTTCGACACTAGCGGAGGACGAATCTTGTCCCTGGTGTTCAGCGGAGGGCCTGTGCGGGGTGTGGCAGTGTCGTGCTGGAGGGCCCACTGGTACGATGTGGGCTTCCTCGCCTCGCCTCGCCTCGCCTCACACCAGGTGTCTGCGTAGTTTGCAGTGCATTCGCACCATTCCTATCCCTGTCCCTGACCCCGTCCCGACTTGTCCCGACTTTGCTCGACTGCCGCTCGCTGCCGCTCGGGTCGTGGTCCATATGACAGCGCAAGCACGACAAACGTCTGCGGGACGAGACGAGACGAGACGAGACGAGACGACTAAGGAATAAGTTCGTGGTTACAAATCAAATTTGGAACTCAACACACCTACACAACAATAGGCGGTGACGTATTTCAGAAATCACCTGCCGATTCGTAGTGTTTTGTCGTTTTCAAAGTCTTCTTGGCAAACTTGGTTAGCACATTCTCCCTCAAACTGAGTTAATTACTGCATTTTCGTACCATTACAGTAGTTTAAAAGGCTTAAGGAAGCATCTTTGTCACAACAGAAAGGTAGTTTGAAAATTGGGCTGGCGACATTACAAAAAAAAAAAAAACAGGAAGGGAGCCAACAGCACACGGGTTTCCCAGGCGGTCACCCATCCAAGTACTAGCCGGGCCCGATGATGCTTAACTTCGGTGATCGGACGAGAACCGGTGTATTCATCATGGTATGGCCGTTGGCGCTCATCTAATGTAGGAGCACGGCAGAATTCGCGTTCGGCTTTTCTCCCAACACACAAAATGTTAGTTTTCGGCCGCATTTGACGAAAGCGCTTCCTTCCGCAACCGCCAGTTCCTCGAGGACGGCGCGGGGAGGCGCGCCCGGCGTCCCAGCAGAGTGACGGCCGAATTGGCGGGCGCACCGCCGCGTGTGTGAGACGCACTGCTGCTCGTTGCACCCCCTGTCATTCGCTGGGTGCGTGCGGCCTTCGACACTAGCGGAGGACGAATCTTGTCCCTGGTGTTCAGCGGAGGGCCTGTGCGGGGTGTGGCAGTGTCGTGCTGGAGGGCCCACTGGTACGATGTGGGCTTCCTCGCCTCGCCTCGCCTCGCCTCACACCAGGTGTCTGCGTAGTTTGCAGTGCATTCGCACCATTCCTATCCCTGTCCCTGACCCCGTCCCGACTTGTCCCGACTTTGCTCGACTGCCGCTCGCTGCCGCTCGGGTCGTGGTCCATATGACAGCGCAAGCACGACAAACGTCTGCGGGACGAGACGAGACGAGACGAGACGACTAAGGAATAAGTTCGTGGTTACAAATCAAATTTGGAACTCAACACACCTACACAACAATAGGCGGTGACGTATTTCAGAAATCACCTGCCGATTCGTAGTGTTTTGTCGTTTTCAAAGTCTTCTTGGCAAACTTGGTTAGCACATTCTCCCTCAAACTGAGTTAATTACTGCATTTTCGTACCATTACAGTAGTTTAAAAGGCTTAAGGAAGCATCTTTGTCACAACAGAAAGGTAGTTTGAAAATTGGGCTGGCGACATTACAAAAAAAAAAAAAAAACAGGAAGGGAGCCAACAGCACCCGGGTTTCCCAGGCGGTCACCCATCCAAGTACTAGCCGGGCCCGATGATGCTTAACTTCGGTGATCGGACGAGAACCGGTGTATTCATCATGGTATGGCCGTTGGCGCTCATCTAATGTAGGAGCACGGCAGAATTCGCGTTCGGCTTTTCTCCCAACACACAAAATGTTAGTTTTCGGCCGCATTTGACGAAAGCGCTTCCTTCCGCAACCGCCAGTTCCTCGAGGACGGCGCGGGGAGGCGCGCCCGGCGTCCCAGCAGAGTGACGGCCGAATTGGCGGGCGCACCGCCGCGTGTGTGAGACGCACTGCTGCTCGTTGCACCCCCTGTCATTCGCTGGGTGCGTGCGGCCTTCGACACTAGCGGAGGACGAATCTTGTCCCTGGTGTTCAGCGGAGGGCCTGTGCGGGGTGTGGCAGTGTCGTGCTGGAGGGCCCACTGGTACGATGTGGGCTTCCTCGCCTCGCCTCGCCTCGCCTCACACCAGGTGTCTGCGTAGTTTGCAGTGCATTCGCACCATTCCTATCCCTGTCCCTGACCCCGTCCCGACTTGTCCCGACTTTGCTCGACTGCCGCTCGCTGCCGCTCGGGTCGTGGTCCATATGACAGCGCAAGCACGACAAACGTCTGCGGGACGAGACGAGACGAGACGAGACGACTAAGGAATAAGTTCGTGGTTACAAATCAAATTTGGAACTCAACACACCTACACAACAATAGGCGGTGACGTATTTCAGAAATCACCTGCCGATTCGTACTGTTTTGTCGTTTTCAAAGTCTTCTTGGCAAACTTGGTTAGCACATTCTCCCTCAAACTGAGTTAATTACTGCATTTTCGTACCATTACAGTAGTTTAAAAGGCTTAAGGAAGCATCTTTGTCACAACAGAAAGGTAGTTTGAAATTTGGGATGGCGACATAACAAAAAAAAAAAAAAAACAGGAAGGGAGCCAACAGCACCCGGGTTTCCCAGGCGGTCACCCATCCAAGTACTAGCCGGGCCCGATGATGCTTAACTTCGGTGATCGGACGAGAACCGGTGTATTCATCATGGTATGGCCGTTGGCGCTCATCTAATGTAGGAGCACGGCAGAATTCGCGTTCGGCTTTTCTCCCAACACACAAAATGTTAGTTTTCGGCCGCATTTGACGAAAGCGCTTCCTTCCGCAACCGCCAGTTCCTCGAGGACGGCGCGGGGAGGCGCGCCCGGCGTCCCAGCAGAGTGACGGCCGAATTGGCGGGCGCACCGCCGCGTGTGTGAGACGCACTGCTGCTCGTTGCACCCCCTGTCATTCGCTGGGTGCGTGCGGCCTTCGACACTAGCGGAGGACGAATCTTGTCCCTGGTGTTCAGCGGAGGGCCTGTGCGGGGTGTGGCAGTGTCGTGCTGGAGGGCCCACTGGTACGATGTGGGCTTCCTCGCCTCGCCTCGCCTCGCCTCACACCAGGTGTCTGCGTAGTTTGCAGTGCATTCGCACCATTCCTATCCCTGTCCCTGACCCCGTCCCGACTTGTCCCGACTTTGCTCGACTGCCGCTCGCTGCCGCTCGGGTCGTGGTCCATATGACAGCGCAAGCACGACAAACGTCTGCGGGACGAGACGAGACGAGACGAGACGACTAAGGAATAAGTTCGTGGTTACAAATCAAATTTGGAACTCAACACACCTACACAACAATAGGCGGTGACGTATTTCAGAAATCACCTGCCGATTCGTAGTGTTTTGTCGTTTTCAAAGTCTTCTTGGCAAACTTGGTTAGCACATTCTCCCTCAAACTGA